>NC_136425.1:51252500-52452500 GCF_052625555.1 Lactuca saligna
TCACGTATTCTAATGGCAATTATGTCACTACTTTGGTTATGTTGGATAAGGTGTCTAAGTCCATAACTATATTTGGTATGTACCTGACCCGATTTAGCATGGTCCATTTGGGTTGCATTTCACCGGAACAATTTGTAAGGATGGATTTTTGAGAAGAGGATATTTATGATTTATAATATATTATAAGTTGTAATATATTAATATGAAATCATATTATTAGCATTGGTCAAGAATTAATTTGGAATTAATTTAGTGATCAAAAGGAGACTAATTAAATATGGAATCTTATAGAATAGGCCAAAGGTTACTTAGGATGGGTTAAACCATTATAGAAGTCCATTAATATTCCATGGAGGTTTTTACCCATGGATCCTAAGTAATGTGAAAGGTCATGGGCATTAGGGTTTACATGGATGTAACCTTAATCATGCCACTTTAACATCCCAATTTTCAGGACCAAAATTTTTTGTTTTTAATTATGTTACTTATCAACCGTTTATTGAAAACATCATCAATATCATATAAAACCATAAAACCATAATCACATATCTAAAAATCATAACACCGATAGTAATAATATAAAAGTACAATCCCATGGATCTCAAAAATGCGGAAATCATATGTGTGCGATGCGTTGCAACGATGCTAGCTCCTTCCCCTTTGACGAAGAGGTGCCTGAAACCAAAACTGTAAAATGTAAGTACAAAGCTTAATGAGTTACCCCATCATACCAAATGCCATACATAGCACATACTGCCAGGCATATCTGGGAGCCGGTCTCCGCTTCGGTCTATTTCAACCGAATATCTGCCTAGCATATATAGGTACTGGCCTCCCCTTCGGTCTATTCCAACCGGATAACTGCCTAGCATATTTGGGTGCTGGCCTCCCCTTCGGTCTATTCCAATCGGATAACTAGGACTATTTCACCCCTACCACTACACATAGAATCATAACATAAAAGAACATATAACATAACAGATAGTGGTATAACAGACAATTATCACACAAACAATTATCTAACTACAAACTCTTACTAGTTGGCCGACATTGTGGCCTTAGACCCACTTTTACTGGAAGGTAACTCACCTCGATATCGTGAAGTGTCTGAACTATCCTCGCTGTCGGGATCAACTCCTTTCAATTCCTATACGTAACAACCTTCCTTAATTTACCATTACATGCTCTTAACCCCTACAAGGGTTACTCAGGTCAAAGTCAATGTCAATGTCAACACCTTGGTCAAAGTCAAATCTTGGTCAAAGTCAACATTTGGTTGATTCGACTCACTGAGGTGACCCAACAATTCGCCAAGTCCCCAAATCCTCAAACCACTAAGACCTCGATCCTACTCGTTGAGTCTTACACGCACTCATCGAGTTCTACTTCATACAAAGTCGGGACCCTCAACAACTGACTCGACGAGTTCATCCTTGAACTCGTTGAGTCCTTCTTCATGCAAGAAGACACGTTTAGCCATGGACTCGCCGAGTTCCTTGTGAACTCGTCGATTACGCCTTCATGTAGTTGGGACTTTCCTTGAATTCGATGAGTTCCATGATTTATAGGTCCAGTTTCACATCTATCTTGTTGAGTCCTCTTCTAGACTCAACCAATTTGATCAAAGCAGAAAAGGGTTGGGGAACCATACCCCGAATCATCGAGTCCCATGAACGAATCGCCGAGTCCCCGAAAATCCATGTCCATACAGTTGATTTCTGTCGGGTTTAACACATCTAAAACATAAATCTAGCCTCCTAGTGTCCATAATACATGTAAAGTTACAAACTTGACGTTCATGTATGGGGTATTTGGCTCAAATGGCCCTAAAATGGAGTCTACAAGATGCATGGGGCTCTTATGGCAATAAAATTGGCACCTTTATGCCATAAGAACCCTCAATAGTTCCATATCTGAAGTCATACACCTTTATAACCATAAATTCCCGAATATGGAAATTCTAAGGCTTAGGAAATGTAAAAATAAACCCTAACTAGAGATCTAAGAGATAGATGGTCAAGGTTTCAGCTTTATACCTCAAATAAGCTGGAAATGCGCCAAAACCTCTAGATCTTCTTGCTTCCTCTTGATCTCTCAAGCTTCCTTCTCCTTCTCAAACTTCAAATACACACAAATGGCACCAAAAAGCTCAAGAACACTCAATTGATGATTAGGGTTTCGAGTTAGGGATTTTTTGGACTGGGAGGGACAATGGAGGCTGGGTTAGGACAAGAAAAGGTGTTTAAATAGGATGCAAACCCTAAATATTAGGGTTTCACCCAGACAGTCCTACTCACTGAGTCGGGATCTCCGACTCAATGAGTAGGGTGCTGTTTGTTTTTCTATAAAAACTTCTTCAAACCACTTATTACTGCGCGACGCAGCACACGCGCAACACTTTCCCTCTCGCAGCAGTTTGTTTTTTGGAAGACTTCAGACTACAAAACCTCTGCGCGTGTGCTGCGTGGCGCAACACTTGACTTGCCTCTTCTAACCTCTTCAGCTTTCATTTTTTCTATGTGTTTTTTTAAGAATTTTTGTATAACTTTTTTTTTTAATTTCTTTTTTTTAAACTTTGATTTTCTTAAATTTTTATTTACGGATGTGATACAATTTATTTTTATAATTTCCATGATTTTTTTAATTTGTTTTTTTTTAATTTTTTTACCGTTTTATTAATAATATTTTCAATTTCAGTTACATTTTTTTTAACGTGTGTAATTTTTACGAACTTTGTAGACAACGTTTGCAATACTTTCTTAAATTTTTTATTATTTTCTTTTTTAATGCTTTTTTTAAATTAGTTTTTTTTTTCTAGAATAAAACTATTAGCTTCTTTTACATTTTTTTACATTTTTTTTTTTAAAGTTTTATATTTTTGTTTTTTACATGTTATTGTTATTATTATTTCAATGTTTTAAGACTAGAATTATTAAATTTCAATGTTGAGAATTATTTCAGTTTATAAAATTAGTTTATTTAAATTTTAGTTTACCGCAGCAGTCTGCAGATGTTAAAAAACAAGCATGCTTCTTATTATAGGCTGCAGCCGTTTGTTCCACCTCTTCTACTACAGAGGATTGCAGAGGTGGTCTGCAGACTTCATGAATTTCCGCTTCGAAAAAACAAACAACACCTAGGTTACTTAAAACCCGCGTCTAGGAGTCTAGTATACTCGATGAGTTGGGCCTCCAACTCATCGAGTCCCAATGTAAAAAAAAACATCTAATTAAATCTAAATACGTACCGGGAATCGGGTGTTACAACCACACTATATAAGGACTCCTCTAGCTACTAAAATCGGCACTAGTGTGTGTGTGTGTGTGTGTGTGAAGAACATAACCGATTTTTGTATGTAAAGATACTCTCTCTCAAGTCTTCTAATTGTTAGTGGTGATTTGTGGTTCCATTTGAGGCATTCATATTATTGGTGCTAGGCTCATAAAGCTCCAAGTAACAAGCTATAAGAAAGGTATTTCATCTAACTAGTTTTATTATACAAGTATCAAAGTTTTGTATGCTAGTTAGGGTAATGCTTTGGAAAGATAATTTTGCATGTATAATTAGAGAAAACATAGATCCAAAGCGTTTATGGTTGTATGTGCACCTTAAGGTTGTTAGAGTGCTCAAAACCCATCAGTGGTATCAAAGCCTAGGATAAGTTTTGTTTTTTCAAAGCATAAAATGTTGTCTGACAGCACAACGCTCCGAGTGCACTAATCAACTCGATGAGTTGATGCTTTTTGCCTTGGACTCGACTGGACTCGATGAGTCCGGTAGTGGGCTCGACAAGTTTGATGAGCAGACAACAGGTTTTCGGGTTTTTTTTGGACATAGATGGATTAGGATCAGTACCAAAAACTATTTTGAATCATTAAACCTGTTTTTAATGATACAGCAATGAGCATCCTAATCTAATTACAAGGTAATTGTCATAATTTCAAGATTTGTATTACTTGATAGGATTATGCTAAATTCTTGAAGATTAATGATATGAATTATCTTGTTCTTATGGGTTTTAATTAGATCATGCATGAATTATTTTTTTATTATATTAATGATCTAAATGGTTTTAATGGACTCCATAACTTGTCCTCAAGTTATGGAAAACTAAAAGTTTTTTGTTTAAAAGAGTCATTAAACTGATAGGTTATAGAAAATGAAGAGTCTCATTTTTAAAAGGCCATTAAACTCATATGTTATGGAGATGAAAAGTTTTGAAGAGTTTCAAAACTTTCCTTCAAGCTTTGGAAATTGTAAATTCACACACATTAATACTTTAATTCCAAACCCTAGAATTTTAAAAGTTTAAAATTCAACCCTTATACTATTATAATATTATAATTTTAATAATATATACCGTTAGTAGGCCTCATTTTATGAAGCCAATCTATAAGGGGGGTATAAGGTTACTGCTTATAAAATAGGTGTTTAATGGGTGTCCATTCTCATCCACCGCTTCCTTGATTGGTGGAGGGTCGTTAGCTGAACGGGTAGGATAAGACACTAATTCTCATTAAGTATAATAATAATTATAAAGTAAATAAATGTTTTATAAATTCCTAATCTGAGTTACTTTAGGAAAATGTGAAATTGATGCTAACTCATGAAATTACACTTTGCACCTTACCAAGTCATTAGTGGAGTGTGTATGGTTAACCGACACACTAACATGGACTAGTAAGGGTGGCTTAATGTTTGTCATAGATCGATGGAGCGTGTGTGATTAACCGACATATAGATTAGGTGATAAATGACATTAAATGTACCGAGTATATTTGCATGGTTATTCACACCTTGTTTGTGATCCTCGATATCCCAGTCACAAACTTGAAGGGCGTAATCGAGATTTAAACATGCCATTGGAAAGTTCAATGAATCTCAAAAGAATCTAGGAATTTCAATTCATCTAAAACCTAATAATCAATTTCTTTTTTTCATAGTGGAAATTGGTAAATCATCATTTACCTACCTTAACTTGGATTACGACATCCCTCTTCTAAATTGTAAAATATTGTGTTGGGTCCTAGCCTGAATATTTCATTTGGGTGTTATACTAAGGACTCTTATCTAATCTAAAATTTGTTTTTCTTTTTCAGATGTCTTCTAACAATGCTTCTAGCTCAAACCCTATTAGCTCCTTTTCTCCCATGAATCTTTGTGGGAGAGTCATCTTAGATGGTACTAATTTCAATGATTGGATTAGGAACATTAGGATGGTCACTCGCTATGAGGACAAGGAATATGTCCTAGACAAGGAGCTTAAGGTCATTGATGAGTCTTCTGCTACTCTTGAGGAGATTTCTGAGTACACTACCCATGAGAAGGATGTCACTAAGGTGTCTTGTATCATTCTGGAAACTATGACATCAGAACTCCAAAAGTCCTATGAGGATTTCTACCCTTATGAGATGCGTCAAGACCCGATGGATAGATACCATCAGAGTGCTCGTCAAGAGAGGTATGAAATCATCACCTCCATGATAACAACTAAAATGAATGATGGAGAGTCCATCATGAACCACTTGCAGAAAATGCAAAGGTTTGTGGACCGTTTGCTTAAGTTGAATGTCAACTTTGATGAGGAGCTGGCTATAGATATCATTCTACACTCCTTACCTCCATGTTATGATCAGTTCCACATGACCTATCATATGAACAAGGAGGAAGTCACACTTAGCAAACTTTAAGGGCTTTTGAGGACTGCTGAAAGTAGTCTCAAAGGCAAATCAGTTGTTACTACTCCTACTATTGCCCCTATTTTGACAATTGGACATGGCAAAGGGAAGAAGAGGAAGACCCATTCCAAGGGTCACAAGGGAAATTCTCTTGATGTATCCTCTTCAAGTAGAACTAAAAGTGGTTCTACTACTCCCTCCACCAACCCCAAAGAAGCAGAGTGCTTCTATTATCATGAAAAGGGGCATTGGAAGCGAAGCTGCCCCAAGTACTTGTAGGATATTAAGGATGGGAAAGTAAAACCCACCCTTGCAGGTATTTACACTATAGTGCCTAATAGCTCACCACATACTAATTCTTGGGTCCTTGATACAGGTTGTGGAATTCACATTTGTTCTGATTTGATGGGACTAAAAAGAAGTAAGGATGTGGAGCACGGGAAGATAAACTTAATCATGGGGAATATGAAAGCTTCACTTGTCACCAAGATTTGAGTGTATTCTTTATTTCTTAGTAGTGGGTTAAAATTAGATTTGAATAATTGATGTTACTTGTCTGAAATGGCGAGACATATTATTTCCTTTCATGGTTTGTACAAACAAGGTTTTATTTTTTCGTTTGATAATGAAATGGTGTTATTAATGCGTTTTATAATGATGTATTTTATTTTAAAGCATTGCCTTGTAATGGTGTATATGAAACTGTGTTGGTTGTAGACAACTTAGGAAGTAATGTATTGCATATTGATTCTTCTACTAGTTTGGATAAAGCATCCTTGCGGAATTGTTGTCTTAGACATGTCAACAAGAAGTGATAGGATAACTCCAAAAGGCTGAAGTCTTGGAATCATTTAACTTAAAGTCAGATGATAGTTGTGAATCTTGTTTTATTGGAAAGATGACTAAGTCACTCTTCATTGTTACTTATGAAAGGGGTGAAGGTTTGTTGGAACTCATACACACATATGTATGTGGAACTCATTCAGAAACCTATGAAAGATTTAAAGAGTTTAAACAAGAAGTGGAGAATCAGCGGGATAGGAAGATAAAGATACTCCGATCCGAGAGGGGTAGAGAGTATCTTAGTATCGATTTCCTTCATTATCTTAAGGAATGTGGAATTGTTTCACAATTGACACCTCCTAGGACACCACAAATTAATGTTCTGGCTGAGAGGCACAATCAAACCATGTTGGACATGGTTCGTACCACCTTAGAGACTGCCGCCCATATCCTTAATCTAGTCCCAACTAAGAAGGTTTCCAAAACACCTCATGAGATGTGGACATGAAAGGTTCCCTCGTTAGCACACATCAAGGTTTGGGGTTGCGATGCTTTCGTGAGACGCAAGACTCATGACAAACTCGAACCTCATAGTGAGCGGTGTATTTTCATCAGCTACCCACATAAATCCTTTGGATGTCTCTTCTATAGACCAAGTGACAATGTTGTCTTCAGTGTGAGGAGAGGAGTCATTTGTGAGAGAGAATTCATAGGCCAAGGAAACAGTGGGAGGCAAATTTACCTTGAAGAACTTCAAGAGTCAAGCGGTGAAGGAACCTCAAAGACTAGCGAGTAACCTGAGGAGGAAACTTTTGTTGAACCAATTGACAAATCTATACATCTGAGGCATTCCACTAGAGTTAGAAATACACCTGATTTTTATGGTTTCCATATTACTACAGAAGTTGATATACTTATCAGTGATAACACACTGGTAAATTTAGATGAACCTAAAAACTACAAGGAAGCCATGGCAGGCCCTAAGTCTGCAAAGTGGAAAGAGGCTATGGACAGCCAGATTCAGTCAATGTATGATAATCAAGTTTGGAACTTGTTGGACTATGTACCAGATCGTAAGACAGTCGCGTGCAAATGGATCTTTAAGAAGAAGACCGACATGGATGGGAAAGTACACACTTATAAGGTGCGACTGGTTATGAAAGGCTTTAGTCAAACTTCGGGAGTTGAATATGATGAGACCTTCTCACTAGTAGCAAAGATTAAATCTATTAGGGTTATGCTAGCCATAGCTGCATTTCATGACTATGAAATACGGCAAACGGATGTCAAAACCACTTTTCTTAATAGAAAGTTAGATGAGGATGTTTACAAGAGTCAGCCAGAGGGCTTTGTCAATGCAAAGTACCCTAATAGAGTGTGTAAGCTTAATAAGTCCATTTATGGATTGAAACAAGCATCTCACAAATGGAATCTTTGTTTCGATGAGAATGTAAAAGAATTTAGCTTTTCGAGAAGAGAGGATGAGTCCTGTGTATATGTCAGAGCTAGTGGGAGTATAGTTAGCTTTTTGGTACTATATGTAGATGGCATACCGCTCATAGGAAATGACGTCCCAACCTTGTAGGAGGTGAAATCCTAGCTTGTGAAGTGTTTTGCTATGAAGGACCTTGGAAAAGCTACCTATATCCTAGAGATAAGGATATTGAGAGACAGGAGTAAAAGACTAATTGGACTTAGTCAAAGTATCTACTTGGAAAAGGTGTTGAAGAGGTTCAACATGCAGAATTCCAAGAAAGCTGACTTACCAATCCAAAGCAATGCCAAATTGAGTAAGACTTAGAGTCGGAGTACATAGGCTGAGATAGCTGAGATGAGTCGATTTCCATATGCTTCCGCAGTTGGCTCAATCATGTATGCAATGACTTGTACTCGACCTGATGTGGCCTTTTCTTTGAGCATGGTCAGGAGATATTAGGGGAACCCTGGTAAGGCTCACTGGATTGCGGTAAAGAATATTCTCAAGTACCTGCAAAGGACTAAAGGATAGGTTCTTATCCTCGGTGGGAGTCATGACTTGAGAGTGACATGGTATAGTGACACCATCTATCAGACCGACAGAGATAAAATCTGCTCTCTGTCGGGCTGGGTATTTACCCAGAATGGAGGAGTAGTTACTTGTAAAAGTTCCAAGAAGGAGATTGTAGCTGATTCAACTTACAAATCAGAGTTTATAGCAACAAGCGAAGCGGAAAAGGAGGCGATATGGATGAAGAGCTTCATCGGAGACCTTCGAGTTGTACCAACAATAAAGGAGCCTATGGAGATTTTCTATGATAACGATAATGCGGTTCCTTAGCCAAGGAACCAATGGATTATGGCAGATTTAGACACATTGGCTGGAAAATATCATTTCATATGACAGAAGATAGATGAAGGACACCTCGTAGCAAAGAGGGTATCATCATAAGAGAACCCAACAGATTCCCTCACGAAAGGACTGAGTAGGGTTAAGCATTTGCAGCATGCGAGGCGCACCGGGCTGAAAGACGATATTAGTTTTAACGATTAGATAGCTATTTCTGAAACTTGTAATAGATAAAATGTTATTGACATTTGATTATTAAATAAAAGTTGTTGTTTATTTACGAGTAAAGTTACTATCTTGTGTCAATTGCTTACTATTGTTTCAATTTTTCATGTGTTGACTTTCAGGATAATTAGATTAATCAAACTATCCATAGTCGATCATACTTTGGAAGTAGGTATTGAAGCAAGACTGTCATGAATTGGGCTTGTAGATGTCTGAAGTGTTTAAACATAACAAAAGTTGCTACAACATTCATGAGTGCTCATAAGTTTTGAGTATTGGATTAAACCCATGCTCACTAGTATCACTTCATGGAATTTATCTCGAGTGATCATGAGACGATAATATCATATAAGTCTTCAAACCAAGAGATATGAGTTGTTGACTATGCGTTGGTTGTGCATTGATAGTACGAAAACACATCAGTAACATGATGTTATAAAATGTGCCATTGTGTATGATATGGAGAGTAGTTAGGACAAGCATAAGAATCAAAGTTCATCTGTTCCTTTTAGTCCTTAGAGGATTAAAAGAGATATCTTGTGACCCTCGATTGTTTTGTTTTGACTTATGTGTCGGGACCTATCAGAACTAAATTGATGTGTTCGATTAAGTTCTATGTCAAACAAATCGGAAATCGGGAAACAAACTGTTGGACATTAAGTATGACGTTGTTTCATGTATTTGTCTGGCTGATATCTTGAGAACAGAGGATTATATGATCACTTGCCTAAAATGGCGCGTCTTAGTTCGACAAAGTTTTAAGAGCTATGATTGTTGGTCGGTTCCTGAAGTCGTACTTGCAACTATAGTTATTAGACTTATCCAAGTGGGAGACTGTTGGATAAGGTATCTAAGCCCATAACTGTATTTGGTATGTACTTGACCCGATTTAGCATTATCCATTTGGGCTACATTTCACCGAACGATAGGATGGATTTTTGAGAAGATGATATTTATGATTTATTAATATATTATAAGTTCTAATATATTAATATGAAAACATATTATTAGCATTGGTCAAGAATTAATTTGGAATTAATTTAGTGATCAAAAGGAGACTAATTAAATATGGATTCTTATAGAATGGGCCAAAGGTTATTTAGGATGGGCTAAACCATTATGGAGGTCCATGGATAGTCCATGGAGGTTTTTACCCATGGATCCTAAGTAATGTGAAAGGTCATGGGCATTAGGGTTTACATGGATGTAACCCTAATCATGCAACACTATATAAGGACTCCTCTAGCTACTAAAATCGGCACTAGTGTGTGTCTGTGAACCACATAACTGATTTTTGTGTGCAAAGATACTCTCTCTCAACTCTCAATTGTTAGTGGTGATTTGTGGTTCCATTTGAGGCATTCACATTATTGGTTCCAGGCTCTTAAAGCTCCAAGTAACAAGCTACAAGAAATGTATGTCATCTAACTAGTTTTATTATACAAGTATCAAAGTTTTGTATGCTAGTTAGGGTAATACTTTGGAAAGATAAGTTTGCATGTATAATTAGAGAAAACATACATCCAAAGCATTTAGGGTTGTATGTGCATCTTACGGTTGTTAGAGTGCTCAAAACCCATCAGGTTATTGGAGAAATAAAGGGGTGGTATCAAGGTTGATATGATAAATATTTAAAAAATAGTACTTTAATGAAGAGTAAAGGAACTTGGGTTTTAATTTGTTTTTTCTTCTATTTGTATTACAAGAAGTTGAGGGTGAATATAGAAAATAGAGATTTCTTTTACGTTCTCTAGCAGTATAGGGAATTAATTGTTTTTAACTCTTATTGGTTTCCACATATACAGGCAGGATATTGCAAGATGGTGGAAGATCAAGGTGCCTAAAGAGGTGTATCTAGTCATATTTCTCAAATGGGACGATGACATTTCAGTTAAAAAAAAGTTATATTTGTTCCTTTAATGCTGAATATTTATTTTCATAAAAGGATCATTTTGAAGTATATAAAAGCTATCTTTTTTAAATTAGTCTGAAGTCACATATACTTCCTAATGGCATTCAATCATTATTTTTCGTGTAGGTCAAAAGTATGGGTGTTGGGAAAGCTCTAGACTACTTTTTTGTTGCTCTGACTCTCTTTATTGCTGCTAAATGTAACTTGGTGAGCTTTTATGCATGAATTATTCTTTTTTTCTACTGATCCATGGTTTTACCTTCATGTTTGTTCATATATTTGTGAGTTTCTGTACAAATAATGATTTTGTGCATTTTAAAACATATGCATGATGACCCCCTATTTATAAATGTTCTATTTTTGCTACCAAAAAATTATTTGGCTTTATGTTATTTTAGATATCACACCCCGGAACCAGACGGCGGAAATGTCGGGGGGCTTGGGTGACTTCATTCTGGTAGTATCATCACAGAGTATATAATTGAAACTTAACATCATCATCACACATGTAATATTACAATTTTCATTTGTTTATATTGAGTATTGTATCATAATATTACATGCCAAAATATCTAGAATACGATGAAAACAAAACATAACAAAATGTCCAAGTGTTCTTGCCGACCGTCCTGCTCAACGGTTTCCTGAGAATACAAGTTAATTTAAAAGGTCAACATATATAATGTTGGTGAGTTCATAAGCGTGTTTGAGAAAAATGTTTTGTATTATTTTGTAAAGACCAGAAAATCCGATATTTTCTAAAACAAGTTTTGAAATGTTTTTGTCTAATCTTGTATTAATTCATGTATGTTAAGTGTTGCGAGAATATAAAGAGAATGAACTCCAGACAACCCGATATTGTCTGCGTAAGAGAATGTTGGAATCTAAACACCCGAGGTTGAATACCAGCGCATATAGGTTACCGTGTTATCCACAAGAGATGGTTTACGATAATTTTTATAAGGTTAATTCGTCTATGTGAGTCGTTATAACCATACTTGATAATAACAATTCCGCCTGTTATGACGTCTATTAGACGTCGGCTTGTTTAAGGTACAATTTGTTACCCTAGATTGGCCTAGTATAACTGTAGCGAACAACTCAGGTGTGGGGCATCACCCCCACATAGATCTATACACAAACTCACGCTCTCAGGAGACTCTGGTTATAATTATAAGCTACGTTTGTACACTCATTTGGTGCCAAACGAAACATCTCACTAGATCCTTAATCGAATTTACGCGAGTAAACATACAAGGTATACTCCAGGCCCAATAAACATGTAAGTGGACAACTAAGGCTCACTAAACATGTATATTATTTCAAGGCTTAAAAGGAATATGAAGGTATATCCTGAGCCCAATATACATATAAAACGGCTACCAAGGCCCATTAAACATGTATATTATCTTTATGCCCAATAAGGATGTGAATACCGAAATTGATCTGTGGTTTGTTACGTTGGTTGTTTAAGCTGTGTTGTTTACCAAATTGTCATGAAAACCCAATCTTTTTGTAAAAGGTCATTTTTGGTTCTGAAAATCGAAAATTTACAATTACGGCATATTTTTGTTAAAAATGACATTTTAGGTCCTTTAAGGACAATAATTGAATTTTAGGCTAGTTTTAAGTAGAAATAACATTTTTAACTCACTATTGTCAAAAATATCATTTTTGGCTTGGTTTTATAAAAATGTGCATTTTCGGCCCATTTAAAAATAAATTCATCTTTTTGGCCCAAATTTTAAGAAGTTTATATTTTTTTCCACTTATCAAAAATTTACATTTTTGGCACAATCTTTGTTGAAAATGACATTTAAGCCCACAAAAGTCCAAAATTTACAAACTTGGCCTAAATTTTCGTAAAAGCCCAAAAGAGGCCCATTTGTGAACTTTTACACTTCTAGCCCTTTTTAAGATCACAAATACCATAAAGATTCATATTTATCAAAATACATCCTTTTGGGTCACTCAAAACCGTGAGTTACGTCAAAAATACCCCATTTTTGGTTATTTTGTCATTTTTGGCCCTCTTATGCAAATTTCTTAGTTTTAAGTAACTTTGAAGTATTTTAAAACCTTTTATTTGCATAATAAGTTGAAATGAGTGTTATGTTCTACAAATATCATCACATTTTAGTAGATCTTCATGGAGTTTATATCACATAATCACACATATATCATGAAAAACACACAAAATCATGCATACACACATAGATCTACACAAAACAACTTGTATTCTCCCCCAAAACATAGTAAAACCCGAAAATAAGGGGTATGAACTAACTTTTCTTTGATGATTTCAGTTTAATGAAGAGTTTGAAGGAGATTTCGGCCCTAGATGCTTCTTTGAGTTGAGTTTTTGGATTTATGGAGTTGTAAGAAGCAAGAATCACGAAAACATGCGTTTATGAGGAGTAATCTAGCTTAAAAATAATATAATCAACTTTAGTTTACATGATCTTACCACAAGTGAAGCTTGAAATGATTTTCTTGAAAACACACACAATACTCACGAATTTTTGGAGGTGGAGATGAGAGAATTTTTTATGGCTTTGAGAGTAATTTAGTAGGGTTTGAAGTTGGAATGAAGAGTGATAAGTGAGGAGAAGTTTCGTCGAAAATAAGAAGAGATGGAAGAGAAGAGAAAGATGTGATGGATTATATATATATATATATATATATATATATATATATATATATATATATATATATAACCGAGAATGAGGAAAAAGGAAGAGAAAGTCATTTGTTTGGGCCATTAGTGAATATATTTTAATGTTATTGAAGGGTTTTGAGCATTCTAACACTCCTATGGTGTACATGCAACCCTAGAAACCTTGGATTTATGTTTTCTCTATAATACATGAAAATAATAACTTTCCAAGGTTTACATCCTCACTAGCATGTAATGGGGTACTTGAATCATTAAACACCAGTAGAATTACATACCTTTTAGTAGTGGTTGATTGCTTGGAGTTTGAGAGCCTAGAACCAATAATGTGGATGCCTCAAATGGAAGTCACAAATCACCACAAACTTTGGAAACTTGAGAGAGTGGTAGCACACTTCTAGAAATCGGCCACACCATAGTTCTCACACACACTAGTACCATTTCAAGTGCCAAGGACCCCTTTATATAGTGTGGCGGATTAGGGTTACATTCATGTAAACTCTAATACCCATGACCTTTCATTTCCATGAGATCCATGGGTTAAAGCTCCATGGACTATCCATAGACTTTCCATGCAAGTCTAGCCCATTCTAGATAAGAAATATCCCACACCGTATAAATACAAGAGCCCATATTTAATTAGTTACCTTTTTTATCACCAAATTAATTTTGAATTAATTTTAGACCAATACTAATTAAATAATATGATTTCATATTAATATATTAGAACTTATAATATATTAATAAATCATAAACATACTACTCTCAAAAGATTATCCATATGTAGTGTTTGGGTGAAGTGCAACCCAAATGGACCATGCCGGGTCGGTTCAAGTACATCTCAAATATAGTTATGGACTTAGACACCTTATCCAACAGTCTCCCACTTAGATAAGTCTAATAACTATAGTTGCAAGCATGTCTTCAGGAACCGATCGTCAATCGTAGCTCTTAAAAATCTGTTGAACTATGAAGCACCATTTTAGATAAGGGGTCATATAATCCTCTATTCTAGATACCAACCGGATAAATACATGGACCAATGTTGTACTTATTGTCCAGCAGTTTGTTTCCCGATTTTCGATTTGTTTGACATAGAACTTAATTGAACACATCAATTTTGTTCTGACCGGGACCGATACATAGGTTAAAAAGTCATCGAGGGGCCTAGATATCGCTTCTAATCCAAGAAGGAACAAATAAACTTCGACTCATGTGCTTGTTCTACTATTTGTTGAGTTATACAAAAAGGTACGGTTTATGACATCAAGGTACTAATGTGTGTTTGTATAATCAATGCATAACTAACTCATAGGCAATAACTCATATATCTAGGTTTGAAGACTTATATGATATTAACGTCTCACGATCGCTCGAGATAAATTACATGAAGTGATACAAGTGAGCGTGGGTTGAATCCAATACTCAGAACTTATGACCACTCATGAATGTTGTAGCAACTCTTGCTATGCCCAACACCTTAGACATCTACAAGCCAACTTCATGACAGTCTTGATTCATATCTACTTCCAACATATGACCGACTATGGAGAATTTGAATAATGTGATATACCATAACATAATTATTCTAGAAGTCAAAACATGCAAAAATGAAATGATAGTAAACGATTGATAAAAGATAGCCACATGTTACTTATAAATAAGCAACAACTTTTATTTATCATCAAATGTCAGTTACACTTTATAAATTTAAAAAGCTATCTAATTGGTAAAACTAATATCTTCCTTTACCCCCGATGCGCATCGCATGCTGCAAATGCCTAACCCTAGTCAGTCCCTTCATGAGGGGATCTGCTAGGTTCTCCTCTGACGATATCCTCTTTGCTACGAGGATTCCTTCTTCTATCTTATGCTTATGAAGTGATATTTGCTATCAATGTGTCTGGATCTGCCATGATCTCTCGGTTCCTTGGCTAAGGCAATCGCACTATTGCTGTCACAGAAAATCTCTATAGGCTCCTTTATAGCTGGTACAACTCCAATGTCTCCGATGAAGTTCCATAGCCATATCGCCTCCTTCGTCACTTCACTCAATGTTATATACTCTGATTCGCATGTCGAATCAGCTACCGTCCCCTGCTTGGAACGTTTCTAATTAATCGCTCCTCCATTCATGGTAAAGACCCAACCCGACTGAGAATGTAAATTATCCATATTAGTCAAAAAGCTAGCGTCACTATACCCCACAACTATCAAGCCATCACTCCCACCAAGGGTAAGAATCCAATCCTTACTCCTTCGCAGGTACTTGATTGTAACGACCCAAAAATCAAGGGTAAAAATTTCATTTTTAATGTATCTAAAACATTGATACCATTTATAAATTATTCAAATCATCATTAAGTAAAACATTTATCAGAGTTCATCCCAAAATCATTCGTTGCGGAAATCATAGGTGTGTGCACTGGAATCAATCCGAGCCCTTCCTTTCCAAAACAATGATACCTGAAACCATAAACAAAACCTATAAGCACGAAGCTTAGTGAGTTTCCAAGAGCATACCATACACACAAACCACATATCACATATCTTGTTTCTATAAAAGCTACATGTATTACATTTCCGGCTAGCTATAAAAGCTACATATAACACATAATTCATGCATACAAAAATTTGTAAGGATGCCATGGGCTCCCCCCAGGGTCTTACACCATTGTGCCATGGGCCACCCCACATGGTCTTAACCTGAGAATGTCATGGACTACCCCACATGGTCTTATATCTAATTACAACGAGCTCCTCCCGGGGTCTTCCATGCAAGTATCACAAAGACAACTAGCATAACACATATTACATAAACATATCATATATCACAAAGAGACTAACACATATACCATAATTACATAATAGGTTGGCCTTGGTTCCTTAGACCCATGTGTGTGGTGAGAAGACTCACCTCGAATGCAGAAACTTCTTGAAGAAATGCTTAGATGATGCCCCGTCAGCTACCCGAGCTGTCACTACCAATCAATATACCCAATTAGCAATTGGGTCCCATACCATATTCCTTAATCCATGCATGGGGTAAAATGACCATTTTAACCTGGCCCAATATGATCCAAAACTACGGGCCCAAACCCAAAACAAAAGCCCAGCATTATAATGTCCGTAAAACCATCAATGGTCTAATTTTCCAAATTGGGTCGAGACCTTTCTAATGGACCTTATACTAAAGCCCAATATTCTCCTTACTCAATAATCCTGAACCAAATGGCCCACAAAGGCCTACAATAACCTAGTCCAAGAATTTGCCAAAACTGAGGCCCATAATGCGAAGTTCAGTTCTATATTAGGCCACAGGGCCTAGTATGCCCAACTATTCCATTATTGGCCCAAAGATGCATTCAGGCCCAAGTATCAGCAAATTCAGGCCCAAAACCATTAGGGCTTACAGTTCCGAAGTCCACAAAGGCCTAAGTCCTTTTGAGAGCATATGCCCAAGGTACCTCTTCTGTACGCTTAGCGTACTGAGCAAATGGAATGTACGCGCAACGTACTACATAGTACGCCCAACGTACAAACAGCTCATGCACAACGTCTGTTAAGTGCTTAATACTTGATCCAACAAGTCCAAATCACAGATCTGAGCTATACTTAACTTCTTAATCCATAAGGTCACTGACTTGGTTACTTATATGTCCCACATGAACCCAAAATCAAAGTATAACAATCTACTTCCATGAAAATGACCATAACTCTTGCATGAATCCATTACAACCTCCAAGATGGAAACTTTCTGTCTTAGGGACTCAAATAGCATCAAGGGTGGTAATCTCTTGAGGCTTCCTGATGAACAAAATCACCGGTCAACTACGACTACCGAATAACCAACAATTCCACATATAGACCCCAAATCAATGAAGTCGCTCCTACTCCTCTTGCTGCCACCTGGCTGCTTTTCTCGACAACACCCGGGGGATCTCCCTGGTGTCAACCTGTCTGCCAATTGTCCGAAACACCGCACACATACTCGAGTGCTAATCCAAAAACACACTCAACAATCCTGTGACCTCCGATAGATAACCTCGTCTAACCATAACTTCCCTATTTCCTTCATTCCATTGATCCATCCAATCAAGATATGATGATAACCTGTCACCACTGAATTCGATGCAAAAGGTGAATACTACCATAACAGTTGTAGCCTTACATCATACCCTACCTCCTTCGACCCACCGTTTTCTGATTCCGACATGTCGTGGCTCTATTACGGATAGAGCCACCCGAGACACATCACAATGGCTTAAACTAGCATCGAACCATACCGATCACCACCCTGGAATTCTATTGTCGATGCCCTTGGTATATAGATTCCCCACATCCCAACTCACTGAAACAAAATCCCACACGAATTCTAATTCGAGTTCCTATCCAAATCCAAATTGTTACTTCGATCCTATCCAAAGATCCTCGAATCGGCATTTGCATAATGTACCATGACTTCCTGTCATCCTTTACTCGAATGATTAATAAATACACTTAGCCAATTCCCTGAGACTTCCAGTCTTGCACCCGGTCCAACCACCAGGTTCTTTTGAGATCCAATAATAGGGCTACCCATCCGTAGCCCTATAGAAACATGCACTTCTCGACCACAAGATCCTGTATCACAAGGTCCAATCCTTAGCTCAGCAGTCTTTACCAGTTCCATCCTAAATTCCCATAACCATCCGGGCTCGCCCCTGAATAACTGATCGGCCAATCACCTCTGTTCCTGATACTAACTAAGCTGTGGCTCCCCCGATAACCCTACGAACTAGCATGCCCTAGTCCAAATCACATGAAAGAATCCGTGAACGCTACACCCCTGTGGTCTTACAACACTCTCCACTACTAGTGAATGTTATGGCTCCCCCGCAGTCTTACAACACTATACCCTAACTGCCCATTAGTGAATTGCATGGATCCCCCGTAGTCTTACATCACTTTCACCCTTGCTTCTGAGCTAGAAACCTAGACGGTTCTCCTGCACTTAGATTCAACTAAGACTGCTCGGCACACGAGATTTGAAAGATTCCCAATCTTCATTATGTTCCAATGTTTACCAAAGCTAGAATACCATGAATAACCCTTCCCAAACAGCACACTACCTGAAATCCAGCTAACAATTCTTGTATCCCAACTACAACAATGACTTCAAACGCTTAAAAGCGACATCATGCTCAAATCTCGGAGTCTAACGAACGAATAGTCTAACCAAAACCTCAAGGACAACTCTCTCTTCCCCCGGAAATCTTGATGGCTCTCCTAAACATAAATACTAAGGCTATTGAAAACTATTCATAACTCCCTCGTTCAAGCCCTTGGACCAACCCCGAAAAAGATTGGAACAGGTGCACTCACTGCTCCTCCCTGACCGTCAGACAATCGACCTCATTGTCGTCCACCTGAACACAAAGAAATTATAATGGGCTTACTCCTTATAGGCAATCCCTGAAGATGTGGCTAAGCCTGCCACACCTGTAGCAACCCAGATCACTGAACAGATCCTTACAACAACTTGAAGCAATCACGGTACACGTGGAATCCGCTCCGCGAGATACATCCATTTGAAGATCTCTCAAAGATTCCTCGACATGCTGAATGGCATCTAACAACCCTTGATAACCCAGAAAATAGCAGAAAACCGACCCGAGATCCAGCTTATCACAATTCCCAAGCGATACAATTACCCAATATCCACCGGAAATTGCTGAAGATAGCATATCCGCAAACATCTTAAGGAATCCTAACCACATCCTCCTGTGATACCTCGACTACCCTGCGAACATGATGTAACACCTCATTCCGATCCCAATAACAATCCAAACCCTTGGAACGAAACTTCATCGCATAGTTTCTGCAAGCGTTTCACTGGATCCAACCCTACTGGCTTCTCAAAAGTCGATCCAGACTCTTGGGTCTCCGCCCGAGATCCTCCAATAAATTCATCTAACCTTAACCCCTCTCATTGAGGTACTCCTAATCAATCTTCCGTCCTTGGTTCTGAGATCCATATCATTCAGTGTCTCGCACCCTGATACACTCCCCAGCTCAATCGCCAATGGCTGAACTACAGTAGCTGGAGCAATCTCTGCTCTAAACCAACTATAAACTATTCCCAAGACATAGTCTCTAATCCCGAAATTGCAAGAAAACGCACAATCAACCCGTGCCGACCGTTACAAGAGATCCACGCCGATCTCAAAATCCTGGCAGCCCTTCCACTATCCGGCTCACCACCGGATTCGGGACTAAACCCTGGTCTTCCCTCATGTGCGCTCATCTTCATCTGGAAAAGCAGCTATCCTTACTATCAAACATAACCAAGAATCCCCCTTCCCATCAGCTTCTTAGATTATCCAAGACTCTCACTGATTCGAGTATGGATCCTATGATTTTAGTAGTACAGGCCCATACTACCTTCCATACCTATCCATACTTTCCTCAGCAATCCTCCCAAATCCTCTAAGTTACCTATCCCACTGATGCACCAAATATCCACCAAACAGCAACACAATATCCATCGAAGTGCCTACTAAGCTCCCCTAGGCTTCCAACCTTACTGAACCGCCCCAACTAACTTACTGGAGCATATCCTAGGCTTTTCTAGGTTCCCAACCTTGCCCCACCATCATCTGGTGAGGACTCCCCATGATGCCAGCCATCCACCTCCTGGATATCATCATATCCACTTAGTAGCTGACTCCCATCACTCAAGAGTTCCACAAAACACAAAGCAAGCAACATTCGTGCAGTAGCACTCCAATCCAAAGAACTATCATTGAATATTATGCCCACATGTTGGGACTTTCGCTATCCACATCCATCCATTCTCACTATCGGCTGCCTTATGCATGCAAATTATACACATAACAGGATCTATAAGACTGCCAAATAATAGACTCTACCCTAAGACCACATGAAATAAGGTCAAGTAAGCTATTCTAAGGCTATAAGATCCTAATCGTATATAATTTTCAAAACATACACATTGCAGTTACAAATACCATTTATTATTCTCATTCCAACATGACATCAAATATCCTCATGGCTACAAGCACCACATATAAGGCCAACGTATTGCTAACTACTCAGCACTAACATGCAAGTCTACCAGCTCATACAACATCTACAGGCATCTTCCCAAGCCCTAACTAGCATGTGATTCATAAATTCATAATCAAATCACAACATATAACAAATATGGGTATTCTTGGGAAACTTAGTTGAGCTCGGTTGATTTCATGCATCACACCCTTTCTTGTCTTAAAAAACATTTTCCTTATGAATTTTTTTTGAAAGCTTTACAGATCCTCAGTTTGAGTTCAGATACACCCGAAGGTATCCCCTAATCCCTCAAACCAAGGCTCTGATACCAACTTGTAACGATCTAAAAATCAAGGGTAAAAATTTAATTTTTAATATAGCTAAAAGATTGAGACCATTTATTCTAAACAATTCAAATCATCATTAAGTAAAACATTTATCAGAGTTCATCCCAAAATCATTGGTTACAGAAATCATAGGTGTGTGCACTGTGATCAATCCGAGCCCTTCTTTTCCAAAATGATGTTACCTAAAACCATAAACAAAACCTGTAAGTACGAAGCTTAGTGAGTTTCCCAGAGCATACCGTACACACAAAGCACATATCACATATCCTATTGCTAGAAAAGCTACCTGTATTACATTTCCTGCTAGCTATAAAAGCTACATATAACACATAAGTCATGCATACAAAAATTTGTAAGGATGCCATGGGCTCCCCCCAGGGTCTTACACCATTGTGCCATGGGCTACCCCACATGGTCTTAACCTGAGAATGCCAAGGGCTACCCCACATGGTCTTATATCTAATTACAACGGGCTCCCCCTGGGATCTTCCATGCAAGTATCACAAAGACAACTAGCATAACACATATCACATAAACATATCATATATCACAAACTGACTAACACATATACCATAATTACATAATGGGCTAGCCTTGGTTCCTTAGACCCATGTGTTTGGTGAGAAGACTCACCTCGAATGCAGAAGCTTCCTAAAGAAATCCTTAGTTACTGCCTCGTTAGCTACCCGAGCTGTCACTACCAATCAATATACCCAATTAGCAATTGGATCCCATACCATAATCCGTAATCCATGAATGGGGTAAAATGACCATTTTACCCCTGGCCCAACATAATCCAAAACTAAGGGACCAAACCCAAAACCAAAGCCCAACATTATAATGTCCATAAAACCATCAATGGCATAATTTTCCAAATTGGGCTCAGACCTTTCTAATGGACCTTATACTAAAGGACAATATTCTCCTTGGTCAATAATCCTGACCCAAATGGCTCATGAAGGCCCACAACAACCTAGTCCAAGAATTGGCCTAAACTGAGGCCCACAATGCGAAGTTCATTTCTATATTGGGCCATAAGGCCCAGTAGGCCCAACTATTCCATTATTTCCCCAAAGATGCATTCAGGACCAACTATCAGCAAATCCAGGCCTAAAATCATTAGGGCCTACAGGTCCGAAGTCCACAAAGGCCCAAGTTCTCCAGAGAGTGTACGTCCAACGTACCTCTTCTGTATCTTAGCGTATTGAGCAAATGGATTGTATGCGCATCGTACTACATAGTATGCCCAGTGTACAAACATCTGATGCACAACATCCATTAAGTGCTTAATACTTGATCCAATAAGTCCAAATCACAGATTTGAGCTATACTTAACGTCTTAATCCATAAAGTTACTAACTTGGTGACTTATATGGCCCACATGAACCCAAAATCAAAGTATAACAATCTACTTCCATGAAAATGACCATAACTCTTGCATGAATCCATTAAGACCTCCAAGATGGAAACTTTCTGCTTTACAGACTCAAATAGCATCAAGGGTGGCAACCCCCAGCTTAAGAACGGATTTGGAACCATAAAGCTCCATTCTTGGGACCAAAAAGATCCAAAAACTCAACATAATAGATCCAAGCATTTAATGGTGAAGTTCAAAGCTTTATACCTTCATCAAGCTAAGAATGAGTCCTAAAATCCAGATTCATAAGCTCCTCCTTGATTCCCATCTTTGCATCAAACTTCATCTTCTTGAAAATGGGTCAAACACCCCAAAAATGGACTCCATAAGCTCAAAATGCCACCATGGATGATAGATGACGATTTCTAGGGTTTAGAGGGGTGGAGGATGATGATATTAGGGTTAGGTTATTAGATAAGGAGTTTAAATAGGGTCCAAGACCCTTAAATATGGTTCTGATCTGACTGGAGTACGCCCAGCTTACTCCGTGGAACATTCACGATCCTCCTGGTTAGTATGCCCAACGTACTCCAGGGTACGCCCAACGTACTACCTTCTTTGCTAGTACGCCCAATGTACACTTTGAGTACAACCCGTGTACTCGGCTAAGCCTGAAAACCAAGAAACTTCCGAAGGCCATAACTTCTTCGTTATAAGCCCGATTTCGATGATCCTTATATCCAAGGAAAGGTGACGAGAATCCCTACACTTCTAACAACTCAAACCTTTATTAAGACCTTCCAAACAAAATCCATTTTCCACAAAATCCCGAACTACCACTTTACCGAAATACCCCTAGGCTCCAAAACACGAACCGAATGCCCAGATCACTTCTAATACATCACTAACACCCAAAAGGGGATAGATCTTACATTACCAAGAGACATAATCCTTATAATGGCCGACCTTCGAGCCAGTGCCCAGACTAGGAGACAATTCAGAATAGAGTGTTATGTTGAGAATGTTCTTTACCGCAATCCAGTGAGCCTTGCCAGTATTCACCTGATATCTGCTGACCATGCTCAAAGAAACTGCCACATCAGGGTGAGTACAATTCATAGCATACAAGATCAAGCCAACAACAGAAGCATATGGTAATCGACTCATCTTAACTATCTCATCCTCTGTGCTCGGGCTCCGAGCCTTGCTCAATTTGGAATTATACTGGATCGGTAAGTTACCTTTCTTGGAATTCTGCATGTTGAGCTTTTTCAACACTTTGTCCACATATGTGCTTTGACTAATTCCAATTAGTCTTTTACTCTTTTCTCTCAATATCCTTATCCCTAGGATATAGGTAGCTTCTCCGAGGTCCTTCATAACGAAACACTTCCCAAGCCAGGACTTAACCTCCTGCAAAGTTTGGATGTCATTTCCTATGAGTAGTATCTCATCCACATACAGTCCCAAAAAGCTAACTATACTCCCACTAGCTTTGACATACACACATGACTCATCTTCGCTACTTGAAAAGCCAAACTCTTTGACTTTCTCATCAAAACAAAGGTTCCAGCTGCGAGATGCATGTTTCAATCCATAAATGGATATCTCAAGCTTGTGCACTCTATCAGGGTACTCTGCACTGAAATCCTTCTTCACTAACCACGTGACCCAAAAATTCAACTCTTGAAATCCAAAATTCACACTTAGAGAACTTCGCGTAGAGCTTCTCTAATCATAGTATTTCTAAGACCTGATGCAAGTGTTGACTATGCTACTCTTTACTTCAAAAGTAGATAAGTATGTCATCAATGAATACAATGACGAACTGATCCAAGTAAGGACGACACACCCTATTCATTAAGTCCATGAATATTGCACGCGCATTAGTCAAACCGAAAGGCATCACTATAAAATCGTAGTGTCCATAACGAGTTTGGAAGGCTGTCTTGGGAACATCTTCCTCTATCACGCGTAATTGTTCATATCCGGATCTCAGATCAATCTTTGAAAAGTAACTCGCCCCTTGTAGTTGGCTGAACAGGTCATCTATGTGAGGTAGAAGGTATCGGTTCTTAACAGTAAGCTTGTTTAGTTATCTGTAGTCGATGCACATACGAAACGATTTGTATTTCTTCTTCACGAATAAGACCGGTGCTGGCCAGGGTGAGAAGCTTGGCCTAATAAAGCCCTTGCTGAGCATTTCATTCAGTTGACCGGATAGATCTTGCATCTCAGCTGGTGCTAGACGATAGGGTGATTTCGCTACTGGGGTAGCCCATGGAACTAAGTTGATTATGAACTCGACTTGATGTTGTGGTGGTAATCTTGATAGTTTTCCTGGAAAGATGTCGAGAAAGTTGCGTACCTCCGGGATATTCTTTATGTCTTTCGTCTCTTGGCTCATATCGACTATATGAGCAAGGAATGCATGACATTTGTTTCGTAAGTACTGCTGGGCTTGTATACTTGAGATGATACGAAGGCTCGTGCCTGGTTTGTCACCATAGATAACTAGGATTTCGTTAGACAGTAGATTAAGATAAACGGCCTTCTCAAAACACATGATGTCAGCACGATGAAGACTCAACCAATCCATGCCGATAATGACGTCAAACTTTTAACTGAGACATGCATGAGGTCGATTGGAAATGAATGCCTATCTAGAGATAGGTTACACCCTATGAATATATTGATAGTACTCTCAGTCTTTCCTTTAGCCATTTCTGCAGTGAATGGTTCTTTCAATGCACATGATTTTTGCTTAAGTAAGTGTGCAAATTTCTTGTTCACGAAACTCCTCTCCGCTCCGCTATCAAACAGTATGCATGCATAAGAGTTATCGAGGAGAAACGTACCAGTGACCACTGTAGGGTCTGCTACCACTTCCTCGTGGCCTATTTCCAAAACCCTTCCTACTCCACTAGCATTCCCTGCCTTCGAGCAGTTCCTCTTGTAGTGACGTACCTCACCACATCCATAGCAAGCCTGGCCCACTCCAACACCGGGGACTTGGGTGATTGGCCTAGCTGGAGATTTGCAAAAATGGTCAGTATGCCCCTTTCTGTTGCAGTTAGCACACTGCATTTCCCGACAGGGTCCATTGTGGTGGAAGCTGCACTTGTTGCACTTTGGCAAGCTTCCCGCATACTGCTTCATCGGCGCAGTGGCATAGGTGCTATCGCGGCATGAACAACCACGACCTGATGCTGCTTGGCAATGTTCCACGTCGTCTTTCCTCTCTTCTTGTCTCAAAACTTCTGCCTGTTTTCAGCAGCTTTGGATGGTTCTGGGATGGCAAGGGTTGTTGTCGTTGTTGGTGTGCGGACTCCGTGACCGATGAGCCGTTGTGCCAATCGTTTGGTACTATTGAAGGTAGTGGGGTTTGAAGCTAAGACATTCCCCTGAAATGGAGGCACCAGCCCCCAAATATACCTCTCGACCTTCTTTCCCTCAGTAGGGACCATTCCTGGATATAAGGCCACCAGATCACTAAATCTGGCAGTGTAGGTAACTATGTCGGAGCCTTTCATGGTTAGGCTCCATAGTTCCTGTTCAATTTTCTGTACTTCATCCCTTGGGCAGTACTCTCAATCAGTAGCTCTTTCATAGCTTCCCAACCCATTGCATTAGCCACTACCAGAGTAAGTGACTTGACATGGCTATTCCACCATGTTAGGGCTCTGTCCGAGAAGGTCCAAGCAACAAATTTTACTTTGCTTCCTTCCGGGTAGGAGTAGATCTCAAAGATCAACTCATCTTTTCGAACCATTGCGACAGAGTAATGATCCCATTGCTGCAATTGAGGGTTTTGGGATTGCAGTTGGTGAAGTCCTTATACGAACACTCTCTAAAGCGCATGAGAGCATCACCTTGAGCAGAATGTACAGTTTTTACACTCCCACTAGTACCACTACCGCTGAATTGAGCTAAGGTTGCCGTAAAAGCCACAGCCACTGCAGCTTGGAGAGCTGTGGGGTCGTGTTGTAGAGGAGGTGGTTGAGTTGAAGTTATCGGGGGATTGCGTCTTGTCACTCTTCGTGGATGCATTGTTCAACTAAACGTTTACGAAGATGAAGACGATAGTAAGCATTCAATCGTGAGAATAATGAGAGTAGTCCATAGACTAAATCACCATAGCCAAACAAAACAAATGAGAGTATGATTGAAATAGAGATCTAAAATAGAAGGATGAAAGCATTTGGTTAAAGATTTCCCATGAAATTAGATGCCTGTCAATATTATTGGCATTATAGATGCATAAGTTCGGGGAAATTGACATTGGAGTAGGTTTTACATCATACCAGAAAGGGGAAAATTTTGACAACATTAAAACCTAACAAATTGAAAGTTCAAGGTTTTTAGCATAAGCAGGAAGTTAGTACTAGAGTCTATACATAGACCAAATATATATCCAAAAGACAGAGTATAGTAGACTCTACTTGCAAGGGGAGTTGTTCTGGTTGGTTCTTGATTCAGCCCTGGCTTCATCTAGCTGGTGTTCCGCTTCCCAAACACGTCTTTGCAGTGCCACCTAGTGCCGATGAAGATCCCCGGTCTCAGATCGACAGGCATTCAACTCCACCTGTAGGGTGTCAGTAAGAGATCTTTCAAAGTTCTGGTCATCGGTCAAATCTCCATGACTTGGCCAAAGTTTTCTTTTCCCTACTCCACATTGCGAGCAACCTGAGGAACCCTAATAGGAAGGACTCTATCTGCTGAGCCTCCATCATTTAGGTTGTAGAAGCTTCAGTATGAATTGTAGGGTTGTGGTTGTCCATGCTCGTGGCTCCACCAACCTAAGTCCACCACCCACAAAGGCATCGGGCCTTGAAAAGCCGGACAAGGTTAGGATTTTCATAAACTTGGGGTGGATTGTAGACCTCCGGTTCTGAGTACAAGTCTTCTTGGACTTCCTCCTCATTCTCTTCATCAGAACTCTCTTCGGGGTCTTCATTTGCTGGGACCACCAGGTTCTCAGTCTCGGGTTCAGCTTTGAGCCGTCCTCTGACTCCTTGTTTGGGAAACTACGGGTCTCTAGGGAGATGGAATCCAACCATGTTATCTAAGTGATAAAAGGGATGTAAGGACATATAATAGACATACTACATGAGATAATTATAGGATGATTCTTACCAGGTACTTCAATATTTGCGTAGTGCGTACCAGTCATATGTAACCAAGATAGAATAGACCTTCGAATAAGTGATCCTAACTCTAAGTATGTCCCCAAGCCTACTTGTGTTGTTCAACAACCGTAATACTTTCGTTCTGGTCGAGTATGACACTGATCCTAGTATGAATGCATGTATATATACTTTAGTTAAATATTTTATTATTTAAAAAGTATAAACTCTTGCTTAGAGTATTTTAATCCTGATGTGTTTATAGTTGTATATTTTTTATGGGTTGATATACTCAATTCTCTATAAACTAAGCTCTGATACCAATCTGTCACACCCCCAAACTGGAACGACAGAAACGTTCAGGGGCGGAGGACGTCATGAACAGTATCATAACAATGCACAATAGTAAAACAAGCAACAACATCATCCATTGCGTTAATAATATAATTTATACATGTGTGTTCTGAATGTGTTTGTAAGACACCAAAGATATATATATATATATATATATATATATATATATATATATATATATATATATATATATATATATATAAAAGACGAGTCTGAAAGTGCTCCGTCTTTTCAAAACCTGGCCATCTGTACCTGTCTATTGGTGACCTAAGAATACAAGTTATTTTGAAAGAGAGGATCAACATTTAAGCCAGTGATTTCATTAGTATTTTAGTATCCAAAAGTTTGCATTATTTTGATGAAAATGTCCGTAAATGGTTAAATGTTAATGTTTCTAGGTGTTTGATGTAAATGTTTGTATACTTCCTAGAAAATCTTATATTTTCTACTAAAATGGAAAGTAGTCTTCTACCAAGACCCAATTGTTCTATATGTTTGTTCTTTTGTAAAATTAAATGTTTTTCCCAAGTATATGACTATCGTTACTATAAAATAGTTTACATTACCTTTTATGTGAGAAGATCACTTTATAAATGTAATGGGAAAATAAAGATGTGCGGTAGTATTGTATATAGTAAGTACTGAAGTGCTAACTACCTTAAAACCAATTTTTGTAATTAAGGTAAAATGTGATGAGATTATAACCATGCTTGATTGACTTAGTATAAAACACGATGTTCCAAAGACATCAAAATGTTATGACATTTGTCACTCGTAGACCTGCAGGTCCCACTGTAGCTAGCAACAACGTGTAGGATGGTCAATCCCATATAGATTTATAGACAAAATCACACTCTCCCTCCAGGAGACTCTGGTTACAAAACGTAACACGACAGTAAAATTCCATGCCATGAAGTAGTGACTCACATTAATGTTATCTTTGTTATTGTATTTGTATAGTATGTTCCTTCTGTTCTAGTGTATAGTATATTCCTTCTGTTCTAATGTATAGTATGTTCCATCATGTTATAGTGTATAGTATGTTCCTTCTTGTTCTAGTGTATAGTATGCTCCTTCTTGTTATAGTGTATAGTATGTTCGAACTGACTCATGTATGAACTAACTCATGTAAGATTTATTGTTTTAGAAATAATAAGTAATAATCCACTAAAAATGTATGGGAAACGTCCTTAGGAACTAGGAAAATCTCACAATGGAGTGTATCAATCACATATGATTGATAAAAGAGAGTTTACGGGCACACTTATGAGTGTTTACGACCATGGGTGTCTTTATGGCCAAGAACACTTGAAGTGTTCATGGACCAAGCTTGGTCTAAGGAGGGTTTACGGCCATCATGATCCTAAGAAGGGTTTACGACTACAAGAAGTGTTTACGGCCATAAACACTTGAAGATCATGATAAATACAGTTGATTTTGTTGGATTAGGTGTCTAAGTTCATAACTATTTCTGGAATGTACTTGACCCGGTTGGCATGGTCCATTTGGGTTGCATGGCATTGCAACACTTGGATAGACTAAATGAGAGAAAGGACACTTAAGTATTATTAATATATTATAAGTTCTAATATATTAATAATATTCTTTAATTAATATTGATCAAAGAATTAATATGGAATTAATTAAGTGATCAAAAAGAGACTAATTAAATATATAAGGTTGATTGTGTAAATCATCTATTCTTGTATAGTGGGCTAATGATCCATGCTTTATATGAAATGATGACAATTAAGGTTTACGTGGTGTAACCCTACTTGTGACACAACTATATAAAGACCCCAAGTCTAGAAAAATCGGCACTACAAGCAAGTATAAGAGGACTTGCTGAATTTTGAGTATAAGTGATCTTCTCTCAAGGTTATACCAAGTGTTGTGACGTTGTGTGAGACATTTAAGGCATCACACTTGAGGTGCTAGGCTCACAAGGTTCTCAAGGAATCCAAACAACAAAAAGGTATGTTCTTCTACTAGCTATTATGTTTCAAAGTTCCCCATCCCATGCTAGTTAGGTTAAGAACCTTGGAAAATCAAATTTGCATGTATCTTAGTAACAAATAGATCCAAGGTATGTAGGGTTGCATGTACACCTTAGGAGTGTTAGAATTGTAACGCACCGAACCGAGCAAGTATATTTCGAATCCTGCCTTCTTTTGATTATTTTCTTTTATAGCCCTCAGAGAAGTTATGTTGAGTCCCAAGAAGTGTAGGGACCTAAAGTTGAAACTTTGGGCCAAAGGGGGAAGGGTACGCTAAGCGTACATAAGAGTACGTTGGGTGTACTAGGTGCTCCCCCTCCCTAGTACGCTAGGCGTAAGCCTATGTATGTTGGGTGTACTCGCGTCAGCTAAAAACCCTAATATTCGAAGTTAGGACTATATAAACACCCTTATGGCTCATTCTTTACCCTCACCTCAGCCTCCATACCTCAGAGAACGCCCCAAAACCCTAGTTTGTGTGGGAAGAGTGAGTTAGTGTGCATCTTGAGCTTTAGAGAGTGGAGTTATAGCACCAAGAAGCTAGAGGAGGAAATCAAGGCCTTAGATCTAAGGTTGGGTTACACCATTGGAGCTCCAGAAGGTAAAAAGATTGAACCTTTATGCTTATTTACCTTAGATCTAGACTTTTTAGCTTTATGAAGGTCTTTTGGTCCCTAGATTTTCCAAGTTGATGCATGTGAAGTTATAGACGAAATAATTTGTCCTTTTAGATATGTTGAGAGGCCTTGAGTGATAAAAATCAGTCCTTTTTAGCTAAACTTGATCCATGCATGTGATAAGAAGGTCTTAATGGATTAAGACTATGAGTTAAGGACTTTTTGGACGTTCAATGTGATAAAGTCCAAAACTTTATGATTATATGGCATATTTGGTCGATGGATCTGGAATATGGGTTCAAGAGCTCAACCCATTAAGCACTTAATAAGACTTTGGTAAATCCTCGGGTACACCCCGCGTAATATCTGTACTCCCAGCGTACGCGGTCAACAGTCCCGATGGTGGTCAACGAAGATCTATGCTACGCCCAACGTAACTGGGAGGTACACCCCGCGTACGCTCCCTGTTGAACTTTTGGCTTGTAGGATTTAAGTTATGGGTCGGTTATGGGTCAATTGGGTTAATCCCTTAATGGGCTATGGATACAATGTTGTTTGGGCCAACTTGGACTTGTATGTTACGTGTAGGCCCAATAAAGTGATGGGCCCCATTTAATAAATTGGGCCAATAATAGATTTGGACAATTTGGGTCTAGTTGAGTAATTCATATTCTTTTATCTCTCAGTCGAGGGTGTCGAGCATAGCAGTTGAAGACTCTCAGTTCAGTTCTGCACTATTGCGAGGTGAGTTATCCTCACTATACCATCAGGGTCTACGACACTAGGTTGGTCCCTTGGGCTTTATTCCCGGTATTAGTATGCGTTCCATATTCATGATCACTTGGGTTGGTAACTTGGTGGAGAGAATGCTACTATGTTAGTCGTTAGTATGATCTGTGTTTATTGTATGATTATGTGCTATTTATATGTCGATATATATGGATGGGTTGGGTTGAGGCGGTGTCTTTCTTTGTGCAGTTGAGGCCAACATACCCGGAGCGGTCCGGATAGGCTGTAGGCCCGTAGGAGGCAGTCCAGTCATGCCGAAGGCTCGAGAGCGCTCCAGATAGGTTGTAGGCCCATAAGAGGCGGTCCAGTCAGGCTGAAGGCTCATTATGCATACTGTTAATTATTATTCTTTTGTGATGGATGCTAGAGCTTGGTATTTTGGGGTTAACTCACTAAGCCTTCGAGATTGCTTTTTATCGTTTATTGTTTCAGGTACATCAGTTGACCATGGCAAGGTGAAGGCGTGACGTGCACATCCCCATTTTTATGATTCTCGATTTTGGGAACTCTAATATGAAGACATTTTGAAAAACAATTAGAACTTGTTGATGTTGAATAACTTTTAATCATGTAAGGATGGTTTTGGAAATTTTGAATTTTAATTTTTTTTTTGGGGTTGTTACAAGTGTTAGGTTTTGAGCATTCTAACACTTCCTAAGTGTACATGCAACCCTAATAACCTTGGATCTATGTTTGTCTAATTATCATGCAAAGTTGAATTCCAAGGCTATATTCCTATCTAGCATACATGGGGAACAATTTTAACTTGAATGATAGATAGAATAACTTACCTTGTTGTTGCTTATGTTCCTTGAAACCTTATGAGCCTAGCACCCCAAGTGTGATGCCTCAAATGCTTCACACAACACCAAATGCTCTTGGAAAGACTTTTGAGAGAATACACACTTCTTGAAATCGGCCTAACCCTCTTGTTTCCTTAGTGTCCCGATTTTGGTGGAGAATATGATTCTTATATAGTGTTGACACATCTAGGGTTACACCATGTAAACCCTAATGTGTCATGACTCTTCATTTCCATGACCCATGGGTTTGTAACTCCCATGGAGCATCCTATGGGTGGAACCCAACTTGATAATCCATGGAGCCTCTTAGCCCACTATACAAGATATGGATGATTTACATAATCAACCCATATATTTAATTAGTTCTCTTTTGATCACTTAATTAATTCTAAATTAATTCTTGATCAAACTAATCAAATAATATTATTAATATATTAGAACTTATAATATATTAATAATCTCCAAGTGTTATTTCTCTCATTTAGTCGATCCAATTGCATGGTGCCATGCAACCCAATTGGACCATGCCGGGTCGGGTCAAGTACATACCAGAAATAGTTATTGACTTAGACACCTTATCCAACAGTCTCCCACTTGGATAAGTCTAATAACTATTACTGCAAGTATGACTTCAGGAACCGATCGGCAATCGTAGCTCTTTTCAAGGTTTCTCGGAACTGAGAAGATGATGGTACGCCATTTAAGATAAGTGATCATGTAATCCTCTGTTTTAGATATCAGTTGGACAAATACATGGAACAATGTCTTACTTATTGTCCAACAGTTTGTTTCCCGATTTCCGATTTGTTTGACAAAGAACTTAATTGAACACATCAACTTAGTTCTGACCAGGCCCGGTACATAGGTCAAAACAAAATCATCGAGGGGCCCAGATATCAGCTTCTAATCCAAGAGTGAACAGATAAACTTCGACTCATATGTTTGTTCTACCACTCATTGAATTACACACAAGAGCACGATTTATAACATCGAGTTACCAATGCGTTTTCGTACAATCAATGCATAACCAACTTGTAAGTAACAAATCATCTCTCTAGGTTTGAAGACTTATATGATATTACTGTCTCACGATCACTCGAGATATAATTCCATGAAGTGATTCCAGTGAGCGTGGGTTGAGTCCAATGCTCAGATCTTATGAGCACTCATGATTGTTGTAGCCTTGTCTAACACCTTAGACCTCTGCAACCAATCATGACAATCTTGATTCATACCTACTTCCGACATATGACTGACTGTGGAGGTTTGAATAATATATTATACCAAACAAAATTATTCTGGAAGTCAAAACAAGCAAAAGAAATATAGTAAACGATTGACAAGAGATAGCAACACTTTACTCATAAATAAAACACCTTTTATTCATCATCTAATGTCAATTACACTTTACAAATTTCGAGGTTATCTAACTACTAAATCTAATATCATCCTTCAGCCCTATGCTCCGAGCATGATGGAGATGCTTAACTCGAGTCAGTCCCTTCGTGAGGGGATCTGCTGGGTTCTCATCCGATGATACCCCCTTTGCCACGAGGAGTCCTTCTTCTATTCGATGTCTAATAAAATGGTATTTTCTGTCGATGTGTCTGGATCTCCCGTGATCCCTTGGTTCCTTGGCTAAGGCAACAACGCTTTCACTATCACAGAAAATTTCCATTGGCTCTTTAATAGCTGCTACAACTCCAAGGTATCCGATTAATTTCTTTAGCCATATAGCCTCCTTTGCTGCCTCGCTCGCTGCAATATACTCTGATTCGCAAGTTGAATCAGCCACTGTCTCTTGCTAGGAACTCTTTCAAGAAATTGCTCCTCCGTTTAGGGTAAAGACCCAGCCCGACTGAGAGTGGAAATTATCCCTATCAGTCTGGAAGCTAGCATCATTATACCCTACAACTCTCAAGTCATCACTCCCACCGAGGGTAAGGACCTAGTACTTAGTCCTTCGTATGTACTTGAGAATATTCTTTACCGCAGTCCAGTGTGCCTTGCCAGGGTTCCCCTGAAACCTGCTAACCATGCTCAGGGCAAAGGCTACATCAGGTCAAGTACACGTCATAGCATACATGATCGATCCTACAGCCGAAGCATAAGGTATTCGACTCATTTCTGCTATCTCAGCCTCAGTGCTAGGGCTTTGTGTCTTACTCAATTTGGCGTTACTCTGGATGGGTAACTCTCCTTTCTTGGAGTCCTGCAAGCTGAATCTCTTCAGCACCTTATCCAAGTAGGTACTCTGACTAAGTCCAATTAGTCTTTTACTCCGATCTCTCAAGATCCCACTACTAGAAAAAAGACCTTTAACGACGCACTTTTTACGACATGTATTGATTAACGATACGCAATAGGACGTGCCCTTAAAATAGTGTTATCTCTCCAAAAAATTTAAGGATTTACGTCACGCATTATTGCGTGCCCTTAATTTAGTGTCTCAAGAAAAAAAATAGAAACACGGAGGGCGCTTTATCTTAAACGCGCGTCGTCTGTACATGTCGCTTTATAATTTTAATGAAACGCGCTTTTAGTTAATGAAGGGGGAAACGAAATCCCCAAAATTTTGAAAACCCACCTTGTTTTTTCTATCTTCTATCTATTTTTCATCCTTGCAATCCACTCTCCCCTCTCTGATACTCTCTCCTCTAGATCTCCCTTCATTCTCTACCTCCCGTCTCTCTGTAAACCTCGAAGGTGAATCGTAATTGATCTGCGAGGTCTCCTTCTTTTCTTTGTTTTCTCAGGTACATCATCATCCTAATCCATTAACCCCTTTCATTTTTCATTAAAAAAACCCTAATTGACTTGGCAAGTTCATGAACCAGATGTAGCGCATTCCAAACTGGGGATTTAACCAAACCCGATAGAGCCATTGACGGAATCTTCGGATCTGGTCAATAAGGACTCTCTATAATCACGCAACTTTCTTCACAAGGGATCGCTCCAGGTCTTCAATCTATCAATCTACAATGTCCACTATCAAGTTACATCGAATCAAGGTCTAGGGTTTCAAATGCTTCAAGTTCTTCCCAAATAATTTCCCCTCTCAAGACGATTTTCCTCGATCGTATCTTTATGGCGATGATTCTCTCTCGATCGGATCGAAGACCGCTCACTCTCTCCTTAGATCTCCATGTGAGTCTGATCCCCCCTCTCTGTAACAGCCTCGCTTCCTTCCAAAAATCGAAGACCATTCTCTCTCGATCGTCTCTTTATGGCGAAATTTAGACACAATAATCTCAACATAAAATTCGTAACTGAACTCCTCTTCACCTCTACCCTACTCCATCTACAACGACTCCTTAAATTTACAAACCTTAGTCCAGTTGCGCTTCTAGTCAAATCAGGTACCTATCTATCTGCTTTCTGAATTCTCCTGGATTGGAAATTTCTTGATACTTCGCTAGCTTTTAAACAAACAAAAATCAGTTTTTCTCTCAATAATTCGTTGGATTTTACATTGGTGTTCCCCTTACTGGTTTCGATAACCTCTCTAATCTGTGAGGTTTGTGTTTACTTTCTTTCCCTCCCTCTCTCTAAGAAGAAAACCCAGCCTCATCGCCTTCAATCACCCAACAACATAGGTGGAACTCAAACTTCTCAGACCAAAAGAAATATTGTACGAAAGAAAAGCTATCCATTAATGGAAGAAGTGCAGGGGGGTTGCTTATTGGTGCTGTTGTGAACATGAGACCTGATTTATTTAAGGCTACTATAGTTGGAGTACCATTTGTAGATGTTGTGACTACAATGCTTGGTCCAACTATTCCTCTTACAACTGCAGAATGGGAGTTGATTTATATATAATATTTTTTTGTTTTGGAAACTCAAAGCAAGATGCTATGATAATATTAGTATGTTTCTTTCTAAATGTGAATGACTTGCTCTATTGCAGGAATGTGGGGATCCTCGGAAAGAAGAGTTCTACTTTTACATGAAATCATATTCACCAGTTGACAATGTGAGTGCCAATGTATCTTGTTTCAGTTTAACTGACATAAATCCATCTGACAGATCATCAAATGAAAATGTTGAAGTTAATTACTGATGGGTGTCTATTTTGAATAGGTAAAAGCTTAGAATTATCCAGCCGTAGTTGTTACTGCTGGAATAATGGTAGGTTGTCAAGAGTGATATTCAGGATGTGATTGATAAAGATGGTGAGGGGTTCACTATGGTCACAAAAAAAAGCTGGAAATGCAGGGACTGCTACTGTGAAGGGGTACGGTACAGGTGATATTCATCCCAATGTTTCTGGAAGCAAAGGTAGTAATTGGAATGGAGGGAATAACAAAAGAGGAATCTATAATAGTGTTAATAAGGGTAATAAAGGTTGGAATAACAGAAGTCATAGTGGGAATTGGAATAGGGGGAGTGTTAGCCATTGGAATCATCAAAAGAAACACGAGTTTGTTGCTGCAAATAATAAATCTTTCATTGTAGATAAGCAGGGGCATAATGGGAAAGAGAGTGTGGATTCTAGGAAAAAAGAGGAAAAAGTGGAGAAGGGAAAGGATTTTAAGGGTAGCCAAATTATAAATATTTCATTGTAGATAAGCAGGGGCAGTCTTCTCCTGATTCTATGGAAAAGGTTGTCACATAATCAACATTGTGATTGTATATTGATGATTATAGATTGGTGGCTTTGAGAATCTAACAATAACTTTAACTTTTTTTTTTCTTGCAGATATCAGCAGAATCCTGTCCTACTTCTGATCTGTTGGTCAATAATTCTGACAGTGGTCAAACTGAGGCTATAGAATCTAAGTGTGATACCAGGGTGAATTCCAATCTTGAGAACCATGATTGTTTAAATCCTATGAATGACATCCTTGAGCTTAGAGAAGTCAAGAAACATGGGAGAAAAGAGAGAAGGCACAAGGAAGCCCAGGATGTGCTTGCAGCTGCAACTACTGCTGCTGCAGCTTCTTCCAGGCTTTCATCTTTTAGGAAAGATACACTTGAAGAATCCGCTCACCATGAAGTAGTTGACTCTCATTTTGTTAGATAACATTTTTTAGGGGTAATTTCGTCATTAAAAACCGTTCTTATAATGTGATTTCTCTAAAAACTATCATTTCAGGGTGTTGAAAGTTCGTGCACACAGTGAATCTTGTAAACCTGTTAGATTTATCAATGAAGAACTTGGTAATGAACCAACATTGTTTATACTTTATATACTCTTGAGCCATGTAATTTACTTTTTACCCTCAGTAGCAACATAGTTGCTATTTCTTTAAACTTGATTTTGAATGTGTGTTTTTGTCATCAATGATCCTCACTGGTTCTCCATATTGTTCTATTCTTGCAATTGATATTGAAACAGGATCTCCAGTTAGTTATGGATGGATGTTCATACAATTGGGTATTATTTTCAATATTCATACAGTTAGTTATGGATGGATGTTCCAAGTGGGGGCAGATGTGCCTGCGCAAATCTTTAAGATGTCTCCCCGTTGATCGTATCTTTGTGAGGATGGGTGCAAAAGACCATATTATGGCAGGCCATGTGACGTTTATGATGCAAAGAGAGAGCTTCTGTGAATAGGTGGGGGTAGATATTACTTCATAAATTATTGTTTTTATATATATATATATATATATATATATATATATATATATATATATATATATATATATATATAAAGTAACAAGTTTGACTTGTCAACACGTGTAGAATGCAAATGATCCCACAAATACATTGTAGGTGAGGGTATAAAATGTTTAATTACCTTTTTACCCTTGAGGCTCGGGTTTAAATATTTACATAATGTTTTTACAGCTGTGAGAGGGTATGGTTTATCCTACCCGTCATCTTCAGCGGTCCGCGTCCGGTTTTTACTGAATACACCTAGCATGCTGAATCTTAACCAAGAATCATTCTTTTTACTTCACAGACATCTAAACATTTCTATTTGTTATCAGAATTGTTACTTTGCTCTAAGAAATAATTGTCATAAACGGATTACTCTACCATACACAAGGGACAAATACCTGCTTCATAAACAAAGCACAAAATGGATCACAGTTATGACAATGGCGCCTCCAAGGCTGGAAAAGGGTGTTGTGGTGTTAGATAAGCCAGTAATAGAGAAAACTACTCCTGGAAGAGAGTCTGAGTTTGACTTGAGGTATTGTATCACTTTCAATGAAGTTTGAAATGCATATAGTAAAAGATTAGGTCGATTTACCTTTTTTTTTTTTAGGAAATCAAGGAAAATGGCACCACCATATAGAGTGATGCTACACAATGAAAACTACAACAAGAGGGAATATGTTGTGCAAGTGTTGATGAAGGTTATACCTGGAATGACAGTTGACAATGCAGTTAATATCATGCTCTTGACCTGGACACCACTCTAATAGGGCTTTTCCAAAAAAAAATTGACCATCTTGAAAATATTCCAAAACCACAGGGTGGAAATATCTCTGCAATTACATGTGATTTATCAATAAGTATAATATTTAATTTTAATCCATTCAAATATGTGACATGGTTTTGTTTTATTTATTTATATTTATACTCATGTATATAATGTATAAAAAAATTACATAAACAGGAATTATGTAAAGATTGGTTATCAATTTTCATGATTGTTACTTCTGCACGATCTTCAATTAACATAAGACATTTGGAGAAAGCAACAGTGTCTACTGGAAAAGAAGGCTTGTTATCTGAAGGGAATGGTCTACTGGAAAAGAAGGCTTGTAACATTATTGGTTTTTGTTCCCAACTTTACTTGGAACAGGGGCCGAAAGTGTAACTTACTCTAAATTTTATATGTAAATTTTATTTTATATTTTGAAGGGAAATTTACTGAATATTGATTGGTTGATGCAGTTAACTAGAATTGGTCGAGATGCAGTTTTATATGTTGAGTCACTCATTGAGTCAATCATGGGAGGATTTGAAGGGCTAATCAACATTCTTGATTCTGAAGGAGGTTTTGGCTCTTTGGAGACACATGTTCTTACTATTTTATCAATTTCCTTAAAAAGTTACCAAATTCATGTATTAAATTTGATAAAGCTAACTTAATTGCTTTTTTTAAATCCTAGCTTCTACCAGAAGTCAGCTGAAACTACAAATGGCTTTTGATGGGCAGGAAAGATATATGAAGGTATGATCTATATTGTAATTCAGATTCTATAACTTTTATCATGTAATCTCTTAAGTCTTAATACCCATTATTCCTTATGCATGTAGAGATCTTGGGAGCCAAGTGATAAAGCTGATCTTCACTTTGTCTACAAAGATGTTGAAGGAGTATCAACTCAATGGGATGATATTCAAAGAAAACTCAGGAACTTACCTCCTAAACCCTCTGCCTTCAAACCGATCCCTTCACTCCTGCAGAAGACGAAGATTCCAAACCTAAAACCAAATCTCGAATCGATAAAAAGACAGAAAAACTCAAAGATTTAGAAGATGATCTTGATGATAGTTGTTTCCTCAAAGAGTACAAGTACCTTCAACTCCCTTAATCCTAATATCATTTTATGAGGGTATTAAATTTCATGTGATATTTTCATGGTTTCATTTCCTTTTGTGTTCTTGAAGCAGAAAGAGGATAGCAGAGATGAAGCAAACAGTGGAAGTTTGAACTCGAAAAGTTCGGGCATCATCTATGGTGGCCCGGGCAGCATCTATTTCAATATTGATTGTGTGAAAGTCATCTACTAAAGCAAGGTTGGTGTAAGAGTTGATGATGAGAACATTGTTCCAAGACCTTCAGTGAGTTATGATGATGTCCTTTAATAGCAATGTAGTATTAGGTTATATAGTTACCGATGATTACTTGTATTTGACATTTTATGCAATGAATTATCTTACTTATTTATTGTATTTTATTTTGTATCTTGTGTGACATTAATTTTTGTGCAATGGATTGTATTTTTTGTATATGGTGTTTTATTTCTATTATGAGAAATTAAATGAAAATTTAATTTAAAAATTAATAAATATATAAATTTATTTTTTTAAACATTTAAATTTACGATACGCAAAAATGTGTGTCATCTTCACTTATGACATGACCTTTCTTGACAGGGGCTTTCTTGATACGCATTGCGTGTCATTAACACGCGCGTCGTAAGGTTACGACACGCGAACGCGTGTCGTCTTCTTTTATGACAGGGCCTTCCTTGATACGCATTGCGTGTCGTAAACGCGCGTCGTAATTGCGCGTTGTAAATGAGCGTCGTAAAGCGCGTCGTCTCTCTTTATGACAGGGCCTTCCTTGACGTGCATTTGCGCGTCGTCTGAGCCTTTTACGACGCGCAATGAGCATCGTAAAAGGCTGTTTTTCTAGTAGTGTCCTTATCCCTAAAATATAGGCAGCTTCACCAAGGTCCTTCATAGCGAAACACTTCCCAAGCCAGGACTTTACTTCCTACAGGGTTGGAATGTCGTTTCCTATGAGTAGTATGTCATCCACATACGATACCAAAAAGCTAACTATACTCCCACTAGCCTTGGCATACACAGAAGATTCATCTTCACTCCTAGAAAAGCCAAATTCCTTGACCTTTTCATCAAAGCAAAGATTCCATCTGTGAGGTGCTTGCTTTAATCCATACATGGATTTCTCAAGCTTACACACTCTATTAGGGTACTCGCTGCTGATAAAACCTTCTGGCTGACTCATGTAAACATCTTCAGCCAACTTTCCATTAACGAAAGCGGTTTTGACATCCATTTGCCAAATTTCATAATCATGAAATGCGGCTATGGCTAACATAACCCTAATAGACTTAATCTTAGCTACTGGAGAAAAGGTCTCATCATAATCCACTCCAGGAATTTGAGAGAACCCCTTTGCGACCAGTCGAGCCTTATAAGTGTGTACATTACCATCCATGTCGGTCTTCTTCTTGAAGATCCATTTGCACACTATTGTCTTACGACCTGGTACATTCTCAACCAAGTTCCAAACTTGATTGTCATACATGGATTGTATCTCGCTATCCATAGCCTCTTTCCATTTAGCAGACTCGGGGCCTGCCATGGCTTCCTCGTAGCTGTTAGGGTCATCTTGACTTACTAGTGTCCCATCACTAATGAGGGTCTCACCTTCTGCAGTAATATGGAATCCATAGTAATGCTCAGGTGCACTCCTAACTCTCGTGGAACGCCTCATAGGTACAGATTCGTCAATTGGCTCAATAGGAGTTTCCTCCTCAAGTTGAGGGCTAGAGTTTGAAGTTCCTTCACCACTTGACTCTTGAATTTCTTCAAGATCAATTTGCCTCCCACTATCTCTTTGGCTTATAAACTCTCTTTCTCGAAAAACTCCTCTTCTTGCTACAAAGACCACATTATCACTAGGTCTGTAAAAGAGGTAACCAAAGGATTGCTGTGGGTAGCCGATGAAAATACACCTCTCACTTCGAGGTTCGAGCTTATCATGAGTCTCACGTCTCACGAAAGCCTCGCAACCCCAAATCTTGATGTGGTCTAGTTTGGGTACTTTACCAGTCCACATCTCGTGAGGAGTTTTGGCAACTTTCTTTGTAGGGACTAGATTAAGGATATGGGAGGCAGTCTCTAAGGCATACCCCCATAATGAGATTGGTAGCGAAGCTCGACTCATCATGGAACAAACCATGTCTAACAAGGTTCGATTACGCCTCTCAGCCACACCATTCAACTGCGGTGTCCTGGGAGGTGTAAATTGTGAGACAATCCCACATTCCCTTAGATAGTCGAGCAACTCTGAACTAAGATACTCACCACCTCGATCGGATCGAAGCATCTTAATGTTCCTGCCCAATTGATTCTCGACTTCCTGTTTAAATTCCTTAAACCTTTCGAAAGTCTCTGACTTATGCTTGATTAAGTAGACATATCCATATCTACTGTAATCATCAGTAAAAGTCAAATAATAACGATTAGCATCCCTAATGGCATGTTTGAATGGTCCACACACATCCGTGTGTACAAGGTCCAACAAACCTTCACCCCTCTCACACGAGCCTACGAAGGGTGACTTCATCATTTTTCCAAGTAAGCATGATCTGCAACTATCATTTGACTTTAGGTCAAACGACTCCAAGACTCCATCCTTTTGGAGTTGGCCTATGCGTTTCTTGCTTATATGTCCAAGAAGACAATGCTATAATGATGCTTTATCCAAGTTATTATTACTAAGAGAATCAATACACAAAACATTATTTCCTAAGGTATCTACAACAGATACAGCTTCATACACACCATCACAAGGTAATGCTTTAAAATAAAGAACATTATTAAAGAAAGCATTAATCGAACCAACTTCATTATCAAATGAAAAGGTGAAACCTTGTTTATACAATGCATGAAAGGAAATAATATTTCTTGCCATTTCTGGCGAATAACATCATTTATTCAAATCCAAATTTAACCCACTACTTAGTGAAAAAGTATAAACTCCAATCTTGGTGACAGGTGTAACTTTCCTATTCCCCATGATTAGGTTTATTCTTCCTTGCTCCACATTCTCACTTCTTATTAGTCCCTGCAAGTCACAACAAATGTGAATACCACAACCGGTATCAAGGACCCAAGATTTAGTGAAACGACCCAAAAACACAACCCAAAAATTTTCGTTTTTCAATATAATCAAAACCATAATATAAGTAACATAACATAAAACAGACGCGATGTATCCCCAAACATAGTAAAATATTGTGCGGAAAACTGTATCATACTACATCAATCCAAAACATCAAGAGACATCCCCAGGATAAAAGCTATGCTGTGATGTGTGCGATGCTGTCACCCTGAGCTCTTCCCTTTGCTTGCGGAAGTACCTGAAACCAAAACTAAAACTGTAAGCACGAAGCTCAGTGAGCTCCCCCAAACTACCGCATACCATACAATAACATATAAACGCATATTGGGCCTTGCCCACTGCATCGGGCCGAAGCCCGGAAACTGCATCGGACCGAAGTCCGGAACTGACTGCATCGGACCGAAGTCCGGAACTGACTGGGACCTTGTCCCCTGCATCGGACCGAAGTCCGGAACTAACTGCATCGGACCGAAGTCCGGAACTGACTGGGACCTTGTCCCCTGCATCGGACCGAAGTCCGGAACTAACTGCATCGGACCGAAGTTCGGAACTGACTGACTGAACATGGCATAGCATAACACATCAACTAGCATAACACATATACGACATGCTACATCGGGCCGTGGCCCGGAACACATAATACTTAACACATGAAACATAGCACACAAATCCTGTTCGAGCCACGAAGGCATCGAACATACTAACTACTGCATCGGACCTAAATCCGGAAACTACGGCTAACTGAACGGGCCGGCATTGTGGCCTTAGACCCGTTCCTACTGGAAGGAAACTCACCTCGTAAGCTGGCTGCTGAGTGTGTGGCTCGGAAAGCTAACGGCGGCTGCTCCTGAATCTCCTCGGCTACAAGTCCATAAACACACTCAATCAAATACTAAACACTGTGCTTGGGGTAAAATGACTCTTTTACCCTTGGTCAAAGTCAACTCTCTTTTGGGCTAACTCGCCGAGTTGGGCCACCCAACTCGCCAAGTCCTACTCTCACTTTCCCCTTACTCACTGCTACTCGTCGAGTCTGGCATCGACTCGACGAGTACCCTCTTGATCCAAGAACTCAGACAATCTTCATCCGACTCACCGAGTCGTATGAACAGACTCGACGAGTTGTTCTTGATCCCAAGAAAATTGCCTTGGACTCACCGAGTTGAATGAACAAACTCGTCGAGTCCCTCCATCACTGAGTCTACTCTCAACTCGCTGAGTCCACTTCCTGACTCACCTCGTCCACTCGACACTGATAAAACTGAAGGACTCGGGACTCGCGACCCGACTCGTCGAGTCGCCGCCATGCAACTGATTTTTACTTGATTTTGTTTGAATCCAATGCATACAATTGATAGATCTGAGTCCAATAAGCTGTTTTACCACGTAAAGTTTCCAACTTTACGTGCACAACCTCATGAATAAGGGAAATAAGGCTAAAAGATGCACAAAATGGGTAGATCTATGGTTATCATGCAATATAACTCCAAAAAGACAGTAGATCTGGGCTCTACAACACCCCAACATTCAGATCCATAGATATATCGACTTAATAAGACGTTCATGCAAGTGTAAGGCTTGAAACAAGCACCAACTAGCTCTTAGGAGAGCCCTAATGGAAGTTTAAAGCATATAACAAGATGGAACTCCGAAAATACCTCAATTAACTCTGATTTGGCCTTGGATCTTTGCACTACAACACTTCTCCTTGCTTCTTCCTTCTTCTCCTTCTTCACACCTTCACAAAATGGAACCAAAACACATATAAGCTCTTCAATGGAGGTTTGGGGCTCTATCACTGCGTTCTCAGGGTGAGGGAGGCGAGAATGGGGCTATAAGGTGGTATAAATAGTGGGCAACCCGGGGATTTTAGGGTTTCACCCAGACAGATGGACTCGCCGAGTCGGGGATATGGACTCGTCGAGTCCCCGGCTCACGCGTGCCCTCAGACGCGACCCTACTCGGCGAGTCAGGCGAGAACTCGCCGAGTCCCTCTTGAAAAACTCACTATAATTACCAATAAATCAACATACCGGGAACGGGTCGTTACAATTCTCCCCCACTTGTCTCAGACTTCGTCCTCGAAGTCTGCTACGGCTGGATCTGCAAATAACTCCGGGTAGTGCGCTCTCATCTCCTCCTCAGCCTCCCACGTCCATTCAGACCCCTTCCGGTGCTGCCAATGCACCTTTACTAGCTGAATTACCTTGTTCCTCAAGGTCTTGGTCTTCCGTTCCAGAATCGCGACCGGCTTCTCGATATAATTTAGGCCGCTATCAACCTGAATGTCCTCTAAGGGAACGACTGCTGCCTCATCCACCAAACACTTCCTCAACTGCGACACGTGGAAGGTGTTGTGTATCAGCCTAAGCTCCTTAGGAAGATCTAACCGATAAGCAACCTGACCCACTCGGGCCAAAACCCTGAAGGGACCGATAAATCTGGGGCCCAATTTGCCCCTCTTCCGGAACCTGATGACACCTTTCCAAGGTGAGACTTTCAGAAGAACCATATCTCCCACCTGGAACTCCAAGTCCGAACGCCTCCTGTCGGCGTAGCTCTTCTGCCGACTCTGCGCAGTCTGCAGCCTACTACAGACCTGCTGGATCAATTTCGTCGTCTTGAGCACCACTTCGGTGCTCCCTATGACTCGCTGACCGACCTCGCCCCAACAAATCGGGGTCCTGCACTTCCTGCCGAATAACATCTCAAAAAGAGGTCGATCAATGCTCGCATGATAACTGTTGTTATACGAGAATTCCGCTAACGGAAGATACGTATCCCAACTGCCCCCAAAATCTAGAACACATGCCCTAAGCATGTCCTCAAGAGTCTGAATCATCCTCTCGCTCTGCCCATCAGTCTGAGGATGAAAAGCGGTGCTGAAATGGAGGCGAGTACCCATCTCGTCGTGGAATCGCTTCCAGAATCTGGACGTGAAACGAACATCTCGGTTCGACACCACCGATACCGGCACTCCATGACGTGCCACAATCTCTCGCACATAGATATCGGCTAACTTTTCTGCCGATATACTCTCCTGAATCGGAATAAAATGGGCACTCTTCGTCAACCGGTCCACTACTACCCATATCGAGTCCACCCCGCGTGCGGTCCTGGGGAGTTGGTGACAAAATCCATGGTGATGTCCTCCCATTTCCACACGGGAATGTCTAACGGCTGCATCTTGCCGTGAGGTCTCTGGTGCTCCGCCTTGACCTTCCGACAGGTCAAACATCTCTCCACATACCAAGCGACATCTCGCTTCATGCAGGGCCACCAATAATCAAATCGAAGATCTCGATACATCTTCGTCGCTCCTGGGTGGATAGAAAATCGAGACTTATGAGCCTCGTCCATCAATACTTGCCGTACCCCACCCCAGTACGGTACCCATATCCTACCATGAAGCGTCAACAAACCCCGAATGTTGTAATCAAATGAAGCTACTCGGCCCACTATCCTCTCACACTTCTGCCTCTCCTCCTTGAGGCCCTCCATCTGAGCCTCCTTGATCCGCTCCAACGACGGAGTGATCACTGTCATCCTCATACACAGATCTCTGATAGGGGTCGTCGACACCTTGCTGCTCAGGGCGTCGGCCACCACATTGGCCTTCCCTGGATGATAAAGGATCTCACAGTCATAGTCCTTCAGCACGTCTAACCATCTCCTCTGTCTCATGTTCAAACTCGGCTGATCCATAAGATATCGCAAACTCTTGTGATCCGTGTAAATAGTACAGCGGACCCCATAAAGGTAATGTCTCCAAATCTTGAGGGCAAACACAACCGCCCCTAGCTCCAAATCGTGGGTAGGATAATTAGCCTCGTGAGGCTTCAACTGTCTCGAGGCATAAGCTACTACATGGCCTCGCTGCATCAATACTGCTCCCATACCTGTGATCGAAGCATCACAATAGACTACGAAATCCTCTACTCCTTCTGGCAAGGTAAGGATCGGAGCCTCGCACAATCTCTGCCTGAGAGTCTCGAACGCCGCCTGCTGCTCAGGCCCCCAACGAAAAACCACTGACTTCTTGGTTAGTCGGGTGAGCGGCACTGCTATCTTGGAGAAGTCCTGAATAAATCTCCGATAATACCCTGCCAACCCCAGGAAGCTCCGAATCTCAGATGGAGACCTCGGGACCTCCCACTGCATCACGACCTCAATCTTGGCCGAATCTACCAAAATACCCTTCTGGTTGATGAGATGACCAAGAAACTGCACCTCGCGCAACCAGAACTCACACTTGGAGAACTTTGCGAAAAGTCTCTCCCTCCTCAAAGTCTCCAACACCTCCCGCAGGTGCTCCTCGTGCTGCCCCTGTGTCTTGGAATACACCAAGATGTCATCTATAAACACTTTCACCGACCGATCCAGCATCGGTCTACACACGCGGTTCATGAGATCCATGAATGTTGCTGGGGCATTGGTGAGCCCAAATGGCATCACCACGAACTCATAATGACCATACCGGGTCCTAAAAGCAGTCTTCTGTACATCCTCATCCCTAACCCTCATCTGATGATAACCGGAGCGTAGATCGATCTTGGAGAACCAATACGCTCCCTGAAGCTGATCAAACAAGTCATCTATCCTCGGAAGTGGGTAACGGTTCTTCACCGTTACTTTGTTCAACTCCCGATAATCAATGCACATACGATGCGACCCATCCTTCTTCCTCACAAATAAGATCGGCGCTCCCCAAGGCGAACTGCTCGGCCGAATGAAACCCTTGTCTAACAGCTCCTGAAGCTATGTAGACAACTCCTGCATCTCAGGGGGAGCAAGTCGATACGGTGCTTTGGCTATCGGAGCCGCACCAGGAACTAGGTCGATCCTGAACTCAACCTGCCTCTCTGGAGGTATCCCCGGCAAATCCTCAGGAAACACATCCGGGTAGTCACGAACAACAGGAACATCATCAATCGCCGTCTTGCCCTTCTCCCAGGCATCCAAGACGTAAGCTACAAAACCGGTGCAACCCTGCTGAACATAGCGCCTCGCCCTCGCGGCAGAACAAAAGATCGGTCCTCGTTGGGGCCTCTCGCCCTGAATTACTATCTCTCCCCCACTGGGAGTGCGAACCCTCACTAGCTGTAGCTCACAATCAATCACCGCCCCATTGGGGCTCAGCCAATCCATGCCCACAATAACTTTATTCCCACGCAGGGGAATAGGAACCAGGTCCACTGAAAACTGCTCATCAAATATCTGAAGGGAACACCCTCTATGTACTCTACCGACCCTCACGGTCCTATCATCTGCTATCTCAACCTCTAGTGGACAATCCAGCCCCTCGGGAGCTCTGCTAAGTCTCTTGCTAAGCGCAAGCGATACAAATGATCGGGTAGCCCCCGAATCGAACAATACCAAAGCAGGGATGCCGTTCACCGAGAACGACCCTAAATAAAACATATCATCAAGTAATATTCAAACGATATAATAACAAAAGATGAAGGAAAAATTCATACCCGTCACCACATTAGGAGTCGCTCGCGCCTCCTCTGCTGTCATCTGAAATGCCCTGCTCTTCGCCACCGGTGCATCGGCTCGGCCCTGCCGGCCATCCGTAATCCTCAGGGTGGCAGGGGCAGGTGCAACCACCTTCCCTGCTGCAGCTAAACTGGGACACTGGGACCTTTTGTGTCCCCTCTGATTGCACTGAAAGCAAATCAGATCTGATGCTGTAACCATAGTAGCAGGGGCCGTACAATCCCTACTCAAATGCCCAGTCCGACCGCACTTGTAGCAGTCGGAACTCCCTGCCTTGCACGCCCCCTCGTGCAACCTCCCACACTTGTCACACCGACCGTGGCTTTGCTGACCCCTGGACCTGTGATCTGAAACCTTGGGCTTTTTGCCCACACTGCCTAAACCCGAAACCGCCTCCGGTTTCCTCTTCTTCTCCATCTCGAGATTAATCTCCCTCTCTCTGGCTCTAGCAATCATGTTGTCCAGCGTTTTACAACTGGACCTGCTTACAAACATGCGGATGTCACTCCGCAGCATCTCATGATAACGGGCCTTCTTCATCTCCTCATCGGCTGCATACTGAGGAACAAGAAGGGCCCTCTCCCTGAACTTGGCGGTGATCTCCGCCACTGTCTCTGTAGTCTGGGTAAGATCCTGGAACTCCCTAGCTAACTGTTGCACCTCGATGACCGGTGCAAACTCCGCCCTGAACCTGGTAGAGAAATCAGCCTAGGTCATGGCATCCAATGCCGCATCATCCCCGATGGCATGTCCGACCTCCTCCCACCAATCGCGCGCCCTGTCCTTCAGAAGACAGGACGCCAATCTGACCTTGTCCCCCTCGGGACACCTGCTAGTGCGGAAAGCGTTGGCCACATCCGCCAACCATCTGGTACTCGCTATGGGGTCCCGCGCCCCATGATAGTCTGGAGCCCCGCATGCCCTGAACTCCCTGAACGTAAGTGTGCGCGACCCCATCACGGCCGCCATCTCAGCACGGAAAGTACTCAATCTCTCATCCATCAGCTCTAAAATACCCTCCTTGATCGAACCGAAGATCATAGGAGTCTGCTCCAGTATGATGCGGGTAACCTCAGAAGAAAGGAACTCTCTAGTCTGCTCATCCATCTGCCCGACCTCCGGGCCTGATCCTGATCCTGATCCCGATCCCCCTCCGGCATCTGAGCTGCCGACTACTGGTCTCGGACGCAAAACTACCATTCTGAAACATATCATAACCACATCAGAACACTGAAATATCTCAAGGGATCATGGTACTACTACTAGCTTCCTGGTCTTGTCTTGGCCTTCCTTGATTCGAGTACGGATCCTCTGCCTTCAGTAGTATGGGCCCCTACTACCTTCCACATCTATCCGTACTTTCCTCAAGAACTGCCTTGACTCCGCCCAATCACTTCTACCGCTGCTATTCTCTGCTACTCTCATCCTAGGCTTGCCCTAGAGAAACCTCAAGCTCAACACGACTGGTCCTCAGCTGCTGTAGGTCTCCTCATAATGCCAGCTAGCCACCACCTAAACACCATCACATGTGATGAGGATCAGATAATCCTTCAAGTAAAAGATCCGTCCCTACAACGGTTGGACTCAAACAAGAGCTGCGCAATAGGGCCAGTTCCAGCACTCTGGGATTATTCAAACCTGATTACATGTGGTGTGACGTGTTCACCTAATGGCTAACTCCCAGTACTCAGAACCCCACCAAGCACGAAGCAAGCAGCATTCGGACAAGGGAAAATAGACTCAGGCAAAACTATTCTTATAATAAGAAACTGCACTAGCATAGGATGCTAAGCTCATACTATTAGGCATAACCTAAACAGGCTATCCTACTGCTATCTACTCAATTCTAGCATGCAATACTCATAAAGCTGTAACACATAAGCAGGCACATAAGGCATTCTCCTAGATCCTTAGCCATATACTAGCATGCTGTTCTACTGAAACTGAAACTGAACAAATAACTTGTATGGGTAATTTGAGAGTACTTACTTGAGCTCGGCTGACCGCATGCACACACCTCTATCTTGTTAAAAACAATTCTTTCTTTCCAAGTGCTTTCAAAATTCTTTTTTTTTTGTAAAACATTTTTTTTATTTTACTAAAATCTTTTATTTCCCTTAGTTTGAGTTCAGATATACCCGGAAGTGTATCCGAATCCCTCAAACCAGGGCTCTGATACCAACTTGAAACGACCCAAAAATTTTCGTTTTTCAATATAATCAAAACCATAATATAAGTAACATAACATAAAACATACGCGATGTATCCCCAAACATAGTAAAATATTGTGCGGAAAACTGTATCATACTACATCAATCCAAAACATCAAGAGACATCCCCAGGATAAAAGCTATGCTGTGGTGTGTGCGATGCTGTCACCTCGAGCTCTTCCCTTTGCTTGCGGAAGTACCTGAAACCAAAACTGAAACTGTAAGCACGAAGCTCAGTGAGCTCCCCCAAACTACCACATACCATACAATAACATATAAACACATATTGGGCCTTTCCCACTGCATCGGGCCGAAGCCCGGAAATTGCATCGGACCGAAGTCTGGAACTGATTGGGACCTTGTCCCCTGCATCGGACCGAAGTCCGGAACTAACTGCATCGGACCGAAGTCCGGAACTGACTGCATCGGACCGAAGTCCGGAACTGACTGGGACCTTGTCCCCTGCATCGGACCGAAGTCCGGAACTAACTGCATCGGACCGAAGTCCGGAACTGACTGGGACCTTGTCTCCTGCATCGGACCGAAGTCCGGAACTAACTGCATCGGACCGAAGTCCGGAACTGACTGACTGAACATGGCATAGCATAACACATCAACTAGCATAACACATATACGACATGCTACATCGGGCCGTGGCCCGGAACACATAATACTTAACACATGAAACATAGCACACAAATCCTGTTCGAGCCACGAAGGCATCGAACGTACTAACTATTGCATCGGACCTAAATCCGGAAACTACGGCTAACTGAACGGGCCGGCATTGTGGCCTTAGACCCGTTCCTACTGGAAGGAAACTCACCTCGTAAGCTGGCTGCTGAGTGTGTGGCTCGGAAAGCTAACGGCGACTGCTCCTGAATCTCCTCGGCTACAAGTCCATAAACACACTCAATCAAATACTAAACACTGTGCTTGGGGTAAAATGACTCTTTTACCCTTGTTCAAAGTCAACTCTCTTTTGGGCTAACTCGCCGAGTTGGGCCACCCAACTCGCCAAGTCCTACTCTCACTTTCCCCTTACTCACTGCTACTCGTCGAGTCTGGCATCGACTCGACGAGTACCCTCTTGATCCAAGAACTCGGACAATCTTCATCCGACTCACCGAGTCGTATGAACAGACTCGACGAGTTGTTCTTGATCCCAAGAAAATTGCCTTGGACTCACCGAGTTGAATGAACAAACTCGTCGAGTCCCTCCATCACTGAGTCTACTCTCAACTCACTGAGTCCACTTCCTGACTCACCTCGTCCACTCGACACTGATAAAACTGAAGGACTCGGGACTCGCGACCCGACTCGTCGAGTCGTTCTTCCGACTCGCCGAGTCGCCGCCATGCAACTGATTTTTACTTGATTTTTACTTGATTTTGTTTGAATCCAATGCATACAATCGATAGATCTGAGTCCAATAAGCTGTTTTACCACGTAAAGTTTCCAACTTTACGTGCACAACCTCATGAATAAGGGAAATAAGGCTAAAAGATGCACAAAATGGGTAGATCTATGGTTATCATGCAATATAACTCCAAAAAGACAGTAGATTTGGGCTCTACAACACCCCAACATTCAGATCCATAGATATATCGACTTAATAAGACGTTCATGCAAGTGTAAGGCTTGAAACAAGCACCAACTAGCTCTTAGGAGAGCCCTAATGGAAGTTTAAAGCATATAACAAGATGGAACTCTGAAAATACCTCCATTAACTCTGATTTGGCCTTGGATCTTTGCACTACAACACTTCTCCTTGCTTCTTTCTTCTTCTCCTTCTTCACACCTTCACAAAATGGCACCAAAACACATATAAGCTCTTCAATGGAGGTTTAGGGCTCTATCACTGCGTTCTCAGGGTGAGGGAGGCGAGAATGGGGCTATAAGGTGGTATAAATAGTGGGCAACCCGGGGATTTTAGGGTTTCACCCAGACAGATGGACTCGCCGAGTCGGGGATATGGACTCGTCGAGTCCCCGGCTCACGCGTGCCCTCAGACGCGACCCTACTCGGCGAGTCAGGCTAGAACTCGCCGAGTCCCTCTTGAAAAACTCACTATAATTACCAATAAATCAACATACCGGGAACGGGTCGTTACATTTAGAATGGGGTGAGTTATTAGAAATGATAGTGTAAATACCTGCATGGTTGGGTTTAGCTTTCCCATCCTTCACATCTTGCTGGTATTTTGGGCAGTTCCGCTTCCAACGTGATTTTTCATGGCAATAGAAGCATTCAGCCTCTTTTGGGTTAGTAGAAGGAGTGACGAAACATTTCTTGGTTCCACTTGAAGAAGAGCCATCAAGGGTCCTAACCTTGGTACCCTTCGAAGAACTCTTTCTCTTCTTCCCTCGACTTTTCTCGATTGCCCAAACCGGAGTGGAGTTTGGAGTAGGAGTGTTAACAACCGACTTCCCCTTAAGACCTGATTCTGCGGTCTTGAGAAGTCCCTGAAGTTTGCTGAGTGTGACCTCTTCCTTATTCATGTGATATGTCATGCGGAATTGATCATAGCACGATGGTAAGGAGCGCAAATTTATATCTATTGCAAGCTCCTCAGGGAAGTTCACATTAAGCTTCAGCAATCGATCCACATACCTTCGCATTTTCTGCATGTGGCTCGTGACAGAATCCCCGTCCTTCATCATGGTTGTTATCATGGAGCAGATGATTTCGTACCTCTCTTGTCGTGCACTTTGATGGTATCTTTCCATCAAATCTTGGTGCATTTCATAAGGGTAGAAATCCTCATAGGACTTTTGGAGTTCCGCTGTCATCGTGGCCATCATGATGCATGCTACTTTCGTAGCATCCCTTTCATGTGCCTGAAAGTCAGCGATCTCCTAAGGAGTTGCAGTGGTCTCATCAATCTCCTTAAGCTCCTTGTCAAGGACATATTCTTTATCCTCGTAGCGGGTAATCATCCTGATGTTTCTGATCCACTCATTGAAGTTGGATCCATCAAAAGTGACTTTCCCACACAAGTTCATTAGGGTAAAGGAGCCATTAGGATTAGAGCCAGAAGCAGCATTGTTTGAATACATCTAAAGGAAGAGGACAAGATTAGTTTAGATATTAAGAGAGTCCTTAATAAAACACCCAAATGTAATATTAAGGCTAGGATCCAATCATAATATATTATAACTTAGAAGAGGTATGCCGTAATCCAAGCTATAACATATTTGAAAGGTAGGTGAATGACGATTCACCAATATCCACCACGAAAACCGAAATATTAGATATTAGGTTTTATGATTGGTTCTTAGAAATTCCTAGATTCTTTGAGATTCAATGAACTTTTCAAAGGCATGTTGCAATCTCGAGTGTGCCCTCCAAGTTTTGTGACTGGGATACCGAGGATCACAAAACGAGGTGTGAAGTAACCATGCAAATCACTTGGTACCCTTAAAGTTTATCACTCAATCGATGTGCTGGTAAACCACACACGCTCCACCGATACTATAATAAACCTTAAGTCACCCTTTACCTACCTTGTTAAGTCCAAGTTAGTGTGCTGGTTAACTACACACGCTCCACCAACGACTTAGACAAAGTGTAAAGTGTAATTCATGGATTAGCACCTTATTCACATTTTCCTAAAGTAACTAAGATTGGGAATTTAATAAAACATTTAGTTACTTTACAATATTCATCATACTTTTAATGAGAATTTATAAGTCCTTGTCCTACCCGTTCGGCTAACGACCCTCCACCAGTCAAGCGAGCGGTGGGTGAGAATGGATACCCATTAAGTTGCCATTTTATAGGCAACAACCTTATACCCACCTTATAGACCGGCTTCGTGAATGAGGCGTACTAGCGGTAAGACGACTTTGTTCTTATACATATATCTATAATTATTAAATTATAATAATATAAGTATAAGGGTTGAATTTTAACTTTTAAAATTCTAAGGGTTGGAACTAAAGTTTTAATAAGACTTTACTTGTTCCAAAACTTGAGGGCAAGTTTTGTAACTTTCAAAACTTTTCATTTCTTGTAACTTATGAGTTTAATAGAGTAATAAAATGAAGACTCTTCATTTTTCTAACTCTTGTGTTCTTTTAATGGTTTTAATTCAAGTGTGACTCTTGGTTTTCCATAACTTGAGGACAAGTTATGGACTCCATTAAAACAAATTATGATCAGGAATTAATCTACCACATAGGTTACAAATAATTCCTATGATCATCTAAAACATCATAAGAATAAGAACATGAATATGAACACATTCATAAATCAAAATTACACTTAAAACTTTGTAATTTTGATAACTAGTTGTTGTAAATGAATTAGAAAAGACATTACACCATCTAAAACAAGTTTTCAAGTACCAAAACAGTTTAGGGTAATGTTTCTAATCCATTTCCAGCAACTAAAGTCAAAAATCTGCACTCTGTCAACCCTACTCACCGAGTGCATTAACCTACTCGACGAGTGGGTTGAAGATACAAGTGAACTCAACGAGTCCCCCCATGGACTCAACGAGTCCAGCAGTCAGACAGCAAGTTTTTCGACTTTCTTCAACTTTTTAGCACAAATAACAAACAAACAAGCCAAGGCTCTGATACCACTGTTGGGTTTTGAGCATTCTAACACTTCCTAAGTGTACATGCAACCCTAATAACCTTGGATCTATGTTTGTCTAATTATCATGCAAAGTTGAATTCCAAGGCTATATTCCTATCTAGCATACATGGGGAATAATTTTAACTTGAATGATAGATAGAATAACTTACCTTGTTGTTGCTTATGTTCCTTGAAACCTTATGAGCCTAGCACCCCAAGTGTGATGCCTCAAATGCTTCACACAACACCAAATGCTCTTGGAAAGACTTTTGAGAGAATACACACTTCTTGAAATCGGCCTAGCCCTCTTGTTTCCTTAGTGTCCCGATTTTGGTGGAGAATATGATTCTTATATAGTGTTGACACATCTAGGGTTACACCATGTAAACCCTAATGTGTCATGACTCTTCATTTCCATGACCCATGGGTTTGTAACTCCCATGGAGCATCCTATGGGTGGAACCCAACTTGATAATCCATGGAGCCTTTTAGCCCACTATACAAGATATGGATGATTTACATAATCAACCCATATATTTAATTAGTTCTCTTTTGATCACTTAATTAATTCTAAATTAATTCTTGATCAAACTAATCAAATAATATTATTAATATATTAGAACTTATAATATATTAATAATCTCCAAGTGTTATTTCTCTCATTTAGTCTATCCAATTGCATGGTGCCATGCAACCCAAATGGACCATGCCGGGTCGGGTCAAGTACATACCAGAAATAGTTATGGACTTAGACACCTTATCCAACAACAAGTTGGTATCAAAGCCTTGGTTTGAGTGAATTGGAGGAACATACGTGTGAATCCAGACTCAAATCAAGGAATTTTTTTTTAAATGATGAAAAATGATTTTCGAAATAAAAAATTAACTTAAACAAAGGGGATGAGATGTGTACCGTCAACGGGAGCCAGTAAGTAGACCCCAAAATACCATAATGTTGTTTGATGTTATGATGTGTTAGAGTCGCATGCTAGAAATAGGCTAGGGATCTTTAGGAATTGCATGATAGAATTGCCTGATTATATGATGTCTGCTAGCCTAGGGTTTTCCTCATATGAAATTGACATGATTACTGTAGTTGCTTAGTGTATGCATCATGGCCGTACATAATTAAGATCTTATAGCCTGACAATGTTTGATTTTGACTTATGTTCTGTTCTTGTTTGATTGGGAGCTTAGGGTAGGATTGGATATTCGAAAGTCTATGGGGTCCAGCGTTATGTATGTCTAGCATACACTAGTGCTGCAGGGTTGGTGGAAGTTTCATGGATGGGTGGGTGGTATGAGGCCAGGAGGCCAGTTATGTGATATTTAGCCTTTTTCTGAGAGTGAGGATCGAGCGTTTGTCAGTTTATGTATGCTGTTGGGGTGTTGTGGTGATACTTGAGACAAATATGGGTAGGTGTGGAAGGTAGTATGGACCCGTACTACTGAAAGCACAGGACCCATACGCATAGCAAGGAAGTCACAACCCCTAGGGTTGGTTGGTAGTTGGTCCCCTGTTAGCATATGGGTTATTCTAGATCTTTCTGATGTATTTATTGGTATGTTTTCAGTATGGTGATGATGAGGCGCTTTGGAGCCACATCCGGATCAGGATCAGGGACAGGAGTTGACGGGCAGGGAGAACCAGTACAGCTTAAGGTTGAGGTTCAGTTGGGGACGGATGAGTTGGATGCCAGGATTTGGGAGATCATGCATGACGAGGTTGCCACTCTATTTCGAGCACAGTTACTAGAGATGTTCAGGTCTATTAAGACCGCCATGGTGGATTACTTTGATGAGCGTTACGCAGCATTGGCTGAGACGGCCACTACTGCAACTACATCGGCTGTAACAGCAGCGGGAGGAGGAGCCGTTAGAGCCTTTCAGTATCAGGACTTCGACAATACAAAGCCCCCAACTTTTGATGGGACTCAGGATCCGATTATTGCTATGAGATGGATGTACAACGTGGAGGGATGTTTCTTCACGTGTTCGTGCCCTGATAATCAGAGGGTAAGGTGTGCCCCAAACCTTTTATGGTCCGGGGCAAAGGATTGGTGGAGATTGGTTACTGGATTGTACACTGAGGAGCAGCGAGCTGAGATTTCTTGGGATCAGTTCAGAGACATGTTCAGTACCCGTTATGTTCTGCGGGTGGAGAGGGAGAGACTGGCATAGGAGTTCTTAGATCTGCGACAGGACAAGGAGTCTGTGGTAGAGATTACGAGACTGTTTACTAAGAGGGCAATATTTTGCCCGAAGTTCGCGTTAGAGCAGGCACAGATGACTCGCTATCTAGGTATGCTCAAGACGAACATCAGAGAGTTTGTCGTGATGCAGAGGTGTAGTACGTTATTGGAGCTCTAGGAGGCCGCAAGGAGGAGCAAGCTGGGGATTGAGTTGCACTTACGGGAGGCGAGGCAGGTCCTAGGTCAGGCGCAGCCGGCACTGAAGCGGTTTAAAACCGCAAATTCTAGATCGAGAGGGCAGCAAACCGACACTTGTAGGAAGTGTGGGAAGGTTCATTCGGGAGTATGTCGACTGAGTACTGGATGCCATAAATGTGGAAAGGAGGGGCATTATGCACAGGATTGCCTCCAGCCCGCCCCTGCTCCTGATATGAGGATTTGCTATCATTGTCATCAGGTGGGTCATGTGAAGACCCACTACCCGCAGTTAGCTGTCAGGCCAGTGCAGGCTCCAGCACTGGCTACGTTGAGCCTCCGAAGGGAAAGCAGGGTGGTATAGAGCCTTCAAAGGCATTTCAGCTCACTGTTGAGGAGGCCAGAGCAGCACCAGATGTGGTGGCCGGTATGTTTCTATAATCTCTCTTGTTATATATATATATATATATATATATATATATATATATATATATATATATATATATATATATGATTGTTTATTCTAAAACATTGCGGGTACCTGTATTAGGTACGTTTTTAGTGAATTCCTTGCCTGCCTTGGTATTGTTTGACTCGAGTGCGAGTCGTTCATTCGTTTCCCCAACTCTTGGTAGCAGACTTGGTCTGCCTTTAGGAGAGCTCGAGCATTCGTTATTAGTCTCTATTGCCAGTGAGCTTGGGGTTTCTGCTTCTTCAGTTTATCGGGATTGCACATTGGAAATATTTGGGATACCTTTTTCGATTGACCTGATTCCCATACCCATTAGGGATGTATGCATGATTGTGGGGATGGATTGGTTGAGTCGGTTCGGTTCCATGATTGACTGCGAAGGTCAGCGATTTACAGTTCGAACCCCAAGTGGGGGAGAACTAGTGGTTTATGGTGAGGGCACCAGATCGGGTTTCGGATTTTACTCAGCTGCTAGGGCTTGACAATATATTCAGCACGGGTGTACGAGTTATCTTGTGTACGTGGAGGATATGCAGGTCATCAACCCCTCTTTAGTTTCAGATATCTCAGTAGTCATGGAGTTCGCCGACGTGTTTCCGGAGGAGTTACCCGGAATACCTCCGGAGAGGCAAGTCGAGTTTAGGATCGACTTGGTGCTAGGTGCGACCCCTGTCGCTAAGGCCCCGTACCGACTGGAACCACCAGAGATGCAGGAGCTATCGTCACAACTGCAAGAGTTTCTTGGGAAACAGTTCATTCGCCCAAGCAGTTCTCCATGGGGAGCCACAATACTCTTCGTAAAGAAGAAGGATGGATCTCATCGGATGTAAAAAGACTATAGGGAGTTGACAAGTTAACGGTGAAGAACCGTTACCCACTCCCAAGGATAGACGACCTGTTTGATCCGTTGCGGGGGGGAAACTTGGTTTTCCAAGATTGATTTGAGGTTCGGGTACCATCCGGTCAGAGTACGGGAGGAGGATGTGGAAAAGATGACGTTCAGAACTAGATATGGGCATTACGAGTTTGTGGTGATGCCATTTGGGCTCACTAATACGCCAACCATTTTCATGGACCTAATGAATCGGGTTTGTAGACCGATGTTGGATCGCTTGATCATAGTGTTCATTGACGACATCTTGGTATATTCCAAGACCCGAGAGCAACACAAGGAGCATTTACGAGAGTTATTGGGGGTTCTGAGGAAAGAACAACTTTATGTTAAGTTCTCAAAGTGCGAGTTTTGGTTACGAGGGCTTCAGTTCCTAAGGCATCTCGTTAACCAGGATGGGATTCTGGTAGATCCGGCCAAGATCGAGGCTGTTATGTGATGGGAGGTCCTAAGATCCCCCTCAAACATCAGGAGCTTTTTGGTTTTGGCAGGGTACTACCGGAGATTCATTCAGGATTTCTCTAAGATTGCAGTACCCCTCACTCGTCTGACGAGGAAGGGGGTGGATTTCCAGTGGGGCCCCAAGCAGCAAAGGGCATTTGACACTCTCAGCCAATGGTTGTGTGAAGCCCCAATTTTGACCCTCCCCGAGGGGGTGGAGGATTTTGTGGTGTACTGTGATGCATCCATCACAGGATTGGGAGTGGTTATCATGCAGAGGGGTAGGGTTATCGCCTACGCATCGCGATGGTTGAAGTCACACGAGTCGAGATACCCTACACATGATCTGGAATTGGGAGCGGTGGTGTTCGCTCTCAAGATTTGGAGACACTACCTCTATGGGGTCCGTTGTACCATCTACACGGACCACAAGAGCTTGAGGTATATCATGGATCAGCCGCACCTGAACATGCGGCAGCGCAGATGGCTGGATGTAGTCAAGGATTACGACTATGAGATCCTTTACCATCCTGGTAAAGCAAATGTGGTTGTAGACGCCTTAAGCCGCAAGGAGGTCGGACCATCTGTCCCAGTATCATGCATGAGGATATCAGTAGATTCCACACTCGTGAGCTTGCTCCAAGGAGCACAGTCGGAGGGTATGCGGAGAGAGAACCCGAAACTAGAGAGGATAAAGGGTGAAAACGCCTGGTTTGAGCAGGATAGTCGGGGATTGATGACCTGTTATGGTCGGTTATGGGTTCCGATGACTGGTGGAGTCAGGCTTAATATATTGTAGGAGGCTCATAAGTCTCGATTCTCCATTCACCCGAGAGCAACCAAGATGTACCGAGATTTATGTTTGAGCTATTGGTGGTCGTGCATGAAGCAAGAAATCCCTGAGTACGTAGAGAGATGCCTGACCTACAAGATGGTCAAGGAGGAGAATCAGAGGCCCACGGGAAGTTGCAGCCTCTTGAGGTTCCTATGTGGAAATGGGAGCAGATCGCAATGGATCTCATCACCAAGTTGTCGAGGATGGCAAGGGGTTTCGACACTATATGGGTCATCGTAGACCAATTGACCAAGAGTGCTCACTTTCTCGCCATTCGGGAGGGATCCTCAATTGAGAAGTTAGCTAAGATATACGTTCGTGAGATTGTCGCGCGAGATAGAGTTCTGCTCTTTATTGTCTTGGATCGTGATGTTCGCTTCACCTCTCGATTTTGGCAGAAGTTCCACGAGGAACTGGGCACACGACTACATCTCAGTACATCATATCATCCGCAGACAGACAGCCATAGTGAGCGGACCATACAGACACTTGAGGACATGCTGAGGGCATGAATGTTATCGATTTTTGTGGGAGTTGGGACTCCGACCTACCGCTCGCGGAATTCTCATACAATAACAGTTTTCATTCCAGTATAGGTGCCCCGCCTTATGAACTCTTGTACAAAAGGAGATTTCGCACCCCAGTCTGTTGGGGTGAAGTGGGTCATCAGGTTATGGGTTGAACCGAGGTAATTCTGCAAACTACCGAGAGGATTCAACAGATTAGACAGAGACTTCAGACTTCTCAGAGTCGGCAAAAGAGTTACGCTGATCGACGTCGAGCGAAGCTGGAATTCCAGGTAGGAGACATGGTGCTCCTGAAGTTTTCACCCTGGAAGGGTGTGATCCATTTCAGGAAGAGGGGAAAACTGGTCCCCGGTTTATTGGACCCTTTCGGGTGTTAGCTAGAATTGGCAAGGTAGCCTATAGGCTGGACCTACCGGGAGAGCTATGTCAGATACACAACACTTTCCACGTTTCCCAGTTGCATAAGTGCATTTTAGATGAGGATGCAGTGGTATCTCTGGATGATGTTCAGGTTGACGAGCACCTGAACTACGTAGAGCAGTCGGTGTCTATTTTGGAAAGGAAAACAAAAATTTTGCATAGCAAGGAAATACCACTGGTCAAGGTGCAGTGGAGGCACTGTAAGGGATCCGAGTGGACTTGGGAGCCAGAATCCGAGATGAGAGAGCACTACCCAGATCTTTTCGCTGAATCCAACTTCGGGGACGAAGTCTAGATCAAGTGGGGGAGAGTTGTAACGCACCGAACCGAGCAGGTATATTTCGAATCCCGCCTTCTTTTGATTATTTTCTTTTATAGCCCTCGGAGAAGTTATGTTGAGTCCCAAGAAGTGTAGGTACCTAAAGTTGAAAATTTGGGCCAAAGGGGGAAGGGTACGCTAAGCGTACATACGAGTACGCTGGGTGTACTAGGCGCGCCCTATTATGCTGGGCGTAAGCCTATATACGTTGGGCGTACTCACGTCAGCTAAAAACCCTAATATTCGGAGTTGGGACTATATAAACACCCTTATGGCTCATTCTTTACCCTTACCTCAACCTCCATACCTCAGAGAACGCCCCAAAACCCTAGTTTGTGTGGGAAGAGTGAGTTAGTGTGCATCTTGAGCTTTGGAGAGTGGATTTATAGCACCAAGAAGCTAGAGGAGGAAATCAAGGCCTTAGATCTAAGGTTGGGTTACACCATTGGAGCTCTAGAAGGTAAAAAGATTGAACCTTTATGCTTATTTACCTTAGATCTAGACTTTTTAGCTTTATGAAGGTCTTTTGGTCCCTAGATTTTCCAAGTTGATGCATGTGAAGTTATAGACGAAATAAGTTGTCCTTTCAGATGTGTTAAGAGGCCTTGAGTGATAAAAATAAGTCCTTTTTAGCTAAACTTGATCCATGCATGTGATAAGAAGGTCTTAATGGATTAAGACTATGAGTTAAGGACTTTTTGGACGTCCAATGTGATAAAGTCCAAAACTTTATGATTCTATGGCATATTTGGTCGATGGATCTAGAATATGGGTTCAAGAGCTCAACCCATTAAGCACTTAATAAGGCATTGGTAAATCCGCGGGTACACCCCGTGTAATATCTGTACTCCCAGCATACGCGGTCAACAGTCCCGCTGGTGGTCAGCGAAGATCTATGCTACGCCCAGCATAACTGGGAGGTACACCCCGCGTACGCTCCCTGTTGGACTTTTGGCTTGTGGGCTTTACGCTATGGGCTGGTTATGGGTCAATTGGGTTAATCCCTTAATAAGTTATGGATACAATGTTGTTTGGGCCAAGTTGGACTTGTAGGTTACGTGTAGGACCAATAGAGTGATGGGCCCCATTTAATAAATTAGGCCAATAATAGATTTGGACAATTTGGGTCTAGTTGAGTAATTCGTATTCTTTTATCTCTCAGTTGAGGGTGTCGAGCATAGCATTTGAAGACTTTCAGTTCAGTTCTGCACTATTGCGAGGTGAGTTATCCTCACTATACCATCAGGGTCTACAACACTAGGTTGATCCCTTGGGATTTATTCCCGGTATAGTATGTGTTTCATATTCATGATCACTTGGGTTGGTAACTTGATGGATAGAATGCTACTATGTTAGCCATTAGTATGGTCTGTGTTTATTGTATGATTATGTTATATTTATATGTCGACATATATGGATGGGTTGGGTTGAGGTGGTGTCCTGCTTTGTGCGGTTGAGGCCAGCATACCCGAAGCAGTCTGGATAGGCTGTAGGCTCGTAGGAGGCGGTCCAGTCATGCCGAAGGCTCGAGAGCGGTCCAGATAGGCTGTAGGCCCGTAGGAGGCGGTCCAGTCAGGCTGAAGGCTCATTATGCATACTATTAATTATTATTCTTTTGTGATGGATGCTAGAGCTTGGTATTTTGGGGTTAACTCACTAAGCCTTCGAGCTTACTTTTTATCGTTTATTGTTTCAGGTACATCAGTTGACCATGGCAAGGCGAAGGCGTGACGTACACATCCCCGTTTTTATGATTATGGATTCTTGGAACGCTGATATGAAAACATTTTGAAAAACAATTAGAACTTGTTGATGTTGAATAACTTTCAATTATGTAAGGATGGTTTTGGAAAGTTTGAATTTCTTTTAAATTTTTTTTTTTGGGTTTTTACAAGAATGCTCAAACCCTTAAGTGGTATCAGAGCCTAGGCTTGTTTACTTGATACTTGATGCAAACTTGTTGGGTAAACTCAAAAATATGCAATCTGCTGAGTGAATCGCCGAGTCCATGTGTAAATTCATCCTACTCGTCTAGTAAGTTCTTGAACTCGACAAGTAGGAGCCCCTGATTGCAGATTTTTGAGTTTTGTTGCTGGAAATGGACTAGAAACATTACCCTAAACTGTTTTGGTCTTATAAAACCTAGTTTAGATGGTTTAATGGTTATACTAATCCATTTTCAATGGCTAATATCAAATTTTCAGGTTTTGTATGGTTTATTTATTATTCTTGAAATTGTTGATATGAATGTTCATGAACTTATGAGTTCAGAAGATCATAGGAATTATTTGTAACTTGTTTGTTAGCTTAATTCTTGATCTTGATGTGTTTTAATGTAATCTATAATTTTTCCTCAAGTTATGGATTACAAAAAGTCACTCTTTTAAAGTCCATTATGAAACACATAGGCTACATAAAATGAAAGATCTCTCTTTTTAATAAACCATTAACTTATAAGTTATGAAAGATGGAAACTTTTGAAAGTTGCAAAGCTTTCCCTTAAGTTTTGGAACATGTAAAGTCACTTTAAAAACATTAGTTCCAACCCCTAGAATTTTAAAAGTTAAAATTCAACCCTTATACTTTACAATATTATAAGTTAATAATATATATATATATATATATATATATATATATATATATATATATATATATATATATATATATCTTAATTACCTTATAAAGCATTTTTGGTCAAATGCTGAATTTTAAGTCGTACAAGCATACAATGCATTTGTACAATCAATTTATGCATTACAAAAAGAGTAGAGTACATATGGTCAACAATTGAAAAGGTCAAATATCTTATCCCCTATTCTTAGGCTATTTTGACCCGGTTTATTCCCTATCTCCGTATTTCCCCAAATTTCGCAATTTCTGTTCACAAATCTTGGATATATATGTTGGATTAGTGTCTAAGTCCATAACTATTTTGGTATGTACTTGACCCGATGGTGCATGGTCCTTTTGGGTTGCCTTCACCAAAGCAACTTGATTGGAGAAATGAATAAAGAGAGAGAGGATAATATGATTTATTAATATGTTATAAGAATAATATATTAAAGGAGAAATCATATTTGTTTAATTAATATTGGTCAATAATTAATTAAGAATTAGTTTTGTGATAAAATGTAATTAATTAAACTAGAGGGGCTGATTTGTAATTATGTGATAGTTACAAAATAAGGTAAGAATTATCTTATATATATGGTGAACGAATTTGAGGTGTAAATCCCTTAGAATTCGAGTATGATAAGGATTCAAGGATTATCTTATTGGTTGCTTAATGGATAATCAACTAGATAAGGATAATGACTGAAACCCTATCTCTACACCTATATAAACACCCCTAGGGCCATGAATTCGTGTATCCCTTCCCAAGAGGTCCTAGATACGAATTCTAACCTCTCACCTCTCTCCTTATACCTTCTCCACTTGCTTATGGTGTTTGTGAGCCATTAGAGGAGTGACACTTGTGACTCTAAGCCTTCCAAAGTCAATACAAGGAGATTTGGGATTGTTATTGCTACATAACAATCAAGGTATGTTCTTAAACCTAATTACATATTAATATGATTACTTGTATGCTAGAATTAGGGTTTATAGTCTTGGATTCAAAGCATGTACAATAGAGAAACCTAGATCCAAGCATTAGGGTTTGTATGAGCTCATAGGATGTCTTATGACCAAAACCCAACAGTGGTATCAAAGCCAAGATTGGTTTCAATTGTATTGATGCATATTTGATCGTAATAAGCACTGAAAATCGATTTTTTTTGAGTTTTGAAGGTTTGACTCGCCGAGTCACTTGGTGAACTCGCCGAGTCAGCTGATCTCGACGAGTCCAAGCCCGACTCGACGAGTCAAAGTGTCTGACAGCTCGTTTTCGCGATTTTCTTCCTGTTTTGGCTTTGGATAATTACCATAAACTTGTTTTTGTGATAAAATCCGAATTTTTTCATTATTATGTGATTATCCTTACCTAAATAGAAGATAATTGTCAAAATTTAGATAATCACTTGTTTTATTAGATAAAGTTTGATTATTTGTAATTTAGATTTGAATTATCTTGTGAAATAGTTTCAATTTATCCCTTTAGGTTTTATAGTTTAAATTTGAACACCAAAAGTTTTGTTGTTTTGAAATTTAAATAGTTAAAACCCTAATGTTTTGAAAAAGGTTTCAAAACTTGCCCTCAAGTTTTGGAAATTAAAAGTTGATTAAAAGTTTAATTAGAAATGTTAAATTCTAAAACTCTAGTAATGTTTTGAAAAGTTCAAATCACACCCTTATGGTTTTATTAATTAATTAATGAGTATAATTAAAAGAGGTTTAATAAATCCATAAAAGTTTAGGTTAACCATTTTAATTGAATTAAAAGTGTAATTGTTAAAGTTAACCATATAGTATTTTAAAAGTGTAAAATACACCCTATACTATGTATAACATTAAAAGTCTAACATTATATATATGTATAAGTAAAAGTCAGTCTTACCGTTAGTAGGCCTCATTCACGAAGCTGGTCTATAAGGGGTGTTTAAGGAAATTGCCTATAAAATGGCGATTGAATGGGTATCCACTCTTACCCACCGCACTCTTGACTAGTGGAGGGTCGTTAGCCGAACGGGTAGGATAGGACGAAACCTTCCATTATAAGTATAATGAAACACAGAGTAACTAAATGTTTCGCAAATTCCCAATCTTAGTTACTTAGGCAAAAGTGAATTGATGCAATTCCATGAAATTACACTTTGTGCCCTTGCAAAGACGTTAGTGGAGCGTGTGTGGTTTACCGGCACACTAAATGGTTCTAAGCAAAGGTAGCAAAGGGTGACTCAATGTTTGTCATAGTTCGGTGGAGCGTGTGTGGTTTACCGGCACATCGAATAGGTGATTGTAACATGTGAGGGCACCATGTAGTTCGCATGGTTATTCACACCCGCTTTGTGATCCTCGGCATCCCAGTCACAAACAAGAGGGGCATATCGAGATTTAAACATGCCATTGAAATGTTCAATGAATCTCAAAGGATCTAGGAGTTTTCATAGATTTAAAACTTAAATTCCTTTTTCGTTTTTCATGGTGGAAACTAGTGAATCGTCATTCACTTACCTTCAAATGTTCTGCGATTTGGGTTACGGCATCCCTCTCCCGAGTTGTAGGATATTGTGTTGGGTCCTAGCCTTGGAATTTCATTTGGGTGATTTACCAAGGACTCAATCAATCAACTAACTTGAATTCGTTTTTCTCCCGATGTCAAAGTTCGACAACTATGGTCTTCTCAATCCCGTGGAACAAGCATTCCACATGAAGATGATATTCCACGATTCGATCGAGGAACAAGAAATCATGCTTCACTTCCTCCTCCTCCTCTAATTATTCTCCCTAACCCACAAGATTGTAAAATTGAAAAGTTCAATATCACTCAAGCCCTTTTGGCAAATAAACATAAAGAAGGAAAGTCGGTGTGTGCACACGTCCTAGGGATGAAGTCGCACATTGATAGACTAAGAATGATAGGATCCATTGTCGGTGAAGAGATGGCTGTTGATTGGGTTCTTTAATCACTTCCTAACTCATATAGTGAGTTCGTAAGAGAGTACTATATGATGAACCACAACGTGACCCTTATAGATCTCACCTATATGCTTATTGCTGCTGAATCAGCAATGGTTTGGCGCAATAGAAAAGCAAAGTTGATTGGTGAATCTGCCTTCGAGACCTCTGTGGATATAGACAATGGCAATGAAAGACATGCAATGATCGAAAAGTTTGATCATAAGAGAAAGGCGATGTCTGAAGTAGTTCCATGTGTTGTTCCAAAAAGAGTCAATTTGCTTTTATTGCCAAGAGAATGGGCATTGGAGACGAAGCTGCCCTATTTACCTAAGAGATCTAAGAGATGGGAGAGTCGAAATGTATGGCTCTAATTTAGGTAAAATCCATTGACTAACTCTTTTAAGCTTCATTCTAAGTTCTGAATACATAATGTGATAAGATTACAATTGATGTTTAGAAGGATCAAAGAAAAGAAAAGAAGCTTAAGGGAAGAAGTGAGCAGAATCTAACCGTGAAGGAATGGATTTCGATTGCGTTTCTCGAAGATTAGATTCTTGAGCTACTACTTAGAGTTAGAATTAGATTGCTAAGAAAGATGTATTCGCATAAGTTTTTCAATGAGTTGCATTGTGAAGGACAAATTTTTCCGCAATAAAATAAATTTTGATTTAAATTTTATTTATTTATCCTTACAATGGCGTGTATGAAAAATTGATGTTAAAATTATTAGCAATAATGAATTTGTTTCTTATTGTGTTATGGAAAGTCAAGAATTTACCAAATAGGGAGAGTTTCTCATCGCCCAAGTTTCAATTGGACAGAAACTTGGAATCATGCAACTTGGTTGCATGATGAATGAGAAATTTCATATTTGATAATTAGACTAATTCGTTGACAAAGTGTCAAGTGAAGGACTAGGAGATCGAGTACACAAAGTTGTGTGTTGATCAAGTTCACCATAAGAGTAACAAAGATATTCGTCATGATTTACTAAAGGCTTAGTAAATATGATTATACTTACAAGATTAAGTGTAATTTTGAATTGATCAAAGGGTTTAGATCAATAGCAAAACGAATAAGAAGAATCAAGTAGGCAGAAAGATAAGAGTTTCTCCATTCTAAGAAGAAGGGAGAGTAGCTTTTATGCTTTATGATAGGTCTTAATGATTAAGAACCATATCTCAATTGATCCTCTAAGTGAGTCTTGGTACAATTGTATGTCCAAGAAGAGGAATCAAAGATTGATGAAATGGTCAAATCAAGAAGACAATCATACTTTGTTCCAATAACAAGTCTTAAAGTTAAGATTGTGACAATGAGTAAAAAGTATTAAAGGTTTATAACATTCATCAAATGTGGAAAGTTGTGATGTCTTGGATAAGACAAAGACCAACTATGACCAATTTATGAAGTGTTTTGATACAAGCTACACTAACTCTTGAATATTTGGTTGTCAACAAATGTTTATTGACAAGAAAATCTTATATGTCAAGGAGTCAGTGGGAGTCTTAATGGTCTTGAAAGGTTTCAAGAACAAATCAAATAAACCTTATTGATTATCACTAGCACACGAGTTGAGGTTTACAACCTATCGTAAAGACATTATTTTGTTTCTGTGCCAATCCAATCAAGTTAATTATGCATGTGAGTCCTATGAGTTCTCATTTGAATGCGTAAAAGGCAAGGACCTTGATCAATGAAAGGTACATTGATAGGAAAAAGGTAAGATGCTTAACTACTTGGAAGACGTGGTGGGCAGTTGTGCTACCATAAGGCAAGAAATCAAGATTAAGAAAGTTCGATCCATATGAGTTTGAATTTGTCGTAAACTTTGGTTTTAACAAATTCACATGGATAGGAACACATACACCGTTTAAATCTAAGTGTCATAAGATTTCCTCCTTCATGAAAATGATTGTGAGGAAATGCTTTCACTAAGAAAGATTTTAAAAGATAGTGATTGTAAAATTGCATTCTCGAATTCAATCATGGTTACGGTATCCCTTTCCATAATTTGAATTGTGAGGTTTGGCAATTAGTCTTAATTGTTAAGACACACATATGAACTATCGAAGGCAAAGGTGTATAAGTTCAGGAAGTCTTGATAAAAGATTATCAAAGCACTAAGTATTAGAAACATGAACTTAAGAAATTCAATAAGTATTGTTTTTCTAGAAGTTAAGATGTTTATGAATACATGTCGAAGCTAGTGGGAGCATAAGTGTTATGTTTTATAATAATCATCATGATAGTGGGAGCATAAATGTTATGATTGTATGATTATTAAGGCACGTATTGCATAGTTGGCAATATTAATTATAGAAAACAAGGTCATACTTTGCAAAGTTGTAAGAGTTGAAAGGTTGTTTTGCTATAATTAAGGGATAGAATATTATGCTTCATTTCAAATCTAAAGGATTAGGTTGTGGAATGTTAATAAATTTAGTCAAAGGTACATAGTGTGTTCTTAAAATTTCGATTGTGATTACGGCATTCCTCTTCGCAATTCGAGTTTTGAGAACATAGCAAATAAAACATTATGTGTCGTGTCCCATACGCTTCGGGTATAGGATCGATTGTGAATGCTTTAATGTTTGACCATTCTAAAATTTTCCAAATGTATAGTGCATTTAGAGGGAAAAAGGGACTAGAATTGGTTTTGACTAAAATAATTAAACAACTATCAAAGGACAATCCAAAGTTCGACGAGGATTGGTCGCTTGCGAGTAGTTGGAAGTATAGTATTGGAAATTATGGAAGTGTTTCCATATTGGATGGATGATATCGGCATCATTACGAATAGATAAGATTCTATTAAGAATGAGTTGTCATATAGAAAATATGAAAGTGTGTCCATGTTGGGAAGTAAAATCTATGTATAGATTAGAAACTTTATGCGAAAGGATGTTCAAAGGAATGTACTTTGAGTGAGAGACATCATATCTAAGGAATTGTCTTGTAACAATCTCCGATAGAGGAATTTGTAATATCATTGGCAATAGTCTTTGAGACTTTGGTGCAGTGACATTACAAAAGGATCGTAGTGTTAGAATCTAGTATATTCTATAAGTAACAAGAATTTGACATTCTTACACTTAAGAAAATGGGTTTGGTGTTGTAAAATGAGAATGATTGGAAATGTGTTCAATTTGTCTATTTCGCAAAAGAAAGAACCATAGGTAAACATTGTGTGCATGCTAGGAGCATGGGACAAGTGTTGGAATTCAAATGCGAAGTTGATTACCCGAAACGACAAATAATGAGTAATCGATATGGTGATAAATAAAACGTGTTTTGTTTATACTCAAAGGTTTGAGGCCATATGGGATTAGTATTATTCTTGTGTTTCACCTTGCATGTTTTGACTTCCAGAATAATTGAGTTTATTAAGAATAATCGAATTATTCAAACGGGCCACAGTCGTTCATATGTTGGAAGTAGATATGAATGAAGACTGTCATGAATTGGTGTGTGGATTGTCTAAAAGAGTATTAGACATAAGCAAATGTTTGCTGCAACGTTCACGAGTGCTTACGAATATGATTTGAGCATTGGATTAAACCCACGCTCACTTGGATCACTCCATGAATTGTATTACGAGTGATTGGTGAGACGATAACATCTTATATTCTTGAAACCGAGATGTGTGAGTTGTATCTTGCTGATCGGTTGCACATTGATAATATGTAAACGCACCAGTAACTTGGTGTTATAAAACATATTGTTGTGTGTGATTTGGTTAGTGAGTGCAAGCGAGCATTGTATCAAAGTTTATCCGTTCCTTTTATCCAAAGTAGGATAAAAGCGATATCTTTGGGCCCCTCGATGGTTTAGTGATGACATACGTAAATGCTCGGCCGGGCTAGGGCTAATTTGATTTGTTCAATTAGTCTGTCGTCATAAATCGGAAATCGAGAAGTAGTACAAAGAGAATGATTAGAAATCATGTCTCAGACGATATCAAGAATGGAGGAATATATGATCCCTTATCTAAGGACACGCGTATCTGATATGATCAGAGTTGACAACGGCTTTGGAAAGCTACGATTGCAGATCAGGATCTGAAGTCATACGCAGAATAGTTGTTAGACTTATCCAAGTGGGAGACTGTTGGATTAGTGTCTAAGTCCATAACTATTTTGGTATGTACTTGACCCGATGGTGCATGGTCCTTTTGGGTTGCCTTCACCAAAGCAACTTGATTGGAGAAATGAATAAAGAGAGAGAGGATAATATGATTTATTAATATGTTATAAGAATAATATATTAAAGGAGAAATCATATTTGTTTAATTAATATTGGTCAATAATTAATTAAGAATTAGTTTTGTGATAAAATGTAATTAATTAAACTAGAGGGGCTGATTTGTAATTATGTGATAGTTACAAAATAAGGTAAGAATTATCTTATATATATGGTGAACGAATTTGAGGTGTAAATCCCTTAGAATTCGAGTATGATAAGGATTCAAGGATTATCTTATTGGTTGCTTAATGGATAATCAACTAGATAAGGATAATGACTGAAACCCTATCTCTACACCTATATAAACACCCCTAGGGCCATGAATTCGTGTATCCCTTCCCAAGAGGTCCTAGATACGAATTCTAACCTCTCACCTCTCTCCTTATACCTTCTCCACTTGCTTATGGTGTTTGTGAGCCATTAGAGGAGTGACACTTGTGACTCTAAGCCTTCCAAAGTCAATACAAGGAGATTTGGGATTGTTATTGCTACATAACAATCAAGGTATGTTCTTAAACCTAATTACATATTAATATGATTACTTGTATGCTAGAATTAGGGTTTATAGTCTTGGATTCAAAGCATGTACAATAGAGAAACCTAGATCCAAGCATTAGGGTTTGTATGAGCACATAGGATGTCTTATGACCAAAACCCAACAATATATCGCTGACGTTTCCATTTCTAGGGTTTAATTCATATTTTCAACATTCAACCACCATTGTCACACCCGTCGCTTGGCGCGGGCAAACGGCTAGTATATATATATATATATATATATATATATATATATATATATATATATATATGTGTGTGTGTGTGTGTATGTATAAGAACAAATCGTTTTACTGTTAGTAGGCATCATTCACAAAGTCGGTCGATAAGGGGGTATACGGTTGTTGCCTATAAAATGGCAGCTTAATGGGTATCCACTCTCACCCACCGCTTCCTTGACTGGTGGAGGGTCGTTAGCTGAACGAGTAGGACAATGAGTTTAATCCTCATTAAAAGTATGATGATTGTAAAGTAACTAAATGTTTTTTATAAATTCCCAATCATAGTTACTTTAGGAAAATGTGAATAAGGTGCTAAGTTGTTAGTGGATCATCTGTGGTTAACCGGCACACTAACCTGGACTTAACAAGGTAGGAAAAGGGTGGCTTAGGGTTTATCATAGGTTGGTGGAGTGCGTGTGGTTAACTGGCACATCGATTGAGTGATAAACATTAAGAGTACCAAGTAATTTACATGGTTACTTCACACCTTCTTTTGTGATCCTCGGCATCCCAGTCACAAAACTTGAAGGGCACACTCGAGATTGAAACATGCCATTGAAAAGTTCAATGAATCTAAAAGAATCTAGGACTTTCAAAATCAATTAAAAACCTAATAATCTATTTTGTTTTTCATGGTGGAAATTAGTGGATCGTCATTCACCTACCTTCAAATATTTTATAGCTTGGATTACCGACTTCTAAGTTATAAAATATTGTGTTGGGTCCTACCCTTAATATTACATTTGGGTGTTTTATTAAGGACTATCTTTATATCTAATATAAACTTGTTTTTCTTCTTTTTCAGATGTCTTCCTACAATGTTGCTTCTGGATCAAACCATATCGGCTCCTTCTCTCTCATGAACCTTTGTGGGAGAGTCATCTTTGATGGTTCCAACTTTATGGATTCAATCTGGAACATCAGAATGGTCACTCGTTATGCTGAATTCTAGACTCATGAGAGAGATGCCATGAAAGTGGCATGTATCATGTTGGCCACGATGACAACTGAGCTCCAAAAGTCCTATGAGGACTATTACCCTTTTGAGATGCACCAAGACTTGATGGATCGCTACCATCACAGTGCTCGCCAAGAGAGGTATGACATCATCTGCTCCATGACAACAACTCGAATGAAGGATGGTGAACCCATCATGGGCCATTTACAGAAAATGCAAAGGAATATGGACCGTTTGCTGAAGCTAAATGTGAACTTCCCTGAGGAGTTGGAAATTGACATCATTTTGCACTCCTTACCTTCTTGTTTTGATCAATTCCAAATGATATAACACATGAACAACGATGAAGTTACACTCAGCAAACTTCAAGGACACTTGAAGACCGCCGAAAGTTGTCTCAAGGGTAAATCAATTGTTACTACTCCTACTCCAACCGCGGCCCCTTTCTTTGCAATCGAGCAAAGCAAAGGGAAGAAGAGGAAGAGCCCTTAGAAGGGTACCAAGGGAAAGTCCCTTGATGGTTCCTCTTCAAGTGGAACCAAGAAAGGTTCCGTCACACCTTCTGGCAACCCTAAAGAGGTTGAATACTTCTATTTCCACGAAAAGTCACACTGGAAGCGAAACTGCCCAAAGTATCTGCAAGATGTTAAGGATGGGAAAGTGAAACCCAACCATGTAGGTATTTACACTATAATTTCTAATAACTCACCACATTCTAATTCTTGGGTCCTTGATACCGATTGTGGTATTCATATTTGTTCTGATTTGCAGGGACTAAGAAGACTTGAGGATGTGGAGCATAGGAAGATAAGCTTAATCATGAGGAATAGGAAAGCTTCACCTGTCACCAAGATTGGAGTTTATACTTTATTGCTAAGTAGTGGGTTAATATTAGATTTGAATAAATGTTGTTACTCGTCTGAAATGACGAGAAATATTATCTCCTTTCATGCTTTGTACAAACAAGGGTTTACCTTTTCTTTTGATAATGAACGTGGTGGTATTAATGTTTTCTTTAATAATGTTCTTTATTTTAAAGCATTACATTGTGATGGTGTGTATGAAGTTGTGTTGGTTGAAGAAAACCTAGGAAATAATGTGTGTGTATTGATTCTTCCACTAACTTGGATAAAACATCATTATGGCATTGTCGTCTTAGACATGTAAGCAAGAAATGCATAGGCCAACTCCAAAAGGATGGAGTCCTGGAGTCATTTAACCTAAATTCGGATGATAGTTGTGAATCTTGTCTACTTAGAAAAATGACAAAATCACATTTCACTGGTTCTTGTGCTAGGGGTGAAGGTTTGTTGGATCTGGTACACACGGATGTGTGTGGACCCTTCAGAACCGCCACAAGGGATGCTAACCGCTTCTATGTGACTTTTACTAATGATTTTAGTAGATATGGATATGTCTACTTAATCAAGCATAAGTTAGAAACCTTTGAAAAGTCACCAAAGAGTTTAAGCATGAAGTGGAGAATCAATTAGGTAGGAACATTAAGATGCTTCGATCCAATTGAGGTGGTGAGTATCTTAGTACAGAGTTCCTTGACTATCTTAAGGAATGTGGGATTGTCTCACAATTAACACCTCCCAAGACACCATAGCTTAATGGTATGACTGAGAGGTGTAATCGAACCTTGTTGAACATCGTTCGTTTCATGATGATTAGAGCTTCGCTACCATTCTCATTTTGGGGGTATGTCTTAGAGACTGCCGCCCATATCCTTAATCTAGTCCCTACAAAGACGGTTTCCAAAACACCTCATGAGATGTAGACTAGAAAAGTTCCAAATCTAGATCACATCAAGATTTTGGGTTGCGAGGATTTCATGAGGCGCGAGACTCACGATACGCTCGAACCTCGAAGTGAAAGGTGTATTTTCATCGGCTACCCACAGAAATCCTTTGGTTACCTCTTCTACAGACCCAGTGATAATGTGGTCTCTGTAGCTAGGAAATGAGTCTTTCGAGATAGAGAGCTCATAAGCCAAGGAAACAGTGGGATACAAATTGATCTTGAAGAAATTAAAGAGTCAAGTGGTGAAGGAACCCCAAACCCAAGCAATCAACCTGAGGAGGAAACTCCTGTTATCTGACAGATGACTTTGTACCTCTGAGGCATTCCACGAGAGTTAGGAATGCACCTGAGAATTAGTATGGTTTCCATATTACTGGAGAATGTGATACACTTATCAGTGATAACATACTGATAAGTCTGGATGAACCTAACAGCTACACGGAAGCCATGGAAGGCCCTGAGGTTGCTAAATGGAAATAGGCTATGGACAACGAGATACAATCCATGTATTGCAATCAAGTTTTGAACTTGGTTGACAATGTACCAGGTCGTAAGACAGTTGGGTGCAAATGGATCTTCAAGAATAAGACCGACATGGATGGTAATGTACACAATTATAAGGCGCTATTGGTTGCAAAGGGCCTTTCTCAAACTCCGGGAGTTGATTATGATGAGACCTTTTCACCAGTAGAAAAGATTAAGTCTATTAGGGTTATGTTAGCCATTGCTGCATTTCATGATCATGAAATATGGCAAATGGATGTCAAAACCACTTTCCTTAATGGAAAGTTGACTGAGGATGTTTACATGAATCCGCCAGAGGGTTGTCAACACAGAGTACCCTAATAGAGTGTGTAAACTTGAGAAATTCATTTGTGGATTGAAACAAGCACCTCGCAGATGGAATTTTTGTTTAGATGAGAAAGTCAAAGATTTTGACTTTTCGAGGAGCGAAGATGAATCTTGTGTATATGTCAAGGCTAGTGGGGGTATAGTTAGCTTTTTGGTACTGTATGTGGATGTCATACTACTCATAGGAATTGACATCCCAACTCTACAAGAAGTGAAGTCCTGGCTTGGAAAGTGTATCGCTATGAAGGACCTTGGAGAAGCTGCCTATATCCTAGGGATAAGGATTTTGGGAGACAGGAGTAAAAGACTAATTGGACTTAGTCAGAGTACCTTCTTGGATAAGGTATTGAATAGGTTCAGCATGCAGAATTCCAAGAAAGGAGAGTTACCGATCCAGAGTAACGCCAGACTGAGTAAGAATTAGAGCCTGGGTACATAGGCTGAGATAGCTAAGATGAGTCGAGTATCGTATGCTTCTGTTGTAGGCTCGATCATGTATGTTATGACTTGTACTCATACTGATGTGGCTTTTGCGTTGAGCATGGTCAGCCGATATCAGGGGAACCCTAGCAAGGCTCATTGGACTGCAGTAAAGAACATTCTCAACTACCCGTGGAAAACTAAGGACTAGGTCCTTACCCTTGGTGGGAGTGATGACTTGAGAGTAGTAGGGTATAGTGATGCTAGCTTCCAAACTGATAAGGATAATTTCAACTCTCAGTTAGGCTGGATCTTTACCTTAAACGAAGGAGCAATTACTTGGAATAGTTCCAAGTAGGAGTCAGTGGCTGATTCAACTTGCGAATCAGAGTATATAGCAGCAAGCGAGGCAGCGAAGGAGGCTATATGGCTAAACAACTTCATTGGAGACCTTGAAGTTGTACCGGTTATAAGGGAGCCTATGTAAATTTTCTGTGATAGTGAAAGTGCAGTTGTCTTAGCCAAGGAACCAAGGGATCACAGAAGATCTAGACACATCGACAGAAAATACCATTTCATCAGACATCGAATAGAAGGACTCCTCGTGGCATAGAGGGTATCATCAGATGAGAGCCCAACAGATCCCCTCACGAAGGGACTGGGTAGGGTTAAGCATATTCAGCATGCGAGACACATAGGGCTAAAGGATGATATTAGTTTTAGAAATTAGATAGTTTTTGAAATTTGTAAGGTGTAATTGACATTTGATGATAAATAAAAGTTGTTGTTTATTTATAAGTATAAGTGTTGCTATCTTTTGTCAATTGTTTACTATCGTTTCAATTTTGCATGTTTTAAATTCCAGAATAATTATATTATGGCATATCATATTATTCAAATTCTCCACAGTCGGTCATATGTTGGAAGTAGATATGAATCAAGATTTTCATGAGGTGGCTTCTAGATATCTAAGTTGTTGGACATACCAAGAGTTGCTACAACACTCATGAGTGCTCATAAGTTCTGAGTATTGGATTCAACCCACGCTCACTTGTATCACTTCATGGAATTTATCTCGAGTGATCGTGAGATGGTAATATCATATAAGTCTTCAAACCTAGAGATATGAGTTGGTTATACATTGATTATACGAAAACGCATTGGTAACTCGATGTTATAAAACGTGCCTTTGTGTATAATTCAACGAGTAGTAGAACAAGCATATGAGTTGAGTTTATCTGTTCCTTCTTGGATTAGAAGCAATATTTGGTCCCCTCGATGATTTTGTTTCAACTATGTATCGGGTCCGGTCAGAACTAAATTGATGTGTTCAATTAAGTTCTATGTCAAACAAATCGGAAATTGGGAAACAAACTGCTGGACAATAAGTACGACTTTGTTTCATGTATTTGTCTGGTTGATATCTAGAACAGAGGATTATATGATCACTTATCTTAAATGTTTTATCATCATCATCTCAGTTCCGTGAGAGCTTGAAAGAGCTATGATTGCTGATCGGTTCCTAAAGTCATTCTTGCAGTTATAGTTATTAGACTTATCCAAGTGGGAGACTGTTGGATTAGGTGTCTAAGTTCATAACAATTTCTGGAATGTACTTGACCCAGTTAGCATGGTCCATTTGGGTTGCATGTCATTGCAACACTTGGATAGACTAAATGAGAGAAAGGACAATTAAGGGTTATTAATATATTATAAGTTCTAATATATTAATAATATTATTTAATTAGTATTGATCAAAGAATTAATTTGGAATTAATTAAGTGATCAAAAAGAGACTAATTAAATATATGGGGTTGATTGTGTAAATCATCTATTCTTGTATAGTGGGCTAATGATCCATGGTATATATGAATTGGGCTAAACCCATAAGGTGCTCCATGGATAGTCCATGGAGGTTATAAACACATAGATCATGAAATATGGAAAGCCATGACAATTAGGGTTTACATGGTGTAACCCTACTTGTGAAACAACTATATAAAGACCCCAAGTCTAGTAAAATCGGCACTACAAGCAAGTATAAGAGGGCTAGCCAAATTTTGAGTATAAGTGATCTTCTCTTGAGGTTATTCCAAGTGTTTTGGTGTTGTGTGAGACATTTGAGGCATTACACTTGAGGTGCTAGGCTCACAAGGTTCTCAAGGAATCCAAGCAACAAAAAGATATATTCTTATACTAGCTAATATGTTTCAAAGTTCCCCATGCCATGCTTGTTAGGTTAAGAACCTTGGAAAATCAAATTTGCATGTATCTTAGTAAAACATAGATCCAAGGTTTCTAGGGTTGCATGTATACCTTAGGAGTATTAGAATGATCAAAACACTTCAGTTTTAAGGTTGTAATGTAATTGTTTCTAATGGATACAAGATGATAGAAAAGATACTCATGATTTTGGAAGCCTCTGGGGGGGGGGGGGTCACGGCCACCAAGAACAAGTGTATGCTCTTGGCGTTCTTGGTGAAAAGATAATGATCTTGAAGATCTAAACCTAAAGTGTGGAATTCGTGGATGAAATCAAATGGTTTCACTAGAATGTGAAGGATATCAACTAACAATGGAAGGAATACTTACAACTTTAAAGAGAAATGGAAGTGTTCTTGATGATACTTGAGAGAATCTTGAGTGTTCTTGACTTGAAGATGAGATAAATGAGGGAATAATGAAGGGAATCATACATATGAGGAGGGGTTCACGGCCAACATGGGTTTACGGCCGTAAACCCTAGTTTGCGGCCGTGAACTCCTTTTGATGGAGTTTCCGACTGATTTCAACTCAAAGAACTTTAAGTTAACGCATCCTAACACACCATCATTGAATGTCTAGGCTTAAAACACTCAAATAGACCCTTAATAATGCTAAACGATAGCCGAAACGAGTCTGACTTTAGATTGAATTGATTGGCTTTACAAGATAGAAATCTCGGGTTGTCACAAAATTTTATATTAAATATAGAATTACACAGTCCATTTACAGTTTAATGCAAAAAATTCATAACTTAATACAAACTGTTTTACAATAATTCACTAATTCAAAGAATTCAAAAACTCAAACTATACCACCACATGCCACCACCAACCACCTGTATCAACATAGTACTCGTCATTTCTTCCAAATCAGATCTATAGATAAAGTCCTACATTAATAACTTAAATGCTACATTCACAGTCTAATAAAGCCTATTAATTCACTCGTTTTGAATTTAATGCAAAACAATTATAAACCTAGTGGATTCTTACAAATTTATACAACAAAAAAATAAATATTTTCATAAGAAACTTAACACAAAAATTTATACATAAATCATTCATATGTTAACACAAATTATAAAAAAAATTCACAGCAAAATGCAGTCAATTCACAATTTAAACAGAAAATCCATACTTTAATGCAGTCAATTCACATTTTTAAACACAAAAATAACAGTTTAATATAGAAAATTAATAGCTTAATGCATTCAATTTATAGTTTTAAAAAATCACAGTTTAATACAAAAAATCATAGTTTAATACAGGTAATTCACGGTTTAAAAAAATCACAGTTTAATGCAGTCAATTCACAATTTAAAATACAAAAATCACATCTTAATATACAAAGTTCATAGCTTAGTACAATAAATCTCAGTTTAATATACAAAAAGCAAGCATTCACAACCATATTATCAACTTAACACTCTTAATACAATTAATTCACATTTTAATACAAGAAATTGACAGTTTAATACAACAATTTAATACACAAATTTCACATCGTATATAATCAATTCACAGTTTAAACAAAAAATCACATGTTAATAGAAGTTAACATTAAGATTATAAAAAAAAAAACAAATGAGAAATTAAAACATTAAATTCACACTTCAACAGAAGAACAAAAACGATAAAAAAAATGCACCGTAGAGATCTATAATAGATGTAAGTAGAAAAATAAATATAAAACATGCATTCACAGCTTAAAACTTATAAAAAATCATATATTTACAACTTAAACGAGTAACAAATCATGTATTCACAACATAAAACTAACATTTTCTTATTCTTAACATTTAAAACTAATATTAACATGACTAAAAAATTAATAGAAACATTTAAACATCACAATTTACAACTTAAAAAACCTAGATTCACATTATTTGAGAAAACATTAACATTATAACACATTTTAAATTCAACTCACAACATAACAAATAAAAAACCTAAGTTATGAAACAAAAATCTGTGCACGTATCATAACAAATAAGAACATAAACATGGATTCATGTATTAATAACATTGGATTCACTACTTAATAGTAGTTAAAACTAATATTAAGAAAAAGTAAACAATAAAAAATAGATGAAAACATTAAATTCACAGTTTAACAAAAGGAAAAAAAATCAACACAAAATTTAACATACCTGATTTAGATATGGTGGTGTTTCACCAGAGATCAGAAAGAAAAAGATAGAGACAAGTTGGCGGTGTTTCACTAAATCTGAGACTTGAAGAAAACGAAACCAAATCCCATCAGAGCTTGTAAACATGTACATCGATGTTGACAAAAATCGCAGATCTAGACATTTGTGGCGGCAAACATCATAGATCTGGATCAGAAAACTTCTAATTTGTAGTGGAAGAAACAAAGATGATAGATCTAGTGTGAGTAAGCTCTGATGCGACGTAGACAATAATGTTTCACTTGAGATGTAACCTGAAACACATCAGATCTGCATCATATCTAGTAGTTTTTTACCAAATATCTGAGAGAATGAGGAGGCGAGAGAAATAGAAGGAGGCGACACATCTAATGGTGTTTCACCGGATATCAGAGGATGACAGTAACATCGGTGACGATCGTTGATTGTCAACAGTGGTGGATATTCGTTGCTTGTCGGAACTTGTAGATCTAAAACAGAAAATTATGGATCTGAAACTAAAAATGTAGATCTGAAATCGTTTGGAGCATACAAATCTAATGGAAGTGGTTGATCGGTGGTAGGAGACGGCAACAACGGTGGTACGGTGGTGGTTGGTGGTAAGGTTAGTGTGTTTTTCAAGTTTGGTGAGAGAGTTTGAAAGAGTTTAAGAACTTGAGTGTTTGACATTTAATACATAATAATGAGTTTTAAGTTTATATATATATATATATATATATAGGAGTAGGATCAAATGAGAACAGAAAAAAGGTTGAGAACGCGAGAACAAAGTATATTCATTTGCGATTTCATGTATTCATTTGTGGAGAAATGATAAATTTTTACGCATTTAATTTCAATTGAAGAGAAAAAAACATATTCATTTTGATTATGCGTAAAAATTTATTATTTCTCCACAAATGAATACATGGAATCAGAAATGAATATATTTGTTCTCGCGTTCTCAACCTTTTAGATGTTCACACACACACACACAAATATATATATATATATATATATATATATATATATATATATATATATATATATATATATATATATATATATATATATATATATATATAAGTTCTACGGAAAACAAATAACTAGGGCAACATCTACCAGAACCAATAATCAAATGACACGTGTCCATTTCTTTATTCACAAGTAATGTATTGTGGAAGTAATGTGTTGTTATGTTTTCATTGATTCAAATATGTGTTGCCCTAATTATTCATTTTCCATATAACTCTTCCCTCTATATATATATATATATATATATATATATATATATATATATATATATATATATATATATATATATATATATATATATATATATATATATATATATATATATATATATATATATATATATAGTTGAGTAAAGAAAATGATTTTTCAATTTATTATTGTTTTCTAACGGTTACAAGGGATAAAAAAAACTAATCAATAAGACGAAGAGTGAGACTACAGCAACCCCTTCCCTCACCTCCTCCCTCCACCATGGTTACCGCAGTCCTGGTGTGATGTTCCGGTGGGCGGGATCGGCTCCCACACTTCGTTCCTTCAGCACACCGTCCGGTCTAACTATAATCAATTTTAACGTTAGGTGTTACAATGTTGGATACGTCGTAGGAGCCGGCTTCCTGATTTCTTGTCTCCGATTTGTACTCCGATGCACACATCCGTCTTACTTCCAGCTTTTCACCACCGTCCTGATTCCGTGTCTTTTCATATCCCAAAGCCTATCGTTGCAGGAATAAATACATGATTACCCATATTTGAGTATTTGACCTTATCCTTATTTTGTTCTTGCTAAAGACTTAATACGGTGTAAATTACCTTTTTTAAAAGACGTGCATGTGTGGATGGTTACAGAAACGGTCATATTCAACGACGAGGGAATCTAGTACCTTTATAGACCATAATTTGGAATTTAATTCCATTGCAAGGGACAAAACTATACCTTTTACAAGTAAAATAGTCACAAAAAAGTACCTAAACGTTTAATATTTCCTAAAATAATAGAGTAGATAACTAGACGTCTATTTAAATTAAAGTAAAATAATGTTTTTTTTCAAGACCCATTCCACACTAGATAACAAATGTGGCGGTATTTGATCACATTTATTTAATAATCTTTGTATGTTAGATATTTTTTTAATAAAAGTCTTTTTATTAAACGAAGACCGAGAAATGGGAGTCCACCAATAATAAACAAATAAACCGAATATCAACTTTAAGGTTAATTAATCTCGTAATTTATCATGTCAAGAATCTACAAAAGATTGTGTAAGACATGGTTAGATTGTTGATTTGTATATAATAATTAAATGTACGATGGATTCGCATATCTTTAAGCACGGCCATTGTTTGATTATTGGTATTTTTTATAATAATATATATACAATTTTGACATATTCCTTTTCTTGATTGGTTAAAAGGTATAAGTGATATGGTCATATTAAACTCATAATCTTGTCTATAAAAGGGAGAAAGGTCCATCATTAGAAATCATCGAAAACCACTTATCCATTATAGATGAGAAGCTTGGCATCGAAGTCCCATAACACAGAAATAGACACGACGTGGTATTGGTACGGTTCATCAACTTTAACTACTTTGTATGTCATGAAGTATATCACTTGAGGTGAGCCGAACCAATATCACTCTTGTGTGTTTCTTTGAAGAAAGTGTACTTGGTTCTTTATGTATATAGTATAAAAAAAGATCATGAAGTTCTTTACGAAATATTTTATCATGTTTTCAGTAATAACACAGACATGTATATCTACCTTCGTCGTTTTCTTGTATATCACGAGTAGTATAGAGTTTGCTTTGCACACCTCAGAAGAGTTTACAACAACTGAATTCGGGTAACCTTACATACGAGTCAAAAGTGTCTCCGGTTTCAGAAATATATTATGGGTTCAGTAAATTTCGTGTTTATATAAGTATATAGGAATGATAACATATATATTGAGAGTTACTTAGTATCGAATCAAATAAATATAAGATATAGTTGGTCTCAGGTAACTTTTGAATCCATTATAGATTCTAGATGAGGTTGGTATATAATTGGAATGAACTTTTTAACAGAAAAACTGAAACGGAACAGTAACCGGTTGGAATCGGCTAATGGTATTCAGTACCGTTCCCTCAATTCATCATTTTCAGATTTCGATTCTTTCGGTTTCGGTACCGAACACCTTCTTAGATTGCATATTTTCTAGTAAAACCGAACAGAAACCAGAACCGGTTAGAACTTATTAATGGTATTCGACCTGGTACTCATTTCCCATTCATTTTTTAATCGGTTTGAGGTTCTTTCAGCTCCAAACCGATTTACATTGCTAGTACATAACGATATAAGCACTCTAAACGAGGTCGGCATGTAGCTTTTAGCAACTTGTGAAAGTTACAGGGTGTGATTGTGATTTAAAACTCTTTATATTGATTTATTTACTTAGACCTATGGTGTGTAAGAATTTTTTTTTTCACTTTTTGAATGTGAGGTTGGCTTCTTCTCATTCTTTTTTCCCTCACATAAAAGGTAAAAATAGTACTTTTTACTATCTTTTATTTTTTAAAAATATATATTTTATACAAATATATTCAATTTGTAAGAAATTAAAAACATGAATTTTGATATATTTTTTAGTAGGTATATAATTTAATAAATATTATAAAAAAAAAAAAAAAAAAACTGACCAATCAAAAAGAAGAGAGAGTGAGGGATAGGCTCCTCTTATTTTTTTTTTCCCGCATTCATTTTCTCTCATCTTCGGTATGGTGTTACAAGATGAAGGAAATGTTCTCTTCTTTTCCATTTCATACCCACCGACCTTAAAAAAACGAATAAGTTAAAAATAATGTTTGTCAAATCAAAATAACATTTTTAAAATGATTTATCCATACTACTAATAAAATGTTTTCAAAAAAATCTCCCTCCTAACTTTTATAAACATTTTATAAATTTTTGAGATAAAAAAATTACATAACCCTTAATGAACCTTATATTCTATTTTCCTTCGATTTTCTTTTTTCATCCCTTTTATGATCATTTTACAATATTGAATAGTTTTGCCAAACATTAAAAAATTAGCTTTGACATATAGCTTTTTCTCATGATCCAAACAGTTTTAAAAAAGAGAAAATTCATAAAATAACTAAAATTGAGGGGGTGTTTTAAGCATTTAATTATGAAATTTTGAATTTTGGAAAATGACCACGAGATTTGTAGAAGGGGCTCTGCTGATCCATTTAAAACTCAACTGAATGATGAATAGTACCGATGAAATGACGTAGCATCACTAAATGAAAAAAAAAATGGTGGCTATAATGGTTCCGTAGAGGTGGTTCTGTGGATCCATTTAACATCTCTACGGAAGTTTAAATTGTATGAGGAAATGGTAATTTGTCCTCTCTAACTGATCCGCATAGCCGTCTTTGAGGATCCATGCAACAGCTTTGCGGAATGGTTGATTTCTCTGCGGAAATGGTAGTTGTAGTCGTGTTTAATCATTAACTGACGATAATATATGTTTTTTTCAATTTATTATCATTTTTTATGAGTTTTAGTGACCAAAAACGATTTTTTTTTCATTTTTATGAATGTTGTAATCACTAGAAGTCGTTTTTTCGTTGCCTTTGTGAAGAGTGTTTTGTAAAAATGAATTCTATTAATCTATGTATAGGAGAGTTGTGACAGTCAGTTAATGAGAATGAGGTTTACGTTAGAAATAATATGAAAAACAATGGTTTAAATGTTCCTCCTAACCTTGACCATCAAATGTTATTACAAATGGTTAGAAATAAAGTTGGTGTGTTCAATAGTCATATATCTTTGTCTTTTAAACACCCGGAGTGTGGGTATGTCATGGATCTTGCAGATGAATCATATGTAGTTCACCTGAGACATGTAATGTCGAAACAAAGCAGACAATGCATTTGTATTTATTAGTGGTAGGTGAAGAAGTTGAAGAACAGCTAGTGGTGAACAACTAGTTTATTGGAGCAAAAAGTAGTAGAGGTCGTGGAGAAAGACAATCTGGTGGAAACCGGTCCATGGGACGAGGAAATGACGTGGGAGTGGGTTATGAAAAGAAAGCTTTGGTTGCTGATAAGTTTGTATCAGATAATAATAACTTTTTATCAGATAATGATAATGAACCAAATTTGCACATGACAGAATTAGAACAACAAAATTTATTTGAGTTTGGACAAGTACCTGATTTTGACGATCAATTATATAATGAAACATCAAGTGAAAGCTAGTTCGTAGATGAGTACATGCAACGGAAAATTGCTTTTAATCCCTCATATTGTATTACTCCTATTGTTGATTGTTTAGAACCTTTTATTGAACCTGGGCAATTTCACAGTGTAGGTCGGAATGATAAAATATTTGTGAATCAAACCTATAACACCAAAAAAGACCTAACAAATTTTGTTAAATTCAAAACGGTTAAAGAAAAGTTTCATATTTAAGGTTCAAAAATCAAACAAATCTCAGTACGAGGTTGTTTGTTTGCAAGAAAACTGTCATTGGCGTTTATATGTTGTTGTCACTAAAGGAACTAAAATGTTTGAAATTAAGACGTTTAATGAGGGGCACATATGTTATTGATTACTTATACACCCAAATCGTAGACAAACAACTAGTGAAGTTGTAGTAACCATAATGCATGACATTATGGGTCAAGGTAGTTTGAGAGTTTGGAGGCCTAAATATATTATTAGAGATATGAATGCGTTGTTGGAAACTAATTTGAATTATTCACAAACGTGGCATGCTAGAGAATTTGCTATAGGATTAATGATGGGGACCCTCGAAGAAAGTTTCTCCAAACTTTCAGTTTATTTTCACAACTTGAAAAAAATAATCTTGGGACTGTGGCGTACATGCAAACTGATTTGGAGGATCTCTTCGAGTATTGTTTTTCCGTTATTGGTTGTGCGGTAAATAAATAAATTAAATTTAAAACTTTGTAAATATATAGTGTTTATAAGCAAAATAAATTGTTAACATATTCATGCTTTTTACAAAATTGTTGTAGATACGTGCTTTTAGAGGATTTTGTAGAAAAGTTATTATCATCGATGGTGCCCATTTGAAGGGAAATTACAAAGGCACCATATTTCATGCAATAGCCATTGATGACAACAATCAGATGTTTTCCCAAAAAAGGGTACGCATTCTTGGACATGGTTTCTTGAAAAACTACATGAATGGTATCTGACATTGGTAATGGATAGGGTTGCATCAATTGTCGTAAGTATTCAAAATGTTTTTGAAAATGCTCAACATGGCTTGTGTGGTTTTCATCTAATAGGAAACATAGTGCATACGTTTGGAAAAAAACAACAATTTTGTTTTGGAAGCTTGTAAGAGCTTACATGACCACTGAGTTTGAACAGTATTGGGGGAGACTTTGTACTCTTAGACCACATGTAGCGGCATACCTTAGTCAAATTCCACGTGATAAATGGACTAGATCACATTTCCCTACGCGCTTATGTAGAAATGTTGTTAAAAAAAACTTGCAAGGAAGTTGTCTATATTACCACTTCTTGAATTCTTCTACGTGCTTATGCAGAAATTGTTTTACCAACGTCGGGTGGCTATAGGTATGACTAAAATTTTGTCAAATTATACAATAAATGTCATATATAATGATATATCATTGTTTTAACAGAAAGAAGTACAATAATACTTACGAAGTGGGCCGAAGCTATGGTTAAAAAAATAAAGACGAGATAACAGGATGGTTGGTATTTGGTGTTGACAATGCAACATATCAAGTACATGACTTCAAAAGTGGTGGCATAGTCGATTTAAGACAAAATATTTCTTCTTTCAATTATTGGCAACTAACTGGTTTGCCTTGTGGTCATGTGATAATGGTTTTAACGCACTTGAAAAATCAAAACTGTGGGCATATGGCTAAGATGCTTATAAAATTGAAACGTATCGAAGAACATATGAGGAGGTCATCTACACCCTACCAGAACATGGTGATTGGGAGGTTCCTAATGGTCTTATGGTTGCTAACCCTCATGTAATGGAAATACATCAAGCAGGTAGACCGAAAAACACCAACTCTATCCCCTCACAACGTGAGGAACCAAAAATAAGAAGATATAGTAGATTCCATAGTACAACACATAATGTAAGGAAGTTGTCCCAAAGAAGAAAAATAAAAGTAGAAAACATAGTGGGGCTTCAGGAAGTGGGACAAAAGTAACAGAAGACGAATGGATGCAAGCGACATAAAACCAATGGAAGCAGGAGGCAGAAATCCAAGGGATGCATGAGACAGAAAACCTAGGGATGCAAGCAACAGAAAACCAAGAGATGTAAGACTCACAAAACCAATGGACGAAACACCAAGATGGAGCATACTTTCTGTGGTTCGATTTGAATGAATGAAGTTTATTTTAAAATCTATTTATTATGAAGTTTGTATAAGACAAAAAAAATTAGTATTCCAACAAACTTTTGCATTACTATTTCATCAACTCCGCAGCAAAGTAGTGTTAATTCCGCAGTACCGTTTCATCTACTCTATATTCAATAGTTTTATTTCCGTAATAGTAATATTTTATTATATTAAAATTATGGTTTCATCAGTAAGGATTTTACTATAAAATAACCTTTGAATGTGTATCATTTCATCTACTATATACCCTTTCTTCAATTCATTTTTCTAAAAAATTACCCCTCATATTTTCACTCACAATGGGTTCCAGACTATGGAGCGTAGAGGAGAACCTACGTCTAACTCGTGCATATATTAATGTGTACGAGAGCATCAGTGTGAATGATCCAAGTTTTTGGACCCATTTAACCTATACATTTAACACTGACCCTCTAACTGTCGTAGAAAACTATCGTAACACCATTGATATCATAGCAAAATCATATGAAGTAAAAACATAAATCTTGTTATTTAATGATCTTAATTTATAACAAAATTGATGACGCCCGACTAAATGAAGATGAAGAAGCGATCTTGGAGGAAGCGAAAGAGGAATAGAAATCCATTAGCGACGGGTCGGAATTCAAGTATGAAGCCCCTTGGAATCTTATAAAAGATTTCTCTTATTTTTAATTTGTATTGCATTTGTAGTAGGTTATTTTTATGTACTTGGTTTTTATTAGGTTATTTAGATGTAACTGGTTATTATCAGGTTATTTATATGTACTGCTTTTGTATTAGGTTACTTTTTATGTATTTGGTTTTTATTACGTTATTTACAAAATAAGTTGAGTTGTTTTCTACTTTATTCCATGGAATAGAAACTACAAATACATGGAAACAGAAAACATAAACATTACAAATAATAAGATAAAGTGGTAGCAAACATTACATAAACATTACACATAAAACATTACCGTCTACATGAAATACTTGTTTTTTTAACCGCATTCCAAACGTCTTCATATTCAAACTCACTTCCATCACGCTCCATCATGTAATACTCTTTAACAAATTGTAAAAGTTCCTCATCGTCTGCGTAATAATATGGCCTATTTTTAACATAATTATACCATCAGTTGAACCATGTGCTTTTTCCTTTAATTCCATCCACTTACTAACAATATTTTCTTTAAGCTAGTGTTGTCCTCCCATCTCATGGTTAAACAAACCTGTTATGCGGGTACATTCATCACCTACAAGGCAATGAGGGGCAGCTATTGGTGTTACACCCTCGTAAACGTTCATCCAACATCGTGTTAGGACCATCACCTCTCTTGTCGTCCATGGATATGGAGGATCGGACAATGTCGCTGCATCTGAAGAAGTTGGTACATTGCATGCCATTTCAGAATAAAGGTGTGAGTTTATTAAAGAACAAATGACTACTTAAATAAAAAATGACTGTTAGTTGGCTCTACGGACTGAGAAACAACTTTGAGGACTGACAAACAGCTCTGTGGAATGAGAAATAGCTCTGCAGACTGGCAAACAACTCTGCAGAATGAGAAACAGTTTTGTGGAATGACAACTAGCTCTGCAGACTGAAAAACAGATCTGCAGATTCCCAAACAGTTATGCAGACTGACAAATAGCTTTTTGGATTCCCAAACAGCTCTATGGATTCCTAAACAGTTCTGCGGAATAATGAATACAAATTCCGTTTAAATTGGACAAACATTTTCATTATTAGAAGTTGTCTAAAGTTGTCAAAATGAGTTCATTCAATGAGGTATTAAAAAAAGTTTCTCCAATCTATCGATTTTCTTTCATAAACTGCAAAGAACCAATCCTAACACCTTCATGTGCATTAAGAAAGATTCGTACGATCGTTTCCAATTTTGTTTTTGCAGCATTGGGATGCGTGGTATGTAATCATTTATACTAAATTTTTTGTTATTTGAAGTTGTTATATGACTAATATTCTTATCTTTACTTGGAGATTCGTATGTTTCTCACGTCTATGATACCAGTCATATTTGTTGGTCACGTACCTCTAATTCGGACGTACATAACATCCACGTACATTACAGTTGATTTAGATGGAAATCATGAACCTCTTCTCATATCATTTTCTTTGGGAACCATAAATTTTGATAATTCATGGGTATGCTTCATGAGGAGGCTAAAAGAATGTTTCGGTGATAGTACAAAAGTTGGTTTCATAAGCCATATGTTTGAGTCCATAAACTTTGTAGTTTGGAGAGTCTACCCCTATTCATATCATGGCTATTGTTGTAAAAATATAGATGAGAAAATATGGGCTTCCACTGGAAGCAATATAGTTGTGGAGTAGTTGTTCTGGAAGACATGAAAAGTGTAGAATGTGTGTTTGAACAACTTACAAAATGAGGTGAATGGGAATGATCTTCACTGTCCTGACAATATTTCCATTGAAAAATGGGTACCGACTTTTTTCCCTAAAGTATGTTTCAATGTGGAATTCATTGACATTCTTGTGTCGTCAATTGGATGAGAACAAACAGGCTTGAGTTACCAATAACACAATCATTCAAATGGTTCCTGACTAGATGCAAGGAGTGTATGTTCAACATGTTGCATTCGGAAGTAATAATGATATGTTATTATACATTATCACATCATAATTTTTTTGATGATTCAGTTAATTTCATAGGGGAATTTCATAGTCTTCTAACCCCTTATGCACTTAAGGTGCTTCAAAAAAGATTTATCCACTCCGATGGTTGTAGGGTTAGGCATATTGTTGGCGACAAATATGAAGTGAGTATGTATTTAACCACCAAATCCATGTAATTAGAACGTTGGATTTGTACTTGCAGGAAATGGAAAAAATGTGGTATACTTTGTGATCACGCTATAACATCACTACAAAGGCTTGAAATTGAAGAAATCCAGCAAATGGTAAATTTAAAGCTAACTATTGTGGTGTATCAAAATGCTTTTCAAACTAAGATGGTGAATCCTATTCCAATCCTTATGTATTGAGAAATACCAATTGAAAGTATTGTCTTCTTACCTCCACAGACAATTTACTTGAATTGTAATGTATAGATCACAACGAATATTAGTTTCTATTTAGTTCTATGTTAACTTTAGTTTTGGTCCATTTGCGTTTTTTACTTTTTAATAAATAATGTTCACTTTTTAATAAATAATGGTAATGTATGGATCACAACGAATAACATCCTTGGATTCCCGACAAACAGCTCTACGGACTGACAAACAGCTCTGCGAACTGACAAACAACTCTCTATGGACTTGAAGGGTGTATAAATTTTCATAGATGATCGTTGAATTTTTGGTAGCGAGTTGCAATTTTTATTTTATTTTTGAAATTTAATATGAGTTCATCTTGAAATTTCTATATTTGCTCGTGCAACGGAGTTGATTGTTACTATTGTGACACGATAGACCATTTTCTTGCACTGTCACCAAATATGAGAGGGCCATATATATCTGATGATACTTTGCAACAATTGCAATGGGCTGAAGAAAAATAAAAAAAATAGATAAAGAGTCATCTCGAGCTCTCATTGAATGTCATGACATCACTGAGGCAGAGTGCAAAGAGGCTGAGGAAAGGATGTAGATTAATAAAAATAAAATCAGAAGAGCATGAAGAATGAAAAAAAAAAAAAAAAGACTAAGAAGACTATCAGAATGAATAAAAAATGGCTTGCTGAGAAGGATGAACAAAGGAAGACTTAGGGCAGCAAAAGGGCCGTGTTAAAGATAAAATAAGAATTAGGGACGACTATATAACAATGGAGAAAGATAAGTACCCATTGTAGTTCCCTTAAGTTAATTAGTGTTGTTGTATTTTATTATGTGCTTTTGGTTTGTTATATGTACTATCTTTGAGTTTAAGTCATTTATGAAATTAACTCTACTATTAATGATGCACTAATATAATCACAACATAACCAATTAGTCTTAAAAAAAAAAAAAAAAAAAAAAAAAAAAAAAAAAAAACTACACAATCAACCTCTAGTTGCCCAAATAATTTCTTCCATCCTATTATGGTAATTAAATCCCATAGCTCGAGTTGGTTGGTGTGTCTCCACTTCCACCCCAGATGCAAGCATTTCCATGAACATGCACACATATACTCCACAATCTCCTCTACCTCCTTCTTCCTGCTGTGAGACATTTTCACCTTCAACAAATTCCATCGAAGTAGGTTTCTATCTATTGGGAAAATGCTTCTAATATGAAATTTTGTGTAGTTCACTTAAAATACTATCACCAAAGGTTTTGAAACAACCGTTATCCCTATAATTTTAAAGTAACCACACCATTAAGCTGAATCTTATATGGCCATTTTCCATGTAATGAGATTCAACTCGTCCAAAAACCAATGAATTTGAAGGATGTTGGTGGGAATTAAAACCTGCATAAAAATTTTAAATTATATATATACAAGTTTAAAATTATATATAATTTTTTTAAATTATATGATATATAAATAAATATACTAACCAGATCAATATCTTTCCAATGAGGTCCGCCAACCTTCCCTGCTGCTATTCGCCTCAAATAAAGGTCTTTCTCAACTTCCAATGTGGTGCCTTGAGGATTAATAATCGTCCATCTAGCGGTCGAGGGATTGATTTCCTTGAGCAACGACAACCATATTACCAAATGTTGTGCGTTATAAGATAAGAAGTTACATTTTGTAAAATTAATTATCCAAAACATTTTGTGCAATGAAATAAGGGATATATCTTACCAGATATTCCAACCACCGAGACCCACACATGCCAAGTAAAGTTGCCCAAAATTCTCAATTCATATCAAAACCTTTATAATGCTTATGTTCCAAAAAAAGCATCGCCTGGTTCTTTCCCCATAATTTCCAAAATTCCTCATAAGTAGGCATGTAACGGTCCAATAGTAATTGTACGTTCTCTAAAGTACCATCCTTCTTCGGTTTTCTTCATTTTTTGTTCTTCACTGGTTCTGTGGACGGAACCTATAAAATCAAAATGTTAATTAATTTTAAACGATGATATAATTTATAAATAGAAAGTAATTTATTTAATACATGTACGTAAGGCTCCCTAAATAGTTCGATTCCATATCCCCCCTCTTTTCCGGTGTAACTATTTTATCATTAATTTCAACAACAATCGATGAAGACTTCACGGTCCTCCACATTATCGATATCATTCACTCCAAATTGTCTTTCATTTTTCCATTTGTCAATTTTTTTCGTAAACTGCTCGATTGTGGTTGCCAAATGATTAACAACACCCACTAACTTGTCTATTTTATTGTCTTGTGAGGTGTTGTGGTCTGCTCCCAAAACATGAGTGTAAGATGATGTAATCTGCTTGCTGAATCTGAGAGGGTTGAGGCAATGGAGACCGTTGTTTCGGAGGGCTCTGTTGTTGCATCAGTGGAGACTCCACTCCATGCAAAGTTCAAGTCAAATAACATGAATAGAATGGCAATTCAGTCTGAAATTTTTTTGCTTCAACAACACGTGGAATGTTGTTTTCCTGCAAAATAAAAACATTAACTTTAACTACAAATAAAATTTGAGATTTTTTACTATATATAACTTTATAAGGAATGTATAACTATACCAGTGGCATGTCTAATATATTTAAACATTGCTTGACAATTAATTGTGTTTTTAGTCTCCATGCCCTCATTCTTGGAAATTCATTTGCGGCGTGATGCGCATACCTCAAATCTTCAGGAAATGTCTCCAAAGTCCATACCTAGTATAACTTTAACATGTTATGATTTGTCAATGATTATAAACACTTTAAAATGTGTATATTAGTTGCACCTAAAACTAACCTTAAACGAAAGGTGAAAACTGATCACCGTATACTCCAACGTCTTCACGGCACCCATATTGGTTTGATCTCGTAAATATATGTAGGTTTTACCAAAACAAAGTCATAATTTTGTTTCACTATAGCTCCATTGAAACGTACCCCATGCAAACCTGTCGTACTCATTATAATTAATATAAATCATCTTGTAGTTATAAATAAGTAGTAAATTTACTACCTGTTCCAATTATATAGATTATCGACAAGCTCATACACTCACGTCCTATGAGACCTTTCAGCAAAACAAGATATTCATAAGCATTACCGCATCATCATCACTACAAGTCAAGAATGATGGCCCTTTTATGTAGTTTTCTATATCTTTCTGTCGTAAGCCTTCATCTCTCACATTTGGGAACAACCGATTCCGTAATGCAGATTTGTGTTGTGTTTTGTATTGATTACATCAACATAAGGTCTAAATTTCAAACCTCTAATAAAAAAAAAATTCGGTTCCACCATATTCCACCACCCTGCCTTGTAACTCGAACTGAAACCTCATAGCCCTAGCTACCAACACATCACGAACCTCATGCAACATCATCAAATAACAGAACATCGGGTCACCGTTCGGGGTGGGCATACCAATGATGATCCCAAATGGTGTCTCTTAAAATAATTCAAGTCGCCTACTATTAGTTTTGGAATGAACTTCATCAACACAGTCCCAACCATCCATTTAAAAGTTAATTATGTAGGCCATCTACGCATACTATGCTGCAAAAGATAAAAGATTTATGGAAAATATTAAAAATTAAGACTGAAATGCCCTTCTTCCTAATGATAACACAATCAAGAAAAAATGTTGAGAAATCTGATAGAAAATCAGAATGCAGGACTGATGAACTTTTGTGCGTGAGTGGTGTTTGAAAAGAATAGTCAAAGAAAATGAAGTCATCTGAGTTAAAATGCCCCCCTCACCCTGTGAACTTTTATTCCACATAGCGAATTTCTCAATTCACGTCATGAATTTTAAAACTCACAGATATACATCACAAAATAATTCATGACAACGACGTAGGGCACAAAACACGACGTGATGTCGAGGATTTTATTTCTTTACTTAAAATTTCATTTTTTTCTTCAAGATATTTTACCACTCAATCAATTCTAAACCCCACACTTAATTTGTGAGGTAATATGAAAAAAAAAAAAGAAGATGATTTTGATGATTAACTATCCTATAACTAAACTAGAAATGGAAAAATAAAATAAAATAATGAAAAGGAAAAAGCAAACCGAGCTCGGGTTGCCTCCTGAGAAGCGCTTCTTTTTTGTAGGAGTCATGAGCGGACTACGTGATGCTTCACATTGAATAACTCAGAGTGTCAATCACCAACTGCACCTTTTGTTCTCTCTATTTTCTTTTTTATGCTTGAACCCTCCTAAGATACGCCTTCTTCAAATTTTCTTTTTAAAAATTCGAGTCTCCTTCTTCTAGCTTTCATTTCATGCCCTTATTGACAATAAGCGTAATGCCTTTTGTTTCATTGCTTTGGAGCTTTTTAACCTCAAATTCCTCCTTATTCATAGTTAGTTGTTCTAATTCTGAGGTAACTCCAACTTCATCATCACTTACATCAAATCTTCTTCACTCTCGTCACTTGCTAAATAACTTGGAGTTTTGTAAGCAAAAACTTCTAAACCCATTGGAATCGATGATCTAGTCTTCTTACACTGTACTTCCTTAATGGATTGAATATATACTTCAATTAGTTTCTCCAATTCCTTGAGCTCATTTACGTCATCCAAATTGAACACTTCATTTGAAGCATAATCTTCTTTGAATCCATCTTCTACTCTAAAGTTTATCTCTTCATCTCCTACTCGCAATGTAATTTTAGGCTCATGAATGTCTACCAAAGCGTGAGCAGTTTTGAGTAAAGGTTGGCAAAGTATTATTTGGACATCTTTATCTTCTTTCATATCCAATACGAAAAAATCAATTGGAAAAACAAAGATTCCAATTTTTACCAAGATGTCCTCAACTATGCCTCATGGATGGGTCACCAAACGATTAGCCATGTGAATAGTCATTCGAGTAGCCTTCAAATCTGGAAGAGCGAGCTTTTGTTAGAATGGGTAAGGCATTAAATTTATGCTTGCTCCAGAATTGGCTAAAGCATAAGTTTTCATATTATTTCCAAACTCACATGGAAGTGTAAGGCACCCAGGATCTCCCATCTTCTTTGATATTTCTCCCATTATCACATTAGAACTCTGCTCACTAAGCACCACCTTGGAAGTCTTCTAGTGTCGAGTAAGTCTTGCAAAACCTTTGTGTATTCTGGAACTTGTACTAACGATTCAACAAAAGGAGTATTAATAGGAATACCATTGACTTGCTTTATAAACTTTATATGTTCTTGTTCCAATGAATGATATCTATCCTGAGAAGGAACCGGTAATGGAGGACGAAAAGCTTGAACACAAGATTAATATTTCTTTTCAATCTCAGTCAACGTCGTGGAGATTGAATCTCCACGTCGTGATGCCAAGGATTCAACATAACTTTTCTTTTCAACTTTCAACTTCTTTTGCTGTGGTTTAGAAAAAAGTGGTGCTACCTCTAAGGCTTCTAGGAACTCAGATATAATGTCATCTTCAGTTGCGATCACCATGACTTGCAATTGTGGCTTCTTATCTGGAATTTGTGGAGAAAGTCTTTCATTAACCAATGTAGTTAATTAACCAAGTTGGGCTTCAATGTTTAGGATCGATGCTTGATGATTTCTCAATAAATATTACTAATATCTCATTAGAATTTTTTGGTCTCTTATCGCTGCATCGGTCTCATCATGTCGTTTTTCCGATGCTTCCATGAATCTAGTTAGCATGGACTCTAAATTGACCTTCTTTTCAGGTGGAGGTTGCTCTTTTTGATAAAAACCTCAACAATTTTGCCTAAAATTTTCTTTTTTTCCTTTTTATATTCATCATATGGCAACCATTCTTTCCTCGATCTCCTCCAATCTTCGTCGTATTTGTCTCTACTTCAGTAGGAGACTTGAGTTTTCTTATTCCCGTTATCATCAAGATTGCAATCTTTTGTTAAATGTGGACCATTGCACCGTTCACAACCCACACGAATAGCATGTATGGATTGATCCATCTTAGTCATACATTAGTCCATATTATTCAACATAACTAACATAGCCGCCATGTCCTCAGAAGTGCCACTCCCAGTTCCATTTGCTCATCATGTTGAGGGTTGTGATACTCACGCGAAGGCTTTGAAAATTATTTAATTAATTCTTGATCTCACCGTGATTTTTCTTTTTTAAAGGTCCTTGAGAATCAAGGAGTTGTCTTGTCTTTACATTTACCCCATCGTAGAAGCTAATTAAAAAACAACAATGAAAGGGTTTTCGGCCAACTATGAAAGGGTTTGTTGATAATCGACAGTAATGCTTTATTAAAAACCAAATTGATTAACTATTATGAGTAAACACTCCGAATAATGTGTAAGCTTGTATTTTCATACGAAGAAAGGGTTTACTCCTTTATTTCGCATGAATTTGGTAGAAAACTAGCTTTGCTTGTTGATAGACTAGATAATGCTTTATTAGTCAAAGTTGCTAGTGGCAAGTTTGTACCTGTTAGCCATCGTATGAAAAACATCTTAATTGACTTGAATGGGAATAAGTTTCACGAGGAATTATTGTCTATCGAACTAAATGGTTTCGACATCGTGTTGGGAATGGATTGGCTTAGCGCCAATGACACCGAGATATTATGCAAGAAGAAGATAGTTAAAGTAAACCCGCCTGGGAAAGAGTCTGATGTGCGTAAACTCACTTAGTTTTAAACCTACTTTTAGTTGTAAAACAAACACACAAAGGCAGTGTACCTATCAATTGTGGATAAGATATGAAGCTTTTTAAGGGGTTTACTATCAATGATATGATGTGACTTTTGTTGGGAGTAAACCCTTTCCTATGTTCAATTGATAGACAAGTGGAGTTTAGAATAGACTTGTTACAAGGGACGACACCAATAGCAAAGGAACCTTACCAATTAGCACCGATGGAGATGAAGGACTTGATGATGCAACTTAAGGAGTTATTGGACGAAGGTTTCATTAGACCTAGTTCATCACCCTGAGGAGCTCCAGTGTTATTCGTGAAGAAGAAAGATGGAAGTATGAGAATGTGCATCGATTACAGAGAGCTGAACAAGGCAACAATAAAGAATAGATATCCGTTGCCGAGGATTGATGACCTATTCGATCAACTACAAGGTTTAAGTTATTTTTCAAAGATTGACCTAAGGTCAGGATATCATCAGTTGTAGGTGAAAGAGTAGGATATAAAGAAGACTGCATTTAGAACGCAATATGGACACTGCGAGTTTTTGGTTATGTCGTTTGGACTAACCAATGCTCCAGCAGCATTCATGGATTTAATGAATCGGGTTTGTAATCCGTTCCTTGATAAATATGTGATAGTGTTCATAGATGATATTATGATTTACACGAAAAGCCAAGAGGAGCATGGCAGACACTTACGAGAAGTGTTAAAAGTCTTGAAGAAGGAGAAATTGTATGCTATGTTCTCCAAATGTGATTTTTGGATTCGAGAAGTCCATATTTTGGGTCACGTGGTCAACCAAGAAGGTATAATGGTTAATCCAGCAAAGATTAAGGTTGTGAAGAAGTGGGAGCAACCAAAAAGTCCCACAGAGATCTGAAGCTTTCTAGGATTAGTCGGATATTACCGAAGGTTTATCCAATGCTTTTCTTCAATCGCTACTCGATTGACAGCTTTGACCCACACAGGAGCTGCTTACGCTTGGATTGATAAGCATAGAGAAGCATTCGAGTTGTTAAAGAAGAAGCTATGTGAGGCACCGATTCTTTCTCTACCCGATGGAGTCGAAGACTTTGTTATCTATAGCGATGCATCTGGTGTTGGATTGGGTTGTGTTTTGACCCAAATAGAAAAGGTGATAGCATATGCGTCTCAACAGCTAAAAGAGCATGAGAAGAACTACCCCACTCATGATTTGGAGTTGGCAGCAGTGGTTTTCACTCTAAAGATATGGAGGCATTACCTCTATGGCTCGAACTGCAAACTTTTCACTGATCATAAGAGTCTTCAATATCTCTTTAATCAGAAAGAATTGAATATGAGGCAACGATGCTAGGTAGAGTTACTTAAGGACTACGACTGTGAGATACTTTACCACCCCGGTAAAGCAAATGTTGTTGTTGATGCTCTCAGTCGGAAAGTCAATCTTGAGAGAAAAAGGCCAAGAGCGTTGAGACTAGAAGTTGTATCGACAATTGTGCAGAGTATAAAGAAAGCTCAAGAAGAAGCTTCTGAAAAGAATGACAGAAAGGAGGAACGTTTGGGCAAAACGTTAGTGTTCGGTGTAAACAATCACGAACTGAAGGTATTCCAAGATCGAATTTGGGTACCTAAGTCAGGAGGAATAAGAGATCTTCTGATGGAAGAAGCTCACAAAACCATGTACTCAATTCATCCTGGTACCACTAAAATGTATAGGGACCTGAAACCCTATTACTAGTGGCCGACGATGAAGCTTGATATTGCAAGGTATGTGGCGGAGTGTGTGACCTGTACGAGAGTCAAGGCGCAACATCAGAAACCATATGGGAGTTTAGAACCTTTACCCGTGCCTATGGGTAAATGGGATTACATTGCTATGGATTTTCACTAAAATGCCCAGAACAAAAAGTGGTCACGACATGATTTGGGTGGTCGTTGATCGATTCACTAAGAGTGCGCATTTCATAGCAGCCAATGAGAAGTGGTCTATGGAAAAGCTTGTGAATTCTTATGTGAAGGAAATTGTGAGGCTTCACGGTGTTCTGTTAACGATTGTATCAGATCGTGACAGCCGTTTCACCTCAAGGTTTTGGAAAAGTCTACAAGAGGAAATGGGTACCAAGTTGTGTTTAAGTACAACTTACCATCCATAGACTTATGGTCAGAGTGAAAGGACAATACAAACACTTGAAGATATGCTGAGAGCATGTACCCTAGAATTCCTAGGTAATTGGGATGAACATTTACCTTTGGTATAACTTTCCTACAATAATAGTTTCCACTCAAGCATAAAGATGGCACCTTATCAAGCTCTATATGGACAGAAGTGTCGTACGCCATCTTGTTGGTTTGAGGCTGGGGGAAAGCAGTTTATGGGACCCGAGATGGTTCATCAAACCGCTGAAAAGCTGAAAATAATCAGGGAAAGAATGTTAGCAGCTCAGAATCATCAAAAGAGCTATGATGACAACAAACGAAGACCAATGAATTTTGAAGTTGGATATTCGGTTTTACTTAAAGTCTCAACGTGGAAGGGACTTATGCCGGTCTAGATAACCATTCATTCCCAATCGACCTTATGCCGGTCTCGATTAAAAGCTTCGACGTTATCATCGGCATGGATTGGTTAAGTCTTAATCACACCGACATCATGTGCTTTGAGAAAGCAGTCCGTCTAAACCTCCCATCTAACGAAACTCTTATAGTCTACGGCGACAAACCCGGTGCGAGTCTTCGTATCATATAAAGTGTTCAAGCACAAAAGTATCTACGTAAAGAATACCATGCATTCCTTGCTCACGTCGTCGATACGAGCCTCGAAGCGAAAGAACTAAAGAACATTCCAGTAGTGAGCGACTTCCCCGACATTTTCCCAGAAGAGCTACCTCGATTACCTCCGCAACGACAAGTCGAGTTCAGAATCGACTTAGTCCCAGGAGCTACCCCAGTAGCCAAGTCACCCTACTGATTAGCACCTGCAGAGATGCAGGAACTATCTGGTCAACTTAACGAACTGCTCAGCAAGGGCTTTATAAGACCAAGTTTATCGCCTTGGGGAGCACCGGTCTTGTTCGTTAAGAAGAAAGACGGATCATTCCGTATGTGTATCGACTATAGGGAACTCAACAAACTGACGATCAAGAATTGTTACCCTCTGCCCCGCATAGACGATCTATTTGACCAACTGCAAGGGGCGAACTACTTTTGCAAAATTGATCTAAGATCCGGATATCACCAGTTACGAGTGCTAGAGGAGGATGTTCCAAAGACAGCCTTCCGAACTTGTTACGGACACTACGAGTTTGTGGTGATGCCGATCGGATTGACCAATGCGCCAGCAGTTTTCATGGATCTGATGAATAGAGTATGCCGACCTTACTTGGATCAGTTCGTCATTGTATTCATTGATGACATCCTGATCTACTACCGAAGTAAGGAAGAGCATGGTGATCATCTGTGACTAGTTATGGGAACCTTACAAGCAGAGAAGCTCTATGCGAAGTTCTCTAAATGTGAATTTTGGATCCGAAGAGTCAAATTCTTAGGACACATGGTAAGCGAAGAGGGAATCCACGTGGACCCATCCAAAATTAAGGCCATTGAGAACTGGTCAGCACCGAAGACGCCTACAAAAATTCGTCAATTTCTAGGTCTCGCTGGCTACTACCGCAGGTTCATACAGAACTTCTCCCGAATCGCAAAACCTCTTACAACACTGACCCAGAAAGGCATGGCCTTTGACTGGGAAGAGAAACAGGAGAGAGCGTTCCAACTGCTCAAACGAGCCTTGTGCACCGCGCCAGTACTATCCCTCCCCGAAGCGATAGAAGACTTCGTAATCTATTGCGATGCATCGAATTAAAGTGGCATAGGCGATGACCTTACCTCGCTGCATTAGAACACACCCGAGCTCTTAATTCGATGCATCGCAATAGACTACGAAGTCTTCTATCGCTTCGGGGAGGGATAGTACTGGCGCGGTGCACAAGGCTCGTTTGAGCAGTTGGAACGCTCTCTCCTGTTTCTCTTCCCAGTCAAAGGCCATGCCTTTCTGGGTCAGTGTTGTAAGAGGTTTTGCGATTCGGGAGAAGTTCTGTATGAACCTGCGGTAGTAGCCAGCGAGACCTAGAAATTGACGTTTGTAGGCGTCTTCGGTGCTGACCAGTTCTCAATGGCCTTAATTTTGGATGGGTCCACGTGGATTCCCTCTTCGCTTACCATGTGTCCTAAGAATTTGACTCTTCGGATCCAAAATTCACATTTAGAGAACTTCGCATAGAGCTTCTCTGCTTGTAAGGTTCCCATAACTCGTCGCAGATGATCGCCATGCTCTTCCTTACTTCGGTAGTAGATCAGGATGTCATCAATGAATACAATGACGAACTAATCCAAGTAAGGTCGGCATACTCTATTCATCAGATCCATGAAAACTGCTGGCGCGTTGGTCAATCCGAACGGCATCACCACGAACTCGTAGTGTCCGTAACAAGTTCGGAAGGCTGTCTTTGGAACATCCTCCTCTAGCACTCGTAACTGGTGATATCCGGATCTTAGATCAATTTTTCAAAAGTAGTTCGCCCCTTGCAGTTGGTCAAATAGATCATCTATGCGGGGTAAAGGGTAACGATTCTTGACCGTCAGTTTGTTGAGTTCCCTATAGTCGATACACATACGGAATGATCCGTCTTTCTTCTTAACGAACAAGACCGGTGCTCCCCAAGGCGATAAACTTGGTCTTATAAAGCCCTTGCTGAGCAGTTCGTTAAGTTGACCAGATAGTTCCTGCATCTCTGCTGGTGCTAATCGGTAGGGTGACTTGGCTACTGGGGTAGCTCCTGGGACTAAGTCGATTCTGAACTCGACTTGTCGTTGCGGAGGTAATCGAGGTAGCTCTTCTGGGAAAATGTCGGGGAAGTCGCTCACTACTGGAATGTTCTTTAGTTCTTTCACTTCGAGGCTCGTATCGACGACGTGAGCAAGGAATGCATGGTATTCTTTACGTAGATACTTTTGTGCTTGAACACTTTATATAATACGAAGACTCGCACCGGGTTTGTCGCCGTAGACTATAAGAGTTTCGTTAGATGGGAGGTTTAGACAGACTGCTTTCTCAAAGCACATGATGTCGGTGTGATTAAGACTTAACCAATCCATGCCGATGATAACGTTGAAGCTTTTAATCGAGACCGGCATAAGGTCGATTGGGAATGAATGGTTATCTAGAGTTAGGATACAACCTAAGTATATGCTATTGGTGCTTTCTGTTGAGTCCAAGGTTTATTGGACCGTTTAAAGTTCTTCAAAGGGTTGGGAACCAATCTTACAAGCTCGAATTACCTCAAAGAACTGAATGGAATTCATAACACTTTTCATGTGTGTTATTTGAGGAAGTTCACGGGAGAAGTTCCCGAAATGATTCCACTTTTGGAGTTGAGAATCGATGAGAACAAAAGGTTGATTGAAGAACCAGAGGCAATCGTTGACCGAAATACTAATAAGTTGCAATGCAAGATGGTCGAATTAGTGCTTGTCCAATGGAAACATACGAATGGACCAAATCTCACTTGGGAAACGAAGAGTGACATGATGAGTTTTTAATTAACTTCTTATTGATGGTCATCACACAAGCTTGCACATGATTTGGGCATTCCTACAGTAAACCCTTTCTTATTCCCATCAGCCCTTTGTAAAAAGACGGATAAGAACATAGGAGAAACCATCCCACCAAAGAAATCACCTTTTAAAGATCTTAAATCGGTTTTTGGTAAGAAGAAAGGGAAGAATGTAGGTGAATCAAGCAATTACTCAAAGAACGAAAGCATGGTTGAAAGCTTTGAGCATAACCCTAATACACAAGAATCCGAATACGGGTTTGAACCCGAATTAGACTAAGAAGAGAGCAAACCCAAAGACGAGCCAAAAGACAAGATGGAGAATATTGCCAACAGGTCCATGAAGGCATAAAGAAAAGAATCCGAGAGGACACCGGTCCCGGTCTAGTGCAACCTGTAATGCCCGTTACTGCAACATTTGAGCTGAAGGGACATATTCTTTATGTGCTTAAGGAAGTTCCATTTTCTGGGAAAGATCATGAGGATGCTTACAAACACCTTAATGAAGTCAATGACATAGTTGATTACTTCAACATCCTGAATGTTCCACGAGAGACGGTGTTATTGAGAATGCTTCCAGTCACTTTTAAAGGAGCTGCTAAGGATTAGTTGAAGCCACTACCACCCGCTGGAATTACTACATGGGCACAAATTCATGAACACTTCTTAGAACATTTTTCCCACCTTCTAAAGTTTCTAAACTCAAGAAGGCCAAAGAAAACTTCAAGCAACAATCGGGTGAGTCACTCTACGAAGCATGGGAGTGATACAAAGGATTAATAAGAAATTGTCCCTAAAACGATTTAAATGAGCAACTAGAAGTATCAATCTTCTATGATGGGGTAAAAGTAAAGACAAGACAACTCCTTGATTCTCAAGGACCTTTAAAAAGGAAAAATCACGGTGAGATCAAGAATTAATTAAAGAATTTTCAAAGCCTTCGCGTGAGTATCACAACCCTCAACATGATGGAGCAAATGGAACTGGGAGTGGCACTTCTGAGGACATGGCGGCTATGTTAGTTATGTTAAATAATATGGACTAATGTATGACTAAGATGGATCAATCCATACATGCTATTCGTGTGGGTTGTGAATGGTGCAATGGTCCACATTTAACAAAAGATTGCAATCTTGATGATAACGGGAATAAGAAAGCTCAAGTCTTCTACTGAAGTGGAGACAAATACGACGAAGATTGGAGGAGACTGAGGAAAGAATGGTTGCCATATGATGAACATAAAAAGGAAAAAAAAGAAAATTTTAGGCAAACTTGCTGAGGTTTTTATCAAAAAGAGCAACCACCACCTGAAAAGAAGGTCAATTTAGAGTCCATGCTAACTAGATTCTGTTGGATTAGTGTCTAAGTCCATAAATATTTTGGTATGTACTTGACCCGATGGTGCATGGTCCTTTTGGGTTGCCTTCACCAAAGCAACTTGATAGGATGAATTATGGAGAGTAAGGATTAAATATGATTTATTAATATATTATGGGAATAATATATTAAAGGAGAAATCATATTGTTTAATTAATATTAGTCAATAATTAATTGGTAATTAATTTTGTGACTAAAAGAGATTAATTAAACTTAAGGGACTAGAATTGTAATTATAGGATAATTGCAATTTGGGCCATGGATTGCCTTGTATTAAAGGATGGACGAATTCTAATGGGAAACCCATAAGGAAATCGTCCATGGGCTTAATTAAAGGAGTCTATGGGTTGCTTAGGGCTTAAGCATCCAAATTAGGGTTTCCTTGTTAGATAACCCTAATAGCCCAACTATATAAAGACCCCTAAAGGCTCAAAAACGTGGCTAATGTTCTTGTAAGGGTTTACACACGTTTTTGGAAGCCTCCAACCTCTCTCCTCTTCATCCTCTTGCTTATGGTGTTTGTGAGCCATTAGAGGAGTGACACTTGTGACTCTAAGCCTTCCAAAGTCAATACAAGGAGGAATTGGGATTGTTATTGCTACATAACAATCAAGGTATGATCTTAAACCTAATTACATATTAATATGATTACTTGCATGCTAGAATTAGGGTTTATAGTCTTGGATTCAAAGCATGTACAATAGAGAAACCTAGATCCGAGCATTAGGGTTTGTATGAGCACATAGCATGTCTTATGACCAAAACCCATCAGATTCATGGAAGCTTCGGAAAAACGACATGATGAGACCGATGCAGCGATAAGAGACCAAAAAATTCTAATGAGATATTAGTAATATTTATTGAGAAATCATCAAGCATCGATCCTAAACATTGAAGCCCAACTTGGTCAATTAACTACATTGGTTAATGAAAGACTTTCTCCACAAATTCCTGATAAGAAGCCAGAATCGCAAGTCATGGTGATCGCAACTGAAGATGACATTATATCTGAGTTCCTAGAAGCCTTAGAGGTAGCACCACTTTTTCCTAAACCACAGCAAAAGAAGTTGAAAGTTGAAAAGAAAAGTTATGTTGAATCCTTGGCATCACGACGTGGAGATTCAATCTCCACGACGTTGACTGAGATTGAAAAGAAATATTAATCTTGTGTTCAAGCTTTTCGTCCTCCATTACCGGTTCCTTCTCAGGATAGAGTTCATTCATTGGAACAAGAACATATAAAGTTTATAAAGCAAGTCAATGGTATTCCTATTCATACTCCTTTTGTTGAATCGTTAGCACAAGTTCCAGAATACACAAAGGTTTTGCAAGACTTACTCGACACTCGCCAACAACTAGAGAAGACTTCCAAGGTGGTGCTTAGTGAGCAGAGTTCTAATGTGATAATCGGAGAAATATCAAAGAAGATGGGAGATCCTGGGTGCCTTACACTTCCATGTGAGTTTGGAAATAATATGAAAACTTATGCTTTAGCCAATTCTGGAGCAAGCATAAATTTAATGTCTTACCCGTTCTAACAAAAGCTCGCTCTTCTAGATTTGAAGGCTACTCGAATGACTATTCACATGGCTAATCGTTTGGTGACCCATCCATGAGGCATAGTTGAGGACATCTTGGTAAAAATTGGAATCTTTGTTTTTCCAATTGATTTTTTCGTATTGGATATGAAAGAAGATAAAGATGTCCAAATAATACTTTGCCAACCTTTACTCAATACTGCTCACGCTTTGGTAGACATTCATGAGCCTAAAATTACATTGCGAGTAGGAGATGAAGAGATAAACTTTAGAGTAGAAGATGGATTCAAAGAAGATTATGCTTCAAATGAAGTGTTCAATTTGGATGACGTAAATGAGCTCAAGGAATTGGAGAAACTAATTGAAGTATATATTCAATCCATTAAGGAAGTACAGCGTAAGACTAGATCATCGATTCCAATGGGTTTAGAAGTTTTTGCTTACAAAACTCCAAGTTATTTAGCAAGTGACGAGAGTGAAGAAGATTTGATGTAAGTGATGATGAAGTTGGAGTTACCTCAGAATTAGAACAACTAACTATGAATAAGGAGGAACTTGAGGTTAAAAAGCTCCAAAGTAATGAAACAAAAGGCATTACGCTTATTGTCAATAAGGGCATGAAATGAAAGCTAGAAGAAGGAGACTCGAATTTTTAAAAAGAAAATTCGAAGAAGGCGTATCTTAGGAGGGTTCAAGCATAAAAAAGAAAATAGAGAGAACAAAAGGTGCAGTTGGTGATTGACACTCTGAGTTATTCAACGTGAAGCATCACGTAGTCCACTCATGACTCCTACAAAAAAGAAGCGCTTCTCGGGAGGCAACCCGAGCTCGGTTTGCTTTTTCCTTTTCATTATTTTATTTTATTTTTGCATTTCTAGTTTAGTTATAGGATAGTTAATCATCAAAATCATCTTGTTTTTTTTCATATTACCGCACAAATTAAGTGTGGGGTTTAGAATTGATTGAGTGGTAAAATATCTTGAAGAAAAAATGAAATTTTAAGTAAAGAAATAAAATCCTCGACATCACGTCGTGTTTTGTACCCTACGTCGTTGTCACGAATTATTTTGTGATGTATATCTGTGAGTTTTAAAATTCATGACGTGAATTGAGAAATTCACTATGTGGAATAAAAGTTCACAGGGTGAGGGGGGCATTTTAACTCAGATGACTTCATTTTCTTTGACTATTCTTTTCAAACACCACTCACGCACAAAAGTTCATCAGCCCTGCATTCTGATTTTCTATCAGATTTCTCAACATTTTTTCTTGATTGTGTTATCATTAGGAAGAAGGGCATTTCAGTCTTAATTTTTAATATTTTCCATAAATCTTTTTATCTTTTGCAGCATAGTATGCGTAGATGGCCTACATAATTAACTTTTAAATGGATGGTTGGGACTGTGTTGATGAAGTTCATTCCAAAACTAATAGTAGGCTACTTGAATTATTTTAAGAGACACCATTTGGGATCATCATTGGTATGCCCACCCCGAACGATGACCCGATGTTCTGTCATTTGATGATGTTGCATGAGGTTCGTGATGTGTTGGTAGCTAGGGCTGGGAGGTTTCAGTTCGAGTTACAAGGCAGGGTGGTGGAATATGTTGAAACCAAATTTTTGTTTACTAGAGGTTTGAAATTTAGACCTTATGTTGATGTAATCAATACAAAACACAACACAAATCTGCATTACGAAATCGGTTGTTCCCAAATGTGAGAGATGAAGGCTTACGACAGAAAGATATAGAAAACTACATAAAAGGGCCATCATTCTTGACTTGTAGTGATGATGATGCGGTAATGCTTATGAATATCTTGTTTTGTTGAAAGGTCTCATAGGACGTGAGTGTATGAGCTTGTTGATAATCTATATAATTGGAACAGGTAGTAAATTTACTATTTATTTATAACTACAAGATGATTTATATTAGTTATAATGAATACGACAGGTTTTCATGGGGTACGTTTCAATGGAGCTATAGTGAAACAAAATTATGACTTTGTTTTGGTAAAACCTACATATATTTACGAGATAGAGCCAATATGGGTTCCATGAAGACGTTGGACTATACGGTGATCAGTTTTCACCTTCCGTTTAAGGTTAGTTTTAGGTGCAACTAATATACACATTTTAAAGTGTTTATAATCATTGACAAATCATAACATGTTAAAGTTATACTAGGTATGGATTTTGGAGACATTTCGTGAAGATTTAAGGTATGCGCATCACGCCACAAATGAATTTCCAAGAATGAGGGCATGGAGACTAAAAACACAATTAACTGTCAAGCAATGTTTAAATATATTAGACATGTCACTGGTATAGTTATACATTCCTTATAAAGTTATATATAGTAAAAAATCTCAAATTTTATATGTAGTTAAAGTTAATGTTTTTATTTTGCAGGAAAACAACATTCCACGTGTTGTTGAAGCAATAAAAATTCAGATTGAATTGCCATTCTATTCATGTTATTTGACTTGGACTTTGTACGGAGTGGAGTCTCCACTGATGCAACAACAGAGCCCTCCGAAACAACGGTCTCCATTGCCTCAACCCTCTCAGATTCAGCAAGCAGATTACATCATCTTACACTCATGTTTTGGGAGCAGACCACAACACCTCACAAGACAATAAAATAGATAAGTTAGTGGGTGTTGTTAATCATTTGGCAACCACAATCGAGCAGTTTACGAAAAAAATTGACAAATGGAAAAATGAAAGACAATTTGGAGTGAATGATATCGATAATGTGGATGACCGTGAAACATTTTTTGGTGGTTTGGATCCAGGGTGACCCGCTACATATGTGGAGTCTTCATCGATTGTTGTTGAAATTAATGATAAAATAGTTACACCGGAAAAGAGGGGGGATATGAAATCGAACTATTTAGGGAGCTTTACGTACATGTATTAAATAAATTACTTTCTATTTATAAATTATATCATCGTTAAAAATTAATTAACATTTTGATTTTATAGGTTCCATCCACAGAACCAGTGAAGAACAAAAAATGAAGAAAACCGAAGAAGGATGGTACTTTAGAGAACGTACAATTACTATTGGACCATTACATGCCTACTTATGAGGAATTTTGGAAATTATGGGGAAAGAACCAAGCGACGCTTTTTTTGGAACATAAGCATTATAAAGGTTTTGAACTTGCTTGCGGTTTACCAGCGGACTTTGGTCCAATGGTTAAGCAAGCAACGACCTTGAAAGTTGCCATCTAGGCTGCTATGAATGTTGAGACCCAGATCAGGGAAAAGGGTCTGGAGAGGTCAGAGGTTGATGAAAAGAGGAAGTTCGATGGACCTTCAGGTTCCAACAAGAAAAACAAGTTCTCGAAGTCTAGTTCGAGAGGAGGAGGAAGCGAAGTGAAATGGTGCGACAAATGCAAGAAAACGCATCATGGAAAATGTGAAGTAGTGGCCACATGTTTTAAATGTGGAAAGCCATGTCACTATGCCAACAAATGCACCATCACCAAGAAAGTTTACTATGGTTGCGGTGAGGAGGGTCACATCTCGAGGGATTTCCCGAAGAAGAAGGACGTAGCTAGGCCCAATATTCTACCAAAACCGAAGGCGAGAGCATTCCAGATTACACTGGAAGTTGCTAAAGAGGAAGCTGATGTCACTTCAGGTACCTTTCTCGTAAACGAATTGTCTGCCTAAATTTTATTTGATTCTAGAGCTAACGACTCCTTTATTTCGCATGAATTTGGTAGAAAACTAGCTTTGCCTGTTGATAGACTAGATAATGCTTTATTAGTCGAAGTTGCTAGTGGCAAGTTTGTACCTGTTAGCCATCATATGAAAAACATCTTAATTGACTTGAATGGGAATAAGTTTCACGAGGAATTATTGTCTATCGAACTAAATGGTTTCGACATCGTGTTGGGAATGGATTGGCTTAGCGCCAATGACACCGAGATATTATGCAAAAAGAAGATAGTTAAAGTAAACCCACCTGGGAAAGAGTCTGATGTGCGTAAACTCACTTAGTTTTAAACCTACTTTTAGTTGTAAAATAAACACACAAAGGTAGTGTACCTATCAATTGTGGATAAGATATGAAGCTTTTTAAGGGGTTTACTGTCGATGATATGATGTGGACTTTTGTTGGGATTAAACCCTTTCCTATGTTCAATTGATAGACAAGTGGAGTTTAGAATAGACTTGTTACCAGGGACGACACCAATAGCAAAGGCACCTTACCGATTAGCACCGATGGAGATGAAGGAGTTGATGATGCAACTTAAGGAGTTATTGGACAAAGGTTTCATTAGACCTAGTTCATCACCCTGGGAGCTCCAGTGTTATTCGTGAAGAAGAAAGATGGAAGTATGAGAATGTGCATCGATTACAGAGAGTTGAACAAGGCAACAATAAAGAATAGATATCCGTTGCCGAGGATTGATGACCTGTTCGATCAACTACAAGGTTCAAGTTATTTTTCAAAGATTGATCTAAGGTCAGGATATCATCATTTGAAGGTGAAAGAGCAGGATATAAAGAAGACTGCATTTAGAACACAATATGGACACTGCGAGTTTTTGGTTATGTCATTTGGACTAACCAATGCTCCAGCAGCATTCATGGATTTAATGAAGCGGGTTTGTAATCCGTTCCTTGATAAATCTATGATAGTGTTCATAGGTGACATTATGATTTACTCGAAAAGCCAAGAGGAGCATGGCAGACACTTACGAGAAGTGTTAGAAGTCTTGAAGAAGGAGAAATTGTATGTTAAGTTCTCCAAATGTGATTTTTTGATTCGAGAAGTCCAATTTTTGGGTCACGTGATCAACCAAGAAGGTATAATGGTTGATCCAGCAAAGATTAAGGTTGTGACGAAGTGGGAGCAACCGAAAAGTCCCACAGAGATCTGAAGCTTTCTGGGATTAGTTGGATATTACCGAAGGTTTATCCAATGCTTTTCTTCGATCGCTACTCAATTGACAGCTTTGACCCACACAGGAGCTTCTTACGCTTGGATTGATAAGCATAGAGAAGCACTCGAGTTGTTAAAGAAGAAGCTATGTGAGGCACCGATTCTTTCTCTACCCGATGGAGTCGAAGACTTGGTTATCTATAGCGATGCATATGGTGTTGGATTGGGTTGTGTTTTGACCTAAATAGAAAAGGTGATAGCATATGCGTCTCGACAGCTAAAAGAGCATGAACATCACAGTGATATTTGGCCCATGATAATTATGGTGAGTTGCTATCCGCGATGACTTGGGTTGTGTTTTGACCCAAACAGGCAAAGCTAGTTTTCTACCAAATTCATGCGCACAATCAACACACCTCGGGTAAGCAGCTCCTTTGGAATAATATTGTTGATGATATGAATTTGAAAACAAATGTACTTAAGAATTTATGGTATATTGGAAATGTTTTTGACTAATTAAAAATGAAAAATTTTCTTTTGAAAATTGGGTCGTTACACCATGCATGAGTAAAGTTGCTTAGAATAGATGAAGTGATGCTTTGAGCCTTTCCTAGCCATGAAATGGCTTAAATCCAATGACTTTATGGATTAAGATGTCTTAGATTAGTCATATATGTGGTTGGGTTGGTTGTCTTAAAAGATTAAGACATTAACTTGGTGGAAATAGAGGCAGACAGTGTACATCGGGCGTACTCCTGGCTACAAGCAGCATAGCTTGATCCTTACCTATTGTAAGTTGGTTCCGTTGAATGCCTAACGTAAGGACTGGCATGCTCAGCATACTCAATGAGCATTGACTTTTGTTGACTTTGACCCTTGGTGAAGATTTAGGGTTTTTGGACCATGAGAAGGGAAAAATGGTCCTTTTGCACTTAGAAGGTTTAGTCATGGGATTTGGACTCGTGATTTGGGTTTTAGACCTTAATTATTAATTAGTGTTAAGTATTATGCTAATTAGGCGAAGTCTAGTTCCGAAAATTCGGGTGTGAGGTTTACTACCTGTCAGTGTCAGGTGAGTCTCCTAACTTATTTTCACATGTATAGTAGAATAATTGTATCTGTGATGACCAGATGGGTCTTACTGCTTTTATTATGTATTGTTGATTATATGTGTATGAGATTGTTAATAGTCTCCAGGGTGGCTGATAACCCATCGGGCATGTTGTTAGCTCATTGTGACTGCTGATAGTCCCCGTGATTAATCATAATCCATAGTTTTTTATTTTATGTTGTGATGTATGCGGTACTTTAGGGAACTCACTAAGCTTTATGCTTACAGTTGTTGGTTATATGTGGCAGGTACTTCTAGGGACCACGGGAAAGTGAAAGTCTGATTATACACACTCGCTGGGATGTTTGTTGTTAGGATGGATGTGAACTCTGATATTGTGGAAATGAATGTTTTGAATAATTATGTACTTGAAAATTTGCTATGTAAAACCCTAATTTTGGTAACTTAAAATGAAAATTTTGGTTTGAAATTAGAGGTGTTACAATTTGGTATCAGAACCCTGGTTTGAGGGATTTGGATGAGCTTCAGGTTGATTCCAAACACAAACTAAGGATATGAAATATTTTTAAAGGAATTAACAAAGAAATCAAGATTTTTACAAGATAAAAACCTAGAGAAGCAGTGTGTACATAGTTAGGATTTTATAGCCCTAGATTCCCTGATTTGGCCTTTCTTCTAGTTCCTTGCTTGTTTGTGGATTTGAGGTAGGATGATTTATTCGAATGTATATTGATTCTCGTATTATGTACAATTGTCATACTTGAAGCAAATGGTGAGGACAATGGAGGTCTCGTAAGGCGGAGCAGTGCTGGGGAGCAATCTAGAGTTAGTGTCTAGATGCTTAGTAGTAGTTCCAAGGAACCTACAATACGAGTTCTTAGCTAATGTGAGGGAATGAGATCCTAATAACTTAGGGTCTTGAGGGGACAACTCGAGACAAATATGGGTTGGTATGGAAGGTAGTATTGGGCTCATACTACGGAAAGCATGATTCCGTATTCAGCTTGGGAGGAACCTTAAAGAACTAACGAGCTTGTAGGAGTGTGTGTTGATTGTGCGCTTTAACCTGATTTAGGATGATTTTATTGTGTGTCTCGGTATGGTGGTTACCCGAGGTTCAGGCTCCAGCAACCCCGAGAGGCTGAGTGCCAGCAATGATGAGATCCGCAAGATTGTTGCTGCAGAGGTGGCGACAATAGTTAGAGGAGCTATCCCAGAGGTGTTTAGGTCTGTGAAGACCACTTTGATTGAGATGCTTGATAAGCGCTATTTTGTTGTCACTGAAGTTGCTGCTGCCACATCCACTACAGTTGTTGTTGCTGCTAGACCGCAGGGGGGTGATTCGGTGTGGTACCAGAAGTTCACCAACATGAAGCCACCCGAGTTTGATGGGACCTACGATCCAATTGCGGCTATGAGATGGATTTATGATGTTGAGGGATGTTTTTATACTTGCTCATATCCGGAGAATTGTAGGGTTTGTTTTGCACTAAACTTGCTTTACTTGGGACCAAAGGATTGGTGGAAGTTTGTGACGGCTAATTACACGCTTGCAGAGCATTCCGCGATGACTTGGGAAAGGTTTACTGTGATGTTCATGGATGAGTTTGTACCCGTAATTGAACGGGAAATGTTGGCCCAGGAGTTCTTGTCCCTCAAGTAGGGGACAGTGATGTTGGCGGAGATCACCAGGATGTTTGATGAGAGGGGTTCGTTTTTTCCTGAGTAGGTCTCCATGGAGTAGGCCTGTGTGAGTCGGTATTTGAGCATTTTGAGGAGGTATATTCGCGAGTTTGTGGCATATACCACTTATCGTACATTGGCTGATCTGCATACCAATGCAATAAGGAGGGAGATTAAGTTGTAGACTCAGACTAGGGAGGAGAGGGAAACATAGGGGAGAGATATGAAGCCATTATAATCACAGTCAGCAACTAATCTGCCTAAGCCCGATGATCAGAGAGTTAGAGGCCACAAGGGCCGCACTTGTGGAAAGTACGGTAAGGGACATGAGGGACCCTTTTAGTCTACTTCAGCTTGCTACCTGTGTGGCAAGGAGGTTCATTTGGCTAGGGATTTCCCCAAGTGGATTCGGGTTTGTTTCAGCTGCAATCAGACGGTCCATATGAAGTCAGATTGTCCTTAACTTTCATCCAGGACGGTTCAGACCCCAACTCTCGCGACCCTGCACATCATTGATGGCCAGTAGGGGAAGGCCGAGGCACCCAGGGATTGAGGGAGAGCCTTTCAGTTGACAATAGAGGAGGCACTTGTAGCTCCATACGTCATGGCTGGTACTTTTCTTGTGAATTTTGTGCATGTGTTTGTGTTATTTGACTCGGATACGAGTTGATCGTTTGTGTCTATGTCTTTCTGTCGCGGTTTTAGTATTGCATGAGAGACCTTGAGCAGGACCGTGAGAGTCCCTATACCTGATGAGCGCCCAAGATTTCACATTTTCTATTATACTATGATTTTTAATAAATGTAATTTGGAATAAACGGTTTCCTTAATACTGGATTTATAAATTGAGAAATTTTACCTTAATAAAATGAAAAAACTTGGTTGTGAAAATGGGACGTCACATTATAATCCATAAGTCATACAAAACATTGTTCCATAAACACAGCTATCAAATTAAGGTATCCAAAAATATCTCTCAACATAAATCCCAGGATCATGTGTACAATCGCGCATTTGCCTTGCCCCGAATATCTAATGTACCTAAAACCATTTAAATCAAACTGTAAGCCAAAGTTTAGTGAGTTACCCTATGATACCCCACACACTAAAACAAATACAAACATGCATGATGGGTCCACAGCCATCAGACTAGATTACCTCTGGTCTATAGTCATCAGAATGGATTGCTCTGTACACTGGGGCCACAGTCATCAGACTGGATTGCACAAGGATCCACAGTGATCGGATCGGATTACCTCCGACCCACAGTCATCGGACTGGATTGCCCCGTGTTGGTAGGCTTACAACATAGAGTAGTGAAGCCTCAACCCAACCACACTATGTCGACATATACGACAGCTAAACAATAACTGACAAGTACAAATAAGATATAACCAGTAAATACAGACAATCATACAAATCTACTGAACTAGCATGACACTTCAACATAGTATCATCCTATATACCAGGATACATAACACAACCTAGTGGGCCAACATTGGTGTCTTCAATCCACGTATATAGTGAGGAGAACTCACCTTAAAGTCTAGAAGATAGCTAAACTGATCACTGCTCCAAATATCGGCTATACATGTCACCTGAACATCAAACAGGGACCAAGGCTCAATCTACTATGTAAATTACCCCATTTGACCTAAAGTCAAACATTCCCAAAGTCAACGGTCAATGGTAAAAAGTCAAAGGTCAACATCAGCCACGTTACGCTATTTCACGATGTTTAACAACTCTACGCCATGCATAGACAATCAGATGGCTTTAACGGGACAAAACAAAGCTATGCCTTGCGTACTTACACTGTAGCCAAACTTTCCATTAAATTCTTAATAAAAAAAGACACCGCATCCAACTCTCATATCTGGTCTAAATAAATGTTCTAAGTGATAAAGTTCCAAACTTTATGTACTTTCATGACTTATCAAGGCTCAAGAACAAACCCTAATCTTATGAAAACTTCTATGGTCCAAAAACCCATGCATGGATGGGTAGAAATGGCCAAGATCCCATTTTTATGACTTAGTACCCTCAAATACATTTGGAAATACACTTTACAAGATCTAGAACAGCTCACACTCAAATGGATCAATTTGAGGGACAAAAGGACATAACTTTAACATCTAACAATGGAAGCATAAAGGTACAAACTTTATACATTTTGGAAATGAATGAGGGGAAAGGACTTCTACATTCAAGGTTGATTCAAGTTGTCAACCAACTCCACCATCATCTTCTCTCCTCAAAAGCACCCAAAAAAAATCTTTAAGATCACAATGCACCAAAATGGAGTTAATGTTTCAAAGGAAACGTCTAGGGGAATGGAGGCTGCAGATGGAAGCGCTTCATGAAATTTTATTTCCTTAAATAGGCTTAAAACCCTGAAATTAGGGTTTAGGATCTAGTTAAGTACACATTGTGTATTAGGATCTGCGCCTTGTGTAGATTATTAAAGTCTCGTCTGCAAGTCACCCTTCTACGCAACGTGTAGAAGCAATTTATGCCCTGCGTAGATTCACATCCAACACTTAAAGCAAAAGAACAACGGAAGGAATGAGGATCGGGTGTTACACCATAGATGTCTACTAGAATGATTTTTTTGAAGATATACATATTAAATGCAACTAAGTAAGAATTTTTTTATATGCAAAACTAGTTATTAATGATTTTTTTTCTTAAAATATACACATCAGGGTAATATAACTTTTCTATCAATTCTCATTTTATTGTTTGCGAGTATAAATCCAACGACCACCTTTATTTCATATATATATATATATATATATATATATATATATATATATATATATATATATATATATATATATATATATATATATATATATATATATATATATATATATAACATCCCGAAATAAGGTACATTTTATTATTCCTTGAATCTTTATCAAAAGTGTCGCATTTGGTCCCTAATAGAAAAAGTTTTCAAAAGAGGTTGTACGCAGGAGGTACATATGAGTAGGCTTAGCGTACTCATATAGCCTCCACGGTCGAAGAGAGCCAGCTAATACGTTGTGTGTACTAGCTCAGATTTAAAACCCTAATTTTAAGGGTTGCCCCTGTTTAAGGAAGATTATGGCTTCACTACTAGCCAACCTTACCAGCCTCCCATAAACCCTAATCTCGAGTGTGTAGCTTATGTATGTGTTATTGCAAGTTTTGATTGTTCTTGGCTCTTGTAGTTGAAGAAGAAGGTTATATAAGAAGAAGAAGAAGAAGAAGGTGCTAGCAAGCTTGAAGATTTAGAAACTTCCCACCTTTGTGCATTATTCTCAGGTATAAAGCTTACACCTTGGCTAGTGTTATTCTAAATCTATTTAGTTTAAGATTTATGAGCTAAAAGTCCCCAAGTTTGGATCTTTTTAAGTTTGGGACTCTTTAGAGGGTTTAACTTGTCCTTTCATGCATATTAAGACATATACATTAATAAAAAATTGTTTGCTTGATATTCCCCTTTGGCTCATGCATGAGTAAAGTAGATTAGAATAATTTAATTGATGCTTTGAGCCTTTCCTATCCATGTAATGGCTTAAAGCCCACAGTTTTATGGATTAAGAAGCCTTAAATTAGTAAGATATGTAGTTGGGTTGGTTGTCTTAAAGGATTAAGACGCCAACTTAGTGGATTTGGAGATTGATAGTGTATGTCAGGAGTACTCATGGCTATGCGCAGCATAGCATGAATCCTCCCTGATGCATGTTGACTTAGTTGTATGCCCATCGTATGGAGTAGTACGCTCAACATACGCTCTGAGTGTTGACTTTCGTTGAATTTGACCCTTGGTCAAGTTTTAGGGTTTTTGGACCATAGGAAGGACAAAATGATCCTTTTGACCTTAGAAGAATTATATGTGGGTTTTGGACTCGCAAGTGAGGTTTTGACTTTCATTATTAATTAGGGTTAATTGTCTTGTTGACTAGGCGTAGTCTAGATGTGGCAGTTCGAGTGCTTGGCTTTCGTGTCACCAGTATCAGGTGAGTCTCCTCACTTACTCTTACCTCTATGGTAGGATAGTTATATTATGATAACCAGCTAGGTCTAGTTGATATGTTATGTTATGACAATTATATGTGACCGAGGTTGCTGATAGCCAACCAAGGTAGTTGATAATCCATCAAGTGTATTGTTAGCTCCTATGGACTGCTAATAGCCCTAGGGTTGTGGATAACCCATAGCTACTTATTTATGTTGTGTTGTATGTGGTATCTTGGGGAATTCACTAAGTTATGTGCTTACAGTTGTTGATTTATATGTGGCAGGTACTTCACAGGACCACAGGAAGGTAAAGTTCTGATTGTACACACGCGTTGGGGAATGTACTATTGGGACTTGTACACACAATCTGATTGGTCTAAAATTTGAGGTGTTACAATTTGGTATCAGAGCCATAGTTTGAGGGATTTGGATGAACCTATGGTTGATTCCAAACTCAAACTAATGATCTAAATATTTTTTTTAAGAACTTAACAAGAAATGAAGACTTTTACAGGAGGAATAACCCAAAGAAGCAGTGTGTACAATCGACCAAGACTCGAGCAGAAGTTTCCCAAAAACCTCAATTTACATTTTGAGTAGTGCAGAGTAGATATGCTTATATTGTGAGCTGGTAGAATTACATGCTAGCTAGAGATTGGCTAAGGAATCTTGAAGAGTTAGTGTGAAATGTTACCTGATTTGTGATGCCTTAGCCTAAGAGTTCATTCCTATGAGATTTAACTTGTCTTTACAATATTCTTAATGTATGCTACATAGTTGTACATAGTTAGGATTTTATGGCCTTAGAATGCCTAGTTTGGCCTTTCTTCCTGTTCCTTGTTTGGTTTTGGATTTGAGGTAGAATCATTTATTCGAATGTCTATTAAGTCTCATACTATGTATAATTGGCATACGCGAAGCAAATGAAGAGAACATCAGAGGTCTCAGGAGGCAGAGCAGTGCTAGGGAGCAGTCTAGAGTTAGTGTCTAGATGCTTAGTAGTGGTTACAAGGAACCTACAAGGATAGTCCTTAGCTAATGTGGGGAGGTAAAGTCCTTGAGACTTAGGGTCTTTAGGGTACGACTTGAGACAGATACGGGTTGGTGTGGAAGGTAGTATTGGGCTCGTACTACTGGAAGCACTAGATCCATACGTATCTCGGGGAATAGCCTCAATGGACTAAAGATCTTGTAGGGGTGTGAGTGTGGGTATTTGCGCTTTATCCTGTTTGCTGAAAATTTTCTTGTGTGTTTCAGTATGGTGGTTACCCAAGGTTCAGGCTCCAGTGACCCCGAGAGGCTGAGTACCAGTGATAATGAGATTCACAGTATTGTTTCTGCGAAGGTGGCCACAAAAATCAGAGAGGCTATCCCAGAGATGTTTGCGTCTATCAAGACCACATTGATTGAGACTTTTGATGAGCGCAATGCCGATGTCACTAAGGTTGTTGCTTCCGCAGCCACCACAACTCTTGCTGTTGCGAGACTATAGGGGATGATTCATTGTGGTACTGGGAATTCAACAACACAAAACCACCAAAGTTGGATGGGACCCAAGATCTGATTACCACTATGAGATGGATCTATGATGTTGAGGGATGTTTCTATACCTACTCCTATCCGAAGAATTTGAGGGTTCGATTCGTATTGAGCTTGCTTCGTGTAGGAGCGAAGGACTGGTGGAAGTTTGTGACAGCTGATTACATGCTTATAGAGCATGATGCGATGACTTGGGATAAGTTTACTACAATTTTTGGAGATGAGTTTGTACCTGCAGTTGAGTGGGAAAGGTTGGTCCAGGAGTTCCTGTCTCTCAAGAAAAAAATAGAGACGGTAACTGAGATCACCATGATGTTTCATGAGAAGACTTTGTTCTGCCCTGAGCAGGTGTTCATAGAGCAGGCCCGGGTGGCCCGGTATTTAAGTACTTCGAGGAGGATATCCAGAAGCCGGCCCTTCGAACTTGTCATGGGCATTACGAGTTTGTGGCGATGCTTTTGGGCTCACCAACGCACCTATAACATTCATTGACCTCACGAACTGGGTGTGTAGTCCCATGTTGGATTGATCAGTGATCGTTTTTATAGATGACATCTTGGTATATTCGAAGACTAGGGAACAACATGCGAAGCATCTTCAATAGATTCTTGGGGTTTTCGGGATGAAGAGGCTTTATGTCAAATTCTCTAATTGTGACTTCTGGTTGTGAGAGGTTTAATTTTTAGGACACCTCATCAATCAGAATGGTATCTTGTTCGACCCAGCCAAAATAAAGGCGGTGATGCAATGGGAGGTTCTGTGATCTCCATCTGAGATTCGAAGCTTCCTCGGATTGGCATGTTATTATTAGAGATTCATTAGAGACTTTTCCAAGATTGTTGTTCCTCTCATCAACTTGACAAGGAAGGATGTTGCTTTTAGGTGGTGGCTTGAGCATCAGGCATCATTTAAGACTCTTCACTAGAGACTGTGTGAAGCACCAGTACTTGCCCTCCCTAAGGGAGTTGAGGATTTTGTAGTCTATTATCATGCATCCATTGCAGGATTGGGTGTTATGTAGATGCAGAGAGGGCATATGATAGCCTACGCTTCTAGGCAGCTGAAGCCTCACGAGACGATATATCCTACTCATGATTTGGAGTTGGGGGTGGTGGTTTTCGCCCTAAAGATTTGGTGCCACTATCTCTATGGTGTTTGGTGTACCATCTACATGAACCATAAGAGTCTGAGATACCTTATAGATAAACCTAACTTGAATATGAGATAAAGGAGGTGGTTGGACGTAGTGAAAGACTATGACTATGAGATCTTGTATCTGTTGGAATAGTGTCTAAGGCTATAACTATATTCGGTGGTGCATGGTCCTTTTGGGTTGCCTTCACCATAGCAACTTGAAGGATGATTTGTTAAGAGAGAGTAAATATTATAAGGAATAATATTTAGCTATTTGATTAATATAAGTCATAAATTAATTGGTATTAATTTGGTGACTTAAAGAGATTAATTAAATAAGAGGGTATAAACTGTCAATTGTTTGATAGTTAGACTTTAGACTATAAATCCATTAGGATATACCTTGGACGGATTCTAAGAGCTTTAGGATAGCTCAAATCGTCCATAGGGTTATCTATGGAATGGATTTGGATAGCCTTAAGAGAAGATTATCCAATTAGGGTTTAGGGGGAAGCCCTTAAGGAGTCTAATAGTATAAATAGCCCCTATGGATGAAGGAATTCGACACACAACCTTAAGCAAGGAACCTCTGGTCGAATTCCTCCCCTCTCCTTTCTCCTAAATCATCTTGCTTGCTATTGGTGTTTGTAAGCCATTAGAGGAGTGACATTTGTGACTCTAGAAGCTCCAAGACAAACAAGATCAACAAGGAATTCAAAGGTATGATTCTAGATCTGTTTCAATATTGTTGTTTAACCTAATTAGCCATTAGAAGTCTTGGATTCAAAGCATGTTTATTAGAAAGCCTAGATCCAAGCATTAGGGTTTTGCATGCGCACATAGGAAAGTTCTTATGGATAAAACCCATCAGTATCATCCGGGTAAGGCCAACGTGGTGGATGATGCCTTGAGTTGGATGACGGCGAGTACCTTGATTCGGGATGTATGCATGAGGATGATCGTGATAACTCCATTTTTAGAGATCATCAAGGAATCACAGTCAGAGGCCATAAAATAGGAAAATCGGAAGCGTGAGCGGGTGATCGGTCAGATTTCGACATTTGATATGGACAGTCGAGAGCTTTTGACACTTCATGGGCAAGTATAGATACTGTATACGGGTGGGCATCGACCAATTTTGATGGAGGAGGCCCACAAATCGATATTTTCTATCATTCTGGGGGCTACAAAGATGTATCTTGACTTAAAGCATAATTATTGGTGGCCATGTATGAAAAGAGATGTGGCATGGTTTGTGGAGAGATGTTTGACCTGTCGTAAGGTCAAGGCGGAGCACCAGCTCCCTCATGGCAACTTGCAGCCTTTGGAGGTTCCCTTATGGAAGTGGGAGTAGATTACTATGGATTTCATTACAAAGCTACCGAGGACTGTGAGGGGGTGTTGACACTATCTGGGTGATAGTGGATCGTTTGACAAAGAGTGCTCACTTCTTAGCCATTAGTGAGAACTCTTCTGTAGAGAATTTGGCCAAGATTTACGTTCGAGAGGTGGTAGCTCGGCATTGGGTGTCGCCTTCTGTTGTGTCTGACCGGGATGTGTGCTATACTTCCAGATTCTGGAAGAGAATTCATGAGGAGTTGGATACCTGGGTACACTTTAGTACCGCGTACCATCCGCTGACGGATGGGCAGAGCGAGTGGACGATTCAAATGCTCGAGGATATGTTGTGTGCTTGTGTTATTGATTTTGATGGGATTTGGGACTCCTACCTTCCGTTGGCTGAGTTCTCGTATAACAACAACCATAATGCCAGTATCGGTATGCCCCCATTCGAGATGCTTTACTGTCGGAGATGTCGGTCTCCTATTTGTTGGGGTGAGGTGGGGAAGAGGGTCATGGGGAGCATGGAAGTCATGCTCAAGATGATTGAGATTATACAGCAGGTTCGACATAGATTGCTGATAATGCAGAGCCATTTGAAGAGTTATGCGGATCGGAGACGCTTTGAGTTAGGGTTTTAGGTGGGAGATCTAGTGCTTCTAAATGTTTCACCCTAGAAGCGGGGCAAGCTGGGCCCTCGGTTCATTAGTCCTTTTCGAGTTTTAGCCCATGTGAGCAAGGTGGCCTACCGGTTGGAGCTACCGGAGGAGATGAGTCAGATCCAAGATACCTTCCATATTTCCTAGCTGAGGAAGTGTATAGATGATGAGGCGGATGTGGTTCACTTGGAGAACATTCAAGTAGATGATCCCTTAAGGAGAATCCTAGAGCTATTTTAGATCAGAGAATGAAAACCTTGAGGAACAAGGTTGTGAACTTGGTCAAAGTTCAGTGGCAGCACTGTAGAGGTTCGGAGTGGATGTGTGAACCTGAGTCTGAGATGCGTGATGTAACACTGTAAATTTTCAACTAAATTTTTTCATTTTCAAAATCACAGAATTCCAAATATCACATTTCAAAAGAAACACAATTGTTAAAAATTATCAAAACACAATTCAATAACTGTTTAATAATCCAGGATCCTCTAAAAACATAAACTCCATCTCGTGTGTACAATCAAGCCGACGCCTTCTCGTGATCCTGAGAAGTACCTGAAACACACAACATAGTAAGAACAAAGCTTAGTGAGTTCCCCAAAATACCAAACACATCACATTAGCCACTCATGGCTATATCTCGATAGAGACCCTCCGGTCAATGTGTCTCAGTGGGAACCCTCCGGTCCCACAACTCAGGTTGGACCCTCTGGTCCTAACTCAATAAAGCTCGGGATAATACACAACATAAATCAAAAATAGATAATGCAGGATATCACAATTCTCAATATAAGCATACATTGAGTATAGTGAGAAGACTCACCTCGTAAGTAAGCAAGTAAACCTCGTGCCCCTCAAACGGTCTAATCCTCACCTACACGCCATAATCATCTGTAATGAACACTTATCACCTCAACCCAAATAATTTAGGCTAACCTCTTTCTCTAACCTTGGAAAGGGTAAAATACCATTTTACCCATCCATGGTCTCCATAATCCATATCATGACCAAACCCTAAAAGTCAACAGAAGTCAACACTCGAGTCAACAATCCATGTTGACTCAACTCGTCAAGTGAATCTATGCAACTCGTAGAGTTCCTTTGTTTTCTTAGAAATAACGCGAAAGTACAACTCAACTTGATGAGTTGTCTCATAAACTCGCCGAGTTAGAACGTGTCCAGACTCATCGGGGAAAACCCTAACCGACTCGTCGAGTAAGCTAACCGGTTCGTCGAGTCCCTTTAGACCATTTCCTCATTCAGACTTTTTTAGGTAGAAATGACGTCTCATACTCTGGATCTAGCATTTTAAGGCTCACTTATCATGTAAAGCTTTACGTTCATGCATGGCATCTAGGGCTCAAAATGCTAGAACAAGCACCATAAAGGCTATCATGCATGGAGACTTGCCCAAAGCTTGATAAAGCTTGGATCTTTAGGCTCATGGGACCTCCTTTTGTCCAAATCTGGAGTCTCAACTCCATGATAAGCTCCAGCAACTCAAGAAGCACAAGATAAGGGGGAAAATCCCTAAAACTTCCTAGGAGATCTATCAAAGAAATGCTCAAGGTGGTAGCTTTTTACCTCAAACTGAAGCTAGCACAGCAACTCACTTGATCCAAAAGCCTCTTCTCATTCCAAGGCTTGATGCTCTTCAATCCACTTCCAAATATGCACTATAACACTCAAAGTTAGCTTCTCTCTCTCTCTCTCTCTCACACACACACACACACACAAGAAATTACACACGATTAGGGTTTCTTATAGGACATTAGGGTAACCAGGGTGGCGGAAATGGAGGCTTAATGTCATTTAAATAGGACACAAACCCTGAAAATTAGGGTTTTCTCACTCAACACCTACTCATTGAGTTGGGGTCCTCCAACTCGCCGAGTAGACTCTAGAAACCACGTGACCATTAACTCCTCTACTCGGCGAGTTAGGGCATCCAAATCGTTGAGTTTATCTGAAAATAAAGAATGTAAAATAATTAAATATTATACTTGGGAGTCGGGATGTTACAATTCTCCCCCACTAGAATCAAACTTCGCCATCAAAGTCATCCTCTGGAAACAACTCTGGGTACTGCTCCCGCATCTCGAAATCTGGCTCCCAAGTCCACTCGAATCCCTTCCGATATTGCCACTGAACCTGAACCAGGGGCACCTCTTTATTCCATAAGATATTCACTTTCCTATCCATGATCAATATTGGCCTCTCAATGTAGTTCAGGCTCTCATCAACTTGAATGTACTCCAAAGGAACCACTGCCGTCTCATCAGCTACACACTTCCTCAGCTATGAACGTGGAAGGTGTTATGAATCTAGCTCAACTCGGCAGGCAGCTCCAACCGGTAAGCTACCTTACCCACTCAGGCGATCACCCTGAAAGGAACAATGTATCTAAGGCCCAGCTTGCCCCGTTTCCTGAATCAGATCACCCATTTCCATGGGGATACCTTCAGGATGACAAAATCTCCGACCTAAAACTCAAGCTCTGAACGACGCTGGTCGGAATAACTCTTCTGATGACTCTAGGTTGTCAGTAACCTCTGTCTGACCTGCTGTATCTGTTATGTCATCTTGAGCACTACCTCAGTACCCCACATCACTCTCTACCCTACCTCTCCCCAACAGATGGGATTTCGATACCTTCTCCCATATAAGAGCTCAAAGGGAGGCATACCTATATTGGAATGGTGGTTGTTGTTGTATGAAAACTTAGCCAAGGGCAAGTAAGTGTCCCAAATACCACCGAAGTCCATAACACATGCACGTAGCATGTCCTCAAGCATCTAAATCGTGCGCTCGCTCTACCCGTCGGTCTGTGGGTGATATGTGGTACTGAAGTGCAACCGAGTACCCAATTCCTCATGAAATTTCTTCCAAAACCTGGAAGTAAAGTGAACATCTGATCTGACACTATCGAGGTTGGCACTCCATGTCGTGCCACCACCTATCGCATGAAGATCTCGACCAATTTCTCTATAGAAGAGTTTTCACTGATAGCCAGGAAGTGAGCACTCTTCATCAACCAGTCTACAACCACCAATATCGTGTTGACACCTCGCGTAGTCCTCGGTAATTTGGTGATAAAATCCATGGAAATATGTTCCCACTTCCACTGGGGAATCTTTACAGGCTACAACGGGCCATGTGGTCGCTGGTGCTCTGCCTTGACCTGACGACAAGTCAAGCATCTCTTAACTACCCATGCCACATCTCTCTTCATGCAGGGCCACCAGTAATCCCTCTTCAAATCCAAATACATCTTGGTGGCCCCCGGATGGATCGAGAATCTCGACCAATGAGCCTCCTCCATCAAAATATGTAGAGCTCTGCCTGTATAGGGTACCCAAATCCGCCCACTGAAAGTCATAAGCCCCCGACTATCTGTACCAAACTCACAAAGCTGATCGATTACCCGCTCTCTCTTACAGTTCTATGGTCTCACAGCCACCACCTGTGCCTCTCGGATGGTCTCTAAGACTGGAGTCATCACCATCATCGTCATGCATACGTCTCGGATCAGAGTACTCACTGCTCTACGACTTGGGGCATCGGCTACCACATTAGCATTGCCAGGATGATACAAGATCTCACAGTCGTAGTCTTTCACTACATCTAACCACCTCATCTGTCTCATATTCAAGTTGGGTTGATCCATAAGGTACTTCAAGCTCTTATGGTCCGTATATATGGTACACCGAAGACCATAGAGATAGTGGCGCTAGATCTTGAAGGCGAACATCACCGCCCCCAACTCCAAATCATGGGTGGGATACCTCATCTCGTGAGGCTACAACTACCACGATGCATATGCTATCACGTGCCCCTTTCGCATCAACACCGCACCCATCCATGATATAGATGCATCACAATAAACTATGAAGTCCTCTACTCCCTCAGGAAGGGCTAACACTGGAGCTTCACACAATCTCTAGCGAAGAGTCTCGAATGTAGCCTCTTGCTCAGGCCCCTAGATTAAAGTAACACCCTTCCTGGTTAGTTTGATAAGAGGAAAAGCAATCTTGGAGAAATCTATGATAAATCTCCAGTAGTAGCCTGCCAAGCCAAGAAAACTCCTGATCTCGGATAGGCACCTCGACACTTCCCATCGCATAACAACCTCAATCTTGGCCGGGTCGACCAAAATCCCATTCTGATTAACGAGGTGTCCTAGGAATCGGACTTCTCGTAACCAGAAATCACACTTGGAGAATTTTGCGTAAAGCCTCTCCATCTTCAATACTCTAAGAATCTCCCAAAGATGTTCTTCGTGCTGCTCTTTGGACCTCGAGTATACCAAAATATCATCGATGAACACAATCACCGACCAATCCAACATGGGCCTGCACACCTGATTCATGAGATCCATGAACATTTCTGGTGCATTGCTGAGTCCGAAGGGCATCACCGTAAACTTGTAGTGCCCATAACGAGTCCTAAAAGCCATCTTATGGATATCCTCCTCACAAACTCTCATCTGATAATATCCAAATCTTAAATCAATCTTGGAAAACCAAGACGCCCCCAACTGATGGAATAAATCATCGATCCTCGGTAGTGGATAATGGTTCTTGATCGTCAGCTTGTTCAACTCGCGGTAGTCGATACATATCCGGTGTGAACCATCCTTCCTCTTGACAAAAAGGATCGACGCTCCCCACGAGAGCTACTCGGTCTAATATAACCCTTTCCCAGTAGCTCCTAGAGCTACGAGGATAACTCCTGAATCTCGGGTGGCACAAGGTGATAAGGTGCTTTGGTAATAGGCATTGCACCCAGAACCAAATCGATCCGGAACTCCACCTGCCTCTCGGGAGGTACACCCGGTAACTCCTCGGGGAAAACATCCGAGAACTCGAACATAACCGAAACATCGGAAATAGAACTCAGCCACTTAGTGGCAACTCTCGTATCTGTCACATATGCTAAATGTCCCACACATCCCTACTGTAAACTCTACCTTGCCCTGGCGGCATATTAGAAAGCTGACCCAGATCGGGTCCCCTCGCCATATACGGTAAGCACTCCCCCACTAAGGTCTCCTATGGTCACCATCTGACGCTCACAGTCGATCATAGCTCCAAACCGGCTCAACCAATCCATGCCCACTATGACACAGACGTCACCCATCGTTATCGGCACCAGGTCTATCGGGAACTCAACACCGAAAATTACCAATACAACTCCCCATAATACATCGGTGGCAAAAATCGCATGCTCGTCGGCTATAGAAGCCCTCAGTGGCTGACTCAATGCCTCATGTCTGACATTAATGTGATGACTAAAGGATAAAGACACAAAAGATTGAATCGCACTCGAGTCAAATAACACCAAAGCGGGCACAAAATTCACAAGGAAAGTACCTAGAAACAGTACAATATAAGCATAAACAAATCTCAATAAAAACATAAATAGGGACATACATACCAATAACAACATCAGGCACCGTGTGGACCTCCTCCGCAATCAATTGGAAAGCTCTCCTACGAGCCCTCAGAGCCTCGGCCTTTACCGGTCGACCATCAGTAACGCGCAAGGTAGCAGGAGTAGAAATATGGGCTGATCCCTAAGTGAGCTGAGGGAACTCGGCCTTTCGATGGCCAATCTAGTTGCAATGAAAGCAAACTGTAAATCCCTTAGGGCAGTCCTTGGCAATGTTCCCCTCCTTGCCATATTTGTAGCAAATCCTTGATCGGCAAGATCCCTCATGACTCTTGTCGCACTTGCCACAAGGGCGGCCCTTCTGTCCCCCTGCTCTTGTATCTGCGGGCTTTGCCCGCTTTGTCGTTGGCTGCGATTGTATTGGTCTCCTGTCTCTACCCTGAGACTCTTCCTCCTCTCTGGTCTACAACTCTAGCTCAATCTCCCTCCTCCTGGAATTAGTCTGAAGCTCAGCTAATATCCAGTATGATGAGTTTGCCACGAACTCCTGTATATCCCTCCTCAATATGCTTAGATATTGGCTCACACGTGCCTACTCTTAGACACGCGCTAAGGGAAAAACAATGCCCTCTCATGGAACATCCTTCACGGGTCTTAACTAATTCACAGTACTCTATTCTTCATGGGTGTTAACTACTTTCTCAGTAGATTCCTCAGTGCTCATCTAGGTATCTCTCCTATAATACTCGAAACTCTCTCTAAAGATTCCTGGTATATTTCTACCTACTTGGTACACATACATAGCACATAGTAGATAAGATCAATCAATAGCATACCCTAGACTAAGGCATCATGAATCAGGAAACTCTAGCCCTAATTTCTGAAGTGCTTAGCCTAATCTCTACCATGCAACTCTAATATATCATAAATATCTCATAATATAAATAAATAATGGTATTTTGGGACATCACCGTTTGGGCTCTGGCTGATTGTACACATTACTCTGTTTTGTTTTCTCTTTAAAACTCTTAATCATTTTAGAAAATCAATTCTCTTTATAGAATTTTCTCAATTCCTCAATTTGAATCCAGACATACCTGAGAGTACATCTGGATCCCTCAAAACAAAGCTCTGATACCAACATGTAACACGGTAAATTTTCAACTAAAATTTTTTCATTTTCAAAATCACATAAATCCAAATATCACATTTAAAAAGAAACACAATTGTTAAAAATGATCAAAACACAATTCAATAATTTTTTAATAATCCAGGATCCTCTAAAAACATAAACTCCATCTCGTGTGTACAACCAAGTCGGCGCCTTCCCGTGATCCTGAAAAGTACCTGAAACACATAACACATAACACGGTAAGCACAAAGCTTAGTGAATTCCCCAAAATACCAAACACATCACATTAGCCTCTCATGGCTATATCTCGATAGAGACCCTCTGGTCAATGCGTCTCAGTGGGAGCCCTCCAGTCCCACAACTCGGGTTGGACCCTCCGGTCCTAACTCAATAAACCTTGGGATAATACACAACATAAATCACAATAACATAATGCATGATATCACAATTCTCAATATAAGCATACAAGACCCTTCAGTCACACAATGATACCACTCATGGTAAGTATAGTGAGAAGACTCACCTCGTAAGTAAGCAAGTAAACCTCGTGCCCCTCGAACGGTCTAATCCTCGCCTACACGTCATAATCATCTTTAATTAAAACTTATCACCTCAAACCAAATAATTTAGGCTAACCTCTTTCTCTAACCTTGGAAAGGGTAAAAGACCATTTTACCCTTCCATGGTCTCCATATTCCATGTCTTGATAAAACCCTAAAAGCCAACAAAATTCAACACTCGTGTCAACAGTCCATGTTGACTTAACTCGTCGAGTTCCTTTGGTTTCTCATAAATATCGTGAAAGTCCAACTCAACGCATCGAGTTGTCTCCTTAAGTTGCCGAGTTACAACATGTCCAGTTATAACACCTAGTTCCTAGTACGTAATTTTATTATAAAATGTTGCACTTTTATTTTGGGACTCGGTGAGTTGGAGGCCCCAACTCTTCGAGTAGAGGTTAAAATTGGACATGGGAAGGAGAACCTACTAGCCGAGTCGCATGCCCTGACTCGGCGAGTAGGCTTGTATGGATGAAACCTTAATATTTAGGTTTTACACTCTATTTAAACGCCTTATCATATCCCAACCCAACCTCCATCATCCCTCTCAAACCAGAAAAGCCCTAACTCGAAACCCTAAAGCATTTGGAGTGTTCTTGAGCCATTTTGTGCGCTTTTGGTTGTTTTAAGCTTGAAGAAGTAAGTAGAAACTTGTGGGTTCCAGAAGAAGCAATTAGATATAGAGGTTTTGCTTCATTTCCATCTCATTCAAGGTAAAAAGCTTCAACCTTGACCATCTACCTCTTAGATCTCTAGTTAGGGATCATTTCCACCTTTTCTAAGCTCTTATAGAGTCATACTCGGGATTTTGTGGTTATAAAGGAGTATGAATTTAGATCTGGAACCATAGAGGGTTCTTATGGCATAAATATGCCAACTTTATGGCCATAAGCACCCCATCCATCTTGTAGACTCCATTTTAGGGCCATTTGAGCCAAATACCCCATGCATGGACGTCAAGTTTGGAATTTTACGTGTATTATGCACCCTAGCAGGGCAGATCTATGTTTTGAATGCATCAAGACCCACTAAAATCGAGTGTTTAGTTTTGGACACAGAGGGACTCGGTGAGTCACTCACGTGACTCGGTGAGTCGGGTCAAGATATCCACTAAAACCCCCCTGATAATGGACCATGAGTTGAGTTAGAAGAGCACGCAGTCAGTTGGACTCATTGAGGACCTGGAAATCATGGGACTCGACGAGTTTATCAACTAACTCGACGAGTTCTAGGCTATGTCCCAAGAATGTGAAGATGGACCCGACGAGTCCAGCTCTAAGAGCATCACCTTACATGAAGATGAACTCGAAGAGTTCATGAGGAACTCGACGAGTCAAGGACTAAACATTCTAACTAGCATGAATATGGGCTCGATGAGTCAAATGATGAACCTGTCGAGTCTATTGCAAAGGGTCCCGACTTTGTATCATGGAACTCGACGAGTTGATGGACCAACTCGGCTAGTTGACTAAAAGTGGATTTGACCATGATGTTGATGTTGACTTTGACCAATGGTAAAATAGTCAAGGATTATCATATTTTGACTAAATGTACTATCTAGTTGATAGTTGGGGAGTCTTTGGAGCAGTAGTCAAAGATTCTTCACTCAAGTTTCAGCAGTCAGCCTTACGAGGTGAGTTTCCCCTTAGTAGGAACGGGTCGAAGGCATCAATTCTGGCCCGTTTACGTATGTTAGTATATGTCGGGCTTAGGCTCGATGTTGGGGTTAGCCCGATACAGCTTATATGTTTCGAACATCGGTCCGATGTCGGGGCGGTCACGAGAAGAGTATATGTATGCTTGATGTCTTTGTGATTCATGAATGTTAGGCGTTATGTTTTTCTGTGGCAAGCCCGATGCAGAATTAGCTTATATGTTATGTGTACCAGACTTCGGTGCGATGTCGGGACAAGTCCGAGGAAGTCTATTATTTTTATATGTTATATGTTTATGTGTTATGTGCTTGTTGCTATGATCTATATTCTAAACTTCGGTCTGATGCTGGGAGGGGCCTGATGTCGGGTGGGGCTCAATGCCGGACTTCGGTCCGATGTCGGTCGGGGCCCGATGTCGGATTAGTCCGATGTCGGCCGAGGCCCGATGAAGTGGGCGAGGCCTAGTATGTGTTATTATGCGTTATTTTATGGTATGTGGTAGTTTATGGGAGCTCACTAAGTTTTGTGCTTAAAGTTTTCAGATTTTGTTTCAGGTCCTTCCACTAGCAAGGGGAAGGGCTCGGGATGATTGCATGGCACACATCACAGTTCTAGCCTGGGATTTTGTTAAACTCTGATGTTTTTCTTATTTGATTATGATACAGTATTTGACATAATGTTTTGAGATACATGGTTCTTGATTTTCTTTATGGTGATGGATGATTTATGGTTTTCTTAATGATTTAAAAACAAAATTTTTGGACTGTGTTTTTGGGATGTTACAAGTTGGTATCAAAGCCTTGTTTTGAGGTATCTGGGCATACTTTCAAACTAAGGAAGTGGTATAAAAATTTTTAAAAGAAAAACCATTTTTATAAAAGGATTTTTGTGAAAAGAAGAGAATTTTAGAAAAGAACTTTGAAAGGATAGAAGGGTGTGGTGCATGCAATCAGCCGAGCACAAGTAAGTACTCTCAAGTTACCCATGCAAGTTTATGTTATAGTATGATTATTAGCATTATGAGAACTGCATGCTAGATTAGGACTAAGGACCTAGGAAGGATGCCTTATGTGCCTGTTATATGTGTATATACTATATGAGAAATGAATGCTAGTACAGATTAGTCAGTATGATAGCCAAAGTAGTATATGCTTGATTATGTGTACTCAACGCTTGAATGTTGCTTGCATTGTGCTTTTAGGAGTTCTAGCTACCGTTTAGTAACTAGTAAGTGAATATGTCAAGTTACTTATTGCAAGGACTAAATAATTTCAGAAGATTAGGTCTAGCTCTGATGTGTAGCTCTTATTTGAGTCCAACCATTGTAGGGTAGGATCTCTCATTCGAAGAATTATTTAGTCTTATGCAGCAGATGGCGGAGATTGGGATGGTGATTACCCTAGGGCAAGCCTAGGATGAAAGTAGCGTGTGAAGCATTAGTAGTAGAAGGGACTTGGTGAAGTCAAGGCAGTTCTTGAGGAAAGTACAAATAGATGTGGAAGGTAGTATAGTCCCGTACTACTAAAAGCATAGGATCCATACTTGAGTCAAGGAAGGCTAAGATGAAACCAGGGAACTTGTAGTGTATGTGATCCCTAGAGTTATGTTAGTATTCTGATGTTTGTTATGATGTGTTTTCCAGAATGGTGGTTTTACGCCCTAGACCAACAGTTGGCAGTTCGGGTGAGGGATCAGGCTCAGGCTCTGGAGCTGAGCAGCTAGATGAGCAGACTAGGGAGTTCATCACGTCATTGATCACGTGCAGTATTCTTGAGTAGACTCCGGTGATCTTCGGTTCGATCAAGGAGGGTATCCTGGGGCTTATGGATGAGATATTAAGTGCTTTGAACACTGAGGTAGCGGCCATGATGGAGTCGCGCACGTTGAATTTCAGGGAGTTTAGAGCTTGTATAGCTCCTGGTTACCATAGGTCTACGGACCCCATCGCGATCACCAGAAGGTTGGCGGATGTCGCCAACGCATTCCGCACCAGCAGATGTCCCGAGGAGGACAAGGTTAGACTTGCATCATATCTCCTGAAGGACAGGGCACATGACTGGTGAGAGGAGGTCGGACGAGCCATTGGTGATGATACAATGTTGGATGAGATGACCTGGAGTGATTTCACGACCAGGTTTAGGGCCGAGTTCGCACCTGTTATTGAGGTGCAGCAGCTTGCTAGGGAGTTTCAGGACCTCCAGCAGACTACAGAGACAGTGGCGGAGATCACCACCAAGTTCAGGGAGAGAGCCCTTCTTGTTCCACAATACGTGGTGGACAAGGAGATGAAGAAGGCTCAGTACCATGATATGATGAGGAGTGATAGTAGACAGTTTTTTAGCCGCTCCAGCTGTAAGATGCTAGAGGACATGATTGCTAGACATTGTGAGATAGATAGAGAGAGAGAGAGAGAGAGAGAGAGAGAGAGAGAGATTTAGAGATGGAGAGGAAGAGGAATCCATAGTTGGCTTCTGGCATGGTGAGTTCGGGAAAAAAGCCCAAGGTGTCTGACCACAGGTCTAGGAGCCAGTAGAGCCGCAACCGTTGTGGAAAATGCAGTAAGTTGCACGATGGGGTGTGCCAGGCAGGGAGTTCTAGCTGCTTCAAGTGTGGCTGAATCGGGCTTATGAGCAAAGATTGTACTGCTACCACCACCACCATTACAGCATCTGATCTAATCTTCTTCCAGTATAATCAGAGGGGACACAAAGCGGTCTCAGTGCCTGAGTTTAGTAATTACAGGGCAGGTGGCAACACCCGCCCCTGCAACATTGAGGATTACGGACGACCGTCAGGGCCGAGGTGAGACGCTTGTGGCAAAGAGCAGAGCCTTCCAGTTGACAGTAGGGGAGGCACGAGAAGCTTCTAATGTGGTTATTGGATCGTTCTTAGTGAACGGCATATCAGCTATGGCACTGTTCGATTCGGGGGCTACCCGATCTTTTGTGTCGCTCGCACTTAGCAAGTGATTTAGTAGAGCTCCATGGGAGATGGATTGTCTAGTTGATGTTGAGATAGCCGATGACAGGACCTTCAGGATTACAATGGTTCATAGGGGGTGTACGCTACGATTATTTGATGAGTATATTTCAGTGGATTTGGTTCCTATTACCCTGCAAGGGAATAAGGTTATAGTTGGTATGGACTGGTTGAGCCCCAATGGGGAAGTGGTCGACTGCGAGCAATAGCTAGTGAGGGTTCACACTCCTAGTGGAGGAGATTTAGTGATCCAGGGCGATAGGCCACAGAGAGGATCGGTGTTCTATTCAGTAGAGAGGGCGAGGCACCACTTTTCAGTAGGGTGGGGTAGGATACGTCACCTATGTCATGGATACCCGGGATAAGGGTAAGGCGGCAGTTGATGATGTACCGGTGATGCGAGAGTACCTGGACGTATTCCCGGAGGATTTACTTGGAATACCTCCGGAGAGACAGATTGAGTTTAGGATTGACCTGGTTCCTTGTGCGGCTCCAATAGCGAAGGCATCATATCGGTTGGCTCCTCCCGAGATGTAGGAGTTGTCTACGCAGCTGCAAGAGCTCTTAGACAAGGGTTTTATCAGATCGAGTACTTCACCATGGGGAGCCCCGATCCTGTTTGTGAAGAAGAAGGACGTGTCACATTGTATGTGCATAGACTATCGGGACCTGAATAAGGTAACAGTGAAGAACCGTTACCCCCTTCCGAGGATAGATGATTTATTTGACCAGCTTCAGGGAGCATCTTGGCTCTCCAAGATTGGTCTACGGGCAGGGTATCACCAGATGCGGTTCAGAGATGATGATGTGCAGAAGACCTCTTTTAGGACCCGCTATGGTCATTATGAGTTTGTGATGATGCTGTTTGGGCTTACCAACGCTCCATCCGCGTTCATGGATCTCATGAATCAAGTGTTCAGGCTGATGTTGGATCGGTCTGTAATTGTTTTCATTGATGACATCTTGGTTTACTCCAAGACTCAGGAGCAGCATGAGGAGCACTTGAGGGAGGTGTTTGAGACATTGAGGAGCGAGAAACTTTTGCAAAGTTCTCCAAGTTTGACTTCTAGTTACACGAGGTGAAATTCCTTCGACACCTTGTCAACCATAAGGGTATTTTGGTAGATCCGGCCAAGATAGAGGTCGTGATGCAGTGGGAGACTCCAGGTCTCCAACTGAGATTCGGATTTTCCTGGGTTTGGCGGGATATTACAGGAGATTTATCCAGGAACACAGATAATAAGCACATATAGCATGTATAAATATTAAATACTTCATACTTATGTGTAAGATGAAAGCAATTATGCACTCACTTATTAAAGCGACGATTCAAATTTCAGACAGTGCTTTGCTTCTAGCAATTGTCTTTTCCTTTGACGTAACCTAGTATCATTATCACTAGGTCTTATTATAATATTTATTGTGACTAATTATTAGTATAGATTCATTATTAATTCAGAGTCTACTTAAATATCTACCAAGTAAGGATCAGCAAGGTAGGACAGTTAGGAGGCAAAATCATTTCGGCGTATAGCCATTCTAAAATCCAGAAACCAAGCCAATGTGACCAATTTAGACACCTCTCCCGTGAGTAAATCAATCAGTATAATGACTTGAAATCACTGATAAAACTTTCTTATAGGTTCATAATAACAATAATGAACTTAAACATAAGTTATACTTAAAGTACGGTAAGCATAAGTCAACTTACATGGAGCCATACTGGTTTAATCGCGAAGCTTCAATGGGTCAAAACTTCTTCGTTATAAGTCATATTTCAGCACTCTTTATATGTATGTAATCCTTGTGACATATAACATAACTTTGGTTAAGATCTTTATCCTAAATAATCTTCTATCAAACTGTCATTTTTAACGCTTATTGTCTCTAAATTGACTAGCCCGAATCTGCGAGCATTACAATTATCTCGCCCTTAGGATGATTACGTCCCGGAATCATCAACACAATATGTCTTGTATAATGACTCCATATATTATCTTTTCATACTAGCTAATAACTCTTATGTCCTTTCAAATGAGTATCTAACTCTTGGACTTCTTGATTGGTAGTAGTGCTCAATCTTGCACCCGCTCCTCATACTGTGTTGGACATACAATCGTAACATTCGAGTTACAAACTCGATCCTTATTGGAGACTCTTTCTCCTTCTTAACAGTCTTTACTTATGATAAGTTCTTGACTTCGATTACCATAACAGACAGATGGATCAATTCTAATGACTTCTCATCGTATGATGCAATGCTTTAGGCTCAAGTCTTTTTGAGTTGGATTCCAAATTAGAAGATACCTTCCTCCATGTTCTAATGTGGTATAATCACATTCTAGCATGTAGCACTTCTAGCTACAAGCTTCTTACTTTAACGGCGATCGCAATACTTCTATTGATCGTTTTGTATCGTTTACTTCAATCTTCTGGCTTAAGTCATATGCTACATAGAAATTGATTCTCTGAACCACGTAACATACTTATCTTAGCCGGACTCGATTTGATATGACCACTCGATTTGATATGACCACTAGGGTCAGAAACTCAGAATAACAATCATCTTCTTAGTGTCATTACCGAAGCGATGGTAACGACATACATGAACAAAACGGAATCAATTACTAGCGCCTTGGTAACCTTGTGACTTTCCCTGATCCACGTGCAAGTCATGTGCTTCCAGTAGTATAGGCCTCTACTACCTTTCACACCTACTTATACTCGTACCAAGTATTGTCTCTTAGTTCTCTAAGTCACCACACAAGAAAAATCATATAACAACTTAACATATCAAATAACATAACTACGATTCATATTATATCTTGCAACGATTACATAGATACTCAAGTTCACCCTATATTATACCTCTTTTATTAGGCCACACCATATGATACCATTTGTATGGTTACTTTATAGATCTTAACTCTAATCCCTTGTATCGTCACTTTCTTCATCAAGGATCATCTGGAATGCTCTTGCATTTGGTTTCGTCAACGCATTTTGCCTTGTTGCTTTATTTTTCTTTAGGCAATCTTTTGACATATTCCCCTTGTCTCCATATCCATAACATAGTTTATCATTAATCGTACAATCCTTGGAAAAGTGACCGATCTTCCCACACTTATAACAAGTCACTTCTCCGTCGCATCTCCCATAGTGCTTCTTCTTGCACTTCTCACACCACTTGGCTCCACCATTACCCCCATACTTTTGGTCGTCCAGGTTGGACTTCGAGAATCTTCCTTTCTTATCAGAACTTGAGGATCCCTCAAGCTTCCTCTTTTCTCTTGACTTACCTTTTTCTAGACCCTTTTCTCTGATCTGGATCTCTACATTCTTAGATTCCCAGATAGCGACTTTCAAGGTGGTTGCTTGTTTGACCATTGGACCAAAGTCTACCGGTAGTCCACTAGCAAACTTGTTGACCTTGGAAAGTTCTGTAGGAACTAGGTAAGGAACTAGCTTCATCTTCTCCGTAAATTTTGCAGCATACTCATTGACATTCATCTTACCCTTCTTCAGATTGTAGAATTCGTTATTGATCTCTAGAAGATCCTGCTCAGAGTAGTACTGTATTTTCAAGTTCACCAAAAATTCTTCCCAATACATCTTACTAGCTTCTCCTTTGGGGCATGGTATCAACTAGTAGCTTCCACCAACTTAATACCCCATTCTTCAACTGTGTAACCGTGAGAACGGTCTTCTGCTTGTTGCTGCAGTCGCAACTTTCAAACATCATCTCCGTCTCAGAGATCCAATACATGATTTCCACCAGTGTTAGGCTTCTAGAAACACCTGGTGGCTTAGATTCCATGAAATCCTTGTACTTGCATCCACGTCCATCATTTCCTCCATTGAGTTGGTTTCTTCTAACCATACGTGGCTCAGCATGATTGGCAGTCTGACTATAGTTTCCTTCCTGACTGTTTAATGTTCAGTTGAGGTTGTACAATGGGTAGAGTAGGTTCATCCTTATTATTAAGCAACATTTGTCTCATATCCTCCCTTTGTTCGACCATCATAACTCGAATCATTTCTTGGACTCCTGCCATCATGATTGGATCGGGTACAATTGCTACCTCTGGTGCACGCCTAATCATTTGTAGCTTAGGCTGCTGATTACCATTTCCAAATCCGCTTCAAGTTCTCACCATGTCGATCTATACACCAAATCATAAGTTTGGTGTATAATATGATAATTAAGGTAAAGAAAGCTTTATTTACGATAGATGTATAAATCTCCTTATCACTACGAAAAGTTACATGCCGACTCTAATACCATAATTAAACGTTTAGAAATCTGAACACATAAAGTTTCAAGATTCGACCAACAATAGACCATAGATCGGATCAAATAATAGCATCATAATGCGTATAAGGTATGTAATGTCCTGTTCCTGGTATGCATTTAATCTATTTAAGTATTTCATATTTTTTAAAGCTACTCGACGAGTTGGTAGCCCTAACTTGTCGAGTAGATGCCAGATTGGATGCGGGCCTTAAGTGGTCTACTCGACGAGTCGTAAGCCTTGACTCGACAAGTAGGTCCGTCAGGAGGAAACCCTAATCTTTAGGGTTTGCACCCTATTTAAGCATCATAACACGTCTCCACCCCAGCTTCTATCACCTCCACAACCCAATCTCGAAACCCTAATCTACCTTGAGTGATCTTGCGCTATTTCTTTCCATTTTGAGTGTTATTTGTGCTTTTTGAAGCTTGTGCAAGATGAAGAAGAAAGAAGCCTTAAGCATTACAGGAACTCGCTAAGTTGGGAGGTAACTCAATGAGTTGGATTCACTGGGAGTTGACCTTGACTTTGATTTTGACCAGGATGTTGACTTTGACCAAGGGTAAAATGGTCATTTTACCCTAAGGAGGATTATCAGATTTTTATCGCAATATTATTATGATTTAATAGTTAGGGAGACGTGGGAGCAGTTATCAGATACTCCTCATCGCGAGATTTCACAGACAACTTTGCGAGGTGAGTTTTGCTCCAGTAAGAACAGGTCGAAGGCACCAATGCCGACCTGTTTATATATTTAGAGTATGTCGGACTTTGGTCCGATGTCAGGGTTAGTCCGATGCAGATTATATGTTTCCGGACTTCGGTCCGATGCTGGGGCGGTCCCGAGAAGAGTATATGTATGCTTGATGTCTTTGTGATTCATGCATGTTATGTATTATGTATTCCGGGGCAAGCCAGATGCAGAATTTGCTTATATGTTATGTGTACCGGACTTCGGTCCAATGTTGGGCCGAAGAAGTCTATTATGTTTATATGTTATATGCTTATGTGTTATGTGCTTGTTGCTATGATATGTATTCCGGACTTCGGTCTGATGTCGGATTAGTCTGATATCGGGCGGGGACCGATGTAGTGGGCAAGGCCCGGTATGTTTTATTATGTGTTATTATATGGTATGTGGTAGTTTGGGGGATCTCCTAGGCTTCGTGCTTACAGTTTTCAGTTTTGGTTTCAGGTACTTCCACTAGCAAGGGGAAGGCTCGGGATGATCGCATTGCATACACCACAGTTTCAGCCGGGGATTGTTTTAGACTTTGATATTTGCTCATTTGATTTTGATACAATATTTGACATGATTTTTTGAGATACATGGTTCTTGATTTTCTTTATGATGATGGATGATTTATGGTTTTATTAATGATTTAAAAACGAAATTTTTGGACTATATTTTTGGGATGTTTTAAGGTATCATAAATCATTTATCACATAAGAACAATTTAGGAATCTTTCCTAAAATAAACTAGTGCACGTGTCTATTCAGGTATATTTCCTAAATATAGCAGACACTCATCTCACAATCATCGCCTAACATTTCTAAGTTTATGTCTAGAAATCCTATAGATTCCTAGTTCGCTAAAACTAATGCTCTGGTACCAACTGTGGCAACCCATATTTCACTGTCATTTTAAAATTTTTATTTATGCTTATTTAAGAATCAGAGTATCCTTTATGAGGAATTACATTGAGGAATTTGTTCCCAGAAAACATGATAATGATATTATCAAAGCATTTCCAAAGAAATGTATTTTACTTATATTAAAACATTGGGATGTCATCGTCAATACAGAAACATAAGCATAACGAAATATTACAAGCCTTACAGTAATTAAACTAGTGGCCTAATACTCCTTGAATTTTTTAGCAGAATGTATCTTTAATATCATTATGTGTGATACAATAAACTGAGTGGTCAGGTGGAGAAACATGGTGAGTACATAAGGTTTTCAACCCATAAAAATACAATTAATATGTTTAATCATCAAACAATTAACCCAATTTCCCATCCCCATTATCTTCTTTATTATTAAGGATCTACCCTAAGAATCATGTATTCTTCATTTATTTATTCCTAAGGTATGTCCTAAGGAATAAGCACGAAGTCCATCACTGTTAGGGTTTATCTAACAGGCATTAAGTCCATAGTTGTCAATGTTATCTATTAGGCACTAAGTCCATAGCTGCCAATGTTCATCTATAAGGCACTATGTCCATAGCTGCTAGGGTTTTTAGAGTACATCTGGTGAACACATAGTTCAAAAACACATACAGGTTGCGAGCCTGCTAGTGTTACACTGGACTATCTAGAATAGTCTGTGGTTGTCATCTATACTATGCTAGATGACTTGATCAACTTTAAAGTCAAGGCTTTTCATCATCTTTCACCTTTCATCTTATATATCATCTTTCACTTCTCATCATCCATATCATCTTTCCATCTTTACCCAATATATGTATAGGTATAAAAATACATATACAGTTCAAATCAAGTAAAACATGTATAAATCGTTCATTTAGCATAGATATTTGGAACACAGATAATAAGCACATATATCATGTATTAATATTAAATATTTCATATCTATGTGTAAGATGAAAGTAATTATGCACTCACTTGTTAAAGTGACGATTTGAAATTCGAACAGCGCTTTGCTTCTAGCAATTGTACGTCTTTTCCTTTGATGTAACCTAGTATCATTATCACTAAGTCTTAGTCTAATATTTATTGTGACAAATTATTAGTCTAGATTAATCATAAATTCATAGTCTACTTAAATATCTATTAAGGAAGGATCAGCCAGGTATGACAGTTGGGAGGCAGGATCATTTCGGCGTACAGCCTTTCTGAAATCCAACAACCAAGCCAAAGTGGTCGTTCTAGGCACCTCTCCCGTAAGTAGATCAATCAGTATAATGACTTGGAATCACTAATAAATCTTGTTTATAGGTTCGTAATAACAATAATGAACTTAAACATAAGTTATACTTAAAGTACGATAAGCATAACTAAACTTACATGTGGTTTAGCGAAAAACTGGGCTATGCGCGAGTAGAACTTCTAAGTCGAAAACTCTACTTCTCAGGGCTTTCCAGCACTTCAGGGCTTCGCTACTAATTTGTAGGAAGTGCTAGAGAAAGGCATTGAGGCCTTTAGGGGGGGGGGTGTTTGGGAGAGAGTTGGAAAGAAATGTGTGAGGAAAAGAGTGATTTTCGATGTCTATTTATAGGCTGGAAGAGCCAAGTACACGGGGCGTACTCACAACTTACATTGGGCGTACTAAAGCCAGGTGTCGCAATCTGGTGGCAAGCCGTGGGGAAGAAGGTGTGGCCTAGATCTTGTCACGTGTTAATTTCTGGTTAATCCGAAAATTAATTATCTTGTAAAAACCGTAACTTTCACATACGAGCTCCATATTTAATGTTCTTTATATAAACGCGTAGCTATCGATGAAATCTACAACTTTCCTTTAGCCTCCTTGGCTAAATTTAGATTTATTTTTAAAGTTATATTTTAACAGGCTTAGACAGTTAAAGTCCGTTAAAAAATTATAACTTTGTCATCAGACGTCCATTTTCGACTGTCTTTATATCGTTAAGCTCCTATTAATGAGATCTTCAGTTCTCATTTAGGTTGTGTCGGCTAATAATCGATCGATCTAAAATTCGATTTCTGGGTTGTATACTACTATGCTGAATCTTAGAAAAATCGTAACTTCCTCAAATGAAGTCAGATTTGGACGTTCCCTATAAGCACGTTCTCGTTTAATGTCTACTACTAATTTCATTTAGATTGCTAAGACTAAAGTATTTTTTTTTTCAAAAATTTACATTTTATGATATGCGGAGTCGTACCGGTTTAATCGCGAAACTTCAACGGGTCATAACTTCTTCGTTATATGTAAAATTTATGCGTTGTTTATATGTACAGAATCCTTGTTACAGATACTATAACTTTGATTAAAATTCTTTATCCTATATAATCTTATATCAAAAAGTTATTTTTAACGCTTATTGTCTCTAAATTGACTATCCCGAATCTGCAGACATTACACCACCAATATATCCTTTTATTTTTTGATTTTAAAATAAAATTTATATATATATATATATATATATATATATATATATATATATATAAAGAGAGTTCGAGAAAGAAAGAGAGAGAAAGAAGCTCATTGGATATGGTAGCTTGTTCTCTCCACCAAAAGTGACCACAAACATGTCCGATCATTAGCCATCACTAAACATCGGGATAATGTTCACTATAGTGGTTCGTGGCCTCGTAAACCACGGAACGGCTTTGTGATACCCATTGTGGATGATCTTATCAAAATAAAACACCTAGAAAAGTTATATGCATTATTATAACCTTGACAACATCATTTGATGTCAACACGGGCTATCACCGGTTAGAGTGACTAAACAAACAGAAATAAACAAGTTCAATGAACAATGATAGCTTAAACAAAATATAACGACAAAAATAAAACACTAGGAAAATTCAGTGACTAAAAATGACATAAACCCATATAAATATTATTAAGACAAAACTGCACAAATGGTCCCTGTGGTTTGTCAAAAATTGCTACTTTGGTCCAAAAAAGTTTGGGCTAGCACCAGAGGTCCAAAGTTTTCATTTTGTTGCTTGTTCGGTCCAATCTATTATGATTTTTTTCAAAATGACGGATTTACCCCTGTGAATATGATTTTTCTTTTTTTCTTAATTGTTTTTCTGATTTTCAAATTTAAAAAAATAAAATTAAAGTTAAATCTCTCTCTCTCCTCTCTCTGTTCTCTCTCTCTCTCTCATCTATCTCTTTCTTTCTGTCTCTCTCTCTCATCTCTCTCTTTCTTTCTCTCTCTCTCTCTCTCTCTCTCTCTCTCTCTCTCTCTCTCTCTCTCCCTCTCTCAATTTTATAAAATCAAATCAATTTTACCATGAATTGATACTGAATGTTCATTCAGAACAAATAGGGAAAACCATACAAAGAAAAAACCCAGAAGAAACTCTTAGCTCCCACCTCCATCGTCTCCATCGTGGTCCTCCTGCTCCGCCGCCCATTTTCTCGTTGAAACCCACCTCCAACGCCAATATCATTTTAGCAGCGACATCAATCTTCGCCGCCATCTCCCTCATTCTTCAAATTATCTCCTCACTGGTGCTTGTTAGCAAGAAGCGTGCTCCAATCTGAATGTATTGACTGGATTGTGTTTGTAATTAACAGGGAAGCAGAGTAAGAAAGGTGATAGATCTGATCGACTTCAAGTAGCAAGGGCTCAACAACATCGTGTCAAATTATCTCAAATCTTGGGTTCTAAAGCACCCAGCTATTGACGGAGGCAGAGATGGGTGGTGGTGTTGGTTGGAATATGAAGAGAGGAAGAAGATGATGATGTTCATGAGGAAGAAGACGGGTGCACTCCAGGTGCTCGACCTTATGTGTAGCTTAGTCTTCGGTCCAATTCCTCCATTAATTGGCTCTTTAAATCAACTCAATCTTCTACAGCAGCACATAGACGAAGTATACAGTGAGTTGTAGATAGTTGATGAACCTAGTACCCAGCATAGTAGGTGAAGATTCGTTCAAGTTGTAGGGCCAGTGTCGAATCACAGCAGCAACTAGCTGGAGAATCATGTGCTGGGGCACAGTGACAATCTGATTTCCAGACCGCAGGGTTGAACGGAGCCATGGTGTTCGGCCTTCGGTTTGTAACTGATATAGGAATCGGTGGTTCAATTGGTATTTGGGAATCGAAGAAAAAAGGAGTGACGAGAAGGAAGATCGAAGAAAGAGATAAAGGAGAGAGGGGAGAGAGAGAGAGAGAGAGAGAGAGAGAGATTTAATTTTAATTTTATTTTTTTTAAATCTGACAAATCAGAAAAACAATTAAGAAAAAAAGAAAAATCATATTCACAGGGGTAAATCCATCATTTTGAAAAAAATCATAATAGATTAGACCAAACAAGCAACAAAATGAAAACTTTGGACCTCTGGTGCAAGCCCAAACTTTTTTGGACCAAAGTGGCAATTTTTGACAAACCACAGGGACCATTTGTGCAGTTTTGTCTATTATTAACCATACAACCTTTTAGAAGCTCTTATCATTATATATTGATCTTACTCATAAATCTTCTATGAAGATCATGATCATGTTTTTATAGCAAAATCATAAGATCATATGATTCTACAACCAAATTACGATTTTAACAACATTAGTAAATGATATCATAATCACTCATTTTTTGGAGTTCAACATTGAAAAACTAATGACCTAGTTGTTTACGAGGATATATCGATATATCCCCAGACGACCCAGTGGCCTAGTCCAAATCATGCCCAAGACATAAAAGGGTTTGCAATTAGAAAGATTTACAAAGTACTATGATGCATAGGCGGAGGGAATAAAGAGATGTCGGATGTTTGGCCCCCCTCAAGCATTTTTCTATTTGCAGTAATACTATAGATAAAAATGAGTTATTATGTTAACTTTTGTCCATGTTGAATAGTTAATAATACTTGAGCTTCTTCCAATTACTTTAAAAAGCAATGAGTCAATGAAAGTGATATAAGAATTATCTGAAATAGAGTGTCACGTTTCACTTTAATTCTTTAAAACTACAGCCTCATCCTATCTATTATATTTTAATTGAATATTTTGATTAATGCCTTATTTATATCAATCCTTTCGGTAGCTATATTATCCACCTTTATTGATATTTATATTACCCCTACTTATTTATAAATTGTTAATCGACTATTATCAACAAAGCATAGTTATCTTTATTCATCAAGGAGTTAGTTTTCGATTAACAAATTATTTTCTGCTACACTGCTACATCAACATGATTTCAATTCTCTAATTAAGAAGGTAAATTTTATTTCTTATTGCATATTGTATTTAATGTTACTTGTAACTGATAATTTTATTATAGCATGATAGTTTGGTTTATTATAATTATAGGTCAAATTATAAGCAAGAAAAACCCATCGATTTCCTTTTCAAATAAATAGATGTTACTTGTGATTTTTTTTTTTTAAAATTTCAAACTTATTACTTTATTTGGGTATAACATTATATTTTAATATATTATTGCAATGTAAGCTTTCGTCCCCTTTGTTCTTAAATCTTGACTCCACCTATGCTACCATGTTTTGGCATATTGGGAAAAGGCAAACCGCAAACCCTTTCTGCTGTATCCTCGAATAACATGGAAGTCGTAGTAGACCTCCGTAAAACCCATTTGATAAACTAAAAACAAGTAACAAATCCCCTCATCCAGCAAAATCCATATATAACTTTGTATAGAAATTTGATGAAAAAAAATCTAATTATTGCGTCTTTTCAGTAACAATCAATAAGATCTTACAAAAATAAAACATTGACGTTTGGCATTATAAAAGTGGTCAAACAAATTTAGAAAATAGGAAGCGGTCAAGCAGAGAAAGAAACAAAATGGAGGGAAAAGTCTTGTTTCTTCTTTCTTTCGTTCCTCATAAAGAAGCCGCGTCAAAATTATTAAATAGTATTTTATTAGTTAGAAGACTTCGAAGTCGCTCGTCTTCGTTCCCACTTGTTTTACTAAATTTAAGATCAGAATTCGACTCCCTTTCACTCTCTTCTCTTCTCCAGCTCATCATTCCTGCCGGATGTTCACAATCGGAGCCAATCTTATACTTACTGGTCGGAGTTGCTTCATCACGTAAGTTCGTCAAATAGTATCATGATTACCACCATACGATACGACCTTAATTACTCACTCGATTATAGTTTCATGTTTCCGATTACATGGATGTTTGTGTGTGTCTATGTTTCTAGCTATTGAAATTGAATCTGTGATATTATCGATCCTAACGAAGTTAGTTATGCCTGAAACCTGCAATACAAGTTGAACATTATTATGAAACGATAGAATTCATAATTTTATTTGGATCTCTTGGTGGCCTTCATGATGAATGTGTTTATAGTTTCAAAAGCATGGATAAACTATTGACAGATAACAACAAAACGAAGGAAATCCCTAATTTCTTTCGACTCTAAAATTGGGGCACAAATCACTATGGAATTTTGTCGGTGGTTTTCATGATTGAGGAATATTACGAAACAACATAATTAAAAGAGTTTTTGATGTATGTTTATTATTTAACTTCTTTGTATGAAAAAGTCTCCTTTCGATTTATAACAAGTGAAATAAGTTTAAGGGGGGTTTGAGATTGTTTATTTGAAATGATTATTGACTTATTTTGAAAAGATTATTGGCTTATTTCGTTTTCGCACCGATAATAAAGAGTTTTGTGTTTGAATAAAAAGATTACATAAACAGTTATTAACTTAAATAAAAAGTTTTTGATAAGTTACTTATTATTTACACATAAAAGAAGAGTTTGTCAAACACTAAAAATAACTTATTTAACTCATCACTTATTTCATTTTGATACCAAGTTAATCTAATCATATAAGTTAATAAGCACTTTTACAAATAATCACAAACACCCTTAATCCTTGAACTATACTTTTTGTTCCAAAAGAAGTTGTAAGAGTGCTCATAATCATATTTGCTTTGAAAGTTTACATTGACAAGATGCTTGATAAGTACATTGCTATTATAGATAAGGAATTATAAATACATTGCTATTTAATGTTGGATGCAGGGTCGCAGGTTGTGGTCTAGAATCTACTACTTCCAAGTTGCAATCCTCTTGAAAAGATTTCAAAATCATGGGTTCTACAGCACCGGATCCAGACACTCTTTCAGGGGCTATCTCCACAACACTTAAGACAGTTCATTCCACAAAATCCACCCAAATTCAAAAGGAAAATTTCAACAAGCTTTCATCTTACTTGGAGAAAATAACTCACATTCTACAAGAACTCACAAACTTCGAGATCAATGACTCCGGAAGCTTAAAAAACGCTGTTCATGTTCTTACTAAACACGTTTCAGAAGCTAACAATCTCGCTCTCGAATGCACCAACAGGAACAAAATCTACCTCTTGCTCAATTCAAAAAAACTCGTTGAAACCTTAGAAAATGTCACGAAAGAGATAGCAAATGCTCTAAACCTTCTTCCTAATTTCATCTCCTTCAATGGCCTCAGTCAAGACATCATCAAGCTATCCAACATCATGATGGAACCAAAGTATCATGAACCAGTAAGAGAAGACGAAATCAAAGAGAGAATCGAATCAGGGATAAGAGAGAGAAACGCCAACAGAGCTTACGCAAACAATTTACTCATCTCCATTGCTGACGTCATCGGGATCTCCACAGAGCAGTCCGTGTTGCGACAGGAATATGAAGAATTCAAAAACGAAATGGAAACCGTGGGTCCTGCGGAAGACGTGGCGGAGGTTTTACAAGTCGAACAGATCGTGGTGTTGTTAGGGAAAGCCGATATCATCGCAACCCTAGAAGAACGTGAAACGAAGTATTTTAGTAAGAGAAACTCGTTAGGGCGGCAACCGCTAGAACCGCTTCAATCGTTTTACTGTCCAATCACCGGCGACGTGATGGAAGATCCGGTGGAAACGCCGTCGGGGCATAGCTTTGAAAGATACGCAATTGAGAAATGGTTGGCGGAAGGGAATAATGGTTGTCCGATTACGAAGACGCCGTTGAAAGCATCGGGCTTGAGGACAAATAAGACGCTTCGTCAATCGATTGAAGAGTGGAGAGATAGAAACACGATGATTTTTATTGGTTCTATGAAGTCGCGGATTCTTTCAAATGAGGAGGAAGAAGTGATTGTGTCGTTAGGGAAGCTTCGAGATTTGTGTGTGGAAAGAGAGCTTCATCAAGAATGGCTGATGATGGAAGACTACTTGCCTGTTCTTGTTTCGCTTCTTTCTACCAAGAATTTTAAAATTAGATCGCATGTTCTCGTTATTCTTCGCATCCTTGCAACCAACAAGGACGACAGGAAGGTATGAATGAATTTAGAATCACATCAAAACACCTCTAAAGATTTAAAAGTTGATAATATTCGATTGGTAACTTACAGGAAACCATAGCGAAAACGGATGATAGCATCAAATTGATTGTGTGTTCTCTAGCACGAAAGATCAAAGAAAGTATGTTGGCATTGCAATTGCTCATGGAATTATCAGAAAATGAGGTGGCAAGAAACATAATTGGGAGTAGTCAAGGTTGCATACTTCTTCTTGTTACCATATGTGGTAGCGATGATCGTCAAGCTGCTACTAACGCCAAAAAACTCTTGGATAATCTCTCTTTTCTTCCTCAAAATATCGTGCAAATGGCCAAAGCTAATTATTTTGAACCTCTACTTCACCTTCTTTCTTCAGGTAAACAATAATGTCTGTAATTAATGTTCAATAGAAATTGATGATGAAAAAACGAATCAACACAGGGTCTGAAACTGTTCAACGGGAAATGGCGGAGACATTATCAGAAGTTGATATGACAGATCATGGAAAACTTACAGTTTGTGAAAGCGGAGCAGTAGAGTCACTTGTTGCTATGCTTTCTCACGTTGATATAGAGATGAAGAAGGCTGCCATTTTAGCCCTGGAAAAACTCTCAGGTGTGCCACAAAATGGATTAAAAATGATCAAACAAGGTGCAGTGGATCTGTTGTTTGGAATACTCTTCCGTGAAAGCTTATCAATGCCGATTGTGGTTGAAAAGGTCGTAGCCACAATTATGAATCTAGCGTTATCGTTAACTTCCGGTGAAGTAGATCATCAGGAGATTCCATTTCTGGAATCGGAAGAAGATGTATTCAAATTATTCTCTCTCATCTCATTAAACGGACCAAATGTTCAACAAAGTGTTCTTCGAACGTTCCTTGTAGTTTCTCAATCTCCTTCAGGCTCAAACATTAGGAAAACTTTACGGAAGGTGAGTTTTCCGATTTTCTGTTTATCTTCTTTGATTACATCGTCAATCGGTGTTCATTTGCGTTCAATTTCATCATCAGATTTCTTCGGTTCAAGTACTGGTTCAGTTATGCGAGCACGAAAACCTGGCCGTCCGATCAAACGCCGTGAAGCTGTTCTGTGGTTTGATAAAAGACGGGAGTGAGAATGACGATACATTTCAGGAACACGTTGGGCCTAAATGTGTGGAGACTTTGTTGAGAATCATAACAACTTCCGATAAAGTTGAAGAAGGCGTCGCTTCAATGGAAATCATCTCTAACCTTCCAAAAAACCCTAAAATGACGCGATGGATTCTCGATGCCGGAGCACTGGAATTGATCGTTTCCATCCTAACCAATCGATTTCAGAAACCAGAAATCATGATCGAAAGTGCTTCCGGAGCTCTTTGTCGATTCACCGTTTCATCAAATCCAGATCTGCAAAAAAAAGTAGCGGAAACCGGGATTATCACTACGCTCGTACACTTGCTTGATTCTGGAAGTTCTTTGACTAAACGGAACGTATCAGTTTCACTCCGGCAGTTCTCCGAGAGCTCCAGCAGCTTGACCCGACCTGTGGAGCCGAAATCAAGTTTATTTAGCTGTTGTTTGGCGTCACCGGAGTTAGGATGTACTGTTCACTCCGGAATTTGTGCAATCGATTCCTCGTTTTGTCTTCTCGAGGCTAATGCTGTAAAGCCGCTTGCGAAAGTGCTTGATGAAGCTGATGTTGGAGCATGCGATGCTGCTCTTGATGCTTTGTTGACTTTAATCGCCGGTGAGCTGTTGCAGAAGGGTAGTAAGGTGTTGGAAGGTGGTGATGTGATTGCGAAAATGGTGAAATTGTTGAGTTCGGCAGTTGTGAGGTTGCAGGAGAAAGCACTTGTTGAGTTGGAGAGAATATTCCGGCTGCCGGAATATAAACAGAAGTATAAATCATCGGCACAGATGCCGTTAGTTGAGATTACACAGAGAGGTAGTAGTAATATGAAATCTATTGCTGCTAAGATTTTGGCTCATTTGAATGTGCTTAATGAACAATCATCTTTTTTCTGATCAATTCTGCTCAGGTTTGGTGTAGGGATGAGAAATTGGGCCGAAAACCCGAACCGAACCGAGAACCGAACCGAACCGTACTGAATTAGACCCGAATAAGCAATTCGATTCGGTTTTCGGGTATCTATATAAGGCTTATTCGGTTTTCGGGTTATTCGGTCCGGGTTACCCGAATAAGGGGTTATTCGATCCAAAAAACCGAACCGAATATGAAGAGTCTTTTTTTCCCTTGCGGCTTTGCGTGAGTCGATTTAGTGTTTAATTTGTTTCTTTAAAAAGTTTGTTATGAAATCATAAGCTACAAAAGTCATAAAAAATACAATATTTATTCGGGTTATTCGGGTTATTCGACTCCTTAATCATCTTGTACATGTTATTTGGGTTATTCGAGTTATATACTTATAGATAGATTTTTGGATGTTTTGGATGTTTAATATTTAGTGTTTAGTTTGTTTCTTTAAAAGATTTGTTATGATTTTGTACATGTTATTCGGGTTATATACTTATGAAATCATAAGCTTCAAAAGTAATACAAAATATTCGGGTTATTCGGGTAATTCGACTACAAGTGTTATTCGGGTTCTTCGACTACAAAATATTCGGGTTATTCGGGTTATTCGACTCTTTAATCATCTTGCACATGTTATTTGGGTTATTCGGGTCGGAACCGAACCGAACCGAATAATACCCGAACCGAACCGAACCCGTATTGCTTATTTGGTTCGGTTTTCGGTTCATACAATTTGCTTTATTCGGTTTTCGGTTTTTTCGGTTCGGTTCGGTTCGGTTCGGTTCGGTTTTTTCGGTTTGGTGTATAAATTTAATTTTTGAAAATTTATTGATAATAATAATAATAATAAAAGCAATTTACAGAAATAGCCCTTGCAGTATTAGTAAAAATAACAACATTTGTTCAACTTTATTTTTCTTTACATGTCCTTTCCTATTTGGGCTTTGTCTTAACAAAATCAAAACCTATGAAACTCCCAATGAAGTTTATCCGGGTTTCATCTTAAAACAAAATCAAAATCTACGAAAGTTATCGTTGAAGACATCTATAAGACTATAACTAGAAGCTTGGTATCTTACATAAACGAGCAAACCAAGATTAAGAGTTATTTTATATAGTAAAATAATTATATTGTGAGGTATTATGTCACCACATAACTTATATTGTGAGGTATTATGTCACCACATAACCCAATTTTTCCGGACTAAAGAAAATAACCATAATACCGTGAAAATCTCAACACGAACCAGCGGGAATGCGTAGTCTGACAAGAAGCAACTCCAATAAACTTTTGTGGGTTTAATTTCTTCTAAGAGAAAAATATTTATGATAGTTTCATAGTCTCCACCTAATGCAACTCGATAAGTGTTCGCGGGCTATTTTTTTCTCACACGAATTAATGTTTTTCATGTTTCCAACATAACTTTCAACCATGCATACACCGAGTACAATTTTTCTTCACTAAAGAGTCACGAGATCATCAACTTACGTCTACTTAGAAGGATTTGGAGGTTATATTTTTAGGGGCTTGTCTAAATATTTGCAACGTGATTCTTGGCATCCCAGGAACTTTTAGTTATTCATTATGATCTTGATTCAGTTGCATTTCCATACAACTAGGGTTGAGCAAAAGAACCGAACCGGCCGGAACCGGCCCGAACCGAACCGGACCGGGGAACCGGCTTCGGCAAAAATGAAGAACCGAACCGGCCCGGCGGTTCCACCGGTTCGGTTATACCGGTTCCGGTTCCGGGTCCGGTTTTTGCCGGTTTTTCGAGTATGGAACCGGCTAAATTTTGATGTACCCAACGACTAAATTACTTTGCGTTTTATTGGTTTTTCGGGTCCGATTTTTGCCGGTTTTTCGAGTAATTCCAACGACTAATTTACTTTGCGTTTTATTGGTTTTTTATGAAGAAGTGGATGTTTAAATACTAGTAAATAATCAACATTTTAATAATAAACACTTTAATAAACAATTGAACATTGAAGCAAATTAAACATGGATGTCGTCAAACTTATATTATTAAGTATCCAACATTCAAACATTCAACATTCAAAATACACTTTCGACATTCAAAATATACTTCCAAGTTTCACCAACAAAAAAAAAAAAAAAAGTCTAATATGTGGATTCCAACATTTCTTTGATATTTTGACTAATTCCCCGATCTCTTCCCCGTTAGTTTCAAGTTGTGTATAGCATCCATAATGTCTATATATAATTCAAAAGAAAAATGTTATTACTTACTATAATGTAACAAATACTAATAAGAAGTTAAAAATAAGATGTAACAAGTATTAGTGTATTACCGATAGCGAGGTCATCGTCAGCTAACACATCGTGCACTTCGTCGTAGTCATATATAGGCAAGCTACTCTTTCTTAGCCAATCTTGAGTGCATATCAATGCCTCCACAATCACAACGGACAAATTAGTACGGTAGTCGGTAATTACTCGACGACCATTACTGAATGTGGATTCGGATGCTACGGTGGAAATTTGCATCCCCAAAATATCTATTAATAAAAAAATTAGTGTATAATACACGACACAAATTTATAAATTAAAAATTTAAATTAGAGTAAAAGAAGGTCGATACCTCTTGCCATTCGAGCAACGATCGGGAACCGCACTGCATTATTTTTCCACCATGTGAGGATATCATATCCTTTGTCAAATCCGATTGGGTCCTCGTTTAAGTATTGTTGCAATTGACTTTCTGAGGAAGTCGAGGGGAAACTTCCCGAAGTCATATAGCTTCCAAAGAATTCGTTTTCGTCATCAAAATTAACAACTTCTTCGGGAGTTTCTTGTTGAGACGATGAGGTCATGTTTGACCTTTCCAAGTATGTCTTGAAAAACTTGTCCAATTTGCATTCAATATCAATAACCTTTGCACGTGCTTTGGATTCTATCTCATCAGCGGACATCTTTTTATCTTTGTTTTTGGCTTTAAGCATTTGGGTAAAAACAACTTTCATAAACTTTGACTTGCATTGAGGATCTAACAATGTCGCAAAGAAGACATAATCACTTATAGTATCATAGTCACCCCAATATTTGTCATATTTATGTTTCATATCCGGTACCATAAACATAAAATCCGGGTTGGTTTCATGTTTCCTAAGATGTTGCTCTATATCTACGATCTTCCGGGTATACGTATGGAAGATAGGCTTTGTTGAACACGAAACTTTTTCAGTTTTCTTCTTAAACTTCTCAAGGAACTCCATCATCTTTTTAATCATCTCAAAATCTGAATGTGATGGTACCCTTCCCACAGTTTTCTGAAACATTGGATCTACAAAAAAAGAACAACACAATCAAATTACGTTTTATTGTTGTTCGAAAAAAAAACAGATTTGACACCCTTCCTTGCGGGGCTTGTAATTCATTCAATTTTTAACCAAATCAAGCGTTTTTATAGTCTAAATTCAACTACTAATCCTAATCTACATGTAGGAAAAAGATTCAGGTCAAAACAATTTAAATTGAATGAATTATGCATATTTGAACAACAAAATCACATGACGTTATATTGCTGTTAGAAAAAAAAATTCAGATTTGACACCCTTCCTTACGGGGCTTGTAACTCATTCAATTTTTAACCAAATCAAGCGTTTTTATAGTCTAAATTCAACTACAAATCCTAATCTACATGTAGGAAAAAGATTCAGGTCAAAACAAGTTAAATTGAATGAGTTATGCACAATTTAATATTTGGACTGATTGCTAAAGAAATAAATATTGCTAATTTTAGTGCTGAAATATATTTGATTAATTGATTTTATTTACCTTGATGGCTATATTCGAGAAATGCGTCTTTCACATCGTACGCTGATCTTAGCAATTCAAAGGTAGAGTTCCACCTTGTTGGAGTTTCACCACACAAAAACCTTTGACTTTCTACAGCCGCATCCTTCATGGCTTGTTTAAACGTCTTGATCCGTTGCGGGGAGGCTCTAATGTATTTCACCGCATCTTGTAGGTTTTTTACATGATAAACTTCGTGTTTTAACCCCATTTTCACAACTAGGTTTATGATATGAGCCATACACCTAATGTGAAAATGTTTGCCATTCTCGTAAATACCCGGTAGTTCTTTCACAATGATGTTGATTGCCGCGTCATTTGTCTTGGCATTATCAACGGTCATCGTCATGACATTCTTCATCCCCCACTCGTTTATGCAAATTAGCAACTCTCGGGCCATGTCTTCAGCTTTGTGAGTATCAACCTCTCTAAAGTTGACTACCCTTTTGTGCATGACAAAATCTTCGGTAATGAAGTGGGCCGTGACAACCATATAATTTATCTTTTGACACGAGGATGTCCACGTGTCGGTTGTCAAGTGGATGGCTGTTTTGGGGTTGCTCAAATGTTTGTACAACTTCTGCCTCTCCATTAAATAGAATGACACAACATCACGAGAAATTTTATGCCTTGAAGGCAATTTCACCCTACCATTAAGGGCGTTTACAAATTCTATGAATGCCTCGTTTTCAATGAATTTAAATGGTAGTTCCCCAATGGTGAAAAGCCCTAGCAAGGCAAGTTGGATCCTAGTATCATCATGTTTCCATGTGTATACATGACCCTCACCATTAGGAGCTTTCGTAAATGACAACTTTTGTTGTTTGTCATCAACTTGTTTCGGTATGTTGTCTGGATTTAACTTGCACCCATTAAAATGCTTGTTTATTGAAGTTGTACCATTCCGGTTTGGATCTGCGGCTAGTAAATGTAAACAATAATTGCATTCGGCCCACTTTCTTTCAATTCCATCGTCCTCCTTTATCCATTCGATCTTGAAGTATTTCCAAACAGGAGCGGTACAATTATCTCTACCCTCACCTCGTCTGGTTGGGTTAATCCGGTCCCTTAACTCCTTTTGAGTCTTTTTTTTGTTTTTGGGTTTTGGTTTTGTTGGGTATTTTTCTTGTGTTCGTTTTTGTGGTGGTGGTGGTTTTTTTGTTTGTGTTGGTTTTTTTGGTTGTCTTTGTTTTTGTGTGGTTGCAAATTTTCGTTTTTTTGAAGGTTGTTGTTCTTGTGGCTCCTCTTCTTGGTTTGATTCATCACTTGGTATAACATTCAATGCCGGTGTTTCTTCTATATAATCTTCTTCTGAATCTTCTCCATAATCCTATATTCACAAAATAAAACATATAATAAGTCATATTACGTTTAAATGCTGAAAAATAAATATAAAAAAATTCAGATTTGACACCCTTCCTTACGGGGCTTGTAACTCATTCAATTTTTAACCAAATCAAGCGTTTTTATAGTCTAAATTAAACTACAAATCCTAATCTACATGTAGGAAAAAGATTCAGGTCAAAAAAAGTTAAATTGAATGAGTTATGCACATTTGAACAACAAAATCACATGACGTTATATTGCTGTTAGAAAAAAAAATTCAGATTTGACACCCTTCCTTACGGGGCTTGTAACTCATTCAATTTTTAACCAAATCAAGCGTTTTTATAGTCTAAACTCAACTACAAATCCTAATCTACATGTAGGAAAAAGATTCAGGTCAAAACAAATTAAATTGAACGAGTTATGCACAATTTAATATTTGGACTGATTGCTAAAGAAATAAATATTGCTAATGAGCTAAATACTAATCTTACTTGGTCATCAAAGTCTTTTCCAATCCAATTAGCCGGATTACCATCTTCATTATTGGCATCATGAGCATCCGAGTTTCGGTATCTTGATGATGGTACATTTGGTAGCCCATCCAAATCCTACAATGTCAATTTTACACATTAATTATATAACAAAAGTACTATACAAATTCGTAGTTTTGACAATCTTACATAATTACATTCATACTATAAACAATAAACTAATCTAACAAAAATTTTGCATGTATGTCTACAAAGTACATTGTTAAATGGAGCTTAAAACATGAAACATATATTATATGTACAACCTTTCATCCGTAAAGGAGTACTCCACTATGAGACTATGATCAAAAATCAAGATCTTTTAATTAAGTAGGGATAACAATGCATATATTTGGAATGGAGACAACAAAACCAAAGAAAAAAAACTTGCATGCATGCCATTATTTGGTGAATCATTGAAGCATTGAAGATTTGAAGCTAATATTGAAGTATATAATCTTAAAACATGAAATATAAATATATGCTCTTACTTGATCTTCATGAACATCCATAGTTTGAATCATTGAAGCAATTGAAGATGAAAAATTGAAAATCAATGAATGATGATAAAAAATTGAAGATTGATTGAAACTTGGAGATGGAAACTTGTAATCATTGGAAACTTGGAGATGAAGAATTGATCAATTGAATGATGATGAAGTGATTGCCGATTGTTGAAGAGAGTAGGGTTCGATCGTTTGCTCCAAGTTGGGATCGTGGCCGTGACTTACAAGTCCCAAAAAAACGATCGCAATTTGCGTTTTTTTTTTGTTTTGAGACCGTCGCCGTCGTGCGTTTTTGTGTGTATCGCAAGCCGGGCCGGTTCCCGGTTTTGGGCCGGTTCCAATAGCCGGTTCTTTCCGGGTCCCGGTTCCAAAAAATCACAAATTTGTAGTATAGGTCCCGGCCCGACCGGTTCCATCGGGTGCCGGTTCCGGCCGGTTCCCCGGTCCTTTTGCTCATCCCTACATACAACAATTATTGAGGTGTCAGCCCAACAAATAAAAATGTTTAAATATAATTTCAAATTCATTGCTATAATGCATTAGAAACGTAGTACAGGGTAATTAGGATTGGTCTCCAAAGATGCATGACTAATGGTTATGTCTCTTTGCACAAGACATGTAATCAAATTTTAAGGGGAATGTTTGTATAAAATATAATATAAATGACAAATATGCAATTGTATTGAAAGAAAATTTAAAACTAAGAAGGTTCTTATTCTGTGTTTTACTAATGCTATTGTGCAATTTAATAATGAACTGGTGTAAGTTATATTATATCTAAATTGGTACTTGAAAGCATTAACAAGCTATAATGTTTTTCATTCACCAAGTTGTTTAACCAGAATAAGATATATGAATTAAACCTAATCATTCTAGTCTAATCTAAACAAGCTCTTAGATAAAGAGTGAAAGATTGCATCAAACTCTATGTTAATGTTCCCACCAATCTTCAATACTTCTCACGTGCTATGAAGTGTAAAACTATGCAATTTTGGTTTACATCAAACTTAATCCCATTATAGAACCAATTTAATGCTTGTTACTTAAAATCATCCTCAAAACAACTACGAATTTTACAAATTGAATACTAGAATGATCTAACCTTATTTTAAGTGGTCAACATAAATTAAATTGAAAATTAAGCATTTAGTTAATTGTAACACATATTTTGGGGTGTTTCTAATTTCGGGATAATGAGTCGTAATTTGATCGAGTAAGGTCTTAGGCTTCAAGGGAATAGATTTTAGACCTTATCGAATATTGATAATGTTGGTTAAGTGATTAAAGGCCTTGAATTGTGCTTTGAAGCAAAAGGGTGAAATAGGAAAGGTGAGATTCCATGCTTCTTGCATAAATTAATGATTTTAGTTTGATATGTTTTAAGTAACAAATTACTAAATAAGATTGTGGGGCTTGTCAATACATTCGTGTGTATATAAAAATCGTTGAAAACAGACTTGGAATGAAGAAGTTATGAATGTTTGAAGTTGAAATAGATTTTGGGAAAAACTCTTCACCATGGCGTGGTAAAGAGTTTATAGAGGTGCGGTGCGATGTGCAGCCCATGCCCATTAAATTAGGGTTCGACTTGTATTTAAAGGCTTCAACCCCTTGTTTTAGGTCATTTTTCAGCCTCCATTGCCCAAGAAACCTTCTCTTTATCAAACACTAGCCCCCCTTCATAGATTAAGCTCCTACTCTCTCCTTAAACCACTTTTGAGAGCTTTTGGTGGTGATTTGATGAAGCTTGAAGCTCAAGAAAGTTCAAGGGATGTTGTTTTAAGTTTGGATCCAGCAAAGTCACTCCATTTCTGGATTATTGTGATTATAAAGTTAATATCTTGCTCACTTCATTTCTGGACTATTGTGAGTTTTAAGTTCATATCTTGCTCTATAGTTCTTTAGATCTTGTCATTTGTGGTTTTTGACACTTTTGGTCCATTTTATGGGTGATCTTGGAGTTAAGAGGACTCCAACACCTTTTAATCATTTTGGAATGCATCTTGGACCTCATGGACTAGGAAAGTTATGATATTTTGTCTTCCCTTTAAGTCATGCAAGTTATTTTGGTCTTTTAAGTCATTTTAATGTATTAAAGTTTATATCTTGAAAGTTTGTGGCCTTGTTATGGATAAAGTTGAAAACTTTATCCATTTAGACATCATGTTGTTTCATATCTTAAAGTTGTAGGCTTGGACTTAATGGATTAAGTTGAGAAAGTTACAATCTTGGAATCTTTGAGACTTAAAAGCAATAGGATGTTACAGGATATGCTTACTAAAGCTCGTGTAAACAAGATTTCTAGGAGAGAGGGTGAGTTCTCCATCTATCTTAGGAAGGTCTTCTGTCTTTTTTAAATTCTATATATCTCTTTTTGATGTTCAAGATCGCCTCCGAATTGTGTATATTGAGTACCAAGCCTACCCACTATCAGAAGGTTGAGTTGCTTTTCTCTCAATCCAGTGAGGGTTTGCTTACTACATGTTTGCGACTGACTTAGTTGCTTCTTTCTTAGTTCAAGTTCCGAGTTTCGTATTAGTAAACCAGTCTCACTCACTCAGGAAACGACTTTCACAAATAGAAAGGAAGAGCAAGATGAGGTAGATAAATGGAGATCTTTGTGGAGGATGGAAATAAATGGAGATCTTTATGGAGGATGGAATGACTTGAAGAAGGAAAAGGAGGCATTGTTTTCTGATGGCATGCTAATAAAGAAATAGTCTAGATCTTTGTTGTTTAAACCATGGGAATGGATAAAGTTGGAAACTTTATCCATTTAGTCACTTAGAGGAATTAGATCTGAGATTTGTGGATTTGGACTTAAAAGATTAAGTCCATAATGGAAAAGGTTGTAAAGTCGAGAATGATAGGATTTATATGTTACAAAAAACTATTTTTTGGCAGAAAAACACAAACCCTAAATCCACATACACCTTAAGGATCTAAGTTTTCACCATTGAATGCAATAAGCAATTTGAATATCAAGAACCCTACGATTTTCAAAAATCATAAAAGGGTAAGAAAATATACATTTTGATTATGCTATGTAACACATGTTTTTCTGGCTAAGCATTAGTATAGTGATGTAATAGTCAGGACAACCATTGTAACCTATTTTGAAGTAATAAAGATGAATTATTTGAGTATTATGTGAATTATGTGAATTTATGTGCTTTACACTTATTTATAATGGTATAATAAATAAATGATAAAAATCAGCGTCAAAATTAAAGTGTTATATAAACCCGATATCGATGAATAAAGTTGTAGTGGTCGTGACAAGGATTACAGACATATAAAGAATGTTAGAATCCGAGTTATAACGAAGAAGTTATAGACAAAACCGGCACGACGTTGTGTGACGTAAATAGTGAATTTATGATGGAGGAAATTTTAGCCTTAGTGATCTAAACAAAAGTCGTTGTTTACGTTAAACCGAGAGCGTGCATAAAAAGAATGCCCAAATCTGATTTCGTATGAGGAAGTTATGATTTTTCTAAGATTTTGCATAGCAATGCACAACCTGGAATTCGAATTTTAGATCGAGCGGTTTTTGGCCAATGCAACCAAAATAAGAGATGAAGATCTCATTATTAATAGCGCAACGGTAAAAAGACAGACGAAAACGGACGTCGGATGAAGAAGTTATGAATTTTCAACGGACTTTTCCTGTCCCGGCTTGTTAAAAATATAACTTTAAAAATAAATTCAAAATTAGTCGATGAAGTCTAAACGAAAGTTTTAGAGTACGATCCTACCTACACGTGGATATAAAGAACGTCGAAAACAGAGCTCGTATGCAAAAGTTATGGTTTTTAGAAGTCGGGAATGAGTTGTGCAAGTTTGGGTGACGTGGCGCAATCCTGGCCATAGCTTCCTCCCCACGGCTTGGAACGAGATCGCGATACGGGGCAACGAATGTGTTGCATTCGTCTTGGGAACACGCCGTGTTCACGAACGCGTTGCGTTCGCACCATACTCAGCCTACAAATAAAGGCGCAAATCTCTTATTTTCTTCACACCTCTCCATTTCTTTTCTCCCAAATACCCCCAAACCTTCAAGGTTTTCCCCTAGTACCTCCAAGGTGTTAGAAGCAAGTCTTGGAGTGCCAGAAAGCTCCGAGAAGAAGAGCTTTCGGATCAGAAGTTCTGCCCGCGTAAAGCTCGGTTTTTAGCAAAACTCGTTGTAAATGAGATACGCCTACCCTACTTTAAATATAGCTTATATTTAAATATAATATCGCTATTATGAACCTACAGATAAGAGTTATCAGTTATTCAAAGTCGTTATACTGATTGATCTACTTACATGAATGATGTCTAGGTTGTAATTTAGTGAGGTGTCTAAAGTGGGATTTCCAAACAGTATACTTCGTATACCAAACGGACCCTACCTCCGATATGATCCTACCTGGTTGTTCCTTACTTGATAGATCATGAAGTAAACTCTAAGTTGATGATGGATCTAGACTAATAATTAGTCGCAATAAGTATTAGACTAAAATCTAGTGGTAATAATACTAGGTTTCGTCGAAGGAAATCATATTGTTAAGAAGTGAAGCGCTGCTCGAATTTCGAATCGTCACTTTAACAAGTGAGTGCATAGTTAATTTCATCTTACACATAGATATAAAGTTTTTTATATAAATTACGTGCTATGTATGCATATTATCTGAATACTTGTTGTCTATGTTGGATGAACATTTTTATAAATGTTTTAAATGATTTAAACTGTATATGTATTTTATATCTACAAAATGTGTTAGATAAAACATGGGTAGATGTAACAGTTGGTGTGTGATGAAATAAAATAATGAGAGGCCTCGATATCGATGTTGATCTAGTCATCTAGTGGAGTATAAATGACGATCACAGACTCTTGTAGATAGTCCAGTGGAACGCTAGCATGCTCGCAACCTGTAGGTGTTTGTGAACAATGTGTTCACCGGTGTACTCCATCCCCCTCATGGTTGCCTTTAGGATATTTTTTGCTTAGCAACCCCCTTAGCAGTAGTGTCCATCTCGGTGATGATCCTTAGGCTAGGTCCATTATGATAGGTGTTTAGGGACGTAAAGTGAGGATAACGGGTATGGATAATGGAGTTATTGTTGGTTGATGAAATTAATAAACTTATTTATTGTGGGTTGAAAATCCTATGTACTCACCAGGCTCCCAAGCCCGACCCAATCAATTTCTTGTATTACAGGTAGTGGCACTCGAGCATAGATGTGATGTTTGGATGAGGGATTACGGATTATAGGCCTGTAGATATGAATAAATGTTGTAAGACTTATATTGTACTGTTTATGCTTTTGATCTTTATCAAACATGAAATCTCGAAATTTTTAATGAAATACATTTTTTCAGAAATTATTTGATAAATATTTATCATATTTTCTTTTGGGAACAAATTCCGTAACACTTTTCTTTAAAATGTTAGTCTGATTTTTAAACAAACATAAACAAAAATCGATCTTTTCTGGCCGTGAAAATGGGGATGTCACAGTTGGTATCGGAGAATTAGTTTAAGCAAACTAGGAATTTGTAGGATTTCTAGACTTAAACTTAGAATGTTAAGCGATGATTGTGAGATGAGTGTCTACTATATTTTAGACACAAGTACTAGTTTATTTTAGGAAAGATGCTTAAAATGATTTTATGTGCTATATGCTATTATTTGTTCGGATCTATGGTCTATTGCCGACTGTATCTGGAAACCTTATGTGTTCAGGATTCTAAATGTATGACTATGATATTAGAACTAGCATGTAAACGTTTCAGATAGATAAGGATGATTTAAACGTCTATCCTAAATAAAGATCTAAATTCACCATATTTGGTGTATAAATCAAGATGGAAATAACCCGAAGTGGAAATGCAAATGGAAATAAGAATCAACAGCCGCAACCTTAAGTGATTGAGCAAGTACCTATTGTAGCAGCCGCACCTGAGCCAATCACAATGGTCGGGGTACAAGTAATGATTCAGATGATGTTGGATCGTCAAATGGAGGAGACAAGGTGATTAATACTACAGGATACCGACGAACCTACGATGCTAGTTGAACAACCCAAATTGAACGATAGGCAGTCAGAAGGAGGGAACTATAGTGGGACCATTAGAAGCCAACCCACCAAAAGTTCGACGAAACAACCAAGATGATAGAGATGAAAGGAATGGATGCAAGTACAAAGATTTTCTAACTTGCAAGCCATCGACCTTCACTGGGAAGGAGGATCCGATCGGAGTTATGGATTGGATCTCCGAGATGGAGTTGGCCTTCATGACGTGTGGTTGCAGAGGCAAGTTACAAAACATATTTGCAGTACACCAGTTCAGGGGAGGAACGGTTTGTTGGTGGAACACCTTCGGGAAGACTTTGAGCCCCAATGAACCTCTGCAACTAACGTGGTCAGAGTTTTTGGTGCAATTCAAGCGCAAGTACTGCTCAGCCCAAAACCTGCTCGAGCTAGAGAACCAATTCCTAACTTTGAAGAAAGGGGGCATGTCTATTAATGAATACACCAATAACTTCACAGACAAGATGGAGTTTTCCTTGTGCCTTGTCTCAGACAAGCTGATGAAAATTGACAAGTACACAAAAGGACTTCCATGAGAGTATGCAGTGCCAGTACATCAGGCACCTACTCTAGAGGCAACTATCTGGGCTGCCAAGTCTGTTGAAGATATGATTAGGGGAAGAGTCGCCAGCAAGATTAAGGTTAGCGAGAAGAGGAAATTCAAAGGGTCTGCAAGGCCCAGTAAGAAAATCAAGTATGGATCAAGGAAGTTTAGAGGAGGAAGATGCGAAGCGAAGTGGTGCGACAACTACAAGAAGAAGCACTTTGGGAAATGTGACGGAGAAGTCACTTGTTTTAAGTGAGGAAAGCCCGGGCATTATGCCAACGAGTGCATGTTCAATAAGAAGGTCTGTTATGGGTGTAATGAGGAAATGCACATCTCGAGGGACTGCCCGAAGAAGAAAGAGGCAGCAACACCCAACGTTCCACCAAAGCCGAAGGCGAGAGCCTTCCAGATGATGCTAGAAGCTGCAAAGGAGTTACCAGACGTCGCTTCAGGTACCTTCCTTGTAAATGGATTACCTGCCAATATACTATTTGATTCGGGAGCAAACTACTCCTTTGTATCGCATCAATTTGGTGGGAAACTAGCATTGCCTGTATAAAAACTTGATAATGCCCTAGTTGTGGAAGTTGCTAGTGGCAAGTTCGTACCTGTTAATGATCGTATTAAGAACATCGTCATCAACTTAAATGGAAACGAATTCCACGAATAGCTGTTACCTATAGAGTTGAACGATTTTAACAGCGTTCTAGGGATGGATTGGCTTAGCGCCAACGATGTCGAGATATTTTGTAGGAAGAAGATAGTAAGGGTAAACCCAACCGGAAAAGAGTCATTAATGGTGTACAAGGAAAACAGCAGAATAAACTCTAGAACCATTTCTCTACTGAAATCCAGAAAATGTTTGACTAAAGGATGCACATCATACTTGGCATTCGTGATCGATGTTAAGAAGGAAAAGAACGAAAAGCAAAGTATACTAGTGGTGTGTGATTATCCGAAAGTCATTTATGAAGATCTTCATGGATTACCGCCTAATAGACAATTAGAGTTTAGAATCGACTTGTTACCAGGAACGACACTAATAGCAAAAGCACCGTACCGATTAGCACCGATGAAGATGAAGGAGCTTATGGCACAACTTCAAGAGTTGTTGGACAACGATTTCATTCGACCTAGTTCATCACCCTGGGGAGCTCCGGTGTTATTCATGAAAAAGATGGACGGAAGCATGAGAATATGTATAGGCTACCAAGAGTTGAATAAGGCAATGATGAAGAACAAGTATACATTGCCAAGGATTGATGACCTATTCAATCAGGTGCAAGGTTCAAGATATTTCTCAAAGATTAATCTTAGGTCAGGATATCATCAGCTAAAGGTAAGAGAGCAGGATATTGAGAAGATTGCATTTAGAACAAGATATGGACACTACAAGTTCTTGGTTATGTCATTTGGACTAACCAATGCTCCAGCAGCGTTTATAGATTTGATGAACAGGGTTTGTAAACCATTCCTTGATAAATCCAAGATCTTGTTCATAGATTACATTCTGATTTACTCAAAAAGCCAGGAGGATCATGACAAGCATCTACGAGACGTGTTGGAAGTGTTGAAGAGAGAGAAGCTATATGCAAAGTTCTCTAAATGCGATTTTTGGATCTGGGAAGTCCAATTCTTGGGTCATGTGGTTAACCAAGAAGGGGTAATGGTTGACCCAACAAAGATCGAAGTTGTGATAAAGTGGGAACGACCGAAAAGTCCCACGGAGATTCTAAGCTTTCTAGAATTAGTTGGATATTACCGAAGGTTTATCTAAAGATTTTCTTAGATATCTGCTCCAATATTGATAGCTTTGACCCACAAAGGAGCTACATATATGTGGAGCAATAAGCACAAAGAAGCATTCGAGAAGATAAAGAAGAAGTTATGTGAAGCACCAATTCTTTCTTTACCCGATGGAATAGAAGACTTTGCAGTATATAGCGATGCATCGGGAGTCGGGTTAGGTGTGTTCTAACTCAAATAGAAAAGGTGATAGCATATAGATCTCGACAATTGAAAGAACATGAGAAGAACTACCCCAATCATGATTTGGAGTTGTCAGCTATAGTATTTGCCCTAAAGATATGGAGGCATTATCTCTATTGCAGGAAGTGCAAACTTTTCACTAATCATAAGAGTCTCTAGTATCTCTTTAATCAGAAGGAGTTGAATATGAGGCAACAACGTTGGCTAGAGTTAATCAGAAGGAATTTTTTGTACGTTGGGCGTAACCCAGTGTACGCCACGCATAGTCCCAAGTCCCAGTACGTTGCGCGTACCAGGATGGTACGCCAAGCGTACGCAGTGTGGATGGGCCGAATCTGTTTTGGGCCTTTGAGCTATTTGGGCCTCATTAGATTATTGGGCATGGTGTATTTTGAGAATTATGGGCTACTTTATTTGTTATTGGCCATAGATATATTAGTTGGGCCTTATTGGTCCAAGAGGCCCATTAGTAATTGTGGACTTGGATTTTGGGCCCAATAGCAAGGGAAGGATAATTAGGCCTCATGGATGGGTTTAGAGTTTGGGTTTTCCCTTGTCTAATCTAAGGTCCTAACAATGGCTATTATTATTATTTAGTTTGGGAGGTTTCAGACTGTTAAGAGAGTGGCTTTTGTATTCAACAGACAAAGGTGAGTCTTCTCACCATACCCATGGGTCTACGGCACCAAGGCTAGCCCATTATGTGTTTATGATATATGTGTTAGCCATTATGTGATTTTATATGATATGTGATTATGTGTTTTGCATGAAGACCCTGGGGGGAGCCTATTGCATTGGATGTAAGACCATGTGGGGTTGCCCATGGCCGTCCTAGGTAAAGACCATGTGGGGTAGCCCATGACATTGGATGTAAGACCATGTGGGGTAGCCCATGGCAGTCCTAGGTAAAGACCATGTGGGGTAGCCCATGGCAGTCCTAGGTAAAGACCATGTAGGGTAGCCCATGGCACTATTATAAGTTTTATGTATGCATAGCTTATGTGATATGTGTGTAGCATTAATTAGCTAACAAAATATGTATATGTGTAGTGTGTGGTATGCTCTGGGGAACTCACTAAGCTTTTCGCTTACAGGTTGTTTATTTGTTTCAGGTACATCTAAGCCCAAGGGCAAGGTCAAGGCGTGATGGCGCAGCATGCACTCTATCTCTCTCTTTCATTGTCAGGGTTTGGGGACACTCTGATGATTTGATTAAGTTGTAATGAATCGTTGATTTGAAAACAATTATGTTGGGATTTCATGGTTTGTGAAATTATGATTTATAAATTAAAAGTGAAATTTTTCTTTAAAAATTTGGGTCGTTACACAACCGGTATCTGCCTAGCATAATTGGGTATTGGCCTACACCTTCGTCTCTTTCGGCCGATTATCGATGATTATCCTACCCCTCCTACCACTATCACATAATATCATAACATACTAGTACATAAAGCATATCAGGTAGTGGCATACCAAACAATTATCATAAAAACAATCATCTCAACTATAATAAGCTACTAGTGGGTCGGCATTGGTGCCTTCGACCCACCTCTACTAGAAGGTAAGTCACCTAAAATGTTGTGAAGTAGCTGACTGTCCTCGGCTCTGAAATTCGCCCACCCAAACTCCTACACATAAATATTTCCTTTAGTTACCATTTTATGTTCATAATCCTTTAAGGGTCAACTTTGGTCAAAATCAAAGTTAAGGTCAACGCCCCGGTCAAAGTCAATGTTCCGAGTTGACTCAACTCACTGAATTGACATGTCAACGTGTCGAGTTCCATAAATCATAAAACTCAGAAACTGCGATCCAACTCGTCGAGTTCTTTCACAACTCGTCGAGTCCCTCCTATCCGTAGTATCGGGACTTTCCTATTCTACTCATCGAGTCATCCTTAAACTCGTCGAGTTTTTTCCTTTACAGAATCAGGACATTTCAACCCAATTCGTCGAGTTCCTCCTTGAACTCGTCGAGTTCTACAATCTTCAAAACCCAAAAACCATGGCCAACTCGCTGATTCATCTCCTAGACTCGTCGAGTTTTCTCAGTAATAGAAAAGTTCGGGGGATCACGACCCAACTCGTCGAGTTGGATGAATAACTCGTCGAGTTCTCGTAGTCTAAATCCATCCAGTCACTTCCAATCGAGTTCAATGCTTCCAAACCATAGATCTGGTCCCTTAGGGCTGATATATCATGTAAAGTTGCTAACTTTACATCTATGCATGGTGTCATGAAGCTAAAAACACTAAATCTAAGCTTCATACGAGGTCTATGGCATGGAGAAGGGCCAAGACTTAATAAATCTGGAAACTTTAAGTCTCTTTAGGCCATGGACATTTAGATATGAAGTCATAACTTTAAGACATGCTCATATCCAAGAATGAACCCCAAATAAGCTACTAACGACCATAAACTTCTCAAAGAAGAGATCTATCAAATAAATAGCCAAGTTATCGACTTTATACCTTAATATGGCAGCCTCAACAGAGAAATCCCTGGATCCAAAGCCTCTCCCTTGAACCAAGCACCTTCAACTTCAACTCCTTCAAGAAAGCACCAAGGAAACACTCTCTTTACACTCACACACACACTCCAAAATGGTCTAAAATCATGAATTAGGGTTTTACTGGACTGAGGGGTGATGAGGGAGGCCACAATGAAGCATTTAGGTCTTTAAATAGGGTGCAAAACCCTAAAAATTAGGGTTTCATTCTGGCAGCCCTACTCATCGAGTTGAGTCTCTCAACTTGTCGAGTAGACTTTAAGTTCCGCGTCCAAAATCCATTCCTACTTGATGAGTTTGGGGCCTCCAACTCATCGAGTCCCTGCACAAAACTGAATAAATCTGATTTAAAATACATACCAGGAACTGGGTGTTACAGGTATGGTGCTTCTTCTTCTACTTTATCTTGCCCCTCCTCCTTTTTTTACTCGGCAAAGTGATTTGAAATTAGTAATCTTGTTAACCGTTGTTATCTTTGTTTTTTGTCAGGTGTGGAGGAGATTATGTCCTTAGAGAGAGCTCTATGAGGTTTATTCGGCGGTGAGCTTCAGTGCCGCGACATCGACCTTGTAGAGACTCTCCCACCACCTGTCTCCGGTCTGGGTATCGAGGCTATTCCTGAGTCTCCCATCGGTTCAGAGGATGTTGTTGGCGCTAGTACGTCGTTCTTACTAGAGCATCTCAAAAGGATCATGATCCTTTCAGGTCCCCAAGGAGTCTAAGACGTGTCAAGAGGCGATTCACTTTGCTGGAAGCCTCTTCCGGCGGTAGCGTTGAGACGGCTGTCACCGAGCCCCCGCTTCACAAATGTTCGAGTCCCACAGATGGTGCAAAATGTTGTGATATCGCACTTCATGGAATTGGTAGTTTATTGACGAGTTGATCTTGGATGTTTGCCTGAGAACACAACACATAGGGTCATTAGAGGACGACCGAGAGTTCTCCCGGGATGTCACTCCGACGATCAAGTTAGCTTATGTTTCTGAGAGAGATTTAGGTAAATTGCATAGGGAAGAAGATGATCCCCCTCCTTCAGTAGGAAGGGATATTTTATATATGTTGCTAACGGAATGGGGGATTCTCCCCATGTGGGAGTTAGACGTGGCACTTTCCTACTAGGAGAAGTATGCCCACGTCGTCTGACAGCCAGGTGACGTCTGTTCTGGGCGTCACCAGGCTCTTTGTCATGACATGATTGGTCATGATAGAGTGAGATGATTTCAAGGAATATTCTTCTTCATGGGGGAAAATAAGTTGTCATCTCGGCGCTGGCCTGTCCGGGCTAAGACTAAGACTTGGCCAAAATCCTGGCAAGATAACGTCCCGTCAGTGCTTTCTGCTAGGTTTAACGTGGTCGCATACGGTAACTTTAACAATATATATATATATATATATATATATATATATATATATATATATATATATATATATATATATATATATATATATAATGTTACTTACTAATGTTATTTAATATTTGCAAGAAATACATAATGTCCAATTAGTTATAAGAGTTTGTTGAATATTTGTTATCAATTTCTAATAAATAATCAATTATATCAAGTTGTTGTTAGTGTGAACCTTAGGATCATATGTTAATTAACAATATCACTTTAATATGACTCTTGAGTATACTAGATCTTTCAATGCATTCTCAAGCTAAAAAAGGCTCACATAAAGGATTAGGGTTTATTAAGGACGAATTGGGAGATGAAGGTTGATGAGGGAAAAGGTTTTAGAGAGTGAAGGATGCTTAAATAGTGCTCAAACCATAAAAATTAGGGTTTGCATTTTTTCCACGTACGCCCTGCATACCAAGGACGCCAGTGTAAGCACAAAGTGGCGTGTTTCAGTTAAGTGCCACATAGGACCAATTTTGCAATAAATTTCATTCTAAGGGGTATAATGGAAAATACATGGATCAAGGTGTTACACCAATTTTTTTTCCACAGACACTCTATAAATAGACATGTAATAGGTATGTAAATTCCTAAGAACCGATTTAATCAGAGCCATTCTATCTCTAATAGAGAGAGTGTGAGCTTTCCAAGAAGAGAGTTTATTTTTAAACTTATCAATAACCCATTTACAATTAGAAATACATCACATATTACAACCTATGGAACATCAAGATAGGTCAAATGGAAAGCCGCAACCTCACAACCTAAAATCAAAGCCATATCCGCAACCTCCATCTCAGAAGCACCAATGCCTAACAACTTACTTTTCTGGACATTAAGTTTGAGACCTGAAGAAAGAAAGAATCAATGCAAAATGCTAATCAAATTACAAGCTCTGCAAAGTGACCATTCCCCCATAAAGATCACATCATCTACAAACATCAGATGGGATGTCATAAATAAATTATGAACAACAGGAGCTCCCTTGTACAAACCAATACATAAAGCCTTTCAAATAAAAACATGCAATCCTTCCATAGAAATGATGAACAAAAAAGGAGACATAGGATCACCTTGACGCAGGCCTCTACAAATCTCGAACTCATCTGTCGGAGCTTCGTTGACAAGAATGGAAGCACGAGCATTCATAGGACACCCAATCAAACTAATCAGTGTATAATCGGACACAAACTTCGCAGAAGTAGTTTTAGGTATCAAGGCTATAAAAGAGGAAGTACAACCTTTAGGAAAATAAGCATATACAAAAAATTCTTAAACATAACGAACAACATCTACCTCAACTAGAGACCAAAAAACCTTTAAAAAGGCAAAATAAAAACCGTCTGGACCCGGAGCACGATCACTACCATAATCCCAAACCGAACGTTTTATCTCTTCCCAAGTGAATTGAACTTTCAGACTATCTACTTACATGGGTGACAAACGATTAGGAAAATCAGCACCACACCAAAACCGAGAATCCTCAAAAGGAGTAAACTGAAGCTTAAAATGATGATAAAATTATGATTTGATTAAACTCGATTCTTCAATCTAGCTACCCTCTTTCATAATACCTTTAATCGCCAACTACCTAAGTTTTTTTCTTAAGAATACCATGAAAAAACTAGTGTTTTCATCCCCTTCTACAACCCATTTGACATTAGCTTTTTGAGCTAAATCCTTTGCATCTCGGTTTTGTAACTCGGCTAGTTGATTTGTCAACTAATTTGTCAACATCAGATCTTCTTTAGAGGCACCACCTTGATCAACTAGTAAATCAAAATCCGCAATGTGAGAGGTAAGCTTATCTTTTTTCTCTTTATGAACAACTCGAGTAGACGAATTCCAATTTCGGACGACTTTCTTAAGATTTTGAAGCTTTTTTTAAAAGCTACAAAACCTTTAACATCATCAATGCCATCAATAATCCAAGTGTCACTCATAAGCTTGTGAAAATCCTCCATAAAAGAATTAAAAAAGTGAAAATGAGTAGGGCCAAAATCAAGCACTTTCACCTTTAATAGAATTTGACGATAATCCAGAATAAATTTATGTAACACCACCACAGTGACACCAACAAACATGTCAAGAAAAGAATCAAAAGCCAGGAATCTGTCAAGTTTGCTCATTTTAGAAATCCACCTATCAGGCCAAGTAAAAGAATAACCATCCAAATCAACTTCAATTAGTTCTCATTTGAGTAAATTACACAAATGGTCCCTATGGTTTAGGGTAATTTGCGTTTTTAGTCCCTAACTTATTTTTTAACTCGGAAGGTTCCTACTGTTTGTTTTTGTTACACGTTTGGTCTCTGTCTTACCTAAAAAGACTAATTTTATCTTGATTTTTTAATTTATTTAAATAAACACTCTTCCAACCCCACCCTTCTAACCTTACATTGTCTACTCCTTTATTTTTTTCCTATTTAAATAATAATTTTTTTAGGTAAGACAGTGACCAAGAGCGTAACAAAAACAAATAGTAGGAACCAAACACGTAACAAAAACAAACAGTAGGGATCTTTTGAGTTTAAAAAATAATTTAGAAACCAAGTAAGCAAATTACCCCAAACCATAGGGACCATTCGTGTAATTTCCTCTTCTCATTACGTATCCATAACTTTTGTAGGTATCCCATGCAATTTTTACTATAACTTTAGATCCTATCGCTTGTTATGGTCTCTATTTTTGACGGTTTGCCACTCACACCGTGCTTTGGTCGTCTTTTTGGAAACTCTTGCTTGTGCTTCATGTGAGAAGATATGTGAACTTTAACTGTAGTTAGACAATCGCCATTTTGACAATCAACATTGTTGATATTGCGAAATGTTTGTCCCGTTTTTTGACAATCGGCATTGTTGATATTGCGAAATGCTCGTCCCGTTTAATGGATCCATTGTACACATAAAACATTCTTATTATATGTCTTTTGACATTATGTCCTTTGGCCAATTTGTGTAATTTTTAATTTCATGAAAAATTTAGATTACAATAATATTTGATATTAACCGAATTTTACCGTTCGAAAAAAGGGTCAACATAATCATATACCCACCAAGCCGTGGGAAAGACGAATCACAACAATCCAGATCAATAAATCTAATATCGAGTCTTGAATATGATATTTCACTTATAAATTTGACTTGTGTAAGTATAGAGATAGCATAGACAAAAACAAATTTTGACTTGTGTGTAGATGGAGATTGTATAGTTAAAAACAAATAAAATTATTAATTTTGACTTGTGTGTGGATGGAGATTGTATAGTTAAAAACAAATGAAATTATTAATTTTGACTTGTGTACGGAAGTATAGATGGAGATTGTATAGACAAAAACAAAACAAATGAAAACCAAATGCAAGTTCTAATTATACCCACCAATAAAATTCCACGAAAACAAGATATATACCATATATTCATCCACAATAAAATCACGAACATAAACATGAAAAAAGAAATTACTAAATAGCAAGAAAAAAAAAAAGGCACTAATCTAGCAAATGAAACAGTAATCAACTAAAAACAGGACAACCGTCGACCACAACCCCTTTGGCTGTCGGACAAGTAGCAACCGGGCAGCCTTCACCGTCGTTCCCCCACCAGTTCACCGAAACCCCCGTCGTTTGCAGTCCCAAGAACAACAAAATACTCATGAACGCCGTTCCAGCATCAAGGCCACCGGAAAGAACATAATTATACCGTTTCCACGCATTCGGATAATACCTAAAAGCAACATAACCAGAGAGATACGCCATCAAAATCCAGCTCGTATAGTTCACGGCGGAAGCCGGAGGCATCATCGCCGTAGCACCCAACAACACCGGAAAATGAATCGATCGAATCCAATTCTGCGTCGGGAAACACTTGTGAGCAATCCAAACTATCAGCGGCAAAATCGCTCCAATCAAGAAGAACCAATTAATCGCAGGGTAAACTCCTAGGTTTCCAAAAATCCGTTGTGGGCCAACTAATCCCCAAATTACAGAAGCATCGTAGAACACATGGTCCATCGGGCACTTCCATTGACTGTCTTTTGGGAGCAAGGTGGTGTCGCAGAGGTTAGGGATGCTCCCCATTAGCATCCACGCAGTTACTTGGTATACAACGACTGATATGAGTGTTCCCAAAACCTGTAAATATAGGAAAAGATATGGGTAATTAGGGTTTATATATGTTAATCTTAACGTTGTGTATTTGGAATTGAAGATCAGAAGATGGGGTTTTTAAGCTTACTTGTGCCATGAACATGGCTCTTGGTGGAATCTTCATGTAATGTCCGAGTTTGAAGTCTTGGATAAAAGTCAAGGCTTGAACCATGCTGATATATCCGTAAACTTTGAAGCACATATTTGCAACTGGGCGTCCGGGATACAAGTAACCGATCATGTACTCGGTGATGATGTTCAACCCTGGTGCCTGTTCATCAATATAACGCAAGAATCATCAGATTATCTGGTCAAATTGACTGGAATTTAAACTTCAATTTTGTATGATTCGTAGAAAATTTGTGAGAAATCCGTCATAAAATCAAACTCCTACAAAAAGAATGGCATTGAATTTATACAAATTCATGGTCAGCTTTGCGTATGCAAAACAAACATGTTTGACCTCAAAAGTCAAACTTTCCATCCTTGGATTCAGTATTTACATAACACGTGACCAATTTGACATAAAAAGTCAAACATATATACACAAATTTACCTGATTTGTGGTGGCAGAGATTATACCAATGGGCAACGTAAAGGCTATAGCTATAGCACAAGCTAACAAGACACCCCACCATGGCAACTGAAGAATATCGGCATAATAGTTGCAAGCGAACATAATAAGAGCAATATTCAGCACCAAAATAACATAAAACCACCACATTGGGACCGGTTTATACGCCCGCATAAGCCTCGTGTGCACATCAACTTTCTTCGATTTCCTAAATGTCCCTTTCATCTTGTCCAATATATCCCTAATCATATCAACATAAATAAATATTATCACCTTATGGTACTATCAACCATAATAATGTACCTCAGTATCAGATAAAATGTATTGTATTGGTTTTGGTATCAGACAACTATTATTGTGTCTGATACTTATAGAATCATAAGATATAAGTAATACCATCCATTGAAGAGCAAGACGTGAACAATAGTTGCGGTAAGTGTAGCAAAACCAAGACCATAAGACATAGCAAAGAAAGCACTCATATACAATGGGCCTTGTTTTGCATACGCAACTTTATCGAGTTGAAATTTGGAATTAATTATTGCAGTCGTGTTGTAACGTGAACCATCACCTTTAAAAAGTTCCGTGGAGTAAAAGGGAAAGGTTTTGGCTTGATAAATATCCGACCAATAAACAATTGGTGTGACCACAAACATCATAAGACAAAACCCTACGGTGACATTTGCAGTTGCGAACCATGGGCTGGCAAGTGGGCTACCGAGGTATGATGCAATTGTGGACCAATCGAGTCCAAATGAACCGATTCCTAAACCATTTTGACCCGACCCGAGTTGGTTGACTAGAATGGATTTTTTGTTGACCCAACATATCCATGAAACTGATGTTAAGATTTGGAGAAAGTATCCTGGGAAAATGTAGTAAGCGAAGCTGCAGATTAAGACGATCATGAAGAATTGATTTAGTGTGGTGCCACCCTTTGGTCTCTTTTCTTGCTCGTGCAATGATCTGCATGCATAGGATACAATTTTTAATATTTGAAAACTCCATTATCATAAGGTTAAACACAAGAAATAAAGAAATAGTATGTTTGTTGATTTGTTTATTATAAGTTCTTGTTAGAGTTGGAAGATTGTATTGTCATAGGAAATTCCATTTTGATTTATTTGTTTCGGTTTAACAACTGAAATAATAATAATTATTATTATTATTATTTTTTCAATTTAACCAGAGTTTGTTTTATCTTTCATAAAAAGTAAAAACCACTGCATTAAATATTAGATTTTGTAAAACGAGTTTGAAATTTGTACGGTTTAACCATTCAATGAATTTCTTTTTATGATTTTAAAAAAATCTCTGCAATTATGACAATGACATTAATATTCAAAATATAATATATTTATACACGATTTTCATTTCTATAATAAGATCAAAATTTCAAATAATTATATTTTGAAATAACTCAGCTATGATAACAATCTCATTCAAATATAAAATAACTTTTATTATTATAATAAGATAAACAATACTAAAAATATAATATGATATAATGTTATAACTAACCATATTTTTCAAATAGATAAAAAGAAGACAAAATTGCAAAAATGGTCCTGGGTTATGCAAATTTTTGGGGTTTTAGTCCAAACAGTGATTTTTTTGGTTTCGTAGTCATTTTGGAGTGGTTTGTATGTGAAAATGGTCCCTTCGAAAATTGAAATGACTATAATACCCTTGGGGTATTTAATTTTCATTTTTCTTTCATTATTCTTAAAATTTAATATTTATTTATTTATTTTAACAATTAAAAAAATAAAAAAGGTCCCACCTCTCTCTCTCTCTCTCTCTCTCTCTCTCTCTCTCTCTCTCTCTCTCTCTCTCTCTCTCTCTCTCTCTCTCTCTCTCAACACCAAAGAACACCTTCATCATCTCAAGAACACATCTTCGTAAACTCAAGAACATATTCATGAACTTAAGAATATCTTCCACAACCACCACCCTTTGACCACCGTTCACCACCACCACCACCCCTTGACCACCGTCTTCCACCACCTTAGTCTGCCACTACCACCGTCTGCCACCTCCATATATGGTTCCACCATTACCCAAAATCCCCTTCCCCTCCACCGTTCACCTCCTCCAACAACCTTTTTCAACCATCTCCGGCAACCGTTCGCCTCTCAACAGGATCATTCTTCACCTCCAACAAACACCACAATTCACCTTCGCCAACACCAACCAATCACAACATCCACCACCATTGTTGAAATCTAATTCTAACCTCAAATCAAAACCAAGAGATTTAACTTCAAATCTAACCTACAACTCAAATTCTAACTCAAATCTAAGCATCATTACTGAAATTAAAAAGAATCTACCACATGACTTCAAATCCCACCTCGATTTACATGATTAAAACAAGAATAGGCTTGTTGAATCGATTAGAATTTTGAAACCCAGATGATGAAGGTTCAGACCCATATAATTTGAAGGTTGAACCATGAAGTTGATCAAGGAAACACCGTTCCAGGGATACACGACTGAGACCAAATCAATGACTCTTTATCTCCTTACGCAACGCTCCATCATCTGAGTTAGTCCTTAGAGATCAATGACTTCGATATTGACCTTATTTGACTCCTCCACCACCGATGGTTTAGAGAGCCAATTGACAGAGGAATTGGACCGAAGACTAAGCTAGACATAACGTCGAGCACCTGGAGTGCATCTAAAGGATTTCGAACTCTGTAAGTGGCTGGGGACGCACCCGTCTTCATCCTCACAAACATCATCATCATCATCATTTGTCCCTTCTAATACAACTATGCATAAATCTGTGGGAACCACTGCTTTACCAATTGCTGGCACTTTACTTTACCCCTTCAGAATGGTTGAAAGAGACCAGATCTCCGATAGCTTCTTCACTCTGAAAAGAGGTTGATGGTGGTCGGAGTTTCCATTTCAGTCGATAATTTTTTAATCTTTAGGTAGGACCTTCGATTTCAGGGCTACCGTTTAACATTATGAAGATGATGAAGGAGATGAAAAGAGGGAAAGAGATTAATTGAAAGAGATTAATTGAAACCTGTGTGAGAGTGAGAGGAGAAGGTTTCCTGAGGAGTTGAAGAACAACATCGACTTTTTTTTTTCTTGATCTACGTTTGGGAGAGAGAGAGGTGGGACCTTTTTTATTTTTTTAATTGTTAAAATAAATAAATAAATAAATATTAAATTTTAAGAATAATGAAAGAAAAATGAAAAATAAATACCCCAAGGGTATTATAGTCATTTCAATTTTCAGAGGGACCATTTTCACATACAAACCACTCCAAAATGACTACAAAACCAAAAAAGTCACTGTTTGGACTAAAACCCCAAAAATTTGCATACCACAAGGACCATTTTTGCAATTTTGTCTAAAAAGAATTAATATAACATTGTATTTTGATTTTATAAAGATTATAAAGAATTAAATCAAGAATTAATATAAAAATCTATTTTATTTTATAAAGATTATAAATAATTAAATCAAGAATTAAAATAAAAATCTATTTGATTTTATAAAGACTATAAAGAAATAAATCAGGGCCCAATAAACTATTTTTGTATATACCTAAAAATGGAGACCTGAACCAGGTTCGACGGCCACCACATCTCACCGGGCTCCACCAGAAACCGCCGGAAAAGTCCAGCCCAGCCAAATCCCAGAACCTAAAGGATTTATAAAAATTCACAGATCAAATACATAAAATTAAATAACACCAAGAACCCAAAATTTCCTATAATCACCTGTGTAGTAAGCATGACGATGAAGGCAGGAAGAAAAGCCAATTCCTTCTTGTAAAAAAGCTTCACAGCACTCAAAATATGAGTCGCGTAAACACTTCCAGCACCAGAATTCGCGAAGATCGTAATCAATACATGTTCTTTGATATTAAAAGGCCCAGGGTTCATCGTGAACTCGCACCATTGACCTTTGAAGAACACCCTTGTAGTAATCGTTCGAGCCATCAAGTGACCAAGCGGCACCGTCGCCACCTGCGCTGCTATCGAGCTTATCGATAATGGCTCAGTTCTATACCAGTAAAACTGGTTAACGAACGATAGAATCACACATGAAGTTATACCCAAAACCCACATTCTGAAAGTGAGTACAGGCATGGTGGGATCGTCGGTTTTCGGGACTGTTAATTCGACTTCCTTGATAGGGCATTCGTCGTCGTCGGAGGGGTCGGCGCCGGCGGCGGCGAGATTTTCCCTGACTAGATCAGGGTTTAGTCCGGCCATGACAAGAGAAGAAGGGAGGAGCGTTGAGGGGTTTTGAGAGTCTGTGATCTTGGCCTTCTTATAAATTTATAATGAAGATCCGGTGGAATCCAGAATCGTAACGGATGTTTGAAATAGGATAAGCTAAAGCTATCAGCCGAACTTAGAGCTTGCTAAGGATCCTAATTCCATATAATCGGGGAAAAGTACATACTTCGTCCTCTTGTTATTCATTGGTTTTGTAAAATGACACTTTTGTTTGGCCTTTTACCTAAAATTGATTGTTCTGGGAACTTCTGGTTACTAAAAGAGTTAAAGCTTGAGAAAATTGATTGTTTGGGTATTTTACCTAAACTGATGGGAATAGGATTTGTTAAGGTAATTAATTTTTTGGGTTTTTTTACGTATATGTAACTATTTTTTTTTTTTGTATACATCTAGGTAACAAACTTTTTGGAACTGTTCACATATGATCATTATGACCTGCTGTAGCAGATTACATCCAGCTACAGCAGGTCATAATGGTTATATGTGAACAGTTTCATCAAATTCGTTACCTAGATGTGTACAAAACCAAAAGTAAGAGTAAATTACAAGAATGGTCCCTGTGGTATAGGGGAATTTGTGCGTTTAGTCCCTAACTTATTCTTTTTAACTTGGATGGTCTCTATAGTTTATTTTTGTTGCACGCTTAGTCCGTGTCTTACCTAAAAAGACTATTATGCCCTTATTAATTTATTTTTTTAATTAATTTTCTTATTTATGTTTTTTTATATGTTTAAAAAAATTAATAAACCCCACATATCTGTATCTCCTCACCGTAAATCTGAAACCACATTTGAGAAATTTAATTTGGGTCCCACCAGTCACCATCCAATCTCACATCCTCTTCAACCTCTATTTTCTTTCGATCTTTAGTGACATGGAAGTCTTCACCATCCTTTTTTTTGGTCCTTCAACTTTGGCGAACAAACACCATAACCCACGGTCTCTTCACTTTATTGGGTTGTAGTGTTGGTTCGCTGAAGTTGAAGGACCTAAAAAGAATAGATGGTGAAGACTTCGTTGTCATTAAATATGGAAAAGAAATAAAAGTTTAGGATGATGAAAGATAGGATGGTGATGAGATACAGATATGTGAGGTCTATTAGTTTTTTTAAACATATAAAAAAAATACATAAATAAGAAAATTAATTTAAAAAAATTAAATTAATAAGGACACACTAGTCTTTTTAGGTAACAATGGACCAATCTCAACAAAACAAAACAGTAGAGACCATCCGAATTAAAAAAATAAGTTATGGACCAAACACATAAATTCCCCCAAACAACAGGGACCATTCGTGTAATTTACTCTTACTTTTGGTTTTGTTCATATTTGGGTAACTAATTTTCTTTTGTACACATCTAGGTAACAAACTTGTTGAAAGTGTTCACATGTAACCATTATGACCTACTATAGCCGGAGGTAACCTGCTACAGCAGGTCATAATGGTCATATGTGAACAGTTTCAAAAAGTTTGTTACCTAGATGTGTACAAAAAAAAAAAATAGTTACCTACATTTGAACAAACCAAAAAAGTTAATTACATTAATTAGTCTTATTCCCAAAACTGATTCATGTGCATAACATTTAACCTTGAGAAAATTACAAAAAATGGTTCTTATAGTTGTTGTTTTACAAAAAATGGTCCTTATAGTTGTTATCTCTTATGGTTTTGGTCCAAAACTATTTGGATTTATATAAATAGTCAAATGTTTTTTTTAATGGTTTGTGTCCATAGCAAAATTCAAAATTGAAAAAACTATATTTTTCTTTCTAATTTATTTTATTTAGTTTTTTATATTTACTTTATTATTTCAATAAATAATAGAAAAGGGGTCTACAAAACCCACCCCTTTCCACCCACCATCCTTTCTCTTTCCTTGTTGGGTGCAGCCTCTTCACATCGTCCCTTCACTGCTACCGTGTTACCTGCATTTTTTTGGAGGGATGTTACGTGTGTCTCTCCATCCTTATTTCTTGCCTTAAACCCACCAATAAACAAAAAGCCCTAACTTAAATAATGGATTTCACCATATCTTGCCCAACAACAACTTGCATTTCTCCAACATCGGTGATACCATCATTACCTTTGGAAACCAGCACCATCACTTCTGCCATTGTCTGCAACTTAACGAAAACACATCATTAGAGACTCTCTATCACTGTCCTGAATCTCATATGACTCACTTATTTCATAAAACACACATTGTTGACGACTCTCCCCTTCTCTACCATATGCAACCTACGCCTTCTTTCATCATCTCTAATATGTAATGATAGAACTTTTATAGATCTTTACATCTTTACAGTGAGGTTTTTACAATCGATATCTAATTGGAAAAGGTAGTCGTAGTATAAATAAAAGGTGATTTGGGAATTTGCAATCAGTCTTTGTGGTAAGGTTTTTACAATCAACCCTCTAAATCTTTCTTTCCCTCTTTCTTGTCGCCACCTTATGCAATCGTCGACCCTAGTTACCAAATTTCATCAAGTTTAATTTCCATGTTTAATTTTGATTATGGTTTGATTTTGCGATTTGTACATGGACATAAATGCCTATTTTAGGTTTGATTTTGATGTTTGATTATGGTTTGATATCAAATTCGATTGTAAGTGTTCAATGCGATGTGAACATTTGGAGCATTCTCATGAAGCATTTGAGTTCAAGGGAACACTTGGAGTTCATGGAGCATGTGATAAAAGAACGGATCGTATGACAAAAGATTTATGTCTTGTAAACATATTGGTTTGGGTCGAATTGAAACACTAAACAAGTAGAATTTTGTGTCGTATCGTATCAATTCATTTATTTTGAATAGAGTTTCAAGTCGTATAATATTTTACCTAGTTTATTCTAATATTCGACTCCTATAAAAATATGTTCATTAGAAAAAGATTAAAACATATCATTCTAAACTTGAAAAATCACTAAAGCTAATGTGCAAGTGGATTAAATTTGTTTCTTTGAAAAACTCATGTGGTTGTGCACGTGCTAGGATAAAAAAAAAACTATTAATGACCTCTGGCTACTACGCTATGGACTAAAATAGAATAAAAATAGTCAGTTTTGAGTAAGAATAGCTCTAAGAAAAAGTTTAGTGTACCAGACTTGCAAGTTGGGTATAGTTTATGGACTAAATCTGTGAGTTTTAATATTGGGAAGGAAGTATCCTCGTAAGAAAATCCAAGTGGAGAAGTGGTCCTACAAGATTCCAAGTCAACCAAAACTTTATTATTCCAGCCTGGCGTTGAAATTATGGTCGTTTAATTATTTATACGTAATTAAAGATAAAAAAGACTAATTAAATAAATAGTCTTGTGGTTTAATTTTTTTTTACAAATTTAAGTAGCTCTCAAAATAGAAAGCAAACACATTTTTCTTTGCTGGGAGATTTACGTTTTAAGTAGTCCCCCTTTTCCATTTCTTTGTATTCATACCTTGAAAGGTGGTCATTGATATAAAATATCATTTTGTTTTTTGTTTCTACAAATATTTATATCCATTTAAATGATGACATGTAATATATTAGTATACTAAAATATGATTAAATTTCATTAAATAAACACTAAATATTACACATTTCACCATTTAATTGGGTAAAAGGATTTATAGAAACAAAAAATCGAAAAATATTTAATTTCTCTTTATAAAAAATTAGACAAGGTTTCCTTTGTGGAGGTCAAATAATAATAATAAGAAAATTCATTAGATTGCATGGAGTACCTTGGTTCGGCCTAAAAACAAGTAAGGTATGAGTATAGGTTGTCTTAGAAGCATGAATATTGCCCTTACTGCCTAATGGTTGTGGCGTTTAATTTAAAGTATGAAACTAAAAGCTTATGGACATTGTGTGTTTACTTTCCATCATATTTTTGGCATTGACGGTAAACCTCTACAGAATGCGAGCTTCTAGGTACGTGGCTTTCTATTTCTAAAATAAGAAAGGAGCTTAAAGAGTGGAGTATCTCTGTGAATAACTTGTTTCAAAGAAGAACCACGGGAGGAAATAAAACCGGTTTTTGGAAAGATATATGAAGAGCCGGCCCAACACATGGGCGGGTTGGGCGGAGGCCCAGTGCAGCAATGAGAAGAGGGGCATAACGTTAGTCCATCATTTTAATATGTTGGGTATTTGGCCCTCAGCAATTCCAATTAACTATGTTGTTTACTTGCTTCGACTCTCAAGTCTGGTTCCTGTCTTCCCAATCGTCTCCTAGAAAGACTAAAGGTCCTGATGTAGAAGTCGAGGAATTCATTGGTTTTCCTAATCGCCAATTGGTCATGAGGCTCTTATTCGGATACACAACATATACCATCTCCTGATTTCTTTCTAGAACACAAGAACATTAATTTCTATAAACTCTATCTGCTGCCTCTAGATTTCTCTAAACGCTCATCTCTTGTCTCCTGATTTCTGTCAAGAACGCGAGAAGAAATGTTTTTGGATACCCTTTCCTCTTTCGATTTATGTGACTCCGTTAATATTTCTCTTCTTTGCCATCTGGAACTCTTCGGAATTGTAATGGGAGTATTCTCCTGCTTGGGACGATTGTGCCCTTATTGCTACTCAATTGCCATGTTCTCAAATTGTTTGTTAGTTTTTATAGATGCCATGCTTTCTCATACAATGTTACTTTTCTGGCTTGGAGTTTCACTCAGGTGCAGGATAACGTTTTCCTTGTTTAGGCCGATTTGGCTTTTAAAGAATTTACCCTTGTACATATTGAATTTTGCCAAATTGGACGATTATGCCCTTGTTGCTCTTCTAGCCCCTTCTTATAGACGTGTATCTAGTTTATATTATTGATTTCAAGTTATATGAAGTTTGGTTTCAAAGCTTATTAATGGATAGCTATGTTGGACGATTATGCCCTTGGAGTTGAAGCCCATGTTAGGTTGATTGCTTTAATTAGGTTCTGCTACAATTCTAAAATGTTTTGGGGTTGCTGTCGAAATTTCTTAAATTCCTTCCCAATTTCGACGGTGGATTCCATGAATATTTTGTTACAATTTTGAGATTATAGTACAAATAATGAAGAGAATTAACATTTTTGTTTTCTAATTTTCTATATGTACATTTTACAAAGGGATTTTTTTGGCACTGTAGTTTTTACTTTTTTGCAAATCAATTAAAGGAGGAGTAATGTAAATTTAATGAGATTGTTGAAAGTACTAATGTTAACTATGATAGTATAATTATTATTTTTTATTCAAAGAATGCTTGAAGACAATGTTTTCTTGATTTTTGCAACTTTTAGTTGTATGAAATGAATTTGTTTGAAAAAAGACATTAGTTGTGGGATATACTAACAGTTAAGTTTGAAGATACTAGTATTGGGGTATTATTAAGTTTTTCGCCCAGGGCAATAAAATCCTATAGACTGGCCCATAATATATTGTTCGGTGACATGACTTTTAATGTAACACTCTTTCTCCAGAATAGATCGGTTAAGGACTTATAAGGATCAAATGTAAGTTTTTTAGGAGAAAAACATTGTGCCACGACGTGGTGAATGAAGCACCACGATGTGGTATGCCAAATGCATAAAACGTGTATCTAAATGGCCTCCACGACATGACAAGAATAAGGCCATGACGTGACAGTGTCTGCAACCCAAGCACATGATTTTTAGGGGTTTCTCTATATCTAAGCACCTAATCTCAAGGATTAGGATATCCTCTTCAACCTCTAACCCCTCGTCAACGAAACCCTAGCCTCCATGATGATTTGAAAGCTTGTTCTCTTGATTTTGTAGCTTATTCCTTGGATTTTTGTGAAGCTTGAGAATAAGGAAGTTCACAAGGAAGCAAGGAGTTGGATTGGATCCATCATTCTCTTCAGTTTTCTAAGCTACTTGGGATATAAAGTTCCCACCTTGACACCTTTTCTTCTAGATTCAATTTTGATGTCATTTTTGGGTGGTTTTGGTTCTTTCCATGAACACTCTTGGAGTTTGAGGAACTCCAGAGCTTTCTATGGCTGTCTAATGGTCTATAGGTTCTATTGAGTGAGAAAAAGGTCTTAGTTTGGATGACTCTTGGTCCCATGCACAAGTTTTGTCCCCATTAAGGACTTAATGTACTTAGGGTTATAGATGTAGCCTTAGAATGGAGTCCTAAAGGATAAAGTTGGAAACCTTATCCATCCAGTCATTGAAAAGAAGTAGATCTGAAGTTTTGGGCTTAGATCCGTAAGGATTAAGCACTTAATAAAGAATATGGAAATCTGCTAGTTTCCACGACGTGGTGGTTCTATGCTTCGCGACTATCTTGTCCTGGTATTCCCACGACGTGGCCAAGAGGTCCCCTTTTCGTGGTGAGCATTGACTTGGTTCAACTTTGACTTTTGTTGACGATTGACTTTTTGAAGGAAATGGGTTTTGGACTAAGGTTCTACCTTTGCTTGGTGCCAGTCGGTTCATGGGAGCAATCGGTGCAGGGAGTAAGCATGTTGTTGTGTTTCCTTGGGTCTTCGATTCAGGTGAGTTTCCTTACTATACTATGTGTTATAGTATATATCCTTGTATGTCAGGAGATAGGAGTAGCGGTATGCTGGTTAGAGTACCAGTAGGTTGGTGATTGTCTAGTAGAGTAGCCTAAGGGAGGTATATAGTCGCGTAGGATTGCCTGAGAACTCTTGATCTAGGCTTTCTTGCATGTTCTTTTTTTGGTTGTGGCTCTAGAGTAGGATCACCTGTTTAAATTTTTATCTCACATTTGGTTAAATATAGCTACGCATTCCTTGGAGACCTTGGGGTAGTAGCATAGTGTACTATATGAGGCCTAGTATGCAATAGTGAGTTGTTAGACATGTAGACCAGTGTAGATAGTTGCTTGTGTTTATGTGTTTACTTGATTTCTTGTTATTATATATGTCAACATATTAGATGGTGGGTTGAGGTGGTCATGCTATGTGTTGTAAGCGGGTCAACGGTGTGATGTAGGCCAAGTGTGGATCAGTTGTATGTTGAGAGAGAGAGAGAGAGAGAGAGAGAGATTCGGGTGTATTGTAGGCCTTGTGAGGCGGTCCAGTCAGACTGTAGGCTCAGGAGATCGATCTATGTATTTTGTAGGCCTTCGAAGGCAAGCCAGACAGACTGAAGGATCATGTGTTCATGGATTGTATGTGATGAGTTTTATAGGTTATAATAAACATGTGAATGCAGAAAGACACTTAACACTTAAGGGCACATGCAACCTATAAAGGATCTATGTCTTCACAAATAATAGCAACATACTACGAATACAAAGAACCCTAGATGGACCCTATTGAAATCAAAAATTCAAGAGTAGGGTTTACGTACCTTTTTATTTATTATAGCAATGAAATATCTAGATCCTTTCCTTTGTTTCTTCAGAAAGCTAGCACCAAAAGCTTAGTGCCTTTAATGACTTATACCTAAACCCTAGCAACTACACGACAAAAGGAGGGAGGAGAGAGGATGCAAATTTTAGCTATCCTTTTGTTATATGGAGTGTACTAGAATGCAAGGTCAAAATGTCTTATTTATAGCTGCTCAAACTAAAGAGTCCTTACATAATTAATTTTAATTAATCCAGAATTTCATCCAAATTAATTCTAATTAATTCTTAGTTAATTATTAGTATTTCTAATTAATATATTAATAAATCATTTATTTCAATTTCTAATTAATTTATTATTCATATAATAAACTAACAAATTATCCCCTCCCTCTAAATGTCACTCTACTCAATTACTAGTTATGAGGGCAACCCAAAAAGGACTTTGCTTTTAATTACAAGTAAATAGAAATTTAATTATGAGCTTCGACACCTTAATACAATAGTCTCCCACTTGGATAAGTCTATAACTACAATTTCAAGTATAACCATGAATCAACAACAAAGTGTGCTTTCCGAAGCAACTATTGAACTCTGATTCAAATCAAATGTTGTCCCTAAGATAAGTGATCATCTATTCCTTCATTCTTCATGATATTGTATGGACATGAGACATGGATTAGAACGAATTTCATTGTCCAAGATTCTTTTTCTCAATTTCTCAATTTATGACGACTAAATTTATACTACTAATTGAACACATCAATTTAGTCCGGACTTGGCTAAGCACTTCAGATGTCGGCAACAAATCATCAAGAGGCCCAAAGATATCGCTTTTACTATTAAGGAAAAATAAACGAATAAAATTTTACAACATAATTGTAACCTTTACTTATCAAATCATACATGATACTATGTTTTATAACATTGTCTTACTGATGCGTTTATGCAACACCAATGTACAACCAAGTTGCAAATTACAACTTATGTATCTCCGTTTGAAGAATAGAAGATACTATCATCTTAGAATTACTCGTGATAAAATCCATGAAGCAGTCTCTAAGTGTGGGTTTCTCTAATACTTATAATCTCCATTTCTAAGTACTCATTAGTATTGTAGTAATCCCATGTAATATCCAATCTCTATGGACAATCTACAATTTATTCATGATAGTCTTGATTCACTAATTCCAAAAGTTTTGAGCGATTATGGAACTTTGAATAATAAAATTATTCAGAAAGTGAAACACAGTAATAAATTAATTAACTATAGTATCATACCCATTGAATATAAATAAATCTCTACTATTTAATCACCATAATAATTACAAATCTATTCATTGTATATTGTTTCGAGTAATCAACTAACCACTTGAATTAAATAACATTAGCCATGTCATGTTACAAATATGCATACTAGGCATCCCTATGGTCCTTCCTTCGTAAACATATCAACTGAACATTACTCCAATGACGCTCATTTCACAATTTTAAATTCTTATTGTTATTTAAGATGTAATGGAATTTTAAAATATTACATGCAATGAACTTTTTGTGATGTCGAGGTTCTAAAGTCACAGATACCGAGCCTTCGATGTTGTAGAATGTTCCTATGGAACTTTGTAACATCTCAATGATGAGGTATTTTAAATTTTAAACTTAAATATGAAGGTTATTTTTATTTTAGGCCTTGTGTAGGAGAAGTGTTTTTGAAATGTCCCATAGTGGCATTTTTGTAAATTATGGGCGGTGCTCACGTACGTTGGGTGTACATGAGAGAGCCTCAAACCCTAATTTTTAGGGTTTGGACCCTATATAAGCATCATTAACTCACCAATGCTCATTCCTTCACCAGCCTCCATCCTTCATTTCGTCCATTGCAACCCTAATCTCTTATATGTGTTACTTTGAGCTTGATAGTATGTGTTTTGGTGTCCTTGAAGCAAAGTCGAGATTGAAGAACCGCCTTGGAAGATCAAGACCACATAGATTTAGAAGCACCTCACCTAAAAGCTTCATTTTTGAGGTATAAAGTTCTAAACTTGATGATCATACCTTTAGATCTTGTTTATGTTAGAAGTTTATGCTTATCAGCCCATATTCTTGGTTCTTTTGGGTATAAGCTACCATAGACCAAATAAGTTGTCCCTTTGGACATTATAGGGTAGTTTGAGTGATAAAAATGTGATATTGGACCTTCCTTTCACTCCATGCAAGTGTTGAGATGTCTTAATGGGTTAAGAAGTTGGAGTTTTAGTTTTTGGGCACTTGCTAGGCATGTAACACCATAAAGTTGGAAACTTATGGTGTAGGACATTAGTTTAAGGTCAAATATGAGAATTGGATGAAAGAGCTTAAAGGAATAAGCTCTTAATAGAAGGATTAAGGGAGGGATACATATACTGGGCGTATAGATTGGTACATTGAGCGTAGTAGGTCAGCTTCACAATTTTGGTCAAGGGCTGAGTATGTCCCGCATATAGGCTGGGCATGCCCAGCGTACTCGGTTGTGTTGACCAAGTTTAACTTTTTGACCTTTTGACTTTTACCAAGTTTAACCTAAGTGTATTTTGGGTATTTTGAGTGTTATTTGAGATTGCTCATTATTTGATGCATAGGTGACCAGTTGAGCTGACATTCGGAGTTGTGTTCTATTTAGAGATTTTTTTAAGACTGAGAAGTAAGTTTTCCTCACTGTACGTGTGGGTCGAAGACACCAAGGCTGGCCCATCAGATTGATAACTTGTTTTACACTAATTGATGGTATGCTGAATATGTGGTAGATGTTTATGACTATATGATAGCTACTGATATGCGTTAGACTAGAAGATTTGTAGGACTACCTGTAATTACTGGTTATGTGATTATTTGTCTGCTGCATATGTTAGTTATCTATTATATGTTGACATGTTATGTTAGGGTTGAGGATTTACTGCTTTGTAGGTGAGCCAATAGACCGGGGATATTCCAGTCCGATGATTAAGTGGACCTGAGGGTATTTCAGTCCGATGACTGAGTGGACCTGAGGGTATTCCAGTCTGATGACTAAGTGGACCCGTTGTATACTGGCATTTTAGTCTGATGACTAATTGGTCCAAGTATATTCTAGTCCGATGACTGATTGGATCCAACATTCAATATTATATATGTTATGTTGTGTGGTGGTACTTTGGGTGAACTCACTAAGTTGTGGCTTACAATTTAAGTTTATTGTTTCAGGTACTTTAGATGATTGCGGCAAAGCAAAGGCGTGATCGTGCACATCTTCCTGTTTTTATGATATTGAGTCTTGGGAAAACTATGATTATGATTATACTCTTGAAATAATGACTTTGTAAATAATTTATGGATACAATGGGTTGTTTTTGAAAATTATAACTTTCTATGATTTTGGGATGTTACAAGTTGGTATTAGAGCCTTGCTTTAAGACAACTGGATGAACATTCCTATGAATCCAAAATCAAACCATGAAACTACAAAAGTTTTAAAAACAGTTTTCAAAATTGTTTTGAAAACTAACCAAGGAAGGATGCGATGTGTACGATCATCCGAAGCAAGGAAGTATAACCCAAGTTACCCCACTGTTATTTGATATGACATTTATGATAGAACAACATGCTAGTAATAGGCTAGGGATCTTCAGGAATTGCATGATAGAATTGCCTGATATATGATGTATGATATCCTAGGGTTACTTCTTGTATGAAATTGACATCATTATTGTAGTTGTTTAGTGTATGCATCATAGTTGTACATAACTATAATTTTATAGCCTGAGAATGTTTGGTTTAGCCTTATTTCCTACTCCTTGTTTGGTTGTGGGATTAGGGTAGAATCAAGTATTCGACTGGTGATAGGATCTAGTGTTATGTGTGATTAGCATACGAAAGTTCTATAGGGTTGGTGGAAGTTTCATGGATGAGTATATGTGTAATAAGTCATCTAAATAAGGAATGTTTAGCCACTCTAGAGAGAGTAAGGATAAGATGTATGCGTATCCTAGTTGTTGTATTAGTCTTGGGCAGTTGTGATGATCTTTGAGACAAATACGGGTAGGTATGGAAGGTAGTATGGGCCCGTACTATTGAAAGCACAGGACCCATATGCGTAGCAAGGAAGTCACAAACCCCAAGGGTTTAGTCTCAGCTTGTGATTTTAGCTATGTGTATTATGTCATTTATGATATATCTTGATTTTTCAGTATGGTGTTTACGAAAGGATCAGGTTCTGGGTCTGGATCGAGAAGGTGAAGTGCACCTTGAACCTTTCCAATACTAGGACTTTGAAAATACGAAGACCCTGTAGTTTGATGGGTTCAGGTACCCGATCCTAGCTATGCAATGACTATCTGATGTGGAGGGTTATTTCTTCACTGTTCTTTCCCTACTGACCAGAAGGTGAAGTGCACCTTGAACCTATCTCATGTTGGGGTCGAAGGATTGGTGGAGATTGGTGACTGGTGCTTACACTCCTTAGTAGAGAGTTGTTTTTACTTGGGATAAGTTCTCGGAGATGTTCTGTTCGAGATACGTTCTATTGGTGGAGAAAGAGAGAGAGAGAGAGAGAGAGAGAGAGAGAGAGAGAGAGGTTGGATCAAAAGTAATTGGATTTGAGACAGACTACCGAGACGGTGACAAAGATCCCCAAGATGTTTACGGAGAAGGCTCTTTTCTTCCCTGAGTTTGCTACTTCTAAGCAGGCTTATATGACCCGGTACTTGAGCATGCTCAAGATAGATATTCGGCAGTTTGTGTCCACCCAACGTTATGCTACCCCGCGGAGCTCGAAGATGCCGCGAGGAGATGGGATTGAGATGGAGATTCAGATAAAGGAGTTGAGGCATGCTTATGTTTTGTCACAGCCTGCGACGATGTGGTTCACACCCGCTGATTCAAGACATGGGGGCAGAGGGCATGCACTTGTGGCAAGTGCGTCAAAGTTCATGAGGGTGCTTCCACTCATCATCTGGGTGCCACAAATATGGTAGGGAGGGTCACTTTATGAGGGATTGTCTTCAGGAGGTTCCACCACCGATCACCAAGATCTGTTACCACTTTCAAGAGGTTGGTTATATGAAGGCCAACTATCCATTACTCGCGGCTAGACGGGTGTAGGCCCCAACACCAGGTGCATTGGGTATCATTGATGGATGAAAGGGTAGGGCGAAGCCCCCAAGGGCTCGAGGTCATGCTTTCCATCTTATGACAGAGGAGGCCATGGCGACGCCAAACGTCGTTACTGGTATGTTTCTATTTAGTATTTTGCCAGTTATTTTATGGTATGCTTATGTTTATGTTTCTGCTAGGTACCTTCTTAGTGAATGCCTTGCCTGCTCTTGTGTTTTTCGACTCGGGTGCGATTTAGTCCTTTATATCTCAGACTTTTAGTAGAGGTTTTGATATGAACCTTGGAGAGTTGGAGTGTCTGTTGCGGGTTTCTATCACCAACGAACATGGGATTTCGGCATTGAGCATTTACCAAGGTTTTAGGGTGCCTTATCTGATTGATCTGATTCCTATCCCTATTGGGGATGTGTGCATGATACTAGGGATGTACTTGTTGAGCAGATTTGGTGCTATAATTAACTGTGAGGGTTAGTAGGTGGTAGTTCGAACCCCAATTGGCGGAGAACTAGTTATTTTTGGGAAAGGTAATAGGATTGGGTCAACCTTTTGTTTTGATGCCAGGGATCGACTGTATATTCAGCATGGTTGTATGGGCTATATTACGTAAGTGGTGGATACTCGACGTGGGAAGTAGGTTTCAATTTCAGATGTGTGTGTTGTTAGAAAGTTTATAGATGTGTTCCCAAAGGAGTTACCTAGTGTGCCTCCCAAGAGGCAGGTTGATTTTAGGATTGATTTGGTTCGAGGTGCGGCTTCGATTGCCAGGGTGTCATACTAACTCGCACCACCTGATATGCAGAAGTTGTCCTCACAAATTTAGGAGCTATTGGTAAAGCATTTTAGCAGACCGAGGAGTTCGTCGTGGGGAGCTCCAATTTTGTTCATCAAGAATAAGGATGGTTCACACCGGATGTGCATTGATTACCAAGAGATGAACAAATTGACGGTGAAGAACCATTACCCACTTCCACGGATTTATGACCTCTTTTATCAGTTGCAGGGTGCATCTTAGTTCACCAAGATCAATTTAAGGTCAGGGTATCATCAGATGACGATTAAAGAGGATGATGTGGAGATGACCGTGTTTCGGACTAGTTATGGTCATTACAAGTTCGTGGTGATGCCATTTGGCTCACCAATGTGTCTACGACATTTATGGATTTGATAAATTGGGTATGCAGGCTGATGCTTAATCAATCAGTCATTGTTTTGATTGATGATATCCTGGTTTATTACAATACCAGGGAGCAGCACGAGGACCACTTTCGAGAGCTTCTAGGAGTGATGAGGTGAGAATGGTTGTATGTCAAGTTCTCGAAGTATGATTTTTGGTTATGAGAGGTCCAGTTCTTGGGGCACCTCATTAACCAGAGCAAGATTTTGGTTAACCCAGCCTAGATTAAGGTTGTTATGCAGTGGGAGGCTCCAAAGTCCCCATATGAGATCAAGAGTTTCTTGGGATTAATAGGGTATTATCAAGGATTTATTCTGGACTTCTCCATGATTACGGTACCCCTCACTCATCTGATGAGGAAGTGAAAGGATTTCCATTGGGGGACTGAGTAGCATGTTTCATTTGAGACATTGAGGCAAAAGTTTTGTGAGGTTCCACTATTGACCCTCTGAGTGGTGTTGAGGATTTTGTCGTGTATTGTGATGCATCCATCTCTGGTTTGGAAGTGGTGCTTAAGCATCATGGAATAGACATTACGTATGCTTCTAGGCAGTTGAAGCTGTAAAAGGTTCGTTATCCCACTCATGATTTGGAATTGGGAGCAGTGGTGTTTTCTCTCATGATTTGGTGGCATTATCTGTATGGGGCCCATTGTACCATCTACACGGATCATAAGAGCTTGAGATATCTCATGGATAAACTGAATATGAACGTGAGGCAGCACATGTGGCTTGACATTGTCAAAGATTATGACTACGAGATTTTGTACCACCCAAGGAAAGGGAATGTGGTCGTTGATGCTTTGAGCTGCAAGACAGTTGGTTCTGCTGTTAGGAGAATTTGTATGAGGATTTCTATTGATTCATTATTATTGGGTATGATTAGAGAGGCTCAGGTGGAGGGATTCAAAGAAGAGAAGGGGAAACAAGAGCGACTCAACAAGTTTTCTACTGACAGCTGAGGATTATTGACCCAATATGGTTGAGTATGGGTACCGGATTTTGGTGGGGTTAGGCAGGTCGTGCTGGAAGAGGTACATAAGTCCAGATTCTTGATACTCCCTTGAGCCACAAAGATCTATCAGGATATGTGACTCAGTTAATTGTATCCGTGTATGAAGCAGGATACATCCTAGAATGTCGAGTTGTGTTTGACATGTCGGATGGTCAAAGCCAAGCACCAGAGGCCGCATGGCAAGCTTCAGCCTTTGGAGAGTTCCTTGTGGAAATGGGAACCGATCACCATGGATTTCATCACCAAGTTGCCTCGGACAACTAAGATGTTTGATGCGATTTGGGTGATAGCCTTTGGGGGCTCCCATGTGGAAATGGGAACCGGTCACCATGGATTTTGCTCAACATGGAGTTATGCTTTCTATCATTTCAGATTGGGACATTCGATTTACTTCTCGGTTTTGGTAGAAGTTCCATGAGGAACTAGGTATGAGGTTGCACTTTAGCACTTCTTATCATCTGTAGAATGATGGACAGAGTGAGTGGACCATTTAGATGCTCGAGGATATGTTGCGAGCTCATGTGATTGATTTCAGTGGGAGTTGGGACTCATACCTTCCTATAGCCGAGTTTTCTTACAACAACAACTATCTCTCCCGCATTAGTGCACTGCATTTCGAGCTTCTTTATGGGAGGAAGTATCATACCCCAATTTGTTGGGGAGAGGTGGGTCATAGAGTCATGGGAAGGACTAAGGTAGTCCTTTAGGCATCAGAGCTCATTTAGCAGATTAGGCAGAGACTTCAGACAACTTAGAGTAAGCAAAAAAGTTATGCTGACACGTGTCAATCCGAGTTGGAGTTCTAGGTTGGCGACATGGTTTTTCGGAAGGTATCACTCTGTAAGGGTGTAATATGCTTTCGGAAGAGGCGCAAGTTGGGGCCGGGTATATTGGGACATTGTGGGTGATTACCAGAGTTGGCAGGGTGGCATCCATACCAGATTTTTCTAGGAGCTCAGTCAAATCTACAACACCTTCCATGTTTCGCAGCTTCGGAAATGTGTGGTTGATGACTCACCGGTTGTTCCTGTGGAGGATATTCAGGTTGATGATCGCTTGAATTATGTATAGAGACCAATGGCTTTCTTGTATTAAAAGACAAAGGCCTTGTGTAACTAGGTGTTGTCTTTAGCCAGGGTTTAGTAGTAGCACCTGAAGGGTTCCAAATGGATGTGGGAACTCGACTCAGACATGAAGAAGCATTACCTTGAGTTGTTTGTAGCAGCTAACTTCGAGGACGAAGTCTAATTCAACTGGGGGAGAATTGAAACATCCCGATGATGAGGTATTTTCATTCTAACCCTATGTATGAAGATTATTTGCATTTTGGCCCTTGTATAGGAGAAATGTTGTGAAATGGCATGTAGTGGCACTTTTGTAAATTATGGGTGGGGCTCACATATGTTGGGCGTACAAATTGGTACGCTGAGCATACGTGCCATAACCTCAAACCCTAATTTTTAGATTTGGACCCTATATAAGCATCATTATCTCACTAATTCTCATTCCCTCACCAGCCTCCATCCCTCATTTTTTCCATTGCAACCCTAATCTCTTGTGTGTGTTACTTTGAGCTTGATAGTGTGTGTTTTGGTGTCCTTCAAGTAAACAGGAGATTGAAGAACCACCTTGGACGATCAAGACCATATTGATCCAAAAACACCTCACCCCGAAGCTTCATTTTGAGGTATAGTGTTCTGAACTTGATGATCATAGCTCTAGATCTTGTTTATGTTAGAATCTTAGATCATGGCTCATATTCTCGTTTCTTTTGGGTATGAGCTACCCTAGACCAAATGATTTGTCCTTTTGGACGTTTTAGGGTAGTTTGAGTGATAAAAATGTGATATTAGACATGAAAGAATGTGACATTGGACCTTCCTTTCACTCTATGCAAGTGTTGAGGTGTCTTAATGGGTTAAGAATTTGGGGTTTTAGTGTTTGGGAACTAGCTAGCCATGCAACACCATAAAGCTAGAAATTGATGGTGAAGGACACTAGTTTAGGGTCAGATATGTGAATTACACAAAAGAGCTTAAAGGAATAAGCTTTTAATAGAAGGAATAAGGGAGGGCTACGTACGTTGGGCCTATAGATTGGTATACTGGACCTTCCTTTCCTTCATGCATGTGTTAAGGTGTCTTAATGGGTTAATAAGTTAGGGTTTTAGCTTTTGGGCATTAGCTAGCCATGCAACACAATAAAGTTGGAAACTTTATGGTAAAGGACATTAGTTTAGGGTCACATATGGGAATCGGACGAAAGAGCTTAAAGGAATAAGCTCTTAATAGAAGGATTAAGGGAGGGCTACATACGTTGGGTATACAGATTGGTACGTTGGGCATACAGATTGGTACGCTGAGCGTACTAGGTAACCTTCACGATTTTGGTCAAGGGATGAGTATGCCCCGCGTAGAGCTGAGTATGCCCAACATACTCAGCTGTGTTGACCAAGTTTTACTTTTTGACTTTTTAACTTTTTAACTTTAACCAAGTTTGACCCAAGGGTATTTTCGTGTAACATCCCAAAAATCATGACCAAAATTTTCATTTTTAATTACGTAATTATAAAAGCCAATAGTCTAAAACATCGATAGTGTCATCACATGTCATACTCAAAATCAATATCCAAAACATGTCATAAGAAAACAACATCAGAGTACAACTCCCAAAGATCTCATGTGCGGAAAATCATAGTGTGATGTGCTAAGATCATGCCGACTCCTTTCCTTTCGAAGTAGAAGTATCTGAAACCAAAATTGAAAACCATAAGCACGGAGCTTAGTGAGTTTCCCCATCATACCACATAGAATACAATAAACATAATGTCAAGCATATCCGGGTGCTGGCCTACCCCTTCGGTCTCTTTCAATCGATAACCGCCTAGCATATCAGGGTGATGGCCTAACCCTTCGGTCTCTTTCAATCTGTAACCGCCTAGCATATCAGGGTGCTAGCCTACCCCTTCGGTCTCTTTCCACCCGTAACTGCCTAGAATATATGGGTACTGGCCTACCCCTTCGGTCTCTTTCAACCGGTTACGGGGTCTATTTCACCTCTTACCACTACCACATAATAACATAGCATATCAGCACATAAATCAAAAATTGCCCAGCATATATGGGTGTTGGCATACCCCTTCGGTCTCTTTCGACTGGTTACGGGGTCTGCTTCAGCCCCTACCACTACCACATAATATCATAGCATACAAGCACATAAATCTTAACAGATAATGGCATATCGGACAATTATCACAAAGACAATCATGTATATTGTAAACAATTACTAGTGGGCCGACATTGGTGAATAGTCCCCAACTCTGAATATCAACCCAAATCAATCCCCTACACATAAAAGATTTCCTTAAGTACCCATTTCATACTCATAACCCCTTAAGGGTCAACTTTGGTCAAAGTCAAAGTCAATGTCAACACCTAGGTAAAAGTCAAAGTCAATGTCAACACCTAGGTCAAAGTCAAAGTCAACATTCCGAGTTGACTCAACTTTCCGAGTTACTCTTCAACTCGTCGAGTTTCCATAAATAACATAATCGTAATATCACGATCCAACTCATTGAGTTTCTCCTACAACTCGTCGATTCCCTCTTTTCCAACATAGTCGGGACACTTCTAGAACAACTCATCGAGTTCTTCGGTCTGCCAACCTTCTTAATGAATTATGTCCGTATTCTTCAAACCAAGACCCTATCTTCTAGATCCAAGCTGGAAATACATCTAGAAGGGTAAACTTTCCAACTTTAACTGTTGCATAAAACTCAAACCCTAACCTGAAATGGCTTAGATCCAACTCCAAAAGCTATCAAAACTTCAAGATAGACCATGAGGTCATAAATATAGACTCAAGGGAAAAATTGGTCACGTAAAGTTCCCATCTTGCTCGAATGCATGGCCTAATTGGGCTTAGAAAGCCGAAATGATGGTCCAAAGGTTGCATGGGACTTCCATGGCCATAAAGTTAGCAACTATATGCCATGAAGTCCCCTCATGACCCTAGATCTGAAGGGTTTGCCCAAATGGGATGTGCAAATCCCAACAACCAAAATACTTGGACAAAAACATGAATGAAAGTATCCTAAAACTAGATGTAAGCATGCCATGGACAAGGTTGAAGCTTTATAACTTAGATGAATCAGAAATGAAGCCCAACTTCTAGATCTACTCTCCTCCCACACGTTCTTGCTCCTCTTTCAAGCTTCTTCTTCCTTAAAGTCACCAAGAATTCACAACATTAGCTTAAAATCACCGAAAATGGCTTAGGGTTTCGAGATTAGGGATTTAGATAATGGAGGATGGAGATGAGGCCAACACCTTGGGGTTAAGGTGTTTAAATAGGGTGCAAAACCCTGAAATTAGGGTTTCATTTCTACCAGCCTACTCATCGAGTTGAGGCCTCGCAACTCGTCGAGTAGATTTCAAAAACCTGCGGTCCAATTCATCTCTACTCAACGAGTTTGGGGTCTCTAACTCTCCGAGTTTCTATATAAAAGTGAATAATTATAAGTTAAATACATAACAGGAACCATGCATTACAATTATCCCCAAATTGTCTCAAACTTCATCCTCGAAGTCCTCTGTCTCAAATAATCCTAGATAATGCTCTCTCATCTCCTCCTTTGGCTCATATCCACTCTGATCCCTTGCGGTGCAGCTACTACACCTTCACTAATACACAACCTTGTTCCTTAAGGTTTTTTTCTTTCGATCCAGAATTGGCACTGGTTTTTCAATGTAGTTCAGGATGTCATCCACCAGAATATCCTCAAAGGGCACAACTGCGGAGTCATCCATTAAGCACTTCCATAGCTGGGAGACGTGAAAAATGTTGTGATCTGACTAAGCTCGGCTGATAGATCCATTCGATACGCAACCCGGCCCACCCAAGCCAAAACCCTTAACGGACCTATGTACCTGTGGCCGAGCTTGCCCCGCTTCCTGAACCGGATGATACCTTTCCAAGGTGAAACCTTCAGGAGAACCATATCCCCTACCTGAAACTCTAGGTCTAACCGGTGCTTGTCGGTATAGCTTTTCTGTCGAATCTAATCTGTCTAGAGCCTGCTCCAGACCTGCTGGATCATATCAGTAGTCTTGAGTACCACCTTGGTACTCCCCATGAATCTCTGACCGACCTCACCCCAACTGATTGGGGTCTTATATTTCCTCCCATAGAGCATCTCGAAGGGAGGCCAGTCTGTCCTACCATGGTAACTGTTGTTATACAAAAATTCTGCTAACGAAAGATACGTATCCCAACTCCCACCAAAATCTAACACGCACGCACGCAGCTTGTCTTCTAGAATCTGAATCGTTCTCTCGTTATGTCCATCCGTATGCGGGTGGAAAGTTGTACTGAAATGGAGACGAGTACCCATCTCGTCGTGAAACTGCTTCCAAAATCTGGAAGTAAAGCGAACATCTTGGTCTGACACAACCGAAACCGGCACTCCATGTCGAGCCACCACCTCGCGGACGTAAATCTCGGCTAGCTTCTTTGTTGATATACTCTCCTGGACCAGGATAAAATGTGTACTCTTGGTCAACCGATCCATGATGAACCAGATAGAATCTACCCCTCGTACGGTCCTAGGAAGCTTTGTGATGAAATCCATAGTGATGTCTTCCCATTTCCACACAGGAATTTCCAACAACTACATCTTGTCATGAGGTCACTGATGCTCGAACTTGACTTTCCTGCAAATGAGGTACCGCTCCACATACCAAGCTATGTCCAACTTCATGCAAGGCCACCAATATTCAGGGCAAAGATCCCGATACATCTTCATCGCCCGGGGATGAATGGAGAATCTCGACTTGTGAGCCTCCTCCATCAGAACCTGGTGCACACCTCCCCAATAAGGAACCTAGACCCTATGATGCAGGGTCAACAATCCACGACTATCATATTCGAATGAATCCACCTGCCCTATGATCTGCTCACACTTTCGGCGCTCCTCCTTCATACCCTCGACCTGAGCCTCATGAATCTGCTCCAGCACTAAAGTAATCACTATCATCCTCAGACATATATCCCTAATCGGAGCCGCGGCCTCCTTGCAGATAAGATAATCAACCACCATATTAGCCTTCCCCAGGTGATAAAGGATCTCACAGTCATAATCCTTCACCACATCCAACCAACGTCGATGCCTCATGTTCAGATTTAGCTGATCCATCAAGTACCTCAGGCTCTTATGGTCGGTGTAGATAGTACAACAAACCCCATGGAGATAGTGTTACAAAATCTTGTGGGAAAAAACAACTTCCCCTAACTCCAAGTCGTATGTCGGGTAATTCGTCTCGTGAGGCTTCATGTACCTCAAGGCGTAAGCGATGACACACCCTCTCTACATCAATACGGAGACTAAGCATGTGATAGACATGTCACAATACACTACAAAATCCTTAACACTCTTTAGTAGAGTCAATATAGGTGCCTTGCATTACTTCCTCCTCAAGGTCTCGAAAGTCGCCCGTTGCTTAGGCCCCCAGCGGAAAGTCACTGACTTCTTGGTCAGTTGGGTCAGTAGAACAAAAATCTTGGAAAAATCATGGATGAATCTCCGATAATAACTCGCCATACCAAGAAAACTTCGAATCTCGGATGGAGGACTTAGAACCTCCCATCTCATCATGGCCTCTACCTTGGCCGGATCGACCAGTATACCGTTCTAGTTGATGAGGTTTCCCCAAAAACTGCATCTCACACAACCAAAACTCACACTTGGAGAAGCTTGCGAAAAGTCTATCCCTCCTCAGTGTCTCCAGCACCTCCCTCAAGTGCTCCTCGTTCTTCTCCTGAGTCTTGGAATACACCAAGATGTCATCGATAAAAACTATCATAGACCGATCCAACATCGGTCTGCATACACGGTTCATGAGATCCATGAACGCGACATGAACATTTGTGAGCCCAAACGGAATCACCACGAACTTATAGTGACCATAGCGAGTCTGAAAGGTTGTATTCTACACATCATTGTCCTTGACTTGTATCTGGTGATAACCTGATCACAGATCAATCTTGGAGAACCAAGATGCACCCTAAAGCTGGTCAAATAAGTCATTAATCCTCGAGAGGGGATAACAGTTCTTCACCGTTACCTTATTCAACTCTTGGTAATCTGTACACATCTAATGTGACCCATCATTCTTCTTCACAAACAGGATCGAGGCTCCCCATGGCGAACTGCTCGACGTGATAGATCCCTTGTCTAATAGCTCATGCAGCTGTGTAGACAACTCCTGCATCTCGGGAGAAGCCAACCGATATGGTGTCTTGTCTATTGGAGCCGCACCAAGAACTAGGTCAATACTGAACTCTACCTACCTCTTTGGAGGTACCCCAGGAAAATCCTCCGGGAACACGTCCGGGTTCTCCCGTACGATCGGTACATCATGTACTATTCCTTACACTTCTCTCGGGTATCCATGACATAGGCGACATAACCTACTCAACACTATTAAAGGTAGTGTCTCACCCTCGCTATCGAACACAAAGTCTGTTTACCTTACGGCCTCTCGCCCTGAATCACCAACCCTCCCCCACTTGGGGTCTTAACTCGTACTAGCTGCCACTCATAGTCAATCACTGCCCCATTGGAGCTCAACTAGTCCATACCCACAATAACCTTATTCCCTCGCAGGGGAATAAGGACCAAATCCGTGGAATACTGCTCATCAAACAACTGCAGTGTACATCCCTGATGAACCCTCACGACCTGACCAGTCTTATCATCTGCAATATCTATATCAAGGGGATAGTCTAGCTCCCCCGTAGCTTCAAAAAATCGCTTGCTAAGCACAAGCGATAAAAAGGATCGGGTAGCCCCCGAGTAAGCTAATATCAGCACTGAGATACCGTTCACATGGAACGACCCTACAACAAGATACATGGAATATAAATATGAAAACCGACATAAAATAAAAACTAAGGAGAAGAAACATACCCTTTACCACATCTAGTGCAACACGTGCCTCCTCGACGATCAGCTGAAAGGCCCGACTCCTTACCACAGGAGCATTTGACTTGCCCTGACGGCCATCTATGATCCACAGGGTCGCTGGAGCTGGCGTTACCACTGGCGCTCTTGATACTAATCCCAGATAGTTGGCCTTTTTGTGGCCTCGTTGATTGCAGTGAAAACAAAGCATGTCTAATGTCTAATGTCTGAATGTTGGGAGTAGGGGCGGTACAATCCCTGCTAAAGTCCCCCAACTTTCCGCACTTATAGCAGCCCAATCCCCCTACTTTGCAAACTCCCTCATGTGTCTTGCCGCATTTCCCACAGTGGCTCCGACCCTACTGGCCCTTCAACCTCAAGTCGAATCCCTTAGGTTTCTTTACCGAAACCCTAGTAGTCTGCTCAATCTCCACCTTCCTCTTCCTGATGTGCTCTATATCAATCTCCCTCTCTCGTGCCTTGGCTATCATATCATCCAAAGTCGGGCATGCCGAATAGCTGACATATTTCCGAATGTCAGCTCTCAACATATAATGGTACCGAGTTTACTTCATCTCCTCATCACCTGCATACTGGGGGCACCAACAAGGCCCTCTCCCTAAACTTGGCAGTAATCTCCGTCACCGTATCAATAGTCTGTCTCATATCCAAAAACTCCCTGGCCAACTGGTGAACCTCCATAGCTGGTGCAAACTCTACCCAAAACCTAGACACAAAATCCGACCAGGTCATGGCCTCAATGGCTGGGGCTCCCCAAGTATCACTAATTTCCTCCCGCCAATCTCTAACTCACTCCCTCAAACACTCAGCAGAAAATCTTACCTTCGAACCCTCAGGGAAGAAGCTCATCATCTGTGCGGACTCGATGTCTACGATCCATCACCTAGCTACAATGGGGCCTTTCACCCTGCAGAAGTCTGGAGCTCCAAACCCCTTGAAATCCTTGAAGGATAGTGTACAAGTCCCCGAATGGCCTTGTGCCATGTCACTCCTGAATGCCCTAAGGAGATACTCCATCAGCTCAATGATACCCTCCTTGATCAACCTGAAAATCACTGGGGTCGACTCAACGATGCCTCTCGTAATATCGGATGCAATGAACTTGAGCTATCCATCATTAATTGGCTCGGAACCCATACCCGAACTAGACCCAGACCTTAATCCCCCTACTCCATGATGTGTCACCACCATCTGAAGCAAACCACACAATTGTCAGGGTCATACATAATCATTGAGAGGTGTCGTACTCTGCCACCGCTGGTTCTTTGTAGCTCTCCAAGAGTCAAGTGAGGATCCTCTGATTTCAGTAGTACTAGCCCATACTACCTTCTACATCTATAAGTACTTTCCCCTAGGTCGCCTTGGGTTACCAAATACGGTTAGTACCCATGAACACAAGTCTCAATCAAATAGATCCCGCTACTAAGCTCTTCATAGGCTTGCCCTAGGTTAATCTCCAACCCACTCTCCGCCATTAGTTGCATACGAAGTCCCCGATATCTCTCCCCAACTAGCTCGCAAATACCATTATATATTACTAAGACCAAATAATTCTTCGAATGAGAGATCCTACCCAACAATGGTTAGACTCAAAGGAGAGATGCGAAATAGGGCTAAACTTAACCCTCTGAAATTATTTATTCCTCGTAATATGTAACTTAGTGTATTCGTTTACTAGTTAGTTAAAGGTAACTAGGACTCTTAAAAGCACAAAGCAAGCATCATTCGAGCATTGAGTAACGCAAACTAAGCATATCCTAATCTGGCCATCATATCATTGACTAATCAGTACTAGCAAGCAATTCAACAAGCTCATACAGTAGGCATACAAGGCATCCTTCCTAGATCTTTAGCCCTAATCTAGCATGCTCTTCACATATTCATACTTCATATCATAACATAACATATATAGGTATCTTGGGGAGAACTTACTTAAGCCTGGCTGATTGCACGCATTACACTCCTTGTTCTTTATAAAAAAAAGCCTTAATTTTAATCTAGGAAAAATTATTTTTCTCTCTCAAACCCTTGATTTGAGTCCAGACACACCCGAGAGTGTGTCAGAATCCCTCAAACCAGTACTCTAATACCAACTTGTGACATCCCGAAATTCATGAACAAAAATTTCATTTTTAATTGCGTAATTATAAAAGCCAATAGTCTAAAACATCAATAGAGTCATCACATGTCAAACTCAAAATCAATATCCAAAACATGTTATAAGAAAACAACATCAGAGTACAACTCCCAAAGATCTTATGTGCGGAAAATCATAGTGTGATGTGCTACGATCATGCCGACTCCTTTCCTTTTGAAGTAGAAGTTCCTGAAACCAAAACTGAAAACCATAAACACGAAACTTAGTGAGTTCCCCCATCATACCACATACCATACAATAAACATACTGCCAAGCATATCCAGGTACTGGACTACCCCTTCAGTCTCTTTCAACCGGTAACCGCCTAGCATAGCAGGGTGCTGGCCTACCCCTTTGGTCTTTTTCAACTAGTATCCACCTAGCATATCAGGGTGTTGGCCTACCCTTTCAGTCTCTTTCAACCAGTAACTGCCTAGCATATCTGGGTGCTGGCCTACCCCTTCGGTCTCTTTCAACCGGTTATAGGGTCTATTTTACCCCTACCACTACCACATAATGACATAGCATAGAAGCACATAAATCAAATATTGCCTAGCATATCTGAGTGTTGGCCTACCCCTTTGGTCTCTTTCTCTCGATTGTGGGGTCTGCTTCACCTGTACCACTACCACATAATAACATAGCATACAAGCACATACATCTCAATAGATAGTGGCATACCAGACAATTATCACAAAGACCATCATCTCTAATGTAAATAACTACTAGTTGGCCGACATTGGTGCCTTCGACCCACTAATACTAGGAAGGTAACTTACCTCGAAAACTAGATGTAGCTGAATAGTCCCCGACTCTGAATATCAACCCAACTCAATCCCCTACACATAAAAGATTTTCTCAATTACCCCTTTCATACTCATAACCCCTTAAGGGTCAACTTTTTTCAAAGTCAAAGTCAACACCCATGTCAAAGTCAAAGTCAACATTCCGAGTTGACTCAACACGCCGGGTTACTCTTCAACTCGTTGAGTTTCTATAAATCACATAATCGTGATATCATGATCCAACTCATCGAGTTTCTCCTACAACTCGCTGAGTCCCTCTTTTTCCAATAGAGTTGGGACACTCAGAACAACTCGTCGAGTTCTCTTATAAACTCGTCGAGTTCTTTAGTCTGTCAACCTTCTTAATGCATTAAGTCCCTAGTCTTCAAACTAAGACCCTATCTTCTAGATCCAAGGTAGAAATACGTCTAGAAGGGTAAAGTTTCTAACTTTAATTGTTAAGGACCTCTTCCCAATGCATAAAACTGAAACCCTAACCCGAAATGGCTTAGATACAACTCCAAAAGCTATCTAAACTTCAAGATAGACCATGAGGTCATAGATCTGGACTCAAGGGACAAATTAGTCACATAAAGTTCCCATCTTGCTCGCATACATGGACTAATGAGCTCATAGATCTTTACTCGATGCCTCCAACTCATCGAGTTTCTATATAAAAGTGAATAATTATAAGTTAAATACATACAAGGAACCAGGTGCAACATTTTGTTATTTTGAGTGGCATTTAAGATTGGTAATTATTTGATGTATAGGTGACAAGTTGAGCTGACATTCGATGTTGTGTTCTATTTATAGATCTTTTTCAGACTGAGAGGTGAGTTTTTCTTACTATACATGTGGGTCGAAGGCACCAAGGTCGGCCCATTGGATTGATATCCTTTTTTAAATTGATTGATGGTGTGTTGAGTATGTGGTAGATCTATATGATTATATGATAGCTATTGATATGCATTATACTGGTAGATTTGTAGGACTACCTATGATTACTGGATGTGTGATTACTGGGTTGAGTCTTTACTGCATTGCGCATGAGCCAATAGACTGGGGGTATTCCAATCCGATGACTGAGAGGACCCAAGGTTATTCCAGTCCGATGGCTGAGTCGACCCGTTGTATATTAGCATTCTAGTCCGATGACTGCTTGGGCCAGGGGTATTCTAATCTGATGACTGATTGGACCTAATATCCAATCTGATGACTGATTGTGGCAAAGCAAAGGCGTGATCATGCATATCTTCCCGTTTTTATGATATTGGGTCTTAGGAAAACTATGATTATAGTTATTCTGTTGAAACATGATTTTGTAAACACTTTATGGTTAGAATAGGTTGTTTTTGAAAATTTTAAATTTCTATGATTTTTTGGATGTTACAAACTTGCTACTAGAAACAATTCCATGGTTATGAAGTTTCAAAATCAAGGTATCACTCCTTGAACACTTATCTTGCATTATGTAACATCAGTGAAAATTAGGTCAAAGATAATTTATGTAAATATAACAAACGCATATTATAATAAATTTAATTACTTTGTAATGTAAGTTAATATTTAATGAAATATTCATTCAATACTACAAGTATATACGATTCCAAGAATATATAAAACGTCTAAATCTGACTTCGCATGAAAAGGTTATGATAAATTGTAACTTTATAGCCTCTATAATAAGAGGAAATTAAAATATAGTGAGAATTAGCTATTGGAATCTAAAAGAAAATTGCAGTACTCGGAAATACCTACGCGTGCACATAAAGAATGTCAAAAACGGAGCTCGTATGCGAAAGTTATGATCTTCCAAAGATGTAGTAGTCTGAGAGCATGACACGTGGGCAAAACCCTAGCCACATTGGCTCATGACGTGATCATGTATTCACACGAAGTGAGGATGCTCCAAGACATTTCTCGAGGCTAGAAAACACCTGTTAAGGCTACAGGATGACTTATGAAACCTCACGACGTGACCATATGTGTGTCACAACGTGAATGGGCCCTACACAACCTATAAATAGCATTCGAGGCTCATTCATTCAGTACACCTTCTACTTTCATTCTCTTTGGTTTTCCGAACGTCGTTTCCCTTCCCAAGCCTAACAACGTCGAGCCTCTGACCTTTCAGTTAGATTCTATCGATCATGCTACTAGGGTGAGTTTCACGACCCTATTTTTTCAATCTTTTATCAATTTTAGGGGGGGGGGGGGGGATACATGTTAATTTATTATATATCATTATTATGACGGTATAAACGTTGTTTTTATCTATGTTGTAACTATGTACATTTAAAATAGATAATATTTTTATTATGGATTATATTTCTATTATGTCATTACTCTGCTAGTATAATATTGATAAATATCATACGCTACATTGCTCGTATAATATCTTTAATTATTATACACTGCCATACTCTGCCCGTATAATATCTGCAATTATTATATGATGTCGTTACTCTGCGTGTTTAGAATGGATAGTTTTCATACAATGCCATTATGCAACACAATTAATTTTTAAAAGATAATTAAACTCTATAATTATATATTAATATAATTACACAATGAAACATTGGTATAACAACTTAAAATATTAAAGTTAAGACTACAACAATTATGGCTATGCAAATAGTGGTTGAATGAGACATATTCATCATCTAAGTCTAATACTTAGCCAAGACCCCTGCCCATAACCGTTAAATCTTAAGTGAGCGGGAGAGTATTTATAAATCTATACGTGCTGACACCCCACCGGTGGTTTCTAGCAACAACCATCGACGGTCAAGTCACGGGTGATAAATGTCTAAACATTACGACCCCGATAAAGCATCGTGAGGGGAAACAACTAGTCAACAACTCGATTTTGGGAACTCATTGTAACCTTGATAGTCACGCCTTAAGCAAACAAATACAATAAAATATACTTTTGGTCAAGAAAGTATACTCATAACAAACTCACTTTCGGTCAAGAAATCACATATGTATAAAACATACTTTCAGTCAAGAAAGCACATATGTATCAAACATACTTTCAGTCAAGAAAGTACATACTTAACGAAACACTTTTGGTCAAGAAATCACATATGTATCAAACATACTTTCGGTCAAGAAAGTACACTCGTAACAAACACATTTTCACTCATGAAAGCACATATGTATTAAACATACTTTCGGTCAAGAAAGTACATAGTTAAAGAAACACGTTATCGATCAAGAAAGAACTATTTTAGCAAACATACTTGTGGTATAAAAGTACACCATCAGTGAACATACTTTTGTATAAAAGTAAACTCTTTATAAACATACTTTGGTATAAAATTACACTTTCCTTAAACATATTTTTAGTATAATAGTACACTCTTAGTGAACATACTTTTGTATGAAATACAAACACTACAAACCTGTGAACCCACTAACATTATGCTAACGTTTTTAAAATCACATGTATTCCTAGGAAAATAAGAAATTGAAGCTTGCACTGTGACATCCCTAAATTCACAGTCATTTAAAAAAAATTGTGATTATTTGAAAATCAAAGTATCCTTTTTAAAGAATAATATTGTGGAATTTGTTCCCAGAAAAACATGGTAAATATATTATCAAAACATTTCCGAAGAAATGTATTTTGTTTCTATTAAAACTTTGGGATGTCATCGTTAATACAAAAACATAAGCATAAAAAAACCTTACATTCATTACACTATTGATTTACATCTCCGTTAATCTCTCAGTTTCACGTAGCTTCGTATTGACACCTGTGATACCAATAAACTAAGTGGGTCAGGTTCGAAAACCTGGTGAGTACATAGGGTTTTCAACCCACAATAATAAATTTATTATGTTTCATCATCAAAAAATTATCCTAATTACTTGTAACACCCTGAATTTAGAAGGCCGGAAAAGAGAAAAAACCTCAAATGAGGAAGTGACTCGTCGAGTATATGGGTGAGTCGACGAGTAGGAGCGTGTTTCGGTTGCAGGTTTAATGACCTACTCGACGAGTCAGAAGACTGACTCGGCGAGTTGACCAGGTTTAGGGAAAACCCTAAATGCGGGCCTTGCACCTTATTTAAGGAACATTATAACCCTTCATCAGCCTCCTTGATGCTCTTTCAACTCCAAAACGAACCCCTAGTGCCTCCCATGAGTGTGTGAGCCTTTGTGAGCATTCTTGAGTGTTGTGAAGCTTGAAGAAGAAGGTGAAGCCTTGGGGATACAAGAAGAGACTAGTAGATCCAGGAACCTCTTGCATTCTCCTATATTTTATGGTAAGAAACTTTCCACCTTGATCATTATGCATGTAGATCTCTTCTTTTCATTTTGGGGGTTTTTAGTCCAAGAACCCTAGCATGAGAGGAATGGACGTCCCAAGAGCTTGTGTTTTCAGATCTAGCACTATTAAGGGTTGTTATGGCATAAAGGTGCATGCTTTATGCCATAGGAATCCCCATGAGAGCATATGAAGTGTTCTTTTGGCCTTTTTAGCTTAAAAGGCCATAAATGGAGGAAAAAGGCGATAGCTTTTCATGGTTAGGAGATGGTTGGGTCCAGATCTATGTGTTGGATGCTTTGAGACTCTCAGAAATTGTCTGAATAGATTGAGAAATAGAGGGACTCGGTGAGTCACTAGCGGGACTTGACGAGTTAGACAACTTTCTTTCCCTAAAACCCTTCTATTAAAGGGTATGAGTCGAGTGGGTGGGGACTCAGCCAGTTCGGGTCCATAGTGCGTATGAAGTTCATCGTACTCGACGAGTTCAAGGAAGAACTCGGCGAGTCTAAGGCAATATCCTTAGTTTATGGAGATGGACTCGATGAGTTGTTCATACAACTCGGTGAGTCACAGACTAGACAAATTCACATGTGGATGATGAACTCGACAAGCTCAAGGATGAAATCGGCGAGTCGGTTGAAGATGGTCCTGATAATGTGGTTGAAGGAGAACCCGTCGAGTTCTTGCTAGACTCGACGAGTTGACTCGAGGAATGTATTGGGTTGTAGGAGTATGGACTCAACGAGTGGTAGAACAAGTTGACTTTGACCAAGGTTGACTTTTGGAGTATTATGGTCTAATTGTTGTTTGGGTATTGATAGTTCGGGAAGACGAAGGGTCAATAGTTCAGAAGTGCCTGTTAATAGTCAGAAGTGTTCAATGAATCTTCAGCAGTGCGAGGTGAGTCTCCTCACTATGTGCATGGGTCTACGGCCATAATGCCGGCCCATTGTGTTCATGTTTATGTTTAAGCTTATATATATAAGGAAGACCCAGAGGTTAGCCTTAGGTAGTTGTTAATATATGTTCCAGGTTACGACCCGATGTCGAGTGAGGCCAAAGGAGTGTTAGGATGCTAGAGGTCTTTGTGATTCCTGCATGTGTCGATATGATAGGTTCTGGACCGAGGGTCCGATGTCGGGGTAAGCCCAAAGTACGTTAGATAATAGTAAGTCTCTGGGTCGGGGGTCCGATGCCGTGGTAATCCCGAGGAAGATTCTTATGTAGTATGTTAGATTATACTTGTTGTCTTCGTGATACCTATATGTGCATGGTAGGGAGGTGAGTGTGGGCGAGGTCCTGTATCTCATCACTAAATGAGTATGGATGTGGTTCCATATCTCGATATTAGAAGATTAGGGGCGAGGCCCGTAGTAGGAAGGATGTGAGTGTGGGCGGGGGGCCGTATCTCACTACTAGTAGGAGTGTGGATGGGGTTCCACTACTTCAGTAGCAGACCAGGGGCGGGGCCCAAGTAGGTGAGGCCTTAGATCAGGTTATGGATAGGAAATGTTTATGTATGTTTCAGTATGTTATTTGATCGTATTTATGTGTATGGCTGGTGAGGCCCAAAGACAGGCGGGGCCTAAGGGAAACAAATTTGTATACTGAGCGGGGCTCGATGCAAGGTGGGACCTGATGCTAGGCGGGGCCTGATGACGGACGAGGTTCGATGGCAGGCGAGGCCCAATGTAGCGGGCGGGGGACCAGTATGTGATTATGTGCTCACGGTTGTATATGGCATGTTTGGATTAGTAGATATGTATGGTATGTGGTAGGTTGGGGAACTCACTAAGCTTCGTGCTTATGGTTTTCAGTTTTGGTTTCGGGTACTTCCGGTAGTGGAGGGAAGGGCTCAGAATGATCGCATGGCACACACCAAGAAGTTTAGTCCGGGATGTTTACTCTAATAAAATGAACAAGTGTTTTGAAAAGATACTCTGATTTGTCATAAAACCCTTGTAGTATGTTTTAAATGTTTTAACATTTATGTGTTAGTAATGTATTTAAAAGAAAATTTTGGTCATGATTTTTGGGATGTTACAAGTTGGTATCAAAGCCTTGGTTTGAGGGATTCGAGCACACTCTGGGGGGGTGACTGAACTCAAACTGAGGACTGGGTAAGGAAATATTTTCAAAGGAAAATCATTTTTATAAAAAGAACTTTGGAAAGGAAAAAGGATTTCAAAAAGTAAGTAAGAAGTTTAAAAGAAGAAAAGGGTGTGGTGCAAGCAATCAGTCGATCTCAAGTAAGTTCTCCCAAATTACCCATACAAGTTTATGTTATGTTATGATTATGTGATCAACATGCTAGATTTAGGGATAAGGATCTAGGAGGATGCCTTATGTGCCTGTTATATGTGCTTATTGAGCTATATGCTAGTATTGATTAGACAGTGGTATGATAGCATGTTTAGGTTATGCCTGATTATATGAGCTTATATCGCATGCTAGTGCAGATTCCTGATATGTGAATATGATTGCTTTTTATGATATGGTTAGATTTTCCTTTTGTCTGAATGTTGCTTGCTCTATGCTTTGTGGGACTGTGAGTGATGAGAGTTAGCTATTAGGTGAATATGTTAAGTCACACGTAATCAAGGTTGAATAATCTTAGAGTGTTGGATTTGACCTTATTGCGCAGCTCTTGTCTGAGTCCTTACCATTGTAGGGATGAGTCCTTTACTCAAAGGATTATCCGAGCCACATTACATGTGATGGTATTCAGGTGATGTCTAATTGGAATTACAAAGAGACCTTCAGCAGCTGAGGACTGGTTTGGGTCAGATATTTCCCTAGGGTAAGCCTAGGATAAGTACAGTGCTGGGAGTAGTAGTAGTAGTAAGGGACTTGGTGGAGTCAAGGTAACTCTTGAGGAAAGTACAGATAGATGTGGAAGGTAGGATGGGCCCGTACTACTGAAAGCAAATGATCCGTACTCAATTCGAGAGGGATTGAGATAAAACCAGGGAACTTATAGTGTGTGTGTTCCCTCAGCTGTGATGTGTATTTTGATGATTGTTTTGGCATGTTTTCAGTATGGCGACATTGCAAGATAGACCAGTAGATGGATCAGGTGTCAGAGAGGGATCAGGCTCGGGTTCAGGGACCAAGCAACTCGAGGAGCGAATGAGGGAGTTTGTATCAGCGAAGGTTACACGCAGTATTCTAAACTAGGCTCTCGTGATCTTTGGCACGGTCAAGGAGGGCATCCTGGAGATTTTGGATGAGAGGCTTGGAGCCTTCCGCTCAGAGATGATGACTTTGTTAGGAGTGCATACATTGACATTACGGGAGTTTAGAGCTTGTGGAGCTCCAGACTACCATGAGCTAGGGACCCCATTACTAGTAGCAGATGGTTGGCTGATGTCGCTAACGCTTTTCGTTCTAGCCGATGTCCCGAGGGGGACAAGGTTCGACCTGCCTCCTGTCTTCTGAAGTACAAAGCACGAGATTAGTGGGAGGAGGTTGGTCATGATATCGGGGATGATGCCGCATTGGACACGATGACATGGAGCGATTTCTCGACTAGGTTCAAAGTCGAGTTCTCACCGGTGATTGAGGTGCAACAGTTAGCATTGGAGTTTCAGGATTTGCAGCAGACCACAGAGATAGTGGAGGAGATCACCGCCAAGTTCAGGGAGAGAACCCTTATTGTTCCGCAGTATGTGGCGGATGAGGAGATGAATAAGGCTCGGTACCATGAGATGTTGAGGAGCGATATCAGTCAGTTTGTGAATCAGTCCATCTGCAAGACGCTGGAAGACATCATCGCGCGGGCCAGAGAAAGAGAGATTGATCTTGAGACAGAAAAGAAGAGAAAGTTGGCTGAGATTTAGTTATCCATAAGATCGGGCAAGAGGCCCAAGACGTCATATTCTAGATTGAGAGGTCCTCAGGATCGGGGCCACTGTGGCAAGTGTGGCAGGACGTACGAGGGTGCGTGTAGGAGTGGTAGTGGTGGCGATTTTGGCTGCTTCAAGTGCGGCTGAACTGGTCATTTCAGCAGGGGTTGTACTGCTACCACCACCCAGGGATCAGACCTGATATGTTTCCATTGTAGTAAGAGGGGTCACAAGAAGACCTAGTTTCCGAGTTTGCATTTAGCAGGACAGGTGATAGCACCTGCTCCTGCAACCTTGAGGATCACCGACGGCCGTCAGGGCCGGGTAGAGGTGCCTGCAGCGAGGAGCAGGGCATACCAGTTGGTTTCAGAAGAGGCGTGAGCAGCCCGATGTGTCAGGTTCGTATCTTTCATTCTCTATCAGCTTATGTCATAATTTTATTGTTATGGTTATGCATCAGTAATGTTAATGATATTTCGGAATATTGTGGCCTACTTGTGATTGAGTTATATGCCATCTTCATACCCTGGATTTTAAAATAATAGTTAGAGGTCGTTCCTTTTAGAGCTGGTTACTCAGGATGCAGTAACCATAGCGTGAATGTGTGGCACCCGATAGTGTCTCGCTAGTTTTCGGGAAAGGTATTGTTAGGAATAGATCGGTTAGATCACCATCTGTAGCAAGCATGGGTTTTCAGCAAAGTGGTCAGGGGATGGTAGGGAGAATTGAGAATTCTTCTAAGCTGTGAGCTATGATGATCTAGTCAAGTCGAAGTAGGGGAGAGCCAACCGAGTGGATAAGGGAAGGAGTAAGTGCAAGACTAGAATGGTTTCACAGTCTTGGTGAGGAAGAAGACAGCTCAAGTGGATGTTTGGATTGAGGAGCATGTAACTTGGGAGTTGGGGAAACTTTCCAACCTTGAGTTCGTGTATTCACGATTAGTTGAGGACTGGTTCGGGGAAACCTGGTCAGAGAGCTTTCGGCAAGATGCGAGTCTAGTCAGGATATAAGAATGCAGGATAGTCATAGCATTCCCTAGCAGCAAGTCAATGGGAGAAGTGTTGTATGACTGCGGGTAGGCCGTAGCATTCATTAGCAGCTTAGTTAGCAGAGTGTGGGCGGGGGTCCGTATCTCCTAGTTCGTGGAGTGGGGCGGGGGCCCGTATCTCCGAGTTAGCATGATAAGAATCAGGAAAGTTTAGCAAGTTGAGATAAGAGGAGGAGTGAGCCTGCATAGCCCTGGATAGGTGAGACCTGTAAGAAAGGCCGCTTCGAAGTATAGTTGGGTGAGACCCGTGGGCGAGGCCCGCGTTCTTTTAGCTACATATGGGACCTGGTAGAGACCTTAGGGTAAGTTAGGGGATCGACGATCCCATATCTTCTAAAGCCAGAGTGGCTAGGTTGGTAGAATAGTTCAAGTAGTCATTGTATCTTCATAAGTCACTGAGAGCGATTGAGGGGATGTTCCTGCATTCGGTAACCGGTGGGGGCTGGTATTTCGGGTAATGGTAGAGCAGTCGGGACCAGGGTGGTCTTGGTTCACCCGGTAGGAGGATGGGAGTTAGCAGGAATTCAAGCAAGAATGATGGTAAGGGATTTGGTGTAAGAGTCCATAAGCTGATCGGGTGGTTCTAAGTTGCTTACCGTGGAATCAAATAATCTCAGAGTAAATGATTTGGCTCGGTGATGCTGTTCTCGTTTGAGCCTTAAACGTAGCAGAGAGGGATATGCTTCTCGAAGGATTGTCTGAATTCTTACACCGATGGAGTTTTTAGTATTGGAGCATTGTATGTGGGTTTATTTCGTAAGTATTAGTAGGATGACCGGCACTGGTAGTGGCCGGGATTGCGGTTTTAGCAGAGGGTTGGTCCTCGAAGGTACTAGTGATCGGATCATTTTGAGGGTGACGTTTTCAAGGATTGGATCAGATAGACGAAGTGTGTACCTAGTGGTAAGTGGATTGTAAGGTAGTGGATCATTGCAGACTTCGAGGATGAAATCTAGTTTAAGTGGGGGAGAGTTGTAACACCTTGAATTTAGAAGGCCGGAAAAGAGAAGAAAACCTCAAATGAGGAAGTGACTCGTCAAGTAGATGGGCGACTCGAAGAGTAGTAGCGCGTTTTGGTTGCGGGTTTAACGACCTACTCGACGAGTCAGAAGACTGACTCGGCGAGTTGGCCAGGTTTGGGGAAAAGCCTAAATCCTGGTGTTGCACCCTATTTAAGGAACATTATAACCCTTCATCGGCCTCCTTGATGCTCTCTCAACTCCAGAACGAAACCCTATTGCCTCTCATGCCTTTGTGAGCATTCTTGAGTGTTGTGAAGTTTGAAGAAGAAGGTGAAGCCTTGGGGATACAAGAAAAGACTAGTATATCCAGGAGCCTCTTGCATTCTCCTCTATTTTCTGGTAAGCAAGTTTCCACCTTGATCATTATGCATGTAGATGTCTCTTCTTTTCATTCGGGGCGGGGGGGGGGGGGGGGGGGTTAGTCCAAGAATCCTAACATGATAGGAATGGACATCCCAAGAGCTTGTGTTTTCAGATCTAGCACTATTAAGGGCTGTTATGGCATAAAGGTGCAAGATTTATACCATAGTAATCCCCATGAGAACATATGAAGTGTTCTTTTGGCCTTTTCAGCTCAAAACACCATGAATGGAGGAAAAAGGCGGTAGCTTTTCATGGTTAGGAGATGGTTGGGTCCAGATCTATGTGTTGGATGCTTTGAGACTCTTAGAAATCATCTGAATAGATTGAGACATAGAGGGACTCGACGAGTCACTAGCGGGACTTGACGAGCTAGACCGCTTTCTTACCCCAAAACCCTTCTGTTAAAGCATATGAGTCGAGTGGTTGGGGACTCAGCGAGTCCTGGTCCATATTGGGTATAAAGTTCATCGTACGCGACGAGTTCAAGGAAGAATTCAGCGAGTCTAAGGAAATCTCCTTAGTTCATAGAGATGGAATCGACGAGTTGTTCATACAATTCGGCGAGTCACAGACTAGACACATTCACATGTAAATGATGAACTCGACAAGATCAAGGATGAACTCGGCGAGTCGGTTGAAGATGGTCCCCATAGTATGGTTAAAAGAGAACCCATCAAGTACTTGCTAGACTCAACGAGTTGAGTCGAGGGATGTATTGGGTTGTAGGGGTATTGACTCGACGAGTGGTAGAACAACTCGGTGAGTCAAGTCAAATGGAGGTTGAATTTGACCAAGGTTGACTTTTGGAGTATTGTAACACCCAAAGTTTTAAAGGCCAAGAAAGGAAAGAAATCCCTAATTTTAAGGGTCGACTCGGCGAGTCCGAGCGGGATCCGAGTCAAGGTGTAAGTGGCCAACTCGGCGAGTCGGCCAAGTGGACTCGACGAGTCTGGTCTGTGCGAGGAAAACCCTAAATCCGGGACTTTGGGCGCTATTTAAGCTTCTTATTCTCTCTATTAGGGTTCCTTAGAGCATCCCTCATTCAGAAAACGAAGCCTAAGCCTCCATTGTTGTGCATCCAAGCTTCCAAGCCATTTTTGGGTGATTTGAAGGAAGAAGAGGGAGGGGAATCAGTGAAGCTTCAAGGATTGGCTTCAGATCTGGAGTTTGTGGAGTCTTTCTAAGGTATTGAAGGTATTAAGTCATTTCTTTCCCTTAGATCTATCTTGGTTGTGAGTTTTGGGCTTTTTAAGCCATGATTAGCCACCCTTATGGGTTAGAAGTCGGATCTGGAGTTGCTACTTCAAATCCAAGTGTGTTATGGCCTGGAGAAGCAAAACGTATCAGCCCTTGAGTCGATTTTGAAGCCCCTTGGACTTAAACCCTAGTTTATGGCATATTTTGCCTAGATCTCCTTCTCTACACGTAAAGTTTGCAACTTTACGTGAGGAACAGGCTTGGGAAGGGTAGATCTACAGTTTACAGTCCATGCATGACTCAAAAGTCCTCTGCATGTAAGGAGAACTGAAGGGACTCGGCGAGTCCTTTGAGTGGACTCGGCGAGTAGCATGAAGTTGTGGAGAAACTCGACAAGTGGGATGAACAACTCGTCGAGTCGTATGAAGATTGCCTTGTACTCGGCGAGTCTGTTCTTGGACGCGGCGAGTCAGGTCGCGAAACCCCAAACCCTTCAAGTTGAGACTCGAATCAGTGAGTCGGGTGGAGACTCAGTGAGTTGGATAGGTCAGGACTTAGAAATCGGTAGACTCGGCAAGTCATGGACTGACTCGGCGAGTCGAGTCGCGAATGGAAGGAATCTGATCATTTTGAACTCGGCGAGTCAGTAGGGTGACTCGGCGAGTAGTGTTGACCTGGAAGGTTGACTTTGACCAGGACTTTGACCTTGACCAGGGTTAACTTGGTTGTCTTTCGGGGGTCAATTAGACTCAGTGTTGCATTGATATTGGTAGTTCGGGGAGCAGGGGGAGCAGGAGTTCCGTGAGTTGTCGGGCAGCAGCTAGTGAGATCATCAGCAAGTTCAGCCAGTGCAGGTGAGTTTCCCTTTGTGTGAATGGGTCTAAGGCCATAATGCCGGCCCATGTAGTTACAAGTAGAAGACCCGGGGGGGGGTTAGCCCTAGGCATAGTATGCTAGTATGATTCTCAGGACGAGGTCCAGTAATAGCGGGCGGGTGCCCAAGGATTGTTATATGATAGTTTATACTTGTTGTCTGTGTGATACATGTATGTAACTGGTAGGGAGGTAAGTGTGGGCGAGGTCCCGTATCTCACCAATAGCAGAGTGTGGATGGGGTTCCACATCTCAATAGTCGCATAACAGGGGCGAGGCCCAAGTTAGGGAAGGAGTGAGGGTGGGCTGGGCCCATATCTCACTACCACTAGGAGCGTGGACGGGGTTCCATGACTCATCAGTAGCAGTACATGGGCGAGGCCCAAGATAGGTGAGGCCTTAGGACAGAACCAGTTGCATGTGTTTAGTTATGTGTTGTGAAATGTTTATGTGTTATTATTTGTTGGTGGGCGAGGCCCTGTGACAGGCGAGGCCTAAGTAAAACAGATCTGTACCCGAGCGGGGATCAAAGCCAAGCGGGGCCTGGAGCGGCGGGGCCGTTGTAGCGGGCGAGGCCCAAGGTAGGGGCGAGGCCCAAGATAGCGGGCGTGGCCCAGTATGTGCAATATGTGGTTATGCATGGTATGTGGTAGGGTGGGGAACTCACTAAGCTTCATGCTTACGGTTTTTAGTTTTGGTTTCAGGTACTTCCGATAGCGGAGGGAAGAGCTCGGGGTGATCGCATGGCACACACCATAGATTAGACAGCCTGGGAATGTTTACTCTGATAATGAATATGTGTTTTGAAAACTTATACTCATATTATGTTTTGGAATGATGACTTTACTTTAAGTAATGATTTATTAAAATAAATTTTTGGTATTAAATTTTGGGTCGTTACAAGTTGGTATTAGAGCCTTAGTTTGAGGGATTTGGACATGCTCTCGGGTGTGTCTGAACTCAAACTGAGGAATTGGTAAAGAAGTTTTCAAAATGAAAAGACAGTGTTGTAAAAAGGGAGTTTTAAGATAGAAAACAGTTATAGAAAAGCAAAAGAATTCAGAAAGATAAAAACTTTGAAAGGAGAAACGAGGTGTGGTGCATGCAATCAACCGAGCTCAAGTAAGTACCCCAAAATACCCATACAAGTTTATGATTTGATTATCAGTTAATAGAACAGCATGCTAGATTAGGACTAAGGATCTAGGGAGGATGTCATATGTGCCTGTTATATGTGCTTTTGATCTGCATGATAGTGTTGAATAGTCAGTAGTAGGATAGCATGATTAGGTTATGCCTGAGTTTATGGGTTGTGTTGCATGCTAGTTCAGATTCTTGCTATGTGGATATGATTGCTTGAGTGTGTTATGTTTAGATTTTCCCTTTGTCTGAATGTTGCTTGCTTTGTGCATTGTGGGATTTTGAGTGATGGGAGTTAGCCATTAGGTGGATACGGTATGTCACATGTGATCAGGGTTGAATAATCTCAGAGTGTGGGGTTTGGTCCTATTGCGCAACTCTTGTTTGAGTCCAACCATTGTAGGAACGAGTCCTCTACTTGAAGGATTATCTGAGCCTCGTCACATGTGATGGTATCCAGGTGATGGCTAATTGGCATCACAAGGGGACCTTCAACAGCTGAGGGCTGGTTTGAGTTGAGTTAGAGGTTTCCCTAAAGTAAGCCTAGGATGAGGTAGTGCTAGGAGCAGTAGAAGTAGAAAAGGGACCTGGTGGAGTCAAAGCAGTTCTTGAGGAAAGTACGGATAGATGTGGAAGGTAGTATGGGCCCGTACTACTGAAAGCAGAGGATCCGTACTCGATTCGGGAAAGGCCGAGACAAGACCGGGAACCTGGTAGTGAGTATGTTTGGTCTCGCAGCAGTGAGGAGTATTCAAATAATGGTTATGTTATATGTTTCAGTATGGTGACATTGCAAGAGGGACCAGCGGCTGGATCAGGCGCCGGAGAGGGATTGGGCTCGGGTTCAGGGACCGAGCAGCCCGAGGAGCGGATGAGAGAGTTGATATCAGCTGAGGTCACGCGCAGTATTCTAGCTCAGACTCCTGTGATCTTTGGCACGGTCAAGGAGGGTATACTGGAGATTTTGGATGAGAGGCTGGGAGCCTTCCGTACTGAGATGATGGCTTTGTTGGGAGCGCGTACCTTGACATTTCGGGAGTTCAGGGCTTGCGGGGAACCAGATTATCATGGGGCTAGGGACCCCATCGCTAGCAGCAGATGGTTGGCTGATGTTGCCAATGCATTTCGTACGAGCCGGTGTCCTGAGGAGGACAAGGTCAGACTCGCTTCCTGTCTTCTGAAGGACAGAGCGAGGGATTGGTGGGAAGAGATTGGTCATGCTTTGGGTGATGATGCCGCGTTGGACGCGGTGACTTGGAGTGATTTCTCAGCTAGGTTCAGAGCGGAGTTTTCGCCGATTATTGAGGTGCAATAGTTGGCCCGGGAGTTTCAGGATTTGACGCAGACTACTGAGACTGTGGCGGAGATCACCGCCAAGTTCAGGGAAAGAGCCCTTCTTGTTCCGCAGTATGTCGCGGATGAGGAGATGAAGAAGGCACGATATCATGAGATGCCGAGGGATGACATCAGGGAATTCGTGAGCAGGCCCGGTTCTAAGACGCTGGAAGATATGATTTCTCGGGACAGGGAGAGGGAAATTGATTTGGAGCAGATCCGGAAGAGGAAGCCGGATGAGGTTCAAGTAGCCGTGAGTTCGGGCAAAAGGCCCAAGGGATCGGATTCAAGATCGAGGGATCATCAGGAGCGCAGTCGATGCAGAAAGTGTGGTAGGACGCATAGGGGCGCGTGCATGAGTGGTAGTGGTGGTGAGTCTGGCTGCTTTAGGTGCGGTCGAACTGGTCATTTTAGCAGAGATTGTACTATTACCATCACCCAGGGATCAGACTTGATATGTTCTCACTACAATCAGAGGGGCCACAAGAAGGCCCAGTGCCCCAGTTTGCTTTCAGCAGGACGGGTGATGGCACCTGCCCCTGCAACTTTGAGGATCACAGACGGCCGTCAGGTCCGTGCGGAGGTGCCTACGGTAGGAGGCAGGGCTTTTCAGATGGCTACCTTGGAGACGAGAGCAGCGCCGGACGTTGCAGGTATGCGATTTCCGTTTTCAGTTCTTTTGTTTGTGCATGATGTTATATTGTTATGGTTCTGCATCATTATCTGTATTAGCATTTCATTTGAGCGGTTTGATTGTGATCGAGTTATATGCCATCTGCATACCCTGGATATTGGTTAGTAGTTAAGGGATGGGTTGTATCGAAGAAGGTTACTTATGGTGCAGTAACTGTAGCATGCCTTGGATGGACTCGGTAAGTCTCGCTAGTTCGGAGCCGTATAAGTTTTCGAAATGGACTGGTTAGATCCTTAGCTATGGTAAGCTTGGGATTCCTCAGCGGATTGATTATGGTAGCAAGGATTGGGATTTCTCTTCATTGAGCATCGAGGCGTAAGCAGGATCGAAGTGGGGGAGAATCCTCCGAGTGTATAAGGGTAAGAGCACGCAAATCCAGATCGAGTATGTGATTTCTTAGAAGGAAAGGAGGTAGTTCAGCGTTTGAAGGATTGAGTATTTCAGGGTTGGGAGTTTGAGAAACTCCTCATCAATCCGTGCGTGTAAAAGGTAATGGTGAGTATGTGGTTCGGATTCAGGTTGAAGGGTCGCCTGTAGGACTTGTGTGAGTCGGAATGGAGATCTTGAGGTCAAATAGCAGGAGATGTTTTCGTGTTAGCAGTCAGTGGCAGAAGCAACATGTAGAGCATGGAAGAGTGGCGGGAGAGCCTCGGTTTTCTTCAGCAACAGTCAGTGGTGGGAAGTGTTGTCAGACTAGGGGGAGTCGTAGCATTCTGTAGTAGCTTCGTTGGCGGAGTTGGGGCGAGGCCCTTATCTCCTAGCATTCAGATAGGGATCAGGAATGGGTAATGGATGAGAATGGTAATGAATTGCCTGTATAGCCCTTGAGAGAGGCCGTTCTAGGATATAGTCGGGTGAGACCCGTGGGCGAGGCCCGTATGAGAATAGCATTATAGGTGAGACCTGAGAGCAGGGTTGCTCAGTAGTATGGTTGGGTGAGACCCGTGGGTGAGGCCATTGAGTTTTAGCAGCACAGGTGGGACCTGGTAGGATCTTAGTGTCTAGATAAGGGGATCAGGGATCCCATGAAATTGTATTGCCAGCATGGTAGAATAGGTTGAGCAGTATAGGTGGCAGAAGTTTCTTCGAATGTCGCTGGGAGCGACTAGTGGTTGTGCTGGGTCAGCAATCGGTGAGAGTCAGTAATCCAGATATTGATAGATTGGTAGGGACCAGGATGGTCTTAGTTCATCCGGAAGCCAGATAAGGAATAGCAGGATTTCTAGTCAGTAGCAGTGTGGGGATGCAGAGTATGGTGGAATTCAGTTAGTCGATCGTAGGGTGCTCGACACCGAATGGTAGTAGAAGAATGCACAGTGGATACTGGCGACGATGACCCGTACTAGGAGTAGCGGGAGTAATAGATTGGGTGAGGAAAGGGTCTTCGCAGTGGCAGAGGGGATAGATGGTTATGGAGCATTGTCGTGGGGAGGCAAGGAAAATGCGCAAGGAAAGAAGGGGTGAACCCCTACGGGGACAGTGCAGTATTTGGAGATTACCAGAAAGATTGTCGGTTGAGTAAGTTGTGTTCCAGGATGTTCAGGGTCAGGATGGACCCGGGATGATTATCTGTAAGGATCGATATTAGTCTGAATGACTGAGCGGAAGGCCAGCAAGGGTAGGCAGCTGGTGTTAGAATGAATGGTGGGTTATTGGAGGCAGATCGCAGGTGGTGGATCCTAGCAAACTTCGAGGACAAAGTTTAGTTTAAGTGGGGGAGAGTTGTAACACCCAAAGTTTTAAAGGCCAAGAAAGGAAAGAAAGCCCTAATTTTAAGGGTCGACTCGACGAGTCCAAGGAGGGATTCGGCGAGTCCGAGCGGGATCTGGGTCAAGGTGTAAGTGGCCACCTCGGCGAGTCGGCCCAGTGGACTCGGCGAGTCTGGTCTGTGCGAGGAAAACCCTAAATCCGAGACTTTGGGCGCTATTTAAGCTCCTTATTCTCTCCATTAGGGTTCCGTAGAGCATCCCTCATTCTAGAAAATGAAGCCTAAGCCTCCATTGTTGTGCATCCAAGCTTCCAAGCCATTTTTGGGTGATTTGAAGGAAGAAGAGGGAGGGGAATTAGTGAAGCTTCAAGGATTGGCTTCAGATCTGGAGTTTGTGGAGTCTTTCTGAGGTATTGAAGGTATTAAGTCATTTCCTTCCCTTATATCTATCTTGGTTGTGAGTTTTGGGCTTTTTAAGTCATGATTAGCCACCCTTATGGTTAGAAGCCGGATCTGGAGTTGCTACTTCAAATCCAAGTGTGTTATGGCCTGGAGAATAATCACTATCTGAGATAAGCACTATCTAACGAGTTGACTCGTCGAATAAATATCCTTTCACTTTTTGTCCTATCAAATTAAATAGTAACATTAATGTTTATTTAATTAAATTTTAGTATATTAATATTATACATGTTTTGATTTGATTTGGTAGGATGATTTGTATGAACATAATTTCTCTTTCGATTAATGACAAATAATATGACAATTTATTTTTATTGATGTTCTATATGTATTAATGACTTTTTATTTTTTAAAAATAATCCAACCCAATTTATGTTTAAGTGATCAAAAAGCATAGACCATAACGCTTGTTATACCGAATAACATAGCATAGCAGGTGTTAATAGGTATTTGGAAATTAATGATTTATGAGTTTTTATTATTATTTTGAGAAATATTTATTTATTATTTAAAATACATATTAATTCTTTATTTCACATACATCCTATTTAAAAATTTCATTTTAGAAATATTTAAGTTGTGTTTGATATGTCCCAACTAAACTAATTTATTTTTAAAAATCTTTAAGTTTTATATTTGGAAAACCAAAAAATAACTGATAAATTATATAATAAATTAGCCTTTTTTAAAAGCTACATAGAATAGCTTTTCATAGCTTTTCATGAGTTTTTTTTTTTTTTTTTTTTGAAATGTACCGAATATACCCTTAATTATCAAAAACATATATTTTTTAAATGTCTTTTTATTTCATTTTATATCTTACAACTAATATTTTACCAAATGTTATTTTTATACCAGTTAGCTTTTCAGCTAGTCTATCTGACGAGTTGACTCGTCGAGTCAAGCCTGGACTCGTCGAGTCACCCTGGACTCGGCGAGTCCAGCCTCTAGAACACCAAAAAAATCGAATTTTTTAGATATACAATGCATCAATGCAATTGAAACCATCCTAGGCTCTGATACCACTTATGGGTTTTGGTCATAAGACATCCTATGTGCTCATACAAACCCTAATGCTTGGATCTAGGTTTCTCTATTGTACATGCTTTGAATCCAAGACTATAAACCCTAATTCTAGCATATGGAAATCGATATTAACATATAATTAGGTTAAGATGTTACCTTGATTGTTATGTAGCAATAACAACTCCAAATCTCCTTGTATTGACTTTGGAAGGCTTAGAGTCACAAGTGTCACTCCTCTAATGGCTTACAAACACCAAGAGCAAATGGAGAAGGTATAAAGAGAGAGGAGAGAGTTAGGAATTCATCCTTAGGACTTCTTGGGAAGGCTTAGACGAATTCATGAGCCTTAGGGGGTTTATATAGGTGTAAAGATTAGGGTTTTAGTCATTATCCTTATCTAGTTGCTTGCCCACCAAGTAACCATAAGATAAGTCTTAGAAACCCTTATCATAGTCGAATTCTAAGGCATTATCTCCTTAAATTCGTTCACCCTATATTTAAGATAATCCTTACCTTATTTTGTAATTATCACATAATTACAAATCAGCCCCTCTAGTTTAATTAATTACACTTGATCACAAAATTAATTCCTAATTAATTATTGAACAATATTAATTAAACAAATATGATTTCTCCTTTAATATATTATTCTTATAACATATTAATAAATCATAATAACCTCTCTCTCTTTATTTATTTCTCCAATCAAGTTGCTTTGGTGAAGGCAACCCAAAAGGACCATGCACCATCGGGTCAAGTACATACCAAAATAGTTATGAACTTAGACACTAATCCAACAATAAGGGGCCGAAAAATTGTGAGTTATCCCCTTATCATCCAAAAAGTCTTCAAAATCCTTGTTCTTGAATTCCAGTCCATTGTCACTTCTGATGCTTCTGACCGTCTTCCTTAATTGCACTTCCACTTGCTTGATGAACACCTTCAGCTTGGGAGTCACATCTGATTTCTATTTAAGAAAGAAAACCCAAGTGAAGCGTGAATAGTCATCTACAATAACAAGAATGTACTTACTTCCACTGATACTCTCTATAGCAGAAGGTCCACACAAATCAATGTGTAACAGTTCAAGTGCTTCCACTATTTTAGTATTGATGCGTGTAGGGTGGCTTTTTCTGCGCTGCTTACCCATCTCACATGCTGCACATAAATGCTCCTTATCGAACTTGAGAAGAGGAAGGCCTCGAACGTGTTCACCAATCACTAATTTGTTGATATCTTTGAAATTTAGGTGTGATAGACGCCGATGCCATAACCAGCTTTCATCAGTGTTTGCCTTTGACAGCAGACAAATAGCTGGTGTCCTTCGAATTGGATTAAGATTCAGAGGGTACATCTCTCCCTTTCGCGCAGATTTCAGCAGAACCTTCTTGGATTGTTTTTCAATTATCTCAGACTCCTCATCATCGAATGATACCTTCAAACCTGTGCCCACAACTAATTGCGATACACTGATGAGATTGTGCTGTAATCCTTCTACATAAGCCACCTTTCTGATTGAGAAGTCTCCATTAGTTATCATGTCGTATCCTTTGATTGTTCCATAGGAATTGTTTCCAAACTTTACAAACCCACCATCTTTCAGAGACCGAAACTCCCTTAGCTCCTCCTTCCTCCCTGTCATGTGACGCGAGCAGCCACTATCTATATACCATTCGTCGTCAAACTACTCGTCACTGATTACCTGTAAATTCAAGTAGATTTAGGAACCCAAAGTTTCTTGGGTCCTGGTGAGTTTTTAACAGAAAAAGGAATAACTATAGAAGCATCAACTAAATAATTTCATTTAATAAGAGTGGTTTGATCTTTTCTTTTAATGGTATACACCTTGATTTTTGTTTTATCTTCTTTAAATTTTAGAGTACCTGCTGGTGTTGCTTTTGATGGTTTAGTATTTTTCGTTTGATTCCTAGGTTTAGTGGAGGATTTCTTATTTTCCTTCTCAGAGTCTGATACCAGCTTTGCTTTTCCTTTGATGTCCTTTAAAGAATTTGTTTCATCTTGGGACTTGGAGGATCTACAACTAGGATTGGGACCAAATCTGGGTTTAGGACTGAATCTGGATCGAGGACCGAAACTAGGTCTAGGACCGAAACTTGGTCAAGGACCGAAAGTGAGTTCAGGATCGAGACTTGACTTTCGGTTCTGGGATTTGGAATAATAGGAATTTGGACTGAACTTTTCCTTCAACTTTTCCTTTCCCTTGTCCATGGATTCTTTCCTAGGAGGCTCATAGTTGGGATTTTGAGAATTCCAATGCCTTTTCCGTTCATTCAGATTCGTGGCGTATCTTTGATTTCTCAACCCTTTCTGTTCAGCTAGCTCCTTCTGAGATTTGTGAACATTGAAGATGGCCTTTGGTTGCTCCTTCTGAGTTACAGTTGTCTTACCTTCCATTTTAGATTATGTACTGTTCTTATTTTGAACTTTCGGTGCTTCCTCTCTCTTGAGTAGAACTTTCGGTTCTTCCCTCTTGATTGGAACATTAGGTTCAACCAATTGGTTCCTCAAGAACATCTTTGGTTCCACTTGTGCTTGGAATATTGAAGCTGAAGGGTTTGTTGATGGGTTCTGGTATGTATCTACCTTTGACTCTCCATGTGATTTTCTCAGACAGTCCCACAGTCTCATCTGCGTTATCAATAGGAGCAGACCACAAATAGTCTTCGCATCCTTCAGCGTTATCTTCGTCAACTATTGTTCTTAATTCTGCCGTTTGCCTTTGAGTGACCCCAGTCACAACATAAACCTGATTTGGCACGATCTGAACCTTTTGATAGACCAAGGCTTTTTCTTTGAGTTTTGGTTTCTGTTCTTTTAACAGACGCGCAAACTCAACCGAGTTTTCTGATATAAGAGGTTTTTCACTCTCGGTTTCATTTTTCATAAACTTACAGCAATCAACTTCATCCTCTACTGAGATTTCACTCATCTCGCTTTCCGCATCAAATTCAGACGAATTATCTAAGTTTATTTTATTATCTTTAACAATTTTAGCATTTGACAGATCGAATGTTTGTATAGTTTCAGTTTTAATCTTTAGCCTATCATTTTCATCTAAGATATCTTTTAACATACTTTTATGTTCCTTAGAATCGATGAAAGTTTCTATCTTATCCAAACCTAGCCTATATGACATTGATGTTTCTTCAGAGGACACTTTTGATTCACAATCTGCTATAACTTCGTCTTCCTTAAATTCAAGAAAGGGCAAAATCATCTTATGAATTTTCTTACCAATTTCACAATTTAAATGTAATTGAGCAATATTAGTATAAAGACGCTTAGCAATTAAACAAAAAACATTTCTTTGTTTTAATAACTTTAAATTGTCTCTTTGCAAATAAATACTTTCATCCCTAGCCCTAACTAACTCTGCTTCCTTCAGCTCAATCTAGATTCTCCTATCCTCACTTTTTGAAGACACCCTGCCGAGTTGGTCAGTTAGGTTAAAATTCGCTAAGCGGGTTTGCATGAGGCTACTACTTAGGTTAGAAAATTTAAAGTTTAATTCATTTAATTCTTCTTGATAATCAGTTTTTGAAATTTTAAGAGACTCAAGAATAGAATGTACCTTTTTGATCAATCGATCGCAGTCGTTGATCTTCTCACTCACCGGCTTGGCCGCAAAGCACTTGTTTTCTGTCAGGTTCGGTTCCGTATTTGCACTTTCGGTTGATGGACCAGCAGTGATGATAAAGCACTTTCCACGTGAACCTTCATTCTTTGCCACGTACGCCTTTCCATGAGTGGGTCTTCTAACCTCTTCGTCTTCAGAGTCAGTTGACCAGACCTTTACGCCACCGAACTCATCTTCCCCAGCATTCTCCTGTACGATTAAGGCGTTCATTGAGCTGTTGGACGCCTTTTTCTTTTTGACTTCTTCTAATTTGCGCATATAATACGCCTCATTATCTTCACCCTCTCTTTTCTCAGCCATCTTTCTCAACATGCAATCTTTGGCAAAATGGTTCTTGCCGTGACAATAGTTGCAGTCGTATCCAGAGTCTCCTGCAAGTTTGTTCTCCTTTTTCTCTTCATCCTTTTGAGAGGAGACTTTCGGTTCATCCTTCATCTTCTCAGAACTATAACTTCCCTGCCAGTTTCGGTTCTTGTTGACGGGAAATTTTCTCCTTGCGAATTTCTTTGGATTTGTGATCATCAAGGCATACTCCTCACTTGTAAGGTCGCACTCTGACATGTCTAACTCTTCTTCTTCTTCAGCAGTACTTTTTCCTTTAGAAACAAGAGCCAATGATCCCACACCAGAGACCACTTTCGCTTCCTTGGTTACAACACTTTCATGGGACTTCAGTATCCCTACTAGTTTCGCCAGCGAGTACGATTTGAACTGTTCATGCGCCTTCACAGTGGAAACCACAACCATCCATTCTAGTCTCAACCCGTTCATGAACGTTACTTTCTACTCGATCAACTTCTTCTCTATCCCATGCTTGATCATCTTACTTAAGAGATGATTAAACCGATCAAAGGTCTGTACAAGCTTCTCTTCAGGTTTCTGTTTGAAAACTCCAAATTCAGATAGTAAGAGAGTTTGAATGGAGTGTTCCAGATCTTCATCAGTTGAGTAAAGTTCCTTCAGCCTATCCCAGATCTCTTTAGCAGTTGTGCATGAACCTACAAGCCGAAAGGTTTCAGATTGCAGGGCGAATCTTATCATTCGCTTGGCTTTAACGTTACACAAGATCTTGTCCTTCTCATCCTCTGGCATCTTCTGAACATCTGTCACCAACTTGTTGTAATCCTTTTGCGTCGTAACAGTTGTGTTTGTCTCCGAATGTACAAACGGTCCAAGAGTGATAGCTTCCCAGATGAGATAGCCATTGTCTTCCGATCCAACCACGTAATCTTCAAAGTGATGAGCCCATACTTCGTAGTCTTGAGTATAGAGTATGGGTACTCTGGTTGTTGATCCGATGTTGTTTGAGATGTTAATTGGGTTTGTATGCGAATCATCGTGAGACATGGTGAGCTGCTAGAATCAAACCTGTAAACTTGAGATTAGGGTTTTATCAAAAACAGAGTTGTCGTCGATATGAAGACGACGACTTCTATTTATACGATAAAAGCGGAAACCCTAAAGTATTACGAATACAGAAGGAATGTGTATTGATCACACAGTCTCCTGCTCTGATACCAATTGTTAGAACAAAGTTCTTTTAGGATCGTATGATTCCAAGCAAAATATTAAATAAGAACGTAATAAAGAACACAAGTATGGCGCTGAATATGTCGAATGATTAATGCAATAACACCTCAGAAGAGCTCAATAAAGAACTTCAATATGTAGAGGCGTTTAGGGTTACAAGAATCAACGTAATAGAAAACTTGTTAATATACGCATACATGCATGCATATATATATATATATATATATATATATATATATATATATATATATATATATATATATATATATATATATATATATATATACTATAACCCTACAGCTAATCTAGATAACAACGAAACTAATCTAGATAGACACGGATGGACAGACCCAATCCGGATACAAAATACATAGCCCAAGACGCAACACAAATATACTCAACATAAAAAATTATGAGCAGGACCCAAATAATTAATCAAAACAAAATAATTTATGCGTGAAGGATTTAGAAAAAGTAAAAATGTAGTTTTCTTAAAAAAAAAAGTTATCCATTACCGATAAGCCTGGGGAAATGAATATATATATATATATATATATATATATATATATATATATATATATATATATATATATATATATATATATATATATATAGAGGTAAAGGATTAAGAACCATTAAATATATTATTGTCTGTTTAATATAAACAATAAAAAAACATACAAAAGCTACATTTTAAAATCTGATCTATCAACGAAAGATCCTCTCAAATTCTCCCATAATTTTTTGGTGAACACACATTCCTTATTAGCACCACCACCTACCACCTCCATCATAACCACCTACTGCCTTTGGCACCATCGCCACTAACAGAAAACCAATGTCGGACGACCGCGTCACCTCTCTCCACTGTTGTTGTTCTATCACCGCCCCCGACACTCTTGATGTCCAACTTTATGATTTTTGGTAGCCTCAAGATCTGCGATTTTCTGGTCGTTGTTGCACTGGATCTTCCAAATCTGCGATTTTCTAACCACCGCCACTTCCTTCGCTTCTCGATGATGCTCTGCGAAGACCACAACCAACAGCACCTCCATGATTTCCGGTGACAGGCAACTAAATTCATAGTAGATCAGACATGTTTAAGCTCTAACACCGACGAGCACCATGATTGCTTTCATTCTCCACCCCCACTGATGTCCAGCGGCTCCAACTCCTCCATGTCACCTACATCACCTCCTCATCTTCTTGTTGGCGAGACCAGATCTAGAAGCTCTGATAAACGACTACAATTTCCAATAGATCTCTTCCCTATCTTCTCGTCCGACGATTCTTCCGTTTTCGTCTCCTCCGTCATCGGCTCCTCTGTTATCTATTGATCCCTAAGTGTTTTCCGGTAATATTTTCTTTTAAACTATCAGCAATTACAACGGAGTACAAAACACATCTGAGTAAGCAATGCTTTTTTCCGTTAACATCTTCTGACGAGATGTTCCAACGACTGTTTAGGATTTCCAGTGAGTTCAACATGACCAACTGTATTGTTTGGTCACGAGTTCCGGTAGAAACCCGTTCTTACGAGTATTTTATGTGCTTTTCAACGATTATCGTTAAAAATAAAATGGAGATTTATGAGAAGTGAGAGTTCCAAATCACTCTCCGGTAATGTTATGGAGACCTTTGAACAGTTGAAGGTGACGTATCACAGGATGTATGTGTGCGCAAGGGTGATTGGGTTGAGATGTTAGGCGTACGAAAGTTGGCTGACATATCTAGATATGAATAGTTATTAGTGTTTTTCTATATTTCTTGTTGTGATGGAGCCAAAAAAGACAAAGCATCATAATGAGGCATACTTGGTGGTTGCCGAGGCCAACAAAATTAATAATCCTATCTTTTACATTAAAATAGTGTATAGTGGTAAAGGGTTCGAATCCGCAGAGATTTGTTCAATTTTATAACTCTATGAAAAATCTCTTTGTAAAAGTACTTGTAAAATGACAATAAAAATAAAAGTGTGGATTTGGATCTTTTTAAAATACTTGAAATAAAACTAGAATTAAATTAAGATTTAAATGGACAATTAAAAAAAAATAAGAGTTTGATGTAAAATCAATAAGGGAAAGATGGTTGACTTAAGGTTTCCTCACTTTGAGTTTTAATAAACATATCATTAGAATCCAATGGTGTAATACTTGTTTTAAATCCTTAATTTGGCTATAGTAATCCAAGAAGCTTGAGATTACCTAGACTTTTCTTAGTTTTTAAAATGGTTAGAGATGCTCATAACAATTTCTTAATCAAAGTCACAATTTTCATTAAGCATGTAATTAGTGAAAGTCAACTAGCATTAAGAACCAAAAAGTCACCAAATCCAATAGGAGTCAAATGCTTTCAATACCATGTTGGCGAAAATGTTTTTTTGATTGTGTGAAACAAAACTAACACAAGAATCATTTGTTGCTTGCTAATTTGAGGATCATTTAGTTAATCAAGAAATTAGCCAACTAATCACCACAAGCATATTAAAACTCATGAATAAAAACATACAAGTAGTAATAAAATGTTAAAACACAAAACATTCTCATAAAGATTCAAGAACTAGTTCATGGAGTCTTCAATATTCAACATAAGTCAAAGGATTTCACCAAAGTCAACCAAGTTTTGTCTAGCCAAGCATGGCTAAACTCAAGAAAACAATGTTGGGTATATGGTGTTGCGTCTTGGGCTCGTCTCTTAGCCTTATTTTGTATCCGGATTGGGCTTGTCCATCCGTGACTTATTTTGTTAGGGTTTGAGTATTTATAGATGCCTGCATGCATCTTAGTACGTAGGATTCTAGAGATAATTATATAGTATTCATTGTTTTGTTATCTTGTAAACCCTAAAAGCCTCTACAGCGGAATTTCTTTGTCGAGCTCTGCTGAGGCTTGAATCATTTGAATCATTAAGCATACTGTTGATTCCATCTTTTATTTATTACTTTACTTAAATTGTTTTGCCAAACCTGTGAAAGATCTAATCGATCTTAGAGATTTATATCTCATCAAACAAGATAAGTAAAGATTGTACCAAATATTTTACAATATTCAAGAGCAAAAATATGAAGTTATTCAAGGTTCTTGGCCTTCAAAGTGCTCCAAAATCTCTAGAGAATGCTCTCAAGTTTGGATGTGAAAAAGTTGAGAAAAGTTGCACACCAACCTTCCCCATATAGAGCTCCAATTAAAATCCCGAAATTTCCCCTACAGGAATCCACGCGGGCCATGTGGAAACCTTACGCGGGCCATGTAAGAGAGACGGAGATTAGTCTTCTTTAATTTTTGGGGCTCCACAACTTAACCCATTTGGCACAGTTCGAGTCTGATTAGCTTCTGGCCCATTTTTCTGCAAGATTTCTTCATTTTAGGCTCAATTAGCCTTTTCTAAATGGTCCATAGCTTCCGTGAACGCCCGATCATCAATCTTTGCATACTCGAAAATTCCCCCGCATCTTGTAAATTTAAAGTTTATTTCTTCCAAGTCTTCAAATAATTAACAAGCCCACTCCATGCATCATCTCCATAACCATCAAGCCCAAAATTCTTGTTGTCCTCCAAGTCCAATTGCTTCCCAAAGATCCCGCTCCGCTATTCTCCTTAAAATCTGTAATTATACTCACGAAACTAAAAAGTACCTGAAATTGGTCATATAACAACAAAAAGGAAAATATGAATGCAATTTAACTAAAATGTGAATGAAATATGCTAAAATAAACTACAAAAAAAAATGAAACTATCAAATCACCCCAAGCTTAAACCTTACTTGTCCTCAAGTAAGACAGGACTATAATGAACCCGGGATGAACTATCCTAAGAAAAATAAAAAGAATGGATAGAACCGTAGAACTTGATCACCGTTGGTCAACATGGTCATAATTGATATTGTTATTATCTCATCAATTTTTCATCCGATGACAATGGAACCATAAACCACAACCAGAATAACTCCTCTAGGTGAGTAAGGAGGGATGGTCAGTCGCAAAACAAATATGCAAGTCTCATATGAATATGTTTTCTCACCTGAATCAATATATTATCATTACACAAAACAAATATGCAAGTCTGTATGTTGTTCATATATGAATAACATATAAAAATTATATATATTTGTGAAAACACCTTGTAATATTCATATATTAATATATTGTGTAATATTCATAAGTGAATATATCATCTAATATTCACAAGTGAATATATTATGTAATACTCACATGTGATATACCATCTAATACTATGTAATATTCACATATGAAAATATCATCTAATATTCATAAGTGAATATACCATCTAATATTCACAAGTGAATGCATCGTCTAATATTTAAATATGAATATAATATGTTTATTATATGCTATATTCATATATCAATAATACTTAAATTGTAAAAAAAAAATTAATCATACTTTTTATTCATAAGTGAATAACAAATATATTGTAGTAAAAAACAGAGGCATTTTTATTCACTTATGAATAACAATAGCTGAAAATATTTTGAAAAAAAATATATCTTCAAAATGTATCAATATGGATTTCTATTTGTAGATAATAAAAATTCATGAATTTTTTATATATTTAAAATCATTTTTCGATAAAAATAACTTTTTAAAAATTAAGACAAAACAAAAAAAACTATGTTTTTGTATATATTAAGGTAATGATTAGCATAGTTTAAGGAAATATATTTTGTTAGGAAACACATGTCTATTCCTTTCCCATTTCCGCTAGTATGACGGAGATTTTTGCGGCAAAAATAAACGAATGACTGAGAATGATTCCTCAATTCTAAATCTTTTTTGTTTTCTCAATTGAACTTATATATATATATATATATATATATATATATATATATATATATATATGTGTGTGTGTGTGTGTGTGTGGAAAAGTGAATATGAGGTTGTTATGTATCTAAGCTTAGATATAGAACCTTTTAAACGATGTTGTTTTAAACAAAACAAATCCAATTTCATTTTCTCTTATTTTGTTTTAATAGAATATCATTGAATTAAGTTCAATTATGTAATGAAAAAGTTCAGTTTTATATATATATATATATATATATATATATATATATATATATATATATATATATATATATATATGTATATATATATATATATATATATATATATATATATATATATATATATATATATATATATATATATATTGCAAATAATTCATGAAGTTTATAACGAAAATAAAAAAAACTAATATTTATTAACGAATATAACTCAAACGTTTTGTCTTTCAAATGAAAATTTATATTCAATGATTTTGTGAAAAGCTCGATTGACTTATGACATGTTCTTCTTTTATATTTTATTCTATTAGTTTTTATTTAGAATTTACTATGACTGATTAAATGATCACGACTTTTAATGCTTTAAATTCTTAGACACAATGAAGAAAAAAAATAAAACATAAATTTAATCGATTTAGAAAGTCACATGATTAATGAAAAATAGTAAAAGAGATATCATGATTACTTTGGATATAAATTGATCAAAAATATATTGTTTGGATGGGTTTATATATAAGCTTAGGTACATGACAGCGACATATTCCTTAAGCTCATATATATATATATATATATATATATATATATATATATATATATATATATATATATATATATATATATATATATATATATATTGGCCACATGTTATTTTGTGGTTATTTTTTCAATTAAATTTTTTCCACTTTGTATTTTATTGTTTTTTCTATTTTTTTTTTAATTTCACATAATATTTAAATGTAATAATTGTAATAAATCTAATAATAAATGTATATCAATTTCAATAATTTTCCTTCTAAAATCAACATATCTAAATTAAAACTTCATTAGTTTCTTTTGTTTATTTATCTAAATTATTTGTTTAAATTTAAAAGAGAAAAAACACTTTCATTTTAATAATTATATATTTTTCTATTTTTTCTTATAAATTCAAACATTTTCAAATGTTTAGAATTTTCATAATAATTTTTTTTAATAAACCCATGTAATACATGGGTCTTATATATATATATATATATATATATATATATATATATATATATATATATATATATATATATATATATATGTATATCAGTGTTTTAAAAATCCTGATTAGGCCCGATTAATCTCTAATTAATCCCTAGGCGCTACTTGACCGATTAGAGAGCGCCTAACGATTAATCCATGCATACAAAATGACTGAAACGGTAGAGTCCAATTAAATTTTAACACTTTGAAGAGGTTATATCTCAATAGAAACTATTTGAGGTATAATTAGTGTTATATTTATCATATTAACCTATTTTGTTATGATATTAATGGTATTTATGAAGTTTTATATGATATCAGTCATATTTAATTTTTAAAAATCTAACAAATTAGCAATTAATGGTCCCCGATTAATCTCCGCCTAACCGATTAATTCATTAACCCCAATCCACCGACAAGCTAACGTCGAACGATTTTTACAACCATGATATATATATATATATATATATATATATATATATATATATATATATATATATATATATATATATATATATATATATATATATAGGGTTAGGTTCATTTGAGACCACCTATATTTTGTGAGACCGTGAGACGCATTTTTTTATTTTTTTAATTTGTTTTAGTTAATTCATGTTCCGAAAATAATATTAAATTTTTTTTTTTGATTTTCCATTTATTTTACATTTTAAAATTATTTATAGAATATGTACAGTGTAATATTCTATTTAGAATATTTCACGTATTTTTCAAAAAAAAAATAGATTTTTTTTTTATTTTTTTTAGTTAATTCAAGTTCCGAAAGTAATATTTAAAAAAAGAATTTTTAGATTTTTCCATTTATTTTGCATTTTAAAATTATTTTTTAGAATATGTCAGTGTAATATTCTATTTAGAATATTTCACGTATTTTTCAAAAAAAAAAAAACGGAATTTTTTTTATTTATTTTATATTTTTTTATATATTTTTTCAGTTAATTCAAGTTCCGAAAATAATATTTAAAAAAAAAAATTTGGATTTTTCCATTTATTTTGCATTTTAAAATTATTTTTAGATTTGGTCTCATGGTCTCACAAAATTAGAATGATCTCAAATGAACCTGAACATATATATATATATATATATATATATATATATATATATATATATATATATATATATATATATATATATATATATATATATAGTTTTCTTTCGATAGAACAAATTTAAGGTTTAGTACAAAAATTCTAAAATAGACTTTTTAAGCAAATCACCTATGAGTGTTGACTGTTGACCAAAGTGGCCATGGGCCATGTTTGCGTATGATCGCGATCGCAAATTCCCAATTATCTTATGAGACATGAACCAATCTATCTTTATGGGTGGGCCACACATGAGAGACATATTTTAACCTTATAATGTTTTGGTTGACTAAAGTGGCACGGGTCATGTTTGCGTATAGGACGTATAGGTTCCAAAAAAAATCTTATGAATCATTTTTAATCCTTGCCGATTGTCTATACTAATGGACCAAAGACTTTTTGCTCTGGACCCGGTGTAAATTTGTCAAGGATACATGTTTTGCAATTAATCTTATTTGGTTCTATTTAAAGTTTAAATGTATTTTAAAAAGTATTATTTAAAGTTTTTTTTTATATTTGAAGTTATAATAAGTAATATAAGTCCATTGCTTAAATATTTTTAATATATTTTAGAAACTAAATTCTAATACATAATCAAAATACATATTGAAGGGCTAGCAAGGGTGTCATCAAGATGTTCAGTTTCTTATAGATTCATTAAGTCCCTTTGGTTGATGATTTCTCCATGTCAGGTCAATTGGTGGTTATATAGACTAACAAATAAAAAATCTAAAAACAACGCAATGCAAAAATGGATTGTAGTAGTGGTAATAGGGATCGAATCCATAATGATTGTCCCAAATTAATTCTATGCACTTAGTTATGTAAAACAATATATAAAATGGTAAGGGGGGTTTCTCATAATGCTAAAATACGATAACAATTAATTTATAATAAATGACTAAAATGAAAAAATATAAAATCTATAAAACAAAAGGTTCTAATACCGGAATAAATCAATTAGTTGACTAATCATCATATAGTTTTGTGGTACAATAGGTTTGGTGGATCATAATTTGGCTATAGCAACTCAAAAACATGAGTCACCTAGATCCTTCTTACATACTTTACATACTATGAAGGTTAGAGAAGCTTATAACACACTTTGAAACCATAGTTATCAAAACATTGCATAAGTCATAAGTCATTGTTCTCAAAACATCATAGACATCTGTCAAATATATCAGAGTAAATAGATCCCAGGCTAAAACAATGGTGTGTGCATTGCAGTCATCCCGAGCTCTTCCTCTCACTTCTGGAAGTACCTGAAACCAAAACTGAAAACTGTAAGCATGAAGTTTAGTGAGTCTCCCCAAGCTACAACATACCATACACATAATCACATAGATTGGGCCCCACCCCTTCCTCGGGCCTCGCCTGGCATCGGACAGAGTCCAGCATCAGGCCCCGCCTGGCATCGAGCCCCACTCGGTATACAGATCTGTTTCTACCAGGCCCCGCCTGTCTCTGGGCCCCACCCACTATACACATACAGACAATAACATATAATCATACTAGCACATAAAGAATCATACACAATACTATATACTCTCTTCCTAAGGCCTCGCCTATCGTGGCCCCCACCCCTACACTGTTGATAATGAGATATAGAACCCTATTCACTCTCAGCTAATGGTAAGATACAGGACCCCGCCCACACTCACCTCCCTACCAGGCACATACAATTATCACAAAGACAACAAATATAACTAAACATGCATTCCTTCATCGGGTACCACCCGGAATCGAACCGTAGTTTAGAAACATACATATAACCTTCCTCGAGCCCCATCCAGCATCGGACTTTAGTCTGGAACATACTGATACCATAATCTACCCATTCATAACCTACTCGGATAATACTAATATATGGGCTCAGCCCACATTTAGCTACTCTACACGGGCCGATATTGGTGCCTTTGACCCGTTCCTACAAGAGAAAACTCACCTCAAAATCTGATTGCAAAATCCCGTGAATAAACCTCTCGCTGCTAACTGGAAGATCCTCGAATTGATGATCTCTTGACTCCCTAAGCTACTTATCATCTTACAAATTAGATAAATTCGGGATTCTTATAACTTAACCATAGGTCCTCACTAGGGTAGAAGACCATTCAAACCCTCACATATTCTTGTCCAAATATGGACTCTACTCAAACCTTTTGAACCCTTTCCATCCTTCTTAACCCACATGGTCAACCTTGGTCAAAGTCAAGGTTAAGTTCAAAGTCAACGTCCAGTCAAAGTCAGAGTCAACACTCTGAATTGACTCAACTCATCAAGTCATCCTCTTGACTCGTCGAGTTCCCTCGCTATTCATAGTCATGATAGAACGAGTCAACTCCTCGAGTCCCTCTTTAGACTCGTCGAGTTCTGCCATGTACAAAATCGAGACAAATCAACTCAACTCGTCGAGTCCCTCTCAGGAATCGCTGAGTCCCTCTGTCTGTTTGGGCCATCTTAAAGGTTTAACTCCCTACTCTTCATATCCAATCCATGCTTCATCTACACACTGAAAATGCCCTTTTAAGGGTAAAGTTTCCAACTTTACCCACTAATAGTCCTTCTTAATGGGTTTAGCTAAAACCCTAGTTATCTAGGACATAGATCTTGGTCCAAAAGCCATAATACTCCAAACCAAAGCATACTAACATAGATATACGCCTTAGACATCATTTGAACACGCAAAGCTCCTAACTTTCCTTCCATTCATGGCCTTTTGGGGATTAAAAGGCCATAATAACACCTTAAAGCTTGCATGGTGCATCCATGGTCATAAAGTTTGCAACTTTATGCAATGAAACCCCTTATAGACCCCATATCTTAAAAGTAGGCCACTTGGGACGTCTATATCCAAATGACTAAGTTTCTTGGACCAAAACCCTCATAAAATGATAAGAAGGAGATCTAACAAGCTACTAAGTAAGGTTGAGGCTTGCTTACCATAAAATGAAGAGGATGAGATGTTGCTTTTGGATCTACAATCTTCTCCTGGAATCCTCTAGCTTCTTCTTCTTCTACAAGCTTCAAAGCACACAAAGTTCACTAAAAAATGGCTCACAAGCTCACACAAGGCTCTAGGGTTTCGTGGATTAGGGTTTGGGACTTAAAGGCTGGAAATGAGTCCATAAGGTGGGGATTAAGATGCTTAAATAGGGTGCAAAACCCCGAATTTAGGGTTTCACTCTGGCAGACCTACTCGCCGAGTTGAGGGCTCTCAACTCGTCGAGTAGATTGCTTAAAACCCACGTCCAAACTTATTCCTACTCGTTGATTTATCCCCCTTAGACTCGACGAGTTGACCATCAATTTGCATATTATCTTTCCTTAATTAGCCTTCTAGCTTCCGGGTGTTACAACTCTCCCCTACTTAAATTGGGTTTTGTCCTCGAAATTGCTCCTTACTAACACCTGTATCCAAACTAACAATCTGAGGAATGCACCTAATGGTTCTACGTGCAATCCATTCTTCTCAAGACAACTGAAAACCAATCAAACTTCCATCCCGAAGAAAGCGCAATTCAGCTTCAGAAAATCACTTCTGTTTTTTCAGATTCTAAATCCATGCTGGTATGTCTCCCTAACAGACTACCCACACATAACTATATGTAGGACAATCATACTTGACAGAAGGCTTAGATAGTCCTTCAAGTAAAAGATTCATCCCTGCAGCGGTTAGATTCAGGTGAGAACTATGCAACAGAGTCAAATCAATTAGTCTGAGATTATTTAATCCAGTTTTAAGTGTCTTCGCTCTTCCGATCCGCAAGCTACCCTACACACAAGAACCCTCATAATCACTATTTCTGCATGAAGATCACGATGTATCTTATCTACCTTCCGAAGGAACCGGGACCTCCCAGGTCCAAACTTATCTGTTTACTATCTGGAATACCGGATTCCACCCGGTCACTGAACCAATAAACACCCTCTTAGTCACTCCCAGTGACTTCCGATGAAACTTCAGCTATCAAAACTGCTCTATCCACATTGCCACTCTCGGCTCTATTATTCCTAGAATCCCCGATCCTATATCTCGACCCCAAGGTCTCTGCCAGGTCCCACCTACCTTGCTACGATCGCATGGGCCTCGCCCATGGGTCTCACCCAAACCATACTATTGAGTGGCCTTGCCCCCAAGTCTCACCTATCTAGACCTACGCAAGTACAACTCCCTCAAATTATATCTACCTATCATTTCCTGATTCTGATCATGCTAAATAGGAGATACGGGCCTCACCCACACTCCGCTGACTAGGAGATACGAGCCACCGCCCACACTCCATTAACTAGCCGCTAATGAATGTTGCGGCTATCCTGCAGTCTTACAACATTTCCTATGTTGTTTGGCTGCTAGTGAATGCTACAACCATCTCGTTGTCTTACAAAACTTTTCGTCTTGTATGGCTGCTAGTGAATGCTATAGCTATCCCATAGTCTTACAACACTTTCCATGCTGGTCATGCACACGACCTAACATCCTGGATGAACTCGCGTCTTGATGGGAATTTCCTCAGCCTGGTCCCCAAAGCCAACTATCGAACACCAAAAAGACGTGAACCCTATGTTGGGAAGTTTCCCACACTCCCAAATCGCGTACCCCTCAATCCAATCAGCCACTTGGGCCACCCTCCTTCCCGACGAGAATGCGAACTCATCCCTAATTCACATTTCCTTCTATTCCTAAACTGTTGGAGAATTCTCCCCCACTTTGATTTAACTAATACCTTACAACACACCAGGCTGGAAGGATCCCCAATCCTTCATATCATCCAGTGATCAATCTTGCTGGAAACCAACGCTTACCACTGTTAGTGTTCCCAAAACTAACCAACACTAAAGCGGTAAGACCTTTGAAGACTGTCGGAACACTTCCCGAGTTCTAATCACACTTGTTATAGCTACTGCATCCTAATAACCCACTATATAAAGAGACGACCTCACACTACTATTCTAAGACTCATGGTATGCAAATGGCATATAATTTGAACATAAACAGGAAGTATGACCCCAAGATACAATTACTCATATGGATGCGAGAAAATAGCAATAAAATCATAAATAAAAATTGATAGGAAAGCAAAAGATACGCACCTGTAACATCAGAAGTTATTCGTGTCTCCTCTGTAGTCAACTGGAAAGCTGTGCTCCTTGCCGCAGGCGCCTCCACCTGGCCCTGACGGTCGCCGGTGATCCTCAATGTCGTAGGGGCAAGTACCATCACTTGTCCTGTTGTAGCCAAACACGGACATTGGGCCTTCTTTTGGCCCCTCTGACTGCAATGAAAGCAGATCAAGTCTGATCCATGGGTGGTGGTAGTAGTACAATTCCTGCTATAATGACCGATTCGGTCGCACTTGAAGCAGCCATAATCTCCACCACTACCACTCTTATACGCACCCTCATGTGTCCTGCCGCACTTGCCACAGCGGCTACAATCCTGGTGGCCTCTCGATCTAGAATCTGATACCTGGGCCTTTTGCCCGACCATTCTGATGTATGCACCTCGTCTAGTTTCGTCTTACTCTCTGCTTCTAAGTCGATCTCCCTCTCCCTGGGTCGAGCAATCATATCCTCCAGCATCTTGAAGTTGGATTGGCTCACAAACTATCTAATGTCGCTCTTCAACATCTCATGATATCGGGCCTTCTTCATCTCCTCGTTTGCGAAACAAGAAGGGCCCTCTCCCTAAACATGGTGGTGATCTCTGCCACCGTCTCCGTAGTCCGCTGGAGGTCCTGGAACTCCTGTGCTAACTGTTGCACCTCAATCACTAGTGCAAACTCGGCCCTGAACCTGGATGAGAAGTTACTCCATGTCATCGTGTCCAACGAGGAATCATCCTTAATATCATATCCAACCTCCTCCCACCAATCACGTGCCCTGTCCTTCAGAAAGCAGGAGGCGAGTCGTGTCACACCCCCAAACCGGAACAACGAAAACGTACGGGGGCAGAGGACGTTATATACAGTATCACAACACTTATATAATAGTAATCAAAGCAACAACAACCATTTTATTAAAAATATAGAGCTTAAATTGTATTCAATTTACATATGATTTGACTCCAAAAGTAAATAGCAAAAAACAGACTTGAAGCTACTATGCTCCGTCTTCTCGAAACCTATGTGTGTACCTGTCTACTAATTTCCTGAGAATACAAGTTGTTCTGAAAGTGTATCAACATTTAATTTGGTGAGCTCATAAGTATTTTGTTTTAGAAAATAAGTTCTTTGTTCCTTGAAAATGTTTGTGTGTTCCTCCAGAAAATCATATGTTTTCTTCTTAATAAAATGGAATGTAGTCTTAGGCCTTAATACCAAAATATATACATTTCTTAAGCTTAAAGAATAAAATATGACGCTTTGAATTTATATAAGTAATGTGACCCATATTGGTTCCTACTATGGTCCCTTCGTGTATACTAGTTATATATAAACAAATATCAAACGAATAGTTGATTGTGTGATTTTGTCCTAAGCCCACAACCAAACAAGGAACAGGAATTAATGTGGAAATCACACATTGCACTGCCTATCGGATATTATTTATATATAAACTTGATGTATAAACTAAGAAATCCTAGTATTAACAATAACGGTCCTAACCGAAGAGTAAGTAATCGTAATAGTTTCCAGAAAGTTGAATTGTAAACCGTTTGCTTGTAAAATAATGATGTTTATCCTGGAAAACTGTAACATCCTGTTTATTTAATCAATAAGTAGAAAAACTTTATGAAAGAGTAGCAGCTTTAAAATCCATAATATTCAGTGAGATGTTGGTTTTAGGAGCCCAATTGTTATAAATGGGATTATTCGGGGGTTAAAGTTTAATTTCGAGACTGTTTTGTAATGATTTTTAGAAGACAAGGAGTGGTTGGTAAGTATTGGACTTATGATGAAAGGATTTTGAGAACTGAGGGTTTTTTAGTAAGTTACGGGTTTAATTTGAAAAGTGTTTTAGAAGTGGGGGAATGTTTGGTAATTAATAGGGCTTATTATACAAGGAATTTATGGAATCAGGGGCTAAAGGGTAAATTTTGGATTTAAGTTGAAGATTTTGTGAGGAGGGGCTGATTTTGGAAATGTGACACAATTTGACATGAGACACGGGTTTAACCCCATAACCCATTTTTCCCTTTAGTTTGGAGTATCAGAACCCTAAACCTATCATCCAGCCGCCATGTGTGAGGCTCACAGACGTAACCTCCCATTTTGTTTTTTGTTCATGCTCGGTCAGTCAAGCCCACTTCTGTCGCTCCTCGCCATCAGAACGCCACCGCTACCGACAACATTGTGAACAACCGAGAGGTGCTTTGAAGACCAAAGGAGGGCTGTGTTCGTCGTGTGAGGGTCGGGATCCACTAGAAATACATGTTTAGTTTGCTTGCAACTCATCTTTTCTTCCTATCTCGTTCTTTTTAGTGGGTGTGATGCTGGAAATCGTCATTGCCGTCGTCAGTGGCCGTGGGTTTGTTGTTTCGAGTGTTCCGGTGATGCCTTCTCCCTATGTGGTGATTACACGGGTGTGCATGAGGTTGTTGTATTTGGGAGATTTATGTGTGTATTTTTTGGCTAGAAACCCACCGTCACCACCTCATAGTGGTGGCTACCACCATTTCGCCATCACCAGCCACCGCATGGTGGTGATTGTGCGTGTAGGATGTGGTGTGTGAATGCTTTTAGTAGAAAATGGGACTAGTCTAAGCTTTTTGGCAGAAGGATTGAGGGAAAACCCACCACCACCACCGACCACCATTGCCCAGGTGGCAGTGGGTGGTGCCCGACCTAGTGGAACCCTAATGGACCTAAACACTTAATATTGGACTGGGCTAGTTCGTTATTAGGCTAGAAACCCTAATTAGGGTTTAGAAAATCCTAATTCTAGAAAATGTTGGTTTGCACCTATCGGGACCCGCGTATGGACTAGTGGACTAAAGTTATGGCCTATGTTGATTCCATTGTGTGATGGCATAGTGGAATAATGGACTTAATGGATTAAGTCCTTAATGGGTTAACTGAGAACACTTAACCCTAATCATTATTTCATGTGAAAACCCTAATTGTATTGGGTTTTGAGTCGAGCCTCCTTTTGGGTCTCGATGTCTGGACTATGGTTGGGCCAACCAAGAACAAATATGGACTAGAACATTGAATTGGGCTTAGGATAAGACCCATTGGAAAGGCTTGGGCCTAATTTTGAAAATTAGGCCATAGATGGGACATATTTGGACCTTGAAGATTTTGAGGTGTTGGACTATTGGATTGCCAAGTGTTTAGACCAAAATAATTGTTGGGCCTTTAAAGTAAGACCATGTGAGGGATTTAAGCCCAATTTAGAAAATTGGTCCATAGTTGGGCCTTGGTTGACTATTGGTATTGGGGCCTTCAGAGTATGAGTTGGGCCGAGATCTTGGACCAAGCTGGTTTAAGGGTAAAAATGGTTCTTTTACCCTAAGTGTGGGATTCTAGAGTTACGCGTTGGAAGCCCAAATGGTTAATTGGATTTTATTTGGATGTCGACGGTCTATGGATCTGTCAGCTAGCAGCCAGAGAATTATTCGCGGGACTCCAGCAGTGCGAGGTGAGTCCTCTTCCAGTAGGAACGGGTCTAAGGCACCAATATCGGCCCGTGTAGTTTATATGTTCTTGATAGGAACACGGAGTGTAGGCGGGGCCCATATCTCATTATTAGTTGAGTGTGGGAGGGGCCTGTATCTCATTATTACCAGAGTATAGATATCAGTCAGCTTGTTGGATTGTTGTACTTGTTGTCTACAAGATATTTGTATGTGTTTTTTATATATGTGAGTGTGGGCGGGCCCGTATCTCATTATTAGCTGAGCATGGGCAGGGCCCATATCTCATTATTATTTGAGTATGGTTATTGGTATCATGCTAGGTTGTTTATTTGTTATCTATATGATACTTGTATGTGTTTGTTTATGTATGTGAGTGTGGGCGGGGCATGTATCTCCTAGTAAGAGGAGTGTGGGTGGGGCCCATAACTCCTAGTCAGCAGGGTGTGGGTAGGGCTCGTATCTCCTAGTCAGCGGAGTGTGGGCGGGGCCCGTATCTCCTACTCAGTGGAGTGTGGGCGGGGCATGTATCTCCTAGTTAGTGGAGTGTGGGCGGGGCTCGTATTTCCTTGAGTGTGGGTGGGGCCCGTATCTCTTAGTAGCATGATTATGTGTATGTTTTGTTGTAGTTTGGGGAGACTCACTAAGCTCGTCCTTACGGTGTTCAGTTTTGGTTTCAGGTACTTCAGTTTTTAAAAGAGGAGCTCGGGATAATTGCAGTACACACACCATTTGTTCATCTTGGGATGTTTATACTCTGATATATTTGACATTTCTTACGCTATTTTGAGATACACGATTATGATTCTTATATGTTGAAAGATAATTATGGTTTTATTAACGATTTAAAACGAAATATTTAGACTGTATTTTTATGATATTTCAAGTTGATATCAGAGCCTTGTTTTAAGGGATTCGGGCACACTTTCGGGTATGTCTGAACTCAAACTAAGGAATTGGTATAGAAATTTTCAAAAGAAAAGTAAATTTTTTTAAAAAGGATTTTGAGAAAAGAAAAGAGTTTTAGTACAAGCAAAAAGAATTTTGAAAAGACAAAAGAACTATAAAAAGAGAAAAGGGGGTGGTGCATGAAATCAGTCGAGCTCAAGTAAGTACTCCCAAACTACCCATACAAGTTTATGTTGTGATATGGTTATGAGAACCGCATGCTAGAGTGGAATAAGGATCTAGGAAGGATGCCTTATGTCCATGTTATATGTATCAGCTATATGAACTGCATGCTAGAACAGATTAGTCAGTTTGATGGCCTGATTAGATTATACTTGGTTATGTTACTCAATGTTGGAATGTTGCTTGCTTTGTGCTTTTAGGAGTTCTAGTTATATTTTACTAACTAATAAACAAATATCTTAAGTTACATATTGCGAGGACTAAATAATATCAGAAGGTTAGGTTTAGCCTTATTTCATAGCTCTCGTTTGAGTCTAAATGTTGTAGGGTAGAACCTCTCATTCGAAGAATTATCTAGTCTTAGTGATATGTAATGGTATTTGCGACCTAGTTAGGGGGAGATAGCAGGGACTTATTATGCAGTTGATGGTGGAGAGTGGATTGGTGATTACCCAATAGGGAAAGCCTAGTATGGGCATGTACTACTGAAAGTACCCTAAAAGACCCGAAACCCCCTTTATGGATAGATTGGTGGAGTCAAGGCAGTTCGTGAGGAAAGTATGGATAGATGTGAAAGGTTTGGGCCTGTACTACTAAAAGTATAGGATCTGTACTCGAATCAAGGAAAGACGAGATGAATCCAGGAAACTTGTAATGTATGAGATCCCTCGAGTTATGATGAGTACTATGATGTGGTGATGGTTTATTATCGAGTATAGTGACGCTACGTGGTAGACCAGATGGTAGTTCTAGTGCCGGCAAGGGATCAGACTCGGACTCTAGAGTCAGACAGCTTGATGGTCAGATGAGGGAGTACATTCCAACATTCTAAAAATTGGTCCTATGTGAGTCCATGAAGTAGTTTTCGGTTCAATAGTGTTCCATCATTCTAAAATTCGAAATCCTTAAATAATATACAATAATATGCATATAGACTTATTACTTGGTGTCACATCCCGAAATATCAAGAGTAGAGTTGAAGGGCTAAAAGAGTAAATTGGGAAAGAGTGACTCGGTGAGTCCATGTGCGGACTCGGCGAGTAGAGTCGCGACTTGGTCGCGTGTTAAGTGGCCGACTCGGCGAGTCAGGGTAATGGACTCGGCGAGTAGGCGCTGAGTGGAGAAAACCCTAATTCTCGGGGTTGAGCCTTATATAAAGATCATTATGTTTCCCTCCCAGCCTCTTTATCACCCCTTGAGCCCCAGAAACCCCTAAATCACGAAGAAGCACCATTGTTGGATGGAGTGGAGCTTGGAGAATGTATTTGTGAAGGAATTTTGGGAGATTGAAGGCTTGGAGCAAGGGGATTTGTTTGAATTCGAGTCTCATTTCAATTAGGGCATTCCTTTGAGGTAATATCTCGTTTTTTGAGCTGCTATTTCTTAGATGCATCATTTTGGGGATGTTGGAGATCATATCTTTGGATGTATTGGAGTTTAGAGGTTAGATCTGAGGTTGCTACCTCAGATCTGGAAGGGAGAAGGTCTAGAGTGCATGAAAGTCCCTGTTTGTGAGTGGTTGATGGAGTCATCTTGTCCTAAATCCTAGCCCAATGTGCAAACGGCTTAGATCTCTTTGGATTCACGTAAAGTTTGCCACTTTACGTGATGGATGGGTTGTAGGAGGCTAGATCTATGTTTTGGATCAATTGCATGGCCTGGAGTGCTTCTGAATGGATTCAGAACGGTGGTACTCGGCGAGTCACATGGGTAGACTCGACGAGTTGCTTGCAGATGGCCTGGAACTCGACGAGTTGGAAGAACAACTCGGCGAGTAAGTTGAAGATAGCCTTGGACTCGACGAGTCCATTTGGACTCGGCGAGTCTTGTCGAAGAGTCCCAAATATTCTCTGGTAGAGTCGAGAATCGGTGAGTTGAGGGATGGCTCGGTGAGTCGAGTGCGAGTGGACTCAGAGTTGTTGGACTCGGCGAGTCTTGGGGTGACTCGGCGAGTTAGGTCGCAGATTGAATGAAGTTCTGATTATGGGAACTCGACAAGTCACAAAGTTGACTCGACGAGTAGGGTCAGTCAGGGGTTGACTTAGACTGAGGACTTTGATTTCGACCAAGGGTTGGTCGTTGACTTTTAGGGTTTGGTCAGCGATGTGGCCTTTGGGCCAAGAGAGAGGTAAACTAGTCTTTTACCCATGAGAGGGTGTTATGAGAGGATTTATTCTAGTCTTGAGAGTTATATTCATGAGAATATTTGCTTTACGTGTTAGGCGGTGGCGAGTTTGAGATTCCAGTGTGGGGATATCTGCTTTCTGCTTGCCAGGTGAGTCTTCTCACTATACTTTACCTTGAGTAGGTAACCAGAGTTATGTGTTCAGAGTATTTGTATGCTATATGTACGTGATGTGTTGTACTGCATTATTTCTATGTGATTTATGCTGTGCATGTTTATAGAGTTGGAACCGGAAAGTTCCCAGAGTTAGAGCCTGAGGGTTCACAGAGTTTGGGTGCACGGACCCATAGAGTTATAGCCTCGAGTGGCTAATATGTGTTATGTGTGGTATTTTGGGGAACTCACTAAGCTTCGTGCTTACAGTGTTTTGTGTGATGTTTTTTTCAGGTTTCTTTCAGTATCACGGGACGGCACCGGCTTGATTGTACACACCAGAGAAAGAGTCATATTTTGGAGGATCCTGGTTTTCTATGCAAGTGAAAATGGAGTCATGTTTTGTAAATCGACTATGAATGAGATTTTAAACAAGTGTTTCTAAGAATAAAATGATTATTTTAAATGAAAAATTTGTCTTGAAATTTACGGTGTTACAAGTTGGTATCAGAGCCTTGGTTTGAGGGATTCGGATGCGCCTTCGGGTAAATCTGGACTCAAACTGAGGAAGTAAGAAAAGTTTTAAGGAAATAATTTTCTAAAAATGAATAAGGGTTCAAAGAGGAAGCAAGAAAGAGCAGTGTGTACAATCAGCCTGAGCCCGAACGGTGATTTCCCAAAATACCCTTATTTTTTTTGTGTTATGAGATATTTATGATGCACCTTATGAGATAATATTGCATGCTAGAGACAGTCTAGGTATTTCATATGTTAGGACTAGAGTGGCCTGATTTGTGATGCCTTAGTCTAGGACTCGTTGTTATATGTGTTATGCTTTTGAGTATGTGATGAGTGAGAGTATCCAGTTAGAACCCATGAGGGGTAGAGTTACAGAGTTTGGTGGTACTTTCGAGGATGAGCCGAGAAGGTGGAGTTATCACAGAGAGGGAGTCCTATGTATTCTTCGATGCTTGAATGCTGCTTGCTTTGTGCTTTGTGGAACTCTCGATGATGGGAGTCAGCTACCAAGTGAATATGACGATATTCAGGAGGTAGATGGCTGGCATCATTAGGAGCTCTTCAGCAGCTGATAGCAAAGAAGTGGGAGGACAACGAAAGAGCTTAGGGAGTAACCCGATCCAGGTGAGTGCGCTTGTAGAATAGAGAATTTCGCTGGGGAGCGAGCACGCGCGATGGGATTGGTGAAAGAGCAGGTCGAGCAACTATTTAAAAGCTCTGGGATGGTCCGTGTGGAAAGTATGGGTAGATGTGGCAGGTAGTATGGGCCCGTACTACTGAAAGCAGAAGACCCATACTTGATACAGGGAGCATTCTGAAGGTTCTAAGGAGCGGATTGAGGAGTGATGTTATGGTTCGGGTACCATACATCAGAGTAGATTGAGGAAGTGATGTTATGGTTCGAGTACCATACATCAGAGCCGATTGAGGAGTGATCTTATGGTTCGGGTACCATACATCAGAGCAGATTGAGGAAGTGATGTTATGGTTCGGGTACCATACATCAGAGCCGATTGAGGAGTGATGTTATGGTTCGGGTACCATACATCAGAGCCGATTGAGGAGTGATGTTATGGTTTGGGTACCATACATCAGAGCAGATTGAGGAGTTATGTTATGGTTCGGGTACCATACATCAGAGCAGATTAAGGAAGTGATGTTATGGTTCGAGTACCATACATCAGAGCAGATTGAGGAGTGATGTTATGGTTCGGGTACCATACATCAGAGCAGATTGAGGAAGTGATGTTATGGTTCGAGTACCATACATCAGAGCCGATCGAGGAGTGATGTTATGGTTCGGGTACCATACATCAGAGCAGATTGAGGAAGTGATGTTATGGTTCGGGTACCATACATCAGAGCAGATTGAGGAGTGATGTTATGGTCCGGGTTCCATACATCGGAGCGGATAGAGGAGTGATGTTATGGTCCGAGTACCATACATCGGAACGAATTGAGGAGTGATGTTATGGTCCGGGTACCATACATCAGAGCGGATTGGGGAGTGATGTTATGCTTAGGGTACCATACACCAGGGCATATTGAGAAGAGATGTCATGAAATGATTACCATGGGTCGTAGTGAAGTATGTTTGTGGTTCTCCAGTTATTCGGTCATGAGTAAGTTCGTTGAGGCGTCCCGTGAGAGGGAGATCGAGAGTCCCTCAGAGTATTTTAGTAAGGAGTCAGTGAGAAGGGAGAATTTCGATCTGTGTTGGGCAATCAGTTGATAAAGGAGATGTCACCTCCTATGATCTGGGAGGTACTGATTATGCTCGTGTGAAATATGAGAAGCATGATGTTTTGGTTTTGGGTTTAGGGGTAAACCCTGCAGGTCGTCATTGATGATGATTTCCCACCAGAGTATCAGGTAGCAGGTGTGCCGCGAGGCAGTGATTTATCATGAGCAGATAGTCAGTTGGGACTAATATGTGTGAGGACCACACTACACCTATTTGAGCATAGTAGGAGGTATTGTAGTGGTATCAGTGGGGAGTTCAGTCGAGTTCAGCGGTGCAGAGAGTTTTCTATCCATGGGGTGTTGAATCTGGGAGTGAGTACCTGTTCTTGGGATGAACATGGTGTTGGAGTGTTGGTTGATGAGTTGAGGTGAGGGGTACGATGATTTTATGGTTCAGTCTATGAGCCAGGAATGTTATCGAGCAGTTGAGCTGTTTGGTACTAAATTGGTACGAGATTTGGAACGACTAGAGGCAGACGTGACGAGAAGTTCTTGAGGAGTTCACCAGAGGTTCATAGTATATGAGGTCGATTCATTTCCTTAAGGGGGGGATTATCGGGCGTTGTGTAGCACCTTCCGTGGGCCGGTGCGATTTTGCTGGAGAATATAGTTATGGGTTAGTTGCGTGCTATTTGGTGATGGTTCGAACCCTAAGTGGGGGAGAACCGGGTGTCGTATGTAAGAAAGCAGAGATTTGTCAAGAGCAGTTATAAGTGGAGTATAGAGATATGCGGTAAGAAATCATGAGAACAAAGATGTCGGTGATCGAGGAAAGGGGTCAGAGTGAGTTAATGCGGGAAGTACTTGTTTGAGAAGGATGAATGTCTCCACGACAAGTGTTTTTTAGTCAGGAATCTGGTATTGGTCAGTGTTGGGGCAAGTAGATAAAGAATGATTGGGCAGCCAACTCCCGGGTCAGTATGCGTATCCTTGTTTGGATTTTGAGCAGCGGGAAAAAGGGTTTCGGAGAATTATCAGCGTATTTCGTAGTGTTAGCGTTTCTTCGTATTGCAATTGAGAAATTGAATACACCGAAGTTGCAACTTGAGAAAAATGAAGATCTAGTTATGGGGTTCAGAGGGAATGTATTATTGCATCTATATGGTGCTTGGGGCAGGAGATCTGTGGTTGTGGCGGGATCTTGTGATGTTCTGTGGGGGTGTTCCAAGGTATCCGGGTATTGATATCTTTATTTTGAAGTTATTCGTGAATCTTGAGTTGAGACGACTTGTGGTATATCAGGTATCTATGGATCTAGTGAGAGCCTTCGAGTATGGGCATCCAGGGAGATTACTTGGGAGAGTGGATCTTCGTAAGGGTGGACATCTGTTATGACGATTGCCTCCAGAGTCTGTGATGAATATTCGAGACGAGTATGGGTAGCCGCCTATGATAGTCTGTGGAGCACGAACTAGTGGAGTCAGAGGGTGTTGTGATACTGCGGGGAGCCGTAGTACTCACTAGTCAGAGAGTGTTGTGATACTGTGGGGAGCCGTAGTACTCACTAGTCAGAGGGTGTTGTGATACTGCGGGGAGCCGTAGTACTCACTAGTCAGAGGGTGCTGTGATACCGCGGGGAGCCGTAGTGCTCACTAGATGGCAAGAGAGTGTGATGATGGAATGTTCTCCGATCAGTGTATGATGTGGAAGAGTTTTGGGCTTGAGTAGCCCTAGTATTGAGTTTTTGTAGCCTGGATGTTAGACCGGGGGCGAGACTGGGGTCCCCGTCTCTGTCGGGGAATGTGGTGAGATGCGCAAGGGATATGCGCAGCTAAAACCAGAGATCAGAGTGGAGACGATCCTCGGTTGGATTGTACTTTCTTGCATAAGGAAAAGAGAATTTCGTGACTTGCGTGTCACGAGGCCGGGATAGTGGTCACGGGGAGGAAGTTAGTGGGATATTTGGATCATGATTTGGGTGACCTTTGGAGGCTCAGTTGTGGAGTCAAAAGCTGACCTGGTGACCAGTCTCGAAGAGGGATATGAGATGAGCTAGAGCCTATCATGATGATGTCTGAGGACACCTCAGAGGGAATGAACGATTCAGACGACATGCTTCGGGCATGTGTATTAGATTTTGGAGGGTGTTGCGGCACGTATTTATCCTTGGTTGAGTTATCCTATTTCAACAGCCATCATTAGTGCATCGGTATGCCACCCTTTGTGTTGTTGTATGGGAGGAAGTGTCGGACCCTCATTTGCTGAGGAGAGTGTCGATTCGCGGAAGTGGAAGTTGTAGTGAGAATGGATGATTTGGAGTATGATGGTCGAACATTGTGTCTGTGGCAGTGGTATGGAATGACATTATGACGGGGTGTCTGCTGAGGATGCGGAAGGGATTCCGCGGGTGTAGAGCCAAGAGTCTCAGGATGGATGTAGGGATGGAGTCTGGGACTCCCAGCTTGATTCTGATCAAGGGTCATGTGCGTAGTGGTGGTGTCTCCTGGGGATGTTAGAGATGTCATCAGTGCGACGGGTTCTCCTAACCCAAGAATGCAAAGGTTGGTGCGGCTTGGGTGCTTGATTGCAAGAAGAGGACTCATGAGAGTTGCTCTGGGATTGAAGAGTGGGCCTTTCTGTCGTCACGGATTGGATAGGATAGGATTCGGATCGGGGATCCGATGGTTCATGGCTTCTAACCCTTATGGGTCAAGTGATTGTTGAGATTTGGGTCAGTGATGCTTCATGGGTAATTCTCGGATCGTTGAGTGTGGTTATCAGAGGGTACATCCGGTGCCCGGTTCGAGATAGTGGTCAGGACACCGTAAGGAACGGGAAAGTGTGTTCGAGTTTCGATGGGTATGTCTTGTGAGATCCGGTCTGATTAAGGCCAGGTGGCACGTTGTGGGAGTATTTCTGGAGTTGAGTTGCTGTAGGCTTCGAGGGCGAAGCCTAATTTAAGTGGGGGAGAATTGTAACATCCCGAAATATCAAGAGTAGAGTTGAAGGGCTAAAAGAGTAAATTGGGAAAGGGTGACTCGGTGAGTCCATGTGCGGACTCGGCGAGTAGAGTCGCGACTTGGTCGCGTGTTAAGTGGCCGACTCGGCGAGTCAGGGTAATGGACTCGGCGAGTAGGCGCTGAGTGGAGAAAACCCTAATTCTCGGGGTTGAGCCTTATATAAAGATCATTATGTTTCCCTCCCAGCCTCTTTATCACCCCTTGAGCCCCAGAAACCCCTAAATCACGAAGAAGCACCATTGTTGGATGGAGTGGAGCTTGGAGAATGTATTTGTGAAGGAATTTTGGGAGATTGAAGGCTTGGAGCAAGGGGCTTTGTTTGAATTCGAGTCTCATTTCAATTAGGGCATTCCTTTGAGGTAATATCTCGTTTTTTGAGCTGCTATTTCTTAGATGCATCATTTTGGGGATGTTGGAGATCATATCTTTGGATGTATTGGAGTTTAGAGGTTAGATCTGAGGTTGCTACCTCAGATCTGGAAGGGAGAAGGTCTAGAGTGCATGAAAGTCCCTGTTTGTGAGTGGTTGAGTCATCTTGTCCCAAATCCTAGCCCAATGTGCAAACGGATTAGATCTCTTTGGATTCACGTAAAGTTTGCCACTTTACGTGATGGATGGGTTGTAGGAGGCTAGATCTATGTTTTGGATCAATTGCATGGCCTGGAGTGCTTCTGAATGGATTCAGAACGGTGGTACTCAGCGAGTCACATGGGTAGACTCGACGAGTTGCTTGCAGATGGCTTGGAACTCGACGAGTTGGAAGAACAACTCAGCGAGTAGGTTGAAGATAGCCTTGGACTCGACGAGTCCATTTGGACTCAGCGAGTCTTGTCGAAGAGTCCCAAATATTCTCTGGTAGAGTCGAGAATCGGTGAGTTGAGGGATGACTCGGTGAGTCGAGTGCGAGTGGACTCAGAGTTGTTGGACTCGGCGAGTCTTGGGGTGACTCGGCGAGTTAGGTCGCAGATTGAATGAAGTTCTGATTATGGGAACTCGACGAGTCACAGAGTTGACTCGACGAGTAGGGTCAGTCAGGGGTTGACTTAGACTGAGGACTTTGATTTCGACCAAGGGTTGGTCGTTGACTTTTAGGGTTTGGTCAGCGATGTGGCCTTTGGGCCAAGAGAGAGATAAACTAGTCTTTTACCCATGAGAGGGTTTTATGAGAGGATTTATTCTAGTCTCGAGAGTTATATTCATGAGAATATTTGCTTTACGTGTTAGGCGGTGGTTAGTTTGAGATTCCAGTGTGGGGATATCTGCTTTCTGCTTGCCAGGTGAGTCTTCTCACTATACTTTACCTTGAGTAGGTAACCAGAGTTATGTGTTCAGAGTATTTGTATGCTATATGTACGTGATGTGTTGTACTGCATTATTTCTATGTGATTTATGCTGTGCATGTTTATAGAGTTGGAACCGGAAGGTTCCCAGAGTTAGAGCCTGAGGGTTCACAGAGTTTGGGTGCACGGACCCATAGAGTTATAGCCTCGAGTGGCTAATATGTGTTATGTGTGGTATTTTGGGGAACTCACTAAGCTTCGTGCTTACAGTGTTTTGTGTGATGTTTTTTTCAGGTTTCTTTCAGTATCACGGGACGGCACCGGCTTGATTGTACACACCAGAGAAAGAGTCATATTTTGGAGGATCCTGGTTTTCTATGCAAGTGAAAATGGAGTCATGTTTTGTAAATCGACTATGAATGAGATTTTAAACAAGTGTTTCTAAGAATAAAATGATTATTTTAAATGAAAAATTTGTCTTGAAATTTACGGTGTTACACTTGGACTTGTGTTGACTCCTTTGAGTCCTTGATGGCTTGTTGACTTCATTTTCCTTTCAAAGGTTCATTACATCTTGGCTATCACAAGTGTATATACATATGAACATGTATAAGCATGCTCTCTTGGTTTTAAAAGTTCCATTGCATTAAGTGATGTTGTGAATTCACTTATGCTTGGTTAGGGTTTAGACCTTATTGGTTCCAAAATTTCCCAATTGTGACATTGTGACAATAGTTAATTTCGGGTCAAGTTAAAGTCAAACAAAGTCAACAAGTCAAACCGGACGACTCAATTAGCCCTTGCGTATTAGGGTTTACATTGTGTATTTACTAAACAACCTGCTATTTTAATGAGAAAACATCATTTGGAAAATCCGTGTGATTGAATTTTTCCTAAGCCTTAAATGTGTTAAACAATGAACCAAAGCGATAAAACACTAATGCACACTCATCGGGAGTGTGTAAGACACTAAAACATGGCTTAATGGGGTTTACGGACCTTGCATTGCGAAGCCGGACACTCAAAAAAGTCCCAAACGAAACCTCTCTCAATCGTTTTCACTCTATCTCTCTCTATTTCAAATCTCTCCCAAATCTCTCTCAATAGTTCCCATAACTTTTTGAAGTCATTCGGGTTATTCCGACCCTTAACCGGGTCAAAAATCACTTAAAACGGAGTTAGAACGGGTAAAATACCGTAAAAGACCCGAAACCCCCTTTATAGGGCCAAAGCCTCTTAGGGCCGAAAGTCCTCTTAGGGACCGAACCCGAAGGTCCTCTCGGGACCGAACCTCGCAAACAGGAGACCGAACCCTTCGGTCCATTTCGCCTTTGCCCCATTTCGCTCCATCTTTCCTTCAGACCGAACCTCCATTTCGCTTCTTGCTGCTTTCGGTCCATTTCTCTCTAGGGCCTAACATCTAGAGGACCGAACCTCGGCCAAGATCGAGAGGCCTCGCAGAAAACCAAATTTTACCCGATTTTCGACCACGACTTCATTTTAGCTTCGTTTTTCATCGTTTTAACGCGGGATTTTCACCCAAAACTTTATTTTAACATATAAGGCCCCCTAATTATTGATTAATCATGTTTTTGGGGATAAAACCTTATCCAAGAAGAGTGGGTGAAGTACAAAGGTTGAGTGTTGACTTTTCTTTGTATTATGACACAAGCAACCACCATACCCACTCCATGACTAACCCACACTCCTCCCCACCATACCTTGTCACCTCCTTGTACTTTCTACCTCTCTCACAAGTTATTCCCACATTTTTAGAGCTGGAAACTCATCCTCTCTCCTCATTCTCACTCACTTGCTTTCATTTCACTAAAGATTAAACACTTTTCTCTCTCAATCCTCTCACCAAAAATTTGAGATTCAAGGGCCTTCTTCCAAGTATTCTCCCGCTTTTGGTAAGTATATTCATCCTCCACATAATTATTTCACTTCCTCTTACTCCAAATCATAGATTGCTTACACAAATTCCATCACATTAGTGTTAGATCTTCGAACCTTCAAGACATCTTCTTAGTGTTCTTGCATGGAATACTACATTTCTCCATCATCCATCTACTGAAATCACTCAAGGTGAGTTCATAACCCTACATTTTCATATTTTCTTATGTTTTAAGGGGGAGAATTCAAGTTAAATCATCAAGAACACAACTAAATGTTTCTAACAGCTTACATCAGAAAATTTGGACTCCATTCACGTATTGTTTTGGTCAAATAAAACATTTTTTTTCACAACTGTACAAGGTTCAATTAGCTCACGTTCTTAGATTTAAAATGGCTACTTGCACATCTCCATACGATTTTTCTACAATTTATGGTGATTTTTGCAAAACTGCCGATCATTTTAAGAACCAACCTGACCAGTCTGTGTTTATGGACGTTTTCACATAAGTTGGAGGTCACTAAAAATCATGGAAATTTTTTTGAACAAACTAGACTCATTAATCAAACTCCCAGAAGTTACGGATTCTGATTTGGATCTATTATGAAGTTTTTATAAATTTTCTAATAACAGTGATCGAAGCTGTTACTAACAAAAAAATGCTAACATATTATTATCACCTTGTAACATGTTGAGCAATGTGTATATCTTTATGTGAATGTATGTTATTACAAATGAATGACATTTTATATTGGTATATTACATGCATCAGTTAATAAATGGATTTTGATATAGATATACATATGAAACATGAAGGATATCACGATTAGTGTAATCAAAGTACATCCATTTTACTCAAACAATCGAATGAAGTACGTTGAATATAGTTTACGTACGTTACCATTACTACCCTTGTTTTGATAAACTATAATAGTTATGGTTTATTATACATTACATAGCACACTCATACAAAAAGGGTACATTTATACAATAAGGGATTTTCATTACAATACACGTAAATTTGTTAAAGACTTTGTGAGACATTCGCTTCATATTTACCATTAAGTCATGTATTGTAACCAGAGTCTCCAGGAGGGAGAGCGTGATAGCTATATATAGATCTATATTGGGTTTGACAAACCCATACCTTAACTGCATGCAACAGTTAGACCGGCAGATCTGGGGTAACAAATGTCATAAACATTTCCGACGCCTGAAGAACGTCGTTTCAGGCCAATTAGGTCATAGCATGGTTATAATAAACTCACAGAAAGTATTAACAAACATAATAATTTACAAAAATTTTATTAAATTCAAACGCATTTATGTCGATTTAAACACATATCATTTTCTATTAGTAAGAGAGGTTACTTATACATTCTGGTTTTCGGATATAAGACTACATTACATATTTTAAGGATAATATCGGATTTTTCTGAAACAAACATGACATTTACAAGAGAAAGACTTTTATCAAGTTTGAAAACAAAAGCTTATGAACTCACCAACCTTTGTGTTGACACTTTTTCAAACAACTTGTATTCTCAGGAAATCACTAAATAGGTATCAAAGTGCATTTTGAGGATGGGACGTTAAGGCGTCAACATTTCATGTTTTGTCAACATATTGTAATTGATTTGGAAACATGTAACTCATACAATGTTGTAACTCTTTCAATTATATATATATATATATATATATATATATATATATATATATATATATATGTATGTATGTATATATATATATATATATGTTGGTTGTGTTTGCTTAAATTACTATTGCAATTGTGGTTATGATACTATACATGAAGTCCTCCACCCCCGGACGTTTCCACCATCCTTGGTTTGGGGGTGTGACAGACATCATCCCCCTGTTAGAGGGAATTTCATCCCAAAATTAGAATCTCTTAGTGGGACCTCAATGGTTTGGGAAAGGTGTGGGTACTTCGGTTCCATTTTATATTCTCATTCCCATGTGAATTTAGGTCCTCGCTTGGTGTTCCAGTGGACCTTTATTATTAGTATGTGACTTTGTTTCGTTTAATCTGGTTGCCTGTAAAAGGATGGTAAACTGTACTTAAGACGTGGGAGTGTGTGGATTTAGTTTACTTGTCTACGTTCACTCGAATGGTAGCATGTCAACTCGTAGTCTTAAGCAGCTTTGTCCTGAAGTTCACAGTAGGACTCATACTTGGTTCATATATTATCACCTTGTGTATAAAATTCGTATATAATTAAGATTGAAAAGATGATCCTATGGGTAACTTTGCCCCAAGTCCACAACCAGACAAGGAATTGGAGGTAGGACAGAATCACACATCCTAAGTCCGTAGAATCTTAATTATATACTACCCTCGTGTATACACTTAGCAGTGATAGGTTAGCCGCATGGGTCCTTAGTGTCTATCCTTAAAATTGACTTTTTGTACGAGTGGTATTCCTGGGGGATCTGTCAGGGATACTTTGCGAAGGTTACGGAAGATATAGTACCCCTCGCATGGGTACTTCGGGGTTTTGAAGCGAGAGACGATTCGGAGGTTAGTGTCGGGTTGGTCATTATAGTTTGATTGAGCTTAGTTAGTCGGTTGTTTAAGGCGAAGGGTCTCTTCGGTAGAACATGTGATTGTTATGGTGAGGATCAAGCCAATCCATGTCGGATGACGACGTTGGAACTCCCTATTGAAACATGTGTCAAGTTGATTTGGAAGAAGTGTTTGTTAGAATGATAGTGTAAATGTGTGTACATTTTTAGTGCTTTCAGCTTTATCCTTCTTGTTACTACTCTGAACATTTTGTACCACATTAAGTGAGTAGTAGCAGTAAGAGTGTCCCGATAATTAGTAACAAAATTTCATAATATGATCCCTACCAGGTCCCTCTATAATCGCTTGGTGTCTACAAGTCATATATAATTAAGGCTGAGAAGACAGTCAACTGAGTGACTCTGCCCTAAATCCACAACCAAACAAGGAATAGGAAATAAGGCAGAATCACACACTCTAAGTCTGTAGAATCCTAATTATATATATGACCCTAACGTTTATACTAAGCCATCATAACTCACCAGCAAGGATCCTTAGTCTTTATATCAATGTTGTGATTTGCTTAGACGAGAGAGAAATTTATAATTACTTTTTAATTGGCACCAATTTTAGTAATGATTTAAGTTTTAAATATTTTTATTTAAAAATGTACCGGTATTCACATGTGGTTCCAGGACAGTCTCTCCTGCGGTGATCATCAGCACTCTTCCATCTCTTCCATCATTCTTTATTATTGTACAATCTCTCTTGAAGTGACCAGTTTCGCCACACCCGTAACAGGCCTGGCTTATCTCTCTTGAAGTGACCAGTCTCTCCTGCGGTTGCAATTTTTGCAGTGTAACTCTCGGCAGGCTCCATAATGATGGAAGTTGCATATGTTGCATTTTGGGCAAATCCCAGCATATTATTTCATTGGTGTTGGTGTGACAGGTGTTGTGGTAGCATGAACAGCAACAATCTGTTGTTTCTTCGAGGGCTCTTAAGTTGGCTTTCCCTTTTCTTACTCCAAGACTTTCGCTTATGGTCGCCCCCTTTTGTTGGTTCAGGAACGGGAGTCATCACGCCTTGGTGGACTCCATGGTCCACGAGTGTTTGTGCGAGACGCTTGGCACTATCGAAAGTGAGTGGATTTGTAGCTATCATGTTTCCTCGGATCTAAGGAGATAGTCCCCAGATGTACCTTTCCACTTTATTACTTTCTAGGGTAACCATCCGGGGGCATAGTGCCAATAGATCACGAAATCTATTAGTGTAGGCTACTATGTCTGAGCATGTCATGGTAAGGTTCCAAAGCTCCTGCTCTAGCTTTTGTACTTCACCCCTCGGGCAATACTCTTCCGAATGCATTTTGAGCATTCTAACACTTCTAAAGTGTGCATACAACCCTAAATACCTTGGATCTATGTTTTCTCTATTATACATGCAAACTTGAACTTTCCAATGTATTAACCTATCTAGCATACAAAACTATGATACTTGTGTAATAAAATAAGTTAGATAACATACCTTTTCTTGTAGCTTGTTTCTTGGAGATTTAAGAGCTTAGCACCAATAGTATGAATGCCTCAAATGGAATCACAAAACACCTAGAACAAAGGATAACTTGATAAGAGACTCCTTCCACTTAAGTGCCAATTTCATGAGCTAGAGGGGTTCTTATATAGAGTAGCTAACTAGGGTTATACCTTGTAAACCCAAATGACTTTCCATATCCCACATGCTCCATGGCTTAAAACCTCCATGGAGTATCCATGGGTTACCACATGGGTTTAGCCCAACATGAAGAACTATGGGTCATAAGCCCACTTTATAAGAATGAATGATTTACCAAATCAACCCCTTATATTTAATTAGTCTCTTTTGATTACATAATTAATTCCAAATTAATTCTTGATCAATACTAATTAAATAATATGATTTCATATCAATATACTACAACCTATAATATATTAATATACCATAAATAACCTTTTCTCAAAAGCCCATCCTATCAAATTGTCCTGGTGATATGTAACCCAAATGGACCACGCTACTCTCGGGTCAAGTACATACCAATTATAGTTATGGGCTTAGACATTAATCCAATAGTCTCCCACTTTGATAAGTCTAATAACTATTATTGCAAGTACGAATCCACAACCCGACTAGCAATCATAGCTCTCAAAGCCGTTGTCGAACTCTGACCTAGTCAATGACATCTCCATTAGATAAGGATCATATATTCCTCCATTCTAGATATCATATGGTCTAAGACATGGATTATAATCATTCTCTCTATCCATCTTTAGTTTCCCGATTTCCGATTTATGACGACCGACTAATTGAACAAATCAAATCAGTCTAGGCCTGGTGTAATCCCTAAATCATTGAGGGGCCCAGAGATATCGCTTTTATCCACATGGGGTAAAAGGAACAGATAAACTTGGACCCAAATGCTTGCTTGTACTTACTCATCAAATTAAACACAACGATATGTTTTATAACATCCAACTTACTAGTGTGTTTACATATGTCAATATGCAACCGACTCGCAAATACAACTCACACGTCTCCGTTTGAAGAATATAAGATATTACCATCTCATCATCACCCGTGATAAAATCCATGAATTGATTCAAATGAGCGTGGGTTGAATCCAATACTCGAATCTTATTCTAGGAGTACTTATGAACACTGCAGCCACTTTGTCCTAAACTAACTATAGACCCATTCATGGCAATCTTACCTCAATACCTACTTCTAAAGTATGATTGACTGTGGATGATTTGAATAACCTAGTTATTCGGGAAGTCAAAACATGCAAAGTGAAACACAAGAATAATACTAATTATATATGGCCCCAAAACTTTTGAGCCATGTTGATTTCTCATCATTCATTGTATAATGTTTCGAATAATCCACCTAATACTTGAATTAAAACACTAGTTATGCCATGCTCCAAGAATGCACAGTGTGTTTGTCTAAACGATAGTTATGCCATGCACCAACCATGCACACTATGTTTGTCTATGGTCCTTAATTTGTGAAATAGATTAATTAAACACATCTTCAATGAAACTCATTTCCCCATTCCAAATCTTTATCACGAGTGTAAGAATTCCAAATTCTTGACACTGCCAGAATATGTTAGATTCTAAACTATCATGCAATGATTCTTTTGTAATGTCTAGGTACCAAAAGTCACAGAGACTTGACTGATGATATTACAAAATATTCCTTTGGAGATTGTTACAAGACAATTCCGTGGAAATGAAGTCTCTGATTTAAAGTACATTCCTTTGAACACCCTTCTTGCATGAAAGTTTCTAACTTTCTCATCTATTCTTCAACTCCTAATATGGAAACATTCCATATTTTACATACGACAACTCATTATTAATAGACTCCTGTCTATTCATAATAATGTCAATATGGTCCTTCCATTACTATACTTCCAATTGTTTTTAAGTGACAATTCTTTGGCGAACCTTAGATTATCCTAATAGTTGTTTAACCACCTTAGTCATATCCGGTTCTATACTTTTCCCTCTGAATTCCCTAGGCATTTGAAAAATTACAATACTAGAATATTATAGTATATGCAATCGATCCAATACTCGAATCATATGTTATACGATTCATAATGTCTAACGTGAAGGCATGATACTTAATCATCTTTTTCTATAATATTTCTATTTGTCATGTTCTCAAAAAATTTGATTATGAAGAGGTATGACGTAATCATAACCAAATTTTGAGAACGCAATTAACCTTTCCATATATAAAATTTCCTTATGTTGAACCATTCCAACATAACATTCATATATATTTGACTAAAATTGATTAATATCTCATTCTAAGCTTTTAGATTTAGAATGAAGTCTAAATTTCTCTCCCTTAATTACAACAAAAAAAAACTTTTCAAACCCTGCAACTTTGCGAATTGAAACTTTTGTTTTCTATAATTAACATTGCTAACTTGCAACAATAATAATTATGTTCCCACTAGCATAACAATTATTTTGTTACTAGCATAACATTTATGCTCCCACTAGCTTTGACATGTATTTAGAAATCAGCTGGACTTCTAGAGATCAATACTTATTGACTTTCATTACCAAAGTTCAGATTTCTGATACAAGATGCTTCGATAATACTGTATCTAGGCTTCTCAAAATCATACACCTTTCCTTAGATAGCTCACATGTGTGTCTAAACAATTTAATAACTTACAGCAATAAGTCTCAAATGTTTAGACCTTTCCCATTTCTCACAATTCGAATTATGAAAAGGGATGTCGTAATCATAATCGAATTTGAGAATGCAAATATCACAATTGCTATCTCCTTAAAATCTACTTAGTGAAAGCGTTTCCTCACTATCATTTTCATGAATCGGAGACAAACCTTATGACACTTAGATTTTATGGTTTATGTGTTCCTATCCATGTGAATTTTCCATAACCATAATCACAAGAAATTGTTAGTGACAAATCCAAACTCATATGGACTGAACTTGTTCAATCTTAATTTCTTGCCACCTAGCAGCACAAGGGACTGCATTGCTTCGAAGTTGTTATGCAAGCAACTGAGAACTCAAAGAAATCACATGCATAGTCAACTTTAACTGGAATGGGCACTGAAATAAGAATATGTCAACACGATAGGTTATAAACCTCAAGTCGTGTGCTAGTGATAAACAACAAGTTTTATTCTTGATTAGTTCTTGAAACTTGTCAAGATCTTTAAGACTCCCACTGCCCTTTTGACATATAAGATTCTCTTGTCATGAATCATTCTTTGACAAATCGAATATTCAAGAGTTAGTGCGGATTCTTATCAATACAAACACTTCACACAATTGGTCTTAGTTGGTCTTTGTTTTATCCAAAACATCAGAACTCACCAATTTCAAATGTACATGGGTAGAAAACTTTTACTCTAAATTTGATAAGTGTTTTAAACCTTTCTTAAGATTATGTCACTCAAGGTTACAATCTTGGATTATGACTCTAATACTTGTTTTGGGAACGAAAGATGACTCATCTTCTTGATTTAACCATTTCAACCGTTCACGATCCCTCTTCTTAGCCATACGAATGCACTAAGATAACATTAGAGGATCAACTGTGATATGGTTTTCCATAACCATTAAGATGATCATAAAACACGATACTAAAGTACTCTCCCATCTTTTTCATATTTGAGAAACTCTTATTCGTCTACTTCATTTGATTCTTCTCATTCGTTCTGCCATACATTGAACCTTTTTCAATGTTTCAGAATTATACTTAAACTTGGAAGCATAACCATGTTTACTAAACTTTAGTAAATCATGATGAATAGTCTTATCGATCTTTGTGTTGGATCTTGACCAACGTACACCCAGTGTACCCGATCCCCTAGTCCTTCGCTTGAATCACATATACATGTGAACAAGGAATCAGTCTTAATTTACCAAAGATGAAAATTATTATTCATCATGCAATACAACTTGCGTGATTCCAAGTTTCTGTCCAACTGAAACTTGGGTGATGAGAATCTTTCCTAATTTGGCAAATTCTCGACACTACCATAAACAAAAGAATCATATCCATATTGCTAACATAGAAACATACAAACATCAAATGCGGAAAACTTTTCCTTACAATGCAATTACAAACGAAAACTATGTTATTACATATTTCCTAGAAATCTATCATAACTCCTAAGCAGCAGCTCAAAAAATCCGATCTTCGAACCATGCGATTGAAATCCATCTTCGCGACCAGATTCAATATACTCTTCCTTTAAGATTCCTTCCCTTTGCATGATCCTACAAAATATCAAAATGCAACCTAGTCACATCATGTATTAAGAATCATCTATTAGGAACTTAACAGAGTTAGATGGTGGACTTACCTGAAGCAGAGTCAAACTTTTTGATTCTACCTTCTCTCAGATCTTTCAAGTAGTCTGGGCAGCTTCGCAACCAATGCCCCTTCTCTTGGCAATAAAAACATATAGACTCTTTGGGAATGGTGCACAGGACTATCTCAGACTTAGCATTTCTCTTTACCTTTTGGTCAACTGGTTTGACCATGGCCAATCCTTTTCCATTGGGAAGAGAAATCTTTTCTGTACTTCCAATGTTACCATTGTCAATGTCCATGGAAGTTTGAGAAGTAGATCTTCCAATCAAATTTGCTTTTCCAGTACACCAAATCATTGTTGATTCAGTAGCAACAAGCAAATAGGTAAGATCAATAAGGTTCATGTCGTGGTCTGTCACATAGTAGTCCTTAAAGAACTCACTATATGACTCAGGAAGTGATTGAAGAACCCAGTCAACAGCCAACTTCCTCAAGACAATGACACGCAGTGCTCTCAGCCTGTCAATATATGACTTCATCTCCAAGATGTGAGTACACACAGGCCTTCGATCTTCATGTTTCATTGTAAGTAGGGCTTGAGTGACCTTAAAATTTTCAAGTCATTAAGCTTGTGGGTTAGGGAGAATAATTGGAGGAGGTGGAGGAAGTGAAGTATGACTTCCATGATCCAACCGCGGAACATCATCTTCAAGAGGAAAGCTTGTTCTAAAGGATTTGGGAAGACCACAGTTGTCTGAACTAGACATCTACAATGGTAGAAATTCAAGTTAGTTGATTTAGTCCTTAATATAACACCCAAATGAAATATTAAGGCTAGGACCAAACACAATATTATACAATTTGGAAGAGGGATGTCGTAATCCAAGCTTCAAAATATTTGAGGTAGGTAAATGACGATTTACCAATTTCCGCCATGAAAAACGAAAAAGAATTTTAGGTTTTAAGTGAACTGAAACTCCTAGATCCTTTGAGATTCATTGAAACTTTCAATGGCATGTTTAAATCTGTGACAACCCGATATTTCAACTCTTTGTAATGACCTAAAAGGTCACGTATTGCAACCACTTTTGAGTTAATAAAATTAACTTTCATAATAAAATGTCCAAATAGTTCTATTTAAATTCCTTCTATATTTAAATATCTTTAAACCATGATCGTACGTAAAAAGAACGCCCAAATCCGATTTCGTATATTGAAGTTATGATTTTTTTTAAAGAAATTCCTTAAACACGATGAGTTATAAAATAAATAATAAAAATAATTTCGGAATTTGTCAACGAAGTCTAAACGAAAGTCGTAGAGCGTAGTCTCACCTACGCGTGGATATAAAGACCATCGAAAACGGAGTTCGTATGAAGAAGATATGAATTTTTGAAGTTTATTAAATAAATTATATATTTATTTAATTCAAAATTCAAGCATTATCCGAAGAGGAGTCAGCGTCCTCATCCGAGGTACGCGCTGCGTACTCCTGTATGCCCTGCGTACCCGAGGGACTTGGCCTCGAATCGTCCACGTCACCCTATGCGAGGCTACCGACCCGTCCGACCGACCCGTCCGACCCGCCGTCCCATCCGACCCAACAGACTGATCCATCCCATCCGAAGCCGAGGCAGTCGAGGCTTTGGTCATGCATGACGTATGCGTACGCGCTGTGTACGAGCGTACGCCCCGCGTACGAGGCTTCTCAGACGCTCCTATAAATAGCATGCAAGGGCTTCCGAGAAAAATGTTCATTTCTCTCCTTTCTTTCACGATATTGCCTCGTTTTCCGTGCCCATTCAAACCCGAAGCTCTGGTCTTTTTGCTCAAGTCCCGAGGGTCGATTTTACTCCCGAGATTCCCGAGAATCCCGAGAAAAATCCGTTTCCCGAGACGAAACTCTGCCCGGTTTTCCATCTCGCTATCTCCAAACTTTCAAGTGAGTTCATACCCCTTAATTTACCTTTTAAAGGTTCTATAAATTCTTTTATATGCTTTCAAGGGGGGGATTACAAGTAAAACACACGAGTATTATCATGTGTTACATAAAGAACTCTTTTATATGCTTTTATATATCCAAATCACATGCGATTTACAAACTTTTAAGGAACTTTCATATATATATATATATATATATATATATATATATATATATATATATATATATATATATATATATATATATAACATATGTTAAAATAGCATTCTATCTTTTGAAATATAAATTTGTTGTAATGCATGTATAAACTAGACTTTCTTAGATTATACTTATCATTCTTAGACTCTACACCGAAAATCTATGCTTTCATAACAAATGATTCCTTTTCTTGGTATTTCTAAACAAACGAGACACACTTTTAGAAAACTATAATAGGTATAGTTTTACGAACAAATTTCTAACTCTTATGTACTAGAAACATGAATTTTAAGAAGTCAATTTCGTATACAAGAACAAACGTAACATTTTAACAAGTAGATCTGTTTTTATACCACGGTTTTGTGAGACACTAACTTCATGTACGTTCGAGTACACATTTCAAGTCCTGTATTATATACCAGAATCCCTTGGAGGGGGAGCATGGTGTTTGTGTATAGATCTATACGGGCTTGACAACCCGCGCCCTGACTGTTAGCTGCAATCTACCGTTTGGGGTGACAAACGTCATAACATTCCAACGCCTGAAGAACGTTGTGTATAGGCATTCCGAGTCAATAATATGGTTATAAAACTCACATGGGGTATTAAAAATGCATTGATTTACAAGGTTTTCAAACACATTGGTTGTTTTACACTTACATACATTTTTAGAAACAAACATTGGTCTTGAGTGAAGGCTACTTTTATACTAGTAGAAAATATAGGATTTTCTAAACACAAACAAACAAAGACAAAACATTTCATTTCATACAAACATTGTCACTTAAATACTTATGAAACTCACCAGCTTAAATGTTGATCTACTCTTTCAAAATTACTTGTATATCCCAGGAAATCAGTAATTTCAGGTATTCATTACGCTTTTGATGAAGGGATGCTGCGGCGCCAGTTTAATCTCGTATTTTGAGATCATATTGTAATTGGTTTTGAACATGTAACTTTTGACAAATGTAAACTTTCAATTATATATATATATATATATATATATATATATATATATATATATATATATATATATATATATATATATATATATATGATGGTTGTATTGCTTTCTTTACTATGTATTCATTTGTCACGCTACCACATGAAGTCATCCACCCCCGAACGTTTCCGCCGTTCAGGTTTGGGGGTGTGACAAAATCTCAATTGTGCCCTTCAAGTTTATGACTGGGACGCCGAGGATCACAGACAAGGTGTGAATTACCATATAAATTAGCTTTGTACACCCAGTGTTACAACCATCTAATTAATGTGTCGGTTAACCACACATGCTCCATTGATCTATGATTAACATCAAGATACCCTTTGCCACACATTGTCAGTCCAGATTAGTGTGCCGGTTAACCACACACACTCCACTAACAAATTAACAATGTGCAAAGTGCAATTTCATGGGTTAGCACCATATTAACATATTCCTAAGTAACTAAGATTTAAGAATTTATAAGAGTTTAGTTACTTTATATTTATCATTATAGTTTTAATGGAGGGAGAATCACAATCCTATCCTACCCATTCGGCTAATGACCCTCCACCAGTCGAGGAAGCGGTGGGTGAGAGTGGACACCTATTAAACTGCCATTTTATAGGTAGTAACCTTATACCACCTTATAGACTGGCTTCGTGAATGAGGACTACTAACGGTAAGACTAAATTTACTCTTATATATATATATATATATATATATATATATATATATATATATATTTATATATATATATATATATAAACATTAAACCTATAATATTATAATATTGTAAGGGTTGAATTTTAAACTTTTAAAATTCTAGGGTTTGGAACTAAATGTTTCAAAAGAAGACTCTACATTTACAAATTCCAAAACTTAAGGGAAAGTTTTGAACTATTCAAAAACTTTTGGAATCCATAATTTATGAGTTTAATATAGGTTCTAATGAAAAGACTCTTGAAAAGCGATAACTTGAGGACAATTTATGGAGTTCATAAAAAAATTTATGGAAAAATACTCTTCAAGTTCATAACCTATAAGTTTAATGATCTCTTTAAAAGAAAACTTTTCATTTTCCATAACTTGAGGACAAGTTACAGAATTCATCAAAACATTTAGATCAACTATTGTAACTTACAAAAATCAAACAATTTTGTCAATGATCTAAATTAAACACATAAGAACAAGACAATTCACATCAAAAAAATTTCATGTAATTAGCCTAACCATATAAACTAATACAAAACATGAAACTTTGACAATTATCTTATAAATTGGATAAGCTTGATCATTACCACATCAAAAACAGGTTTATATGTTCAAAAACAGGTTAGGGTAATGATCCTAGTCCAATTCCAGCCAAAAAACATCAAAAAACTACATTCTGGAGCACCAACTCGTCAAGTGTATGAACCAACTTGGCGAGTTGGATGAGTTTGTTCTTGGGCTCGACGAGTCCCCCAGTGGATTCGGCGAGTCCACTGTCCAGAACAGTAGAAAATCAATTCTTAAAGCATTTCCAAGTAGGTAGCATCAAGTATAATTGAAAAAAAGTCTAGGCTCTGATACCACTGATGGGTTTTGAGCATTATAACACTCCTAAAGTGTGCATGCAACCCTAAATACCCTGGATCTATGTTTTCTCTATTATACATGCAAATTTGAACTTTCCAAGTTATTACCCTATCTAGCATACAAAACTATGATACTTGGGTAATAAAACAAGTTAGATAACATACCTTTTCTTGTAGCTTGTTGCTTGGAGTTTTAAGATCTTAGCACCAATAGTATGAATGCTGCAAATGGAATCACAACACACCTAGAACAAAGGATAAATTGAGAAGAGACTCCTTGCACACACAAATCAGCTAGCCCTTTAGTATTCCAATTAAGTGCCAATTTCATGAGCTAGAGGGGTTCTTATATAGTGTGCCTAACTAGGGTTACACCATGTAAACCCTAATGACTTTCCATATCCCTCATGCTCCATGGATTAAAACCTCCATGGAGTATCCATGGGTCACCACATGGATTTAACCCAACATGAAGAATACAGGTCACAAGCCCACTTTATAAGAATGAATGATTTACCAAATCAACCCCTTATATTTTATTAGTCTTTTTTTATCACAAAATTAATTCTTGATCAATACTAATTAAATAATATGATTTCATATCAATATACTAGAACTTATAATATATTAATAAACCATAAATAACCTCTTCTCAAAAGTCCATCCTATCAAATTGTCCTGGTGATATGCAACCCAAATGGACAATGCTACTCTCGGGTCAAGTACATACCAATTATAGTTATGGGCTTAGACACTAATCCAAAACTTCCATCATCAATGCTTTTAGGCTCTCCCACCCATTGAGTTAGCCACTATGAGATTTAGCGACTTAACATGGCCATTCCACCATGTAAGGGCCCTGTCAGAGAAGGTGCAGGCAACAAACTTCACTTTGCTCCCTTGTGGGCATGCCCATATTTCAAAAATCGACTATGTTTTCTCGAACCATTGCATTAGAGTAATGACTCCTCCCCCCTTCCATTAAAGTATTTGGGTTTACATTTGGTGAAGTCTTTGTAGGAACACTCCTTTGGGTGTCCATGGTTGTCTCCGTGGTTATATGGGTTGGCACCACTTACCGCCCCACTGGTACCACTTGTGTAGATATGAGCCACGGTGGCTGTCACTGCGGCTGTTACAACAGCCTAAAAGATAGCAGGATTGTATGGTGGTGGTGGCGGCGGTGATGGTGGATTTATTGTCGTGTTGTTGTTACGCCTGATATATTTACGAGGCAGAATCTTTCTTTCATATAGTTTAAAGATGAAAGGTTGGTAAGGTATTGTTAGTGGTTATAAATCAAATGCCATAAGAACTAGTTTATTATATTATTTTGTGTATCATGCTCAGTAAGTGTTTTGTAAACAATTCATAACAGAAGTCTATGTGAAAATAAACTTATGAATTTTTAATAGTGACCACCCTCACTGAAATTCTGTGACTTGATTTGCAGTTATTAGTTGTGACGAAAGATGTTATAAACCTAACACATAGTGTGGGTAGTGTAATCATTGACTCACTAGGTTATATTAGTTTCTTAGTTATTATTGTGACGCATATCGTGCCCAGCCACCTCGCAAGTCTTGCGAGCGCTGCTCTCTCTCTGATTCCTTCTCGAAATCGTTCTCCAGTACTCCTTTTGGTTCTTCCTTTACTCCTCTGTTGGTTGTTTTCAATGTCTAGGTGTGTCATTCGTGTGAGAATAGGGGTGTCTAAAGAATCTATGAGATAAATAAAACATTTTTATTTTTATGCGGTGATCCTTACCAAGTCCTCCTATAATCACGCAGTAAGGGATCCTACAAGTTATATATAACCAAGATCGAATAGACCTTCGAATAAGTGATCCTACTGTAAGACCACAACCAATTAAGGAACAGGAAGTAAAGTGAAAATCACAAATTCTAAGTCTATAAAATCTTAATTATATATAACCCTGGGAGCATAGACTCCGCAATTGTAGACCTACCAGTAAGGGTCTTTTAGTTTTCACATAGGTTATTTATAGTACCTAAAATACCCCTATAGTATTTTAATTCTATGTTTGATTCTAGAGCTTCTTGATATATGAAGTTGATAAGTTTCTAGACTTGTTGTTATTGTATAGTATCATAAAATACTCCTTTAGTATTTTAAACTTTATGTTCGATTCTAATGTTCCTTTGCATGTAGTGATGGTAATTTTTAAACATTTTGCAACACCATTATCACTCCCAAACACATGTTGGTCGTATCTCAAATAAATATAGTTGATTAGGCTATATTTATCCCAGATATGATTACATAATTGTCTTGGTTTGACTGTAGTGTCCAACATCTAAATACTTTTGTTTTGTTCTTCTTGTGATACTTGTTCTAGTGTGTGTTATATATATATATATATATATATATATATATATATATATATATATATATATATATATATGTATACATATATATATATATATATATATATACATATATATATATATATATATATATATATATATATATATATATATCCCTATACTAATAAAAGAGTAGTCTTTTGTCATGTGTCACCATATTAGACCTTTTAATTAATGTTTTGCCACTTGTCAATTGATTAGTTCTCCATTTTAAATTTATTAGATCCCCTCATTAATGTGATGTTATTTATTTATTCTCTATTTTAAATTTGAATTTTATATTATTATTTTCATTAACTCACAAATAAAAAATATCTAATATATATTAAAAATTAATTTTACATATTTATTTGAATCAACAATTATAACTTCACATAACTAATAAATATATCTCTTAAATTAATAATTTATTTAAAATAACTGATTAATAATTTTGATTTTTTATTATAAAACTTTAATTAATTTTATATCCATGGTTCCCACGAGTTATAAACTAATATATATATATATATATATATATATATATATATATATATATATATATATATATATATATATATATATGTTGTTGGAATAGTGTCTAAGGCTGCAACTATATTAGGCAGGTATTTGACCCGATTGTGCATGGTCCTTTTGGGTTGCCTTCACCATAGCAACTTGGTAGGATGATTTATTATGAGAGAATAGATATTATGAGAATAATAATATTGTTATTTGATTAATATAAGTCATAGATTAATTAGTATTAATTTGGTGACTTAAAGAGATTAATTAAATAAGAGGGTATAAACTGTCAATTGGTTGATAGTTACACTTTAGGCTGTAAATCCTTATAGGATATGGGTTGGACGAATTCTAGGGCTTGGGATAGCCTCAAATTCGTCCATGACTTATCTATGGTAAGGATTAGGATTGTTTACAGTCTAAGTTATCCAATTAGGGTTTAAGGGTGAAACCCTACGAGCCTTACAAGTATAAATAGACCCCTTGGGATAGGAAGTCGGCATCTCCTCTACAGCAAGGATACCCTGGCCGATTTCCTCCTCTCTCCTCTCTCTTAAATCATTCTCTTTGCTAGTTGGTGTTTGTAAGCCATTAGAGGAGTGACAATTGTGACTCTAAAGCTCCAAGAACAAGAAGATCAAACAAGTGTTTCAAGGTATGCTTCTAACTCTGGTTTTGTATTGTTCGTATACCTAATTAGTCATTAGGAGTCTTGGATTCAATGCATGTTTAATTAGAGAAACCTAGATCCAAGCATTAGGGTTTGTATGCGCACATAGGAATGTTCTTATGTACAAAACCCATCAGTGGTATCAGAGCTTAGATTGGTTTCTATTAAATTGATGCTTAATTGTTTGAATGCTAACTGCAAAATTCGAATTTTGTGTTACTGAGTCATGGACTCGGCGAGTCCCATAGTGGACTCGGCAAGTCCCATAGTGGACTCGGCGAGTCCCATAGTGGACTCGGCGAGTTGGCCTGATTCGGCGAGTCCAGTTTGGGTACTCGGCGAGTCTGAGCGTCAGGAAGAGCCAAAAACGGGATTTTTTCATATTTATCTTATGGAAACTTGCCTTAATCATATTAGATCAACCCAAATCCGATTTTATGATATATATATGACTATATTTTTGATCTAATTGAAGATATTTATCAATTAATAAAATATTTAATTTCCTTATATGATAATTATTAATTATTTTGATTAAATTGGTAAATTGTTTTTCAAGAAATCTTAAATAAATCAAATATGGATAATTATGTGATTAATTGTTAATTTGAATTATTTGTTATTTGATCCTTTATATTTTAAATGTTTAAAGCTTGCCCTCAAGTTTTGAAATTTATGTTTTGTGATTAAAAGTTTAATTTAGACAATTTAAATTTCAAACCCTAGAATTTTACAAGTTTAAATACAACCCTATACTAATATAATATTACAAGATTAATATCTATGTATGTATAACTTAAATGCTAGTCTTACCGTTAGTAGGCCTCATTCACGAAGCCGGTCTATAAGGTGGGTATAAGGTTGCGGCCTATAAAATGGCGCTTAATGGGTGTACACTCACACCCACCGCTTGCTTGATCGGTGGAGGGTCGTTAGCCGAACGGGTAGGATAGGGCAACCTCATCCTCTCATTGAAAGTATAATAAGAAATACAAAGTAACTATATGTTTTCTTAAAATTTCCCAATATTAGTTACTTTAGGAAAAGTGAATTGATGCACTCCCATGAAATTACACTTTTCACCTTGCTAAGAAGTTAGTGGAGCATGTGTGGTTTACCGGCACACTAATTGGTTCTAAGCGAAGGTGGCAAAGGGTGATTCATTGTTTATCATACTTCGATGGAGCGTGTGTGGTTTACCGGCACATCGAATAGGTGATCGTTACAATGAAGGCACCATGTGAATTTGCATGGTAATTCACACCCGCTTTGTGGTCCTCGGTATCCCAGTCACAAACAAGAGGGGCATATCGAGATTTAAACATGCCATTGAAAAGTTTCAATGAATCTCATCCGAACCTAGGAATTCTCAATACATTTAGGATTTAAAGTTATGTTGGAGAATTAGTGAATCGTCATTCACTTACCTTCAAATTGTTTGCATGTTAGATTACGGCATCCCTTTTCTAATGTGTAAATATTGTTGTTGGATCCTAGCCCTAATTTTTCTTATTGGGTGATAATTAGGGATTCACATTCTAATCAATCTTTGTCCTTTCTATTGTAGATGTCGAACGCTAACAACGTTGTTGCTAGTTCATTCACTTTGATGAGCCTTTGTCAAAAGGTCACCTTTGATGGAACGAACTTTAGCGAATGGATAAGATACATTCGCACGATTGCTCGCTATGAGGATAAGGAGTATGTCCTCTATGAGAAGCTTGAGAAAATCAACCCCGAAATCGCTACTCCCGCCGAAATAACCGCTTTCGAAACTCACGAGCGTGATGCAACGAAAGTACATTGCATCATGATCGCAACTATGAACCCCGAATTCCAAAAGTCCTACGAGGACATGTATTCGTACGAAATGCACCAAGACTTATTGGAGAGATACCATCAAAACGCGAGACAAGAGCGTTATGAGATTTTCACTAACATGATTTCCGCTAAGATGGGTCTTGAAGAGTCTCTTACCGTGCACCTGCAAAAGATGCAAAGGTATGTCGAACGCCTTCGCAAGTTAAACGTTGACTTTGGGGAAGACTTGCGATCGACATGGTGCTTCACTTGTGACATCCCCAAAATCACGGCCAGAAAAGACCGATTTTGTTTATGCTTTATAAAAATCAGAGTACTTCATTTTATAAAAAGGTTGCGGAATTTGTTCCCAGAAAAACATGGTAAATACGTTATTAAAACATTTTCGAAGAAACGTATTTATTTCATTTTAAAACATTTGGGATGTCATCGTTAATACAGGAACATAAGCATAAACAGAACTTACAATTATTCACACTAGTGGTCTACATCTCTTTAAATCTCTCAGTGTAATATCACTTCATATCAACACCTGTGGTATAAATAAACTGAGTGGGTCAGGTTGGGAAACCTGGTGAGCACATAGGGATTTCAATCCCACAATGTTATACCATATATATAGTTTAAAATTCACAAAATATACAATTTCACCATACATATATATAAACAACTCTTATCCCACCCCGTCGATCCTCGCAACGAGGCTATCCATACTCTCGGACCTAAGATTAGTCGTTTTACCTACTCCATACTCTCGGATCAGAAATGAACAAATTTACCAAATCCATACTCTCGGACTAGGGACGAATGACTAATCCATACTCTCGGATTAAAGATGAATGACTATGCCTAATCCATACTCTCGGACTAGGGACAATAGCTAATCCATACTCTCGGATTAACGACGAATGATTATGCCTAATCCATATTCTCGGACTAGGGACAATGACTATGTCTAATCCATACTCCCGGATAAGTGACATATACTAACTTCTATTCTCTGAGTTTAACTCACTTGTACTCGTAAGAATATACTACCCAATATTCCTCATATTTAATTTAGGTCTACTCTTTATCCTAAATTATCAAATATAATCAGGTATGTTCTTTAACACGAATTTCAAGCAACATCAATTAACTCGCACATAAACATATAATTAATACTTCAATCAATACTTGTATTAAAATCATGTTCATGAAAGGGACTATGCACTCACCTGAGAAGGTGGTGACTCGGTACTCGGACAGCGCTTCGTTTACTTTAAAATAAATTTCCTTCGACGAAACCTAGTATTATCACCAATAGATTTTAGTCTATTATTCGCCGAGACTAATTAATAGTCTAGCTATTATTACTATTATATAAGCGTAAAAACAAATACTTATATAACCCATAATAATAGCCCAAGTATTTATTATATGTTCTTAATAATAATTAAATAAAAACTATATTAAAAATAGCGTAGGCGTAGCTCACTTACAGCGGGTTTTATAGAAAACCAGGCTTTGCTTGGAGCAGCGTTTCCGAGCCGAAAAGCTCTTCTTCTCGGAGCCGTCGAGCACTCCGGGGCTTCCGCCTCGTGCTAGGGAGGTTCCCTAGGCTTTTCGGGGGATTTTGGGGCTAGAGAGAGGTTCTAGAGAGAGAGTAAAGAGAAGAAAGAATGGGAAAGGTGTGAAGAAAATGAGGGTGGGAGAGGTGGTATTTATAGGGTGAAAATAGCTGAACTTGGTGCCACATGTCACCATCTAGTGGCAAGACTTGGGGAGAAAGCAATGGCCAAGATTGTGCCACATCACCCATTTTCGCACAACACACTTCCGACTTCTAAAATCCGTAACTTTCACATACGACCTCCGTTTTTGACGTTCTTTATATCCACGCGTAGGTAAAAATAATATCTACAACTTTCATTTTGACTCCGTTGGCTAATTCTCGACCGATCTTAAATTTAACAGTACGAGGCGTTTAGACTGTTAAATAACCGCGAAGAATTCGTAACTCCTTCATACGGACTCCGTTTTCGTCTGTCTTTTTACCGTTGAGTTCCTATTAATGAGATCTTCAACTCTCATTTATTTCACGTAAGCCAAAAACCGCTCGAACTAAAATTCGAGTTTCGGGCTGTACACTGCTAAGCCGAATCTTAGAAAAATCATAACTTCCTCATACGAAGTCAGATTTGGGCGTTCTTTTTATCGACGCTCTTAGTTTAACATATTCTACGACTTTTGTTTAGATTGCTAAGGCTAAAAAGTCTTCTATCGTAAATTCACTATTTACGTCTTCCGGTGCTGTGCCGGTTTTGCCGTAAAACTTTGGCGGGCCATAACTTCTTCGTTATAACTCGGATTTCGGCGTTCTTTATATGTACGGAACCTTGTGACATATTCTAAAACTTGGTTAAGACTATTCATTCTAAATAATCTTTTGTCGAAAAGTCATTTTTGACCCCTATTGCCTCTAAATTGACTAGCCCGGATCTGCGGGCGTTACATCACTCTTTGCCTCCAAGCTACAATTAATTTAGGATGACCTATCACATGAACAAAGAAGAGGTCACCCTAAGCAAACTCCAAGGTCTCTTGAGGGTCGCTGAGAGCAACTTCAAGGAGAAGTCTGTTGCACCAACTCCCAATCTGCCCGCCGCTCCTGTCTTGGCAATTGGACAAGGAAAGGGAAAGAAGAGGAAAGCTTCGTCTAAGAACCATCGCAAGGGGAAAGCCCGAGATGGTGCCTCTTCTAGTGGGACCAAAGTTGATCCCGCTAAGCCATGCCCTAACCTGAAGGAGGCAGAGTGCCACCACTACCACAAGATAGGACATTGGAAGAGAAGCTGCCCGGAGTACCTGCAAGCCATCAAGGAAGGAAAGATCAAGCCATCTTTCGCAGGTATATACACAATTAAATCTAACGATTTATCTCATGATACTTCTTGGGTTCTTGATACCGGCTGTGGTTACCACATTTGTTCTAATGTGCAGGGACTAAGAAGAAGTACAGACGTGAAGCATGGAAGAATAAATCTAATCATGGGGAACAGAAGATCGTCGCCTGTGACCAAGATTGGAGTGTACTCTTTATTGCTTAGGAATAGTTTATCTTTAGATTTGAACAATTATTGCTATTCGCCAGAAATGGCTAGAAACATCATTTCATTTCATGGTTTGTTTAGACAAGGCTTTAGATTTTCTTTTAATAATGAGAATGGTTCTATTTTAGCTTATTTGAATGGTGTCTTTTACTTTGAAGCTATACCATGTAATGGAATTTATGAAACTGTTATGATTGTTGATAACTTAGGAAATGATGTTTTATGCATGGATTCTTCCAATAGTATGGATAAGGAATCCTTATGGCATTGTCGTCTTGGACACGTCAACAAGAAATGCATAGCCCAACTCCAAAAGGATGGATTGTTGGAGTCATTCGACCTTAGGGAAGATTACACATGCGAGTCTTGTTTACTTGGAAAGATGACTAAGTCACCCTTCGCTGGTACGTGCAAAAGGGGTAAGGGTCTATTGGACCTCATACATACCGATGTGTGTGGACCGTTTAGATCTACCACGAAGGATCGAAACCGCTTCTATGTGACTTTTATCGATGACTATAGTAGATATGGGTATATCTACTTGATCAAGCAAAAGTCAGAAAGTTTTGAAAAGTTCAAAGAGTTCAAAAATGAAGTGGAGAATCAATTGGGCGGGAAGATCAAGATGCTTCGATCTGATCGAGGAGGAGAGTACCTAAGTCTTGAATTCCACGATTATCTCAAGGAGTGTGGAATAATTTCACAATTGACACCACCTAGGACACCATAATTGAATGGTGTAGCAGAAAGGCTTAATCGAACCTTGTTGGACATGGTTCGCTCTATGATGAGTCGTGCTTCGCTATCTATCTCTTTTTAGGGGTATGCCTTAGAGACTGCCACCCATATCCTTAACCGAGTCCCTACTAAGAAGGTTGCCAAAACACCTCATGAGATGTGGACGGGGAAAGCTCCTTCGTTAGCACATATCAAGGTTTAGGATTGCGAGGCTTTCGTAAGACGAGATACTCACGACAAGCTCGAACCTCGTAGTGAGCGATGTATTTTCATCGGCTACCCGCAGAAATCCTTTGGATATCTCTTCTATAGACCGAAGGACAATGTTGTCTTTGTTGCGAGGAGAGGAGTTTTCCGAGAGCGAGAACTCATAAGCCAAGGAGATAGTGGGAGGTGAATCGATCTTGAAGAGATTCAAGAGTCGATAGATGAAGGAACCTCTACCGCTGGCGCTCAACCCGAGGAGGAAACTCCGGTTGAACCAATTGACGAGTCCTTACCTCTTAGACGTTCCGAAAGAGTTAGATTTCAACCCCAGTTTTATGGTTTTCATATTACCACTGAAGGGGACACATATATTAGTGATGGTACACTAATAAACCTTGATGAACCTAATAGCTATAAGGAAGCCATGGTAGGCCCGGAGTCTGCAAAATGGAAAGAGGCAATGGATAGTGAGATCCAATCCATGTATGATAACCAAGTTTGGAATTTGGTTGATAATGTGCCTGGACGTAAGACCGTTGGGTGCAAATGGATCTTCAAGAAGAAGACCGACGTGGATGGAAAGGTACACATGTATAAAGCGCAATTGGTTGCGAAGGGCTTTACTCAAACTCCCGGAGTTGACTATGAAGAGACCTTCTCACCAGTTGCGAAGATAAAATCTATTAGAGTGATGCTAGCTATTGCCGCATTTCATGATTATGAGATTTGGAAAATGGATGTCAAGACCGCTTTCCTTAACGGGAAGTTGGCTGAGGATGTTTACATGGCTCAGCCAGAGGGGTTTGTGGATCCGAAGCATCTGAATAGAGTGTGTAAGCTTGAGAAGTCCATTTATCGACTAAAACAAGCATCTCGCAGATGGAATCTTTGCTTCAATGAGAAAGTCAAAGAGTTTGGATTTGTACGAAGCGAAGATGAATTGTGTGTATATGTCAAAGCCAGTGGGAGTGTAGTAAGCTTCCTCGTTCTATATGTCGATGACATATTACTCATAGGAAATGACGTCCCGACTCTGCAGGAGGTTAAGTCGTGGCTCGGGAAGTGTTTCGCTATGAAGGACCTCGGAGAGGCTTCCTATATTTTGGGAATAAGGATTCTAATAGAAAGAAGTAAGAGACTAATGGGACTTAGTCAGAACACTTACTTAGAGAAGGTACTAAAACGTTTTAGTATGGAAAACTCGAAGAAGGGAGAATTACCGATACAAAGTAATGCCAAGTTGAGTAAGACTCAAAGTCCGAGTATCGAAGCTGAGATAGCTGAAATGAGCCGAGTTCCATATGCTTCCGTAGTTAGCTCAATCATGTACGCTATGACTTGTACTCGCCCTGATGTAGCCTTTGCTTTGAGCATGGTTAGTAGATATCAAGGGAACCCTAGCAGAGCCCATTGGATTGCGGTGAAGAATATCCTTAAGTACCTTCGGAGGACAAAGGAATGGTTCTTAGTCCTCGGGGGGAGTGATGACTTGAAGGTGCGAGGGTATAGTGACGCCAGCTTTCAGACCGACAGGGACAACTACCGTTCGCAGTCGAGCTGGGTCTTTACCCTGAATGGAGGAGCAGTGACTTGGAAAAGGTCCAAGCAGGAAACCGTAGTTGATTCAATGTGCGAATCAGAGTACATTGCAGCGAGCGAATCGTCGAAGGAGACAATATGGCTGAAGAACTTCATTAGTGATCTTGGAGTTGTACCTGCCATAAAGGAGCCCATGGAGATTTTCTGTGATAATGAAGGAGCGGTTGCCTTGACCAAGGAACCAAGAGATCATGGTAGATCACGACATATCGACAGAAAATATCACTTTGTTAGACATCGTGTAGAAGAAGGACAACTCGTAGTGAAGAGGATATCATCAAAAGATAACCCAGCAGATCCGCTTACGAAGGGATTGAGTAGGGTTAAGCATTTGCAGCATGCTAGGAATATATGGGATGAAGGATGATATTAGCATAGATTAGATAGTATTAGAAACGTATAATAGATATGTAATTAACATTTGATGATTAAATAAAGGAGTTTTATTTATAAGTAATGTTATTGTCTTATGTTAATTGTTTAGCTATTGTTTCACTTTGCATGTTTTGACTTCCAGAATAATTGAGTTTATTAAGAATAATCGAATTGTTCAAATTATCCACAATCGTTCATATGTTGGAAGTAGATATGAATGAAGATTGTCATGAATAGGTGTGTATATTGTCTAAATGGTTTTAGACATAGCAAAATATTGATGCAACGTTCATGAGTGCTTATGAACTAGTTTTGAGCATTGGAACAAACCCGCGCTTGCTGGAATCACCTTATGGAATGTGATAAAAGGGTGATCGCAAGACGATAATATCATATAGTCTTAATACCTAGATATGTGGTTTGTTATTTGCTAATTGATTGTACATTGATAATGCGAAAATGCATTGGTAACTCGATGTTATAAAACGCATTGTTGTATATAGTTGATTAATGAATAAGTAAATGCATATAAGTCAAAGTTTATCTGTAACTTTTATCTTAAGAAGGAAAAAGCAATATTTCGGCCGCTCGATGATTTGATTTGAATTATGTATCGGGCCCGGTCAGAACTGAATTAATGTGTTCGATTAAGTTCTATGTCGAATAAATCGAAGATCGAGAAACCAAATGCTAGACTAATCATTCCATTGAATTGTCAGCATGATATCTAACAGAGGACTGTACGATCTCTTATCTAAAGGACAAGATTGATTAGATCAGAGTTCGACAGCGTCTTTGTGAGCTATGATTGCAAATCGGATTGTACTTGTGCATATAGTTACTAGACTTATCCAAGTGGGAGACTGTAGGAATAGTGTCTAAGGCTGCAACTATATTAGGCAGGTATTTGACCCGATTGTGCATGGTCCTTTTGGGTTGCCTTCACCATAGCAACTTGGTAGGATGATTTATTATGAGAGAATAGATATTATGAGAATAATAATATTGTTATTTGATTAATATAAGGCATAGATTAATTAGTATTAATTTGGTGACTTAAAGAGATTAATTAAATAAGAGGGTATAAACTATCAATTGGTTGATAGTTACACTTTAGGCTGTAAATCCTTATAGGATATGGGTTCGACGAATTCTAGGGCTTGGGATAGCCTCAAATTCGTCCATGGCTTAGCTATGGTAAGGATTAGGATTGCTTAGAGTCTAAGTTATCCAATTAGGGTTTAAGGGTGAAACCCTACGAGCCTTACAAGTATAAATAGACCCCTTGGGATAGGAAATCAGCATCTCCTCTACAACAAGGATACCCTGGTCGATTTCCTCCTCTCTCCTCTCTCTCAAATCATTCTCTTTTCTAGTTGGTGTTTGTAAGCCATTAGAGGAGTGACAACTGTGACTCTAAAGCTCTAAGAACAAGAAGATCAAACAAGTGTTTCAAGGTACGCTTCTAACTCTAGTTTTGTATTGTTCTTATACCTAATTAGTCATTAGGAGTCTTGGATTCAATGCATGTTTAATTAGAGAAGCCTAGATCCAAGCATTAGGGTTTGTATGCGCACATAGGAATGTTCTTATGTACAAAACCCATCATATATATATATATGCATGTATGTATACTATTATAAAAATATTGTTATATTTTAAAAGTATTTCTCTTGTTCAGAGTGTTTTTATCCCATTGTATTTATAGTTGTATATCTTTTATGGGTTGATATACTTAGTTCACTATACACAATGCACTGATACCAATCTATCACACCCCCAAACTGAAACAACGGAAAAGTTCGGCGTGGAGGATGTCATGTACAGTATCACAACACTTATATAATAGTAATCAAAGCAACAACAACCATTTTATTAAGAATATAGAGTTTAAATTGTATTCGATTTACATATGATTGAATCCAAAAGTAAATAGCAAAAAATAGACTTGAAGCTACTATGATCCGTCTTCTCGAAACCTATGTATGTACCTGTCTACTAATTTCCTGAGAATACAAGTTGTTCTGAAAGTGTATCAACATTTAATTTGGTGAGCTCATAAGCATTTTGTTTTGGAAAATAAGTTCTTTGTCCCTTGAAAATGTTTGTGTATTCCTCCAGAAAATCATATGTTTTCTTAATAAAATGGAATGTAGTCTTAGGCCTAAAGACCAAAATATATACATTTCTTAAGCTTAAAGAATAAAATATGATGCTTTGAATTTATATAGGTAATGTGACCCATATTGGTTCCTACTATGGTCCCTTAGTGTATACTAGTTATATATAAACAAATATCAAATGGAGAGTTGATTGTGTGATTCTACCCTAAGCCGACAACCAAACAAGGAATAGGAAGTAAGGCGAAAATCACACATTCCACTGCCTATCGGATATTATTTATATATAATCCTGATGTATAAACTAAGAAATCATAGTATCAACCATAATGGTCCTAACCGAATTGTAAGTAATCGTATTAGTTTCCAGAAAGTTGAACTGTAAACTATTTGCTTGTAAAATAATGATGTTTATCCTAGAAAATCCTTTGTTTTCCATAAAACCGAATTGTAGTCTTAAAAGTTCGAAAGACCGAAAAGTACAAGTATAATTGCCATACTTAATTTAATGATACATAGTTTTATTCATAAGTAAAACTAGTTGAAGACGTGTTTGCACTGTAAACTAGGTGTGATGTTAATACCCTCCTATGATAAATTACTACATACGAGTTATATAAAATTGAGATCGAACAGACAGTCGAATGGGTGATTTTGCCCTAAGCCCACAACCAAAGAAGGAACAGGAAATAAGGCGGAAATCACACATTCCACAATCTACCAGACATAAATTTTATATAACCTTGATGTATATACTAAGTAATCTCATAGTTAATACCCCTTTTAGACAGTTTGAAAATATATCATTACGTAAATATTTAGTTAATGCTTATTGTGAGTGTTCATTATAACCATGCTAATATGACTAATGGCTTGCACGACGTTCTTTAGGCGTCGGAAATTTAGGACATTTGTCACCCCATGCCTGTCAGCCTAACTGTAGCCAACAATTAAGGTGTGGGATTGACCGTCCCATATATTTTTATATACAAACTCACGCTCTCCCTCCAGGAGACTCTGGTTATAATTCAGGATTTTAACAGGTACCATGTTTGGTACAACGAAGGAGAGGCTCACAATCTTGTATTAACTAGTTTACATAAAGTGTGTTGAAGTTTCTTTTCTTGTTATCGTATATATTATCCTTTTATAGTGTTAACAATGTATAAAATAATTATATTTTTATATAATCATTCCTTTGACCCATGAGAGTAAAATAACGTGAATGTTTCCCCAAACTATACTTATTATAGTTTAAAAATGTATGTTTTGATGAAATGGTAAAACCTTTGTATTTTTAACAAGCTTGTACGTAAGAGTTTATAAGTTTGGTAATAACGATTTTAGCATTTGCGTAATATATATATAGTGCATGAAAGCATAATAAATGATTTATGTTTTTAAACAAAAGATTTCTTATGTTTTACTTGTATCCCCCCCCCCCCCCCCCTAAAACATAGAAAAGCTTGGGGAAATGTAGGGGCATGAACTTACCTTATGTGTGTTTTTTACTAGATATCGAGATGAAAGTGGTGACCTTCGATTTAGAGTATGTAATGATAGTCGTATCCTAACATTTTTAAACACAGAATAGTGTGTGAATAAGATGGTCTAATGGTTTGAAGTGTTAAATAACTACTAGATAAAAAGAAAAGAACCTACAATCCAACATGCAAGAGCTTTGAAGAACTTGGTCTGTGGGAAATGTTTAAAGGAAATTGGTTCAAATATTTGAGAGAGAAATATGAGATGAAGGTTTCTGAATGTGAGAAATGAAAATGATCAATATGTTGTATCTCAATTAGGAAGTAAAGGATAAGAGGTAAGGTGATGGTTACGTTGGTTACTGGAATTATCACATTGGGAAGCTAAATAAGGATAAGATATCTAGATATTTAAGACTGTTTTCGGCCAAAAGAAAGTGTTCGCTGCCCAAAATGACCGAAATCATCCTAAATCACTCACAAAAGAGTGATTTCGGTCCTAATGGACCTTAAAGAAGGGATTTCGGTCCCAAAAGGTTGGGTTTTCGGCCCTAATGGGCTTTAGACATTGAGTTTTCGGTCCTATGTGAGTCCATGAAGTAGTTTTCGGTTCAATAGTGTTCCATCATTCTAACATTCGAAATCCTTAAGTAATATACAATAATATGCATATAGACTTATTACTTGGACTTGTGTTGACTCCTTTGAGTCCTCGATGGCTTGTTGACTTCATTTTCCTTTCAAAGGTTCATTACATCTTGGCTATCACAAGTGTATATACATATGAACTTGTATAAGCATGCTCTCTTGGTTTTAAAAGTTCCATTGCATTAAGTGATGTTGTGAATTCACTTATGCTTGGTTAGGGTTTAGACCTTATTGGTTCCAAAATTTCCCAGTTGTGACAAGTCGGACCTTGTCCTCCTCGGGACACCAAATAGAACGAAAGGCATTGGCGACATCTGCTAACCACCGACTGCTAGCAATGGGGTCCTTATCCCCATGATAGTCTGGAGCTCCATAGGCTCTGAACTCCCTGAATGTCAACGTGCGCACCCCCACTATGGCCTCCATCTTGGTGCGGAACGCACCCAACCTCTTGTCCAAAATCTCCAAAATGCCCTCCTTGACCATACCAAAGATCACAGGAGTTTGGTCCAAAATACTACGCATAGTCTCAGTTAAAATAAACTCCCATCTGCTCATCGAGCTGCCCGACTCTAGAGCCCGAGCCTAATCCTTCCCCGGTGCCTGAACCGTCAACTAGTCTTGTACGTAGTGTCACCATACTGCAACATAACATAACAACCATCAAAATACTCATCACTTGCGAGGGATCACAGACGCACTATATGTTTCCTGGTTTTATCTCAGTCCTCCTTGACTCCAGTACAGATCATCTGCTTTCAATAGTACGGGCTCATACTACCTTCCACATATATCTGTACTTTCCTTAAGGATTTCCTCGACTCCACCAAGTCCCTTTCACTACTACTGCTCCCAGTACTAATCTCATTCTAGGATTACCCTAGGGTAATCTCTCCCCACCCAGTCCTCTGCTGTTAATGGTTTTCCTATCAATGTCAACTAGCTACCTCATGAATATAGCCACATGCATCAGAGATCAGATAATCCTTTGATTAAAAACTCAACCCTAGAACGGTTGGACTCAGACGAGAGCTGCGCAGCAGAGTCAAATCCATCGCTCTAAGATTCTCCAGCATGTGCCACATCTGGCTTAACATATTCACTTAGTAGCTAAATCACATTGCTAAGAGTCCCACAAAGCACGAAGCAAGAAGCATTCAGACAATGGAAAATCTAACCACATACTCCAACCAAACCATTCTATCCTCTAATCAGGAATCTGTAATAGCATGCAATTCTAAAGCTCATATAATTAGGCATAATCTAAATAAGTTATCCTACCACTAGCTAGTCAATTCTAGCATGCAAATATACAAGCTCATACACATATAACAGGCACATAAGGCATCCTCCTATATCCTTATCCCTAATCTAGCATGCAGTTCTCATAAACATATCATAACATAACTTGTATGGGTAATTTGGGAGTACTTAATTGAGCTCAGTTGATTGCATGCACCACACCCTCTTCTCTTTTCAAAGTTCTTTTCTCTTTTCAAAATTATTTTCTCTTTTCAAGGTTCCTTTTTATAAAAATGATGTTCTTTTGAAAATATTCATACATAGTCCTCAGTTTAACTTCGGACACACCCAAGAGTGTGTGCCTGAATCCCTCAAACCAAGGCTCTGATACCAACTTGAAACATCCGAAAAATACGGTCCAAAATTTTCATTTTAAATCATTAATAAAACCATAGTTATCAAAAAATTACATAAGTCATAAGTTATTGCTCGCAAAACGTCATAGATATCTGTCAAATATATCAGAGTAAAAACATCCCAGGCTAAAAAAAATGGTGTGTGCACTGCAATCATCCCGAGCACTTCCCCTTGCTACTGGAAGTACCTGAAACCAAAACTGAAAACTATAAGCGCGAAGCATAGTGAGTCTCCCCAAGCTACCACATACCATACACATAATCACATAGACTGGGCCTCGCACGATATACAGATCTGTTTCTACCAGGCCCCGCCTGTCTCTGGGCCCTGCGCGCTATACACATACAAAAAATAACATATAATCATACTACCACATAAAGAATCTTGCACGGTACTATATACTCTCTTCCTAAGGCCTCGCCTATCGTTTTCCCCGCTCCTACTCTACTGATAATAAGATATGGAACCCCATCCACTCTCAGCTAGTGGTGAGATATGGGACCCCGCCCACACTCACCTCCCTACCCAGCACATACATGTATCACAAAGACAACAAGTATAACTAAACATGCATTACTTCATCAGGTACCAGCTCACATCGAACCGTAATTCGGAAACATACATATAACCTTCCTCGGGCCCCGCCCAGCATCGGACATTAGTCCGGAACATACTGATACCATAATATACCCATTCATAGCCTACTCGAATAACACTAATATACGGGCCCATCCCACACTTAGCTACTAATCATAAACAAGTATAAGATACGGGCCCAACCCACACTTAGCTACTCTACACGGGCCGACACTGTTTCCTTTGACCCATTTCTACAGGATAAAACTCACCTTACAAGCTGACTGTAGAATCCCACAAATAGATCTCTCGATGCTAGCTGGCAGATCCCTGAACTGCTGATCTCTCGACTTCCCAAGCTACTGATCATCTTACAAATTAGATAAATACGGGATTCTTATAACTTAACCATAGGTCCTCACTAGGGTAGAAGACCATTGCACCCCTCATATATTCTTGTCCAAATATGGACTCTACTCAAACCTTTTGAACCCTCTCCATCCTTCACAACCTCCCTGGTCGACCTTGGTCAAAGTCAAGGTCAAGGTCAAAGTCAACGTCCAATCAAAGTCAGAGTCAACACTTCGAATTGACTCAACTAGTCGAGTCATCCTCCTGACTCGTCGAGTTCCCTCACTACTCATATTAATGACAGAACGAGTCAACTTCTCGAGTCCCTCTTTAGACTCATCAAGTTCTGCCCTGTACAGAATCGGAACAAATCTACACAACTCTTCGAGTCCCTCTCTGGACTCGATGAGTCCTTCTGTCTGTATGGGCTATCCTAAAGGGTTAAGTCCCTACTCTTCAGATCCAAGCTTCATGCTTCATCTACATACTGGAAATGCCCTTTTAAGGGTAAAGTTTCCAACTTTACCCACTAATAGTCCTTCTTAATGGGTTTAGCTAAAACCCTAGTTCTCTAGGACATAGATCTTGGTCCAAAAGCCAAAATACTCCAAACCAAAGCATACTAACATAGATCTATGCCTTAGACATCATTTGAACATGTAAAGCTCCTAACTTTCCTTCCATGCATGGCCTTTTGGGGCTTAAAAGGCCATAATAACACCTTAAAGCTTGTATGGGGCTTCCATGGTCATAAAGTTTGCACCTTTATGCCGTGAAACCCCTTCTAAACCCCAGATGTGAAATATAGGTCACTTGGGACATCCATATCCCAAGGACTAAGCTTCTTGGACCAAAAACCCCATGAAATGATAACAATGAGATCTAACAAGCTACTAAGCAAGGTTGAGGCTTGCTTACCAGAAAAGGAAGAGTATGATATGTTGCTTCTAGATCTACAATCTTCTCCTAGAATCCTCTAGCTTCTTCTTTTTCTACAAGCTTCAAATCACACAAAGTTCACTCAAAAATGGCCCAAAATCTCACACATGGCTCTAGGGTTTCGTGGATTAGGGTTTGGGACTTGGAGGCTGGAAATGAGGCCATAAGGTATGGATTAAGATGCTTAAATAGGGTGAAAAACCCTGAATTTAAGGTTTTACTCTTGCATACCTACTCTCTGAATTTAGGGCTCTCTAACTCGTCAAGTAGATTGCTTAATACCCGCATCCAAACCTATTCCTACTCCTCAAGTTATCCCCCTTGGACTCGACGAGTTGACCTTCAATTTTCATCTTATCTTTCCTTAATTAGCCTTCTAGTTTTCGGGTGTTATACACTTTGTTAACTAAAGTCATGAAACAAATAAGCATTTGGCTTACAAAAGTTTACTAGCACTATGATTTAAGAATCATCAAATCCAAAAGGAGTCAAAAGCTTACATGAACATGTTAGAGGAGGCATTTTCATTGTTTAAAATTAAACAAAAACATACATAAAAACTCCTTGTTGCTAATTAATTTGAATATCCATTACTTCATTAAGAAATTAACCAACTAATTATCATTCATTCATTTAAACTCATGATTAAAAACACAAAACGATATAGATGTTCAGATATAAAATACATTCATAGAATACTATCAAAAGCTACACAAAATTACTCATAATCAACCAGTTGTTCATTTTATTCATCTCAATATTGGAAGTAAAAACCAATCACTCATAATGATAACAATAAAAATGATAGAAAGCTAGACCAATGTTGATCGCAAAACGAAAATAATCAAATCTTGAAATCGTCATCTCTTGTTATTCCAAAAAACCAAAAAAAGAAAAAAAAAACCTTCATCTAAACATTAAAATATTGATTCAAAAATTAAACCACTTTAAATAAACTATTCATAAGAATCATATCATATAATAGTAACTAGTGTAGGATCCCATGTGTTGCATTGATTAAATGGGTGTTTATTTTCTGTTCTTTTTTTCACATGGGAACTTTTAGAAGTTGGTAAACATACTACACTTTAGCTCTCCTGGATTAATTGCTCCCAAGTCTTTTTCAGGTAAATAAAATTTACTTGCAAAATGCCAACGAAATTGTAAAATCTATATTACCCATTGATATGCTCAAGTTCTTTTGCAAAACAAATGGTCATGTTGTGTTTTCTTATTATTTTAGTGATAGAGGGTTATTTTGGGAATTACACATGACAAACTAAAAAATATAGCATCTTAATAATTCTGAATATATATAATTCAGCATTCCTATCAACAGTTATGTGGTAAAAGCACAAGAAGGAAAAATTTCGGATTTAGATTTTGGACATATATGCTAATAAAAATAAATGTAAAAAAATATGGAAGAGATTTAGTTACCTTTAAAAGGCTCTAGTTTGAATAAACTCCAAAATGGTAATGAACTTTCAGCTGTTAGTTCTTTGTTAAAACACTCACCACATTATATCATCTGTTACATGAAATCAAGATTTCAAACCGGTCATTCGAAACCAATAATCAAAAGTTGGGTGTTATTATTTGCAAAGTACATTGTCACCTTCAAGCTTAAAGTTAGGTCTTTATGTAGGCTTGCTTTTGTTTAACTGTTTTCTTAATAGGTTTTAAATCGTCATGTGCTGCTTGAAATTCTCGACATTTCACATTTTTCATTCCTACCTTTAACATCCCGATGTTAAGGTACTTATTATCTTGGGCTTTATAATTTTTGAAGGTTTCATTTTTTCCCATAAGTTGAGAAAGAGTGAAAATAGGGCCTAATGTGGCTTGTGGTGGAAGTTGGGCTAGATGCGTACGCCGAGTGTACGTGTGTGTATGCTGAGCGTACTAGGGCGCAACATAGTACGTTGGGCGTACACTTCGTACGCGGGGCGTGCGTGGTAAACATGCAAACCCTAATTTTAGGGTTTTGGTTCATATTTAAGCAACATTATTGACTCAAACCCTCTTCTCACCCAACCTCCTCCTGTGTTTTCGACATTCAAGCAACTCTAGAGAAAATGAGAGAAATTTTGAACCCTAAAGTGAGATTTGTGGTGGTTTGGAAGAAAGAAAAAGGTGGTTAGAAGATCTTAAAGTGGAAGTGCACCTTGGATTTGAGATTGTTACTTGGCTTGGGACCTCTTGAAGTTATAAAGCTTGCATCTTTTATACTCCATCTTGTAGATCTAGAGTTTTGCTCTTTAAAGTCCCTTTTGGTCCCAAAATGATGAATCTTGAATAAAGCATCTTCTTGACCCTTTAAGTTGTCCTTTCAGACCCTTGGGAGGGTATTGAGTCATAAAAATCGGTTTAAAATGTTTAGTTTTGCTCCATGCATCTTGTAGGATGTATTAATGGATTAAAAAGTTGAGATAAGCACTTATTGGGCATGTTAAGTCATAAAGTTGGAAACTTTATGACTCTAGAGTGTATTTTAACCTTGGATCTGAAATATGGACGTAAGTGCTCAAGCTATTAAGCACTTAATGGGTTTTGAAGTTTGCAGGAGTACGTCCCACGTACTTGGAGTACGCCCTGCATCCGAGGTCAACCACCCTGATGGTGGTCAACTTGCAATGACTTGAGTACACCTTGCGTACCTTCAGATTACGCCCTATATACTCGCACTGGGTCAATCCAGTTGAGTTGAATCGATTGGGTTGACTCGGTTGGGTTGACTCAGTTGACTTAGTTGGTTTGACCAGTTGACTTTGACTTTAACCTTGACAAAGTTTGACCTTAAGGGTATTTTGGACACTTTTGGATTTTGACTGAGATTAGTCATTTAATTAGAATATGTGTTGATTAGAGTTGAGATTCGTAGTCGAAGCCTCATCAGCTTCTGTCCAGTTTGCGAGGTGAGTTTTCCTTACTGTACACATGGGTCTAAGGCACCAATGTCGATCCATTGGATTAGATATCTATGTTTAGTGATCTGTAGGATCTGTCTGATTGTCTATATGTTTATTTGTTATATATATGTCAACATGTTGTGTGTGGTTGGGTTGAGGTGGACCAGCGTAGGCTGAAGGCCAAGAGACCCAGGGATTTCTGGATAGGCTGAAGGCTCGAGAGGTGTACCGGTTAGGTAGAAGGCCTAAAGAATGGTCCATATAGGCTGAAGGCCTGACGAGGCGTTCCATTCATGCTGAAGGTTCTGTGAGCATTCTAGATAATTTGTAGGCCGGTACGACATTCTTGTCAGGCTGATGGCTCTGTATGCATGTTGTTTGTTATTATGATTATATGGTGGTACTTTTGGGGAAACTCACTAAGCGTTAGCTTACAGTTTTGGGTTATGTTTCAGGTACTTCGGATGACCACGGGAAGACGAAGGCATGATCGTACACATCCTCTTGTTTATGACTTATGATTTTGGGAGACTCTGATGTTTTTGGAAAAAGCTTGAAAACTATGATTTGTAAACAATTTTAGAAATTAGGTTGTTTTTAAAAGTTCAAATTTTTCATGATTTTTATGATGTTACACTACCTAATGCGCATTACTCACTCATGTCAAATTATATTTGTTTAACATGTGTGTAGATATAGCACCCACTTGTACCATCTGATTTGGATTCTAAAAACACAAAAATCATTTGGTGATTATATATTGACATTTTAAGGTTACTACAAAATATTCATATAAGTTTTTTCTAATACAGAAGTTATAGAAGCTTTTTAAAAGTAGACACAACGACATACCTGCAAAAGTAAAAATAATTTCTCCACAATCCAATCCAAATAAGGTTATAGAAGTTGTAACGTATAATTCTGACTGAAGTTTATCACTTCAAAAACAACACTAAAATAAAATTGATAAGATAGAGAAATTTGAAAAATATCTTAGGCATGTAACACTATAGAGAACAAATAAGCTAGGTGTAATAAGATTGACCTTGAACAATTTTTGTGTACCCAAAATAGAAATCAAGATTGTAGGAATCATCATCATCAATGTAGAACACAGCCGATGAACCTTAAATAGTTGTAAAAAGAAAATATTTTATAATTTGGTTTGTTCTTATACTAATAATCAAATCCCAGGTACAATTACAACAAAAACTAACAATTTGGAGGACTAAGTTTTATAAAGAAGAAAAGATTTTAAAAATTTTGCTAATTCTTTTATGGTATTATGTATAAGCACTAATAACTAATGGCTTTGACATATATATATATATATATATATATATATATATATATATATATATATATATATTAATTGCATGTCACTTGTAGATATATAAATGGCGAGTTTTGAAATCACAACAGATTGTGTATCTCTATCTACCTCATTAGACACAAATGACTTCAATTAGTTGATTGACTCAAAATAATTAGGTAGCTACTATTTCTTATTTTTCATTATAGTAGTTGTTACTTGTTTGTGAACTTTATGAGGTTTTAGTTATTGGTCCGTACGGCATGGTACTAATTTTGATGCATCAGTGTACAACACAAATCATATGAGCCCACAGGAAGACCTAAATGTCATATTTTCTACATTTGTATCTGTCGCCTTTACATGGTACTCTTATGGTTAGTTGTTCACATTGTATTTGATAGCAAATGTTATAAATCACCATCAATATAAAGAATGGAAGTTAATCCGGTAGTAGAGTCGGCAACTTAAACTAAAAGTATAATCATATAACATAACCTTTAAATTAAAAGTATAATAACATCGTCCCATGTTTTCTCCATAAGTTTCCTAATTTTAAGATTTGTTTTACCATCCAGGTTTGCAGTAGCTCGATATATAAAATGTCATCAGGATTTGTAGATGCAAAGAGTAATAGATCGACTAGAAAGAGCCCATCTTGTTTGACCTACAACCATAATTGGCCTCAAATCGAAAGTAACCACTCCAACCTGATGAAATGCAACTATGAGCACAAGCATAGACAGTTGAAGAATCAATTTATATTGTAACATCGCGACTCCTAGGTATAAATTTAAAGTTTTTATATTCATATTTTAAGACCTACTCGATGGGTTGGTTGCTCCAACTCATCATGTAGAAACTGATTAGGCCGCGTGGTTTATGGAACCAACTCGACGAGTTAAAGGACCCAACTCGACGAGTTGAGGTTGTGCATGAAAACCCTAATTTTTAAGGTTTGTACCCTATTTAAAGGACCTTAAGTCCTCTTTCCATCCTCCTTACAACCCTTCACGTCCAAAGACAAACCCTAATCGAGTTATCCTCCCTTTGAGTGTGTGTGTGTGTGTGAGAGAGGCTAATAGAGTGTGTTTGTTGCATTTCTTGAAGAGGCTTGAGGATTGAGAAGCTTGGAATGAAAAGGGGCTTGTAGATGCTGCATCTACTTTGTTTTGGAATTCATTTGAAGGTAAAAGTCTTTACCTTGGCTTTCCATTTCTTGGATCTCCTCTTATGGAAGTATATGGTCATTCTTGGTGCAAACTAGAGTCATTATCGGATTTAAACTTGTCTAGAGGATGTGGTTTCAGATCTAGACACCTTTAGGCGTCCATGAACATAAAGTTGCCCATTTTATCTAGTCTTGGCCCTTCTCCATGACTTAAAACCTCTTGTTAAGCTTAGTTCTAGTGTTTTAATCCCTTTGAGGCCTTGCATGCATGTAAAGTTGGCAACTTTACGTGATAACTACACCCTATGATGATAGATCTACGGTTTGGAACCTTGGTTTCGCTTAAAAGCGTCTGAATGAGAAATTGGTTGAAGGAACTTGATGAGTTACATAAGCTAACTCGACGAGTTGGTTAGGTGAGTTTGACATTACCATCCAGTGCTAATTGTGAGGTGAGTTTTCCTCACTATACTCAAGGGTCGAAGGTACCAAGGTCGGCCCTTTGGATTGTTATCCTATTTTATTATCAATGTAATCTGTTGGATCGGTATCCTAGTAGATAGGATGTTTCTATGTGGTTATGATTGGTTAGATCGGTATCTTGGTAGATAGGATGTTGGTATGCTTAGTGATCTGTAGATCAGTTTGTTTGTATGTAGACGGTTATGTGATTATCTGATATATGTGCACATGATTGATTGGTGATTGAGGCTTATTTTCTTTGTGCGAGAGCCAACAGACTGGGGAATTCCAACTCGATGGTTGCAGGCTGAGAGTATTCCATCCCAATGATGATTGAACTCCTAGTATGTGAGCAATCCAACCCGATGGTTTTGGGCCGAGGGTATTCCATCCCAAGGATGATTGGACCTATAGTATGTTAGCATTCCAACCCGATGGTTGAGGTCCTAGGGCATTCCAAACCGATGGTTGATTGGTCCCATAGTATGTTGTCCTTATATGTGTGTTATTTGTCATGAGGATATTTTGGGGGAACACACTAAGCTTTGGGCTTACAGTTTTGGATTTTGTTTCAGGTACTTTGGATGATCACGGGAAGGCGAAGGCTTGATCATGCACCTCCTTGCATTTTATGATTTTGATTTTTGGGATACTCTTATATGAAACTATTTTGAAAACATTTTGTAATTAAATGATGTTTTTGAATGATTGAAAAAGTTTTAAATTTTCATGAATTTTATGGATGTTACACATATATTTTAGTCTATAATAGGTCAAAGTCCAAAAGTAAAAGCATACCAACTTCACCTCTAAATAAATAGTTCCTTCCTTTTTTGGATATGCACTGTAATTTTTGTGAACTTTGTCAAAGAAAGTCCAATTAAAGGCAAATATGCATGGTTCTATCTTCAAGTCACTGCTTCCACCATTATATTGGTGCTCAGTGCAATTACTTTGCTAGTTATAGGTAAAAGAATCAAGTATGTTGCTATTTATTATCGTATTATGAATAAGAAGTCAAACTGCATTACTTTTCTCTGCAATTTTCTTGATAAGGAATGATAATGACAACATATTTCAATAAAGTATAAAAATGGACTCTTATAGCAACGTACTAACGCTTAACCACTTTTAAGGACACTATACTTTATTATCCAAAAAGAAGTGTAAGTACATTTTATAGCATCCTTATGGTCATTCAATGCATAATGAGCCGAGATGGTGGTTGAATATTGGTCCTCCTGAACAAAAGAACCTCAAAACCCACAAAAAATAAAAAATACAAAATACAAAATACAAAATACAAAATAAAAAATAAACTGAGAAATAGAACCAACTACAGTAACAGCATCCAAATACAATGCGATGTACAATACTTTCAAAAATAAAACCAATAACAACCCACTTTCATTTTTTTCTATTATAGCATAATAGCAGCCTACTTTCATTTTTTTCTATTATATACTATAGTATAATACTTTCAAAAATGTAACCAACTACAGTAACAACATCCAAATACTAAAAATAAATAAATAAATAATTTCAGTGTTATAGTTGAGTTGATTTTGTAAATGCTATATTGAAATAAGAAAAAACAAAAATATAATAATACAATTAGATTGATTTGTCAAAGTAAGGAGTACTAATAGGAAACAAAAATAAAACAATTATAAAAGAGAAAGAAATATATACCATAAGGGGTGTTATGAAAAATTTATATAATCTAACATACGAACCTCTCTTTTCAGTAAGTGAGAAACTGTTATGAACTCATTACTACTAAACTCCACTAACCATTACGAAATTTGCATCATAAGGGACAAATTTTAATAAACTATCCAATAGTCTATTTTAGTAAAAGTTATATTATTTGAACAACACTAAACGAACTGATAAAGGTTCCTAATGGAAGCAAATTTTTCATTACTTCTTGATGAAATTTAATGTACAGTTGCTTCATCAGGTAACCAACTAATCCTCTAAATATTACAATTTCTAAAAATGGAATTAAAAATATTGCAAAAACAAATGATATATCACTTATATTAAAATTAAATTTTACATATGTAAGATAATAAATCATTGATGGTGTAGGTTTTATTTCACAGCCATCAGACCCATTGCTTACAAATCTATTAAGGAAGACCATAATCAAAGTTCAAAAACATAAGCAGACAACGTAAAAACTAAAACTTGAAGATTAGGTCATACCAATTACTAGGGGATAACCATCACATGGATTGGATCTTTTTATTATTCTTATTTCAAGCAAAAGCACTTGCTCCAATTTCAATAGACATTCTCTTTTTCCTAAAGATAATGAAATCACACTTCATATCAGTAAGGAAGAAAGGATGTGAAACTTTAAAGGATACCAAAACAGTCAAAATGAAGCAAACAAAATACCTATTAGAAAGCTCACGTGTATCCTTACTTTCTTTAGCATTTAAAATATGGTCAACTATCCAAACATAATTTTAGGCAAAGTTACATTTGGTTATACTAATACAGCATCTTAATCCAAAACTTGAAAATTAAATAATCATATATATTACACACATGTTTCATTCCAAGTAGTAGGATTCTTTAAGTGACGCAAAATCGCAGAGCAGATACTCATCCGTTGAAAGAAGGCGGTTGAGGAAACGTAATTGGAAGTCGGTGACACCCTAGAAAAAAGTCTGTAGAGAAAACAGTAGATGCTTACACATGGTTTCAAAGTACTAAAAGGTGAAGCACATAAACCGTTTGTAAAGCAGTTGAAAACCTAGAAATTGAAAGGACATGGTTAAGGTCCTTACTTCTTGTAGTCGTCACCACCAGTGACATGGTAATGATGCATGACATGAGCATCTTTGTGGCCGCCTTCTCTCTTCTATTCCAAGAAATTAACCTTTCAGTAGCTTCTTCTCTCGACTTACACTAAACAATCAACAATTAAATTAAGAAGAGTAAATTACACGAATGGTCCCTATAGCTTAGGGTAATTTGCACACTTGATCCCTAACTTATTTGTTTAACTCGGAAGGTCCCTACTATTTGTTTTTGTTACGTGTTTGGTCCTTACTGTTTGTCTTTGTTAAGCGTTTGGTCTCTGTTTTACCTAAAAATACTATTATTTAAATAGGGAAAATAGCGAGCGGGTAAGTTAAGTTGAGGGGGTGGGGTTGGGGGTGCGTTTAATTAAATAAATTAAAAAATCAAGGGAAAAATAGTTTCTTTAGGTAAGACATGGACCAATCGCGTAACAAAAACAAATATTAGGAACCTTCCGAATTAAAAAATAAATTAGGGATCAAACATGTAAAATACTCAAAATCATAGGGATCATTTGTGTAATTTACTCAAATAAGAAAGAAACAAAACCACGAATCAAAGCAAAGAAACTGTGGGTTGAAAGTTGAATAAGAACACTATTAAATTTAAACCCTAGACCAAATTTGTAAATATGCACATAGGCTCCAAATTGGTCCCAAATCTATGAATGTGTTGAAAATCATATTCAAAATCACATTTCATGTTTATTTATTGTCGTAGGTGGTTCGGATAAAGAAATCAATTTTATAGATGGAGAACAAAACTTACAGTCGGCGTTGCTCACGGAGGAAGGTGATAGAGTGAGGAGGGTGAAGCAAGTGTGGAGGTGGTCGCGTGGTGGTAGTCGAGACGGCGATGACGATCGATGATTTTGTATGATACTACTTATCTTTCTAGTTGCATATGTCATGGTGGAGAAGGTGGAGAGCAGACGACATAATTTCAGGTCAAAATCCCTAATCCAATGACGGAAGATATTAAAGCAGTGGCGACGTGGTGGAGCAGTTCCAGACGTAAATCATCAGTTGTGAGAGAAAAAGATTGAATATGTGAAGTAAAAAGGTGGTGGATTCGGTAGATGGATTAACTCTAGTGGAATGTAGAAGCTGGACCAATTGAGTTTCGAATAGTACCCAAGTCGGGTACTGTTCATAAGCATATTGTGCTTTATATATATATATATATATATATATATATATATATATATATATATATATATATATATATATATATATATATATATATATATATATATATATATATATATATATAGGAGTAGGATCAAATGAGAACGCCTAAAAGGTTAAGAACGCGAGAACACTTATCAGCCAATCATTTTATTAGGGTATTTAAGTAAATTTGTATTTAATCTAATTTTTAATTAATATAATATAATTAATAATCAATATATTATCCATTAATATTTACCTATAATTAAGGGATATTCCATAGTTATCGTTTGATCCTACTCCTATATAAAAAATGTATTACTTAAATACACTTTAATGAATTTGCACACATTAGTCTACCAATATTGAATGACAGCTGAATTTAAAACAAATCTTACCAGGAGTAATATAATTGGCCCAACATATAATCATTTTTTGCTGTTTGGATTCCATGCACTTTTTGTCTCCTTAAGGCAATCAAAAACATATCCACACCAATCAATATCACTTAGATCCAGGTCTTCCGTGACTTTTGATAACATGGACAGGTCACATGTTCCCATGCTCATCGACTGACCTAGTGTATTACACAACAGGACAAAGATGTTTACTTTAAAGATTAAATTTGCACGTGTTGATTGCATAATAACTTGTTGAACTACCCTTGGTCTAATATTATCTTCATCTTCGAATTGTTTTGTCCAAACAGTTATCGTGCCGTCTATGACTTCTCTATAAGGCATGGACTTTATTGTAACATGTCCCAGAGGCAGACCCAACATTTCGTGAATAACTTGCCGATTGATTGGTATCTCTCCATGATGAAGTTTGAGTATCATCCTATCTGCATCAAAATTCCTTACAATATAATGCCCCATAATTGATGCACACCCATCCACTTTCATATTCAACAAATGCCCCAGACCAATAGAATAAATATAAGCTTCCTGTTCCTTGCTAAGGTTATGCATACAACTGTACAAAACATTTGGAGATGTCCGTACTTGTATTCGCCTTGCTTCTTCTGCATCACTTGCTACAATTTTAGGCAGTTTTCTTGCTTCACTACATTTCCTTCTTTATTCTTTTGTCTTTTCAATTTCTTCACATTTTCTTTGTCATCATTTTTTAATGAAGTATAATGCCTTCTCTTTTTCCTTGTTACCACAGGTTTGTCATCTTCAAAATCAGAGTCTTCATCTTCATCAAGCTTCTTGACAGTAACATTATCTTTTCCTGTTAAGACATATTTAACACAATAAATGATTATAAATAAATTACCAAAATAATACTATACTAAATTTATTAAGAAAAAAAAACACTACTTGAACATGAGTTTATAACAACAACTTCATCACCTTTTATTTTACATCTATCAAACCGTATTTTTGTTCTCAATTCATTTTCCCTATTTATTCCACTATCTTGTGTCATGTCATAACTTTCAATCAAACCTGCCAATAAGTAGACAACATAATCATAACTGAAGATACTTTAATATACAACTTACATTACATGAAATCATCATTGATACCTTTTTGTTTCTGTATATTTTCTTTAGATTTTGAAAACCTTGAATTTCCTCCGTCAAACTTCTTCACATTGACTTTGGGTTTCATGTTCTTTTCTATTAATAAATACAAAACAACACAAGTTATTAAAACTAACTACAACATCAAACTCTAAATAAATTTATTTTTAAACAAGTACATTACTTGAATCTGAGCTCAAAACTACAACTTTAAGATCCCTTCACATTGAATGAGCTGGTGTGCGATTAACACGTTCCCCCACACCTGTCCAAAAAATAAGACATATAATCACTATAGATTCCAATTGATATTTAACATTTTAAATTTCATATAATCATCATCACCACCAGTTTGTTTTTTAGTTTTCTTCTTAGGTGTTGAACACTTCTTTTGTCCTTCTCTTCTAATCTGAGGTTGTACTATTTCATTTCTTTCATTGTCTTCATCTTCAATATCAATAAGCAATGGATTGGATTCTTCATTAGTGAACTTGCTGAATGTCGTCTTTAGTAATATCCTCTCGCTTTTCTTTCTACCTAATAGTAGAATTAAAATACCTTAATCATTTATAACTCAGAATTGAATCATTAACAACTCAAATAATCATAAATTATACCTACTAAACACAAACACAATTATACACATACCCAAAAACAGAGGAATGTTTACAATAATCATCAATAAACAAACAGTGTAATTAACTTACTCACAAAAAACAGTAGGGACTCCTACACCATTATTCTTTACTTAGTACATCATGTACAGGATCAAAACCACATACATACTCAATAAAGTACCCATTCACAACTGAATATGACTTTAACAATATACATAATATACAACCAACAACAAGGATTAATACTAGAAAAGTACTTCTGTCGCACAAACAATCGGATTTTACAAGTAATCAATAGTAATGAATGACATTTATACCCTTCGTTATTATTTTTCTACTGAACACCATTCACAATCGAATACTAACATCAATTACTCCTCTTGTCCTACTTATAATGTATTTATTTTGCCATTGATCAACAATACGATTCTTAAAAAAAAAAAAAAAAAAAACCTAATTTTTGGGTTTTCGTAACCTTACTTCAGTTCAAAGTAGTCGACTACGATTACACATGTATATGCATCTTAGAACTTTCAAACACAATCATAAACGATTAATTTTTAAACACATTCAATATCAAAATACTGTAACTTCGAAACTCATCTACAATTACCATTTTCATTTAAACATTCACATACACCAACGTGTTATTTGTAAAATACAACCTTTAAATCAACAATCGTCAACGATGAAGAATCACTACAGTTCATAATCGATGATATAAAGAAAAAACGAAAAACCCAACTTCTAGGGTTTTAAGAATCGTTAAAATGTACACATTAACAAAAAATAAACACACTACTACACCCGTTTTCCAGTCAATCGACATTCAAAAAAGATTAGAAAGTTTACTTCTTCCACTTCGGTTGATCATCGACGACATTCCTCCACCTTCAACCCTTCACGGAGTTCTGAATGCAAAATACCTCTTTACGGATGAACAGTATTAATCGAGTCTCGTATAAACGTTTAGCTGTGACGATATTTTCGAATCATCCAAAAGATTAGAAGTTAGCTGTGATTACTAAAACATAGGAACGGTTTCTTTTAATTTTCATACTTACCTGATATATTCAAAATGGATGACATCATAAAATTACTTGAATACCCTTTGATATTTTTTTTTAATTAAAAAAAATAAATTCATTTAATATTTTGTTTAAATTAATGATTAATGACATCCTTAGATTATAAATATTTAATGTACCAGATTTGTTCTCGCGTTCTCAACCTTTTAGGCGTTCTTATTTGATCATTTCCCTATATACAGTAATTAAACTAATTGCCTAATACTCATTGAATCTCTCAGCAAAATGTATCTTTAATATTGTTATCTGTAATACAATAAGTGAGTCGGATTGTAAAATCTGGTGAGTTATAACGTTTTCAACCCATAATATTACAATCAATATGTTTAATCGTCAAACAATTATCTCAATTTTCCATCTCTATATGTTTAATCGTCAAACAATTATCTCAATTTTCCATCTCTATTATCTTATTTATTCTTAAGGATCTTCCTTAAGGATAAATCTATGCGCCAGTACTAGTTCAGGAATTCCTCCATGATACTTGTTAGTCAATAAGATATAGATTAACAACTCTAATATTTACATAAAGGTTTTTGTTAAATAGCTAAATGTCATGGTAGTTATGCAACCACGGTATTCTACAGTATTTTGAAAAGATATTGATTAAGAACTCTAATATTTACATGAGAAAATAATAAAAATAGTCATTTACACTAATGGCATTACAAAAATAACCAAAAAAAATCGAAATTACAAAATTAGCCAACGATTTCGCAGATGGAGATGCCCCATCTGCGAAATGAGCATCTCATCTGCGAATGTACAAGCACCTAAAGCACAGTTGTGCTTTAGGTGCTTTTACATTCGCAGGTGCATTTAATTTTTTTTTTCTGTATATATAGGGGTAAAATCGCAGATGGAATAGGTCCATCTGCGATTTACTCTCACTCTATCTGCGAAATTGTGGTTTTTTTTGTATTTTTTTTTTTAGTTTGACTACGAAATGAATTGGTTTGACTAAGAAAGTAAAACAATCTACAAAACTTTTTATATAGCAGCATGATTTCGTAGTCAAACCAATTCATTTCATAGTCAAACTAAAAAAAACCACAATTTCGCAGATAGAGTGAGAGTAAATCGCAGATGGACCTATTCCATCTGTGATTTTACCCCTATATATACAGAAAAAAATTAAAAAAAAAAAAATTAAAAGCATCTGCGAATGTACAAGCACGTAAAGCACAGTTGTGCTTTAGGTGCTTGTACATTCGCAGATGAGATGCTCATTTCGCAGATGGGGCATCTCCATCATTTTTGTCATTTTTTCTATTTACATAAAGGTTTTTGTTAAATAGCTAAATGTCATGATAATTATGCAACCACGGTATTCTATAGTATTTTGAAAATCTGGGTGTTCCATCAACATCCATGATTTTGCATACCATGTAATTTTGTATACCATGTAATTCCAATCTTCTATGATGTTATTAAACACTTTGATTATCTAAGAAATCTTTTTGAGATACGCTTTTTCACACTACCAATACCAAAAGTTATTTTTTGGTGAGTTGGAGACTTGGAGTTGGGCGTTTTCATCCCACAAACAGTGTGAAGTGACTCGCATACTCTTCTACACGCCACGTTTGTTGTTTTCGTTCGTTCAACACTTTTTCAGGAAGCATGATACATTGCACTCACTATATGTGTCACCATCAACCTTTCACACCATAACATTAGGCTTTTTCTTTTTTCTAAAATCTAATAAAAAACAACAAAAGGTTGACACTTGAAAAGGTTTATACATGAAAACAAACAAAAAGGCAGTACAAATATTTGATTCTAAATAAAACCCGAACCAAAATTACAAAAAGCAATCAATCTCTCTCCTTACCAACAGTTTGAAATCTATTCCCACAACTCTCTTTCATCACAAGCAGTGACATTCTGTATAAAATGCCATTTTTTCTCTCTCTACAAATCGGGAACCAAAATAGGATTTACACATGATTTTTTAAAAAGAAAACTATATGCTTCGAGTTTTTAGACCAGAAAAAAAAACAAACATGATTTCATGAATGCATTGTATTTTCAAATAAATTCAAAAACACCTACCGACGACTGACAAAAAAAAAAAACTAGTTTCCTAAATGTAATGTGGCCAACCCCCTACCTGGCTTTAAATAATGCACATGTGATGTGACCCAGACTCAAAATGAGAAGATAAAAAAAAATATAACAAAATAATAAAAGGAAAGAAAAAATGTATGATGTGATGCAAATGTAATGTGATATACCCAGACAGACAACCGAAACCACTGTGGACCCCACCAAGATGACACATGACACGGGCTAATTCATTCATGCACTCTCTGAGGATTGAATCAAGATACACGATTTGAATTTGAAAAAGAATCAGCCCATAGCTTGATATTACTATTTCGCCCCTGTCAGCTTGACACGAATGGTGTGTGTGTGTGATATGACCCGACCTGACCCAACCCGACCATATGCATGAAAAGCAAAAAATAATATATGTACTGCTGCCAGGCAGAGGGGCTTAAACGGAAATTGCACGAGAGATTGCGAGCTTGGCCCATTCAGCAGACTCCTTAATCATATGATCATCTGATGACAAACATTCATTCAGAAAATCTTTGCTTGAAAGAGATTGCTGAATCAATGACCCCGCGTTGCTTCCAAGAGTATCTGCTAAATCTCCAAGAACACCGATTGCTGTTTTCATCACTACTTCATCCCTGATCATCAGATTTAAACAATAAGTCACATGTCAAAAACAAACACTCAGATACAAATGAAACAAGAACTTACATGTCTTTCTCCATGTACATCAGATCAAGAAACTGGAGGATATGAGGAGCATAAGGAATCAGCAGCTGGGTTTTGGGAGAGTTTTTAAAACCCTGAAAAATCCCGGAATACGCCTCCAAAATCCCATTTCTCAAGAGATTTGTGTACTCAATCATCTCATCATCAGCACCTGAAGTGTGTGAAGACAACTCAGCTGCACTCTGAAGCATAGGCATGGCATACATCAAATACTTCTCAAAATTCTCTCCAATCGCAAGTGAAATATCACCAAAACAAGAAAAAATCGGAGGCTTCACGGATCGATGCAATTGATTGCTTGACAAATCTTTAAGAAGCTGAGTCATAATCCCATCACACCAAGGCAACACCTTTTCCTCCAAAGCCCTACAAATATCACCCACCACACCTACAGTCACAGCACACACCTGATACTCTTCAAAATTCTGAAGTCCCATTTCTAAATATTTATAAAAATCCGGCATGAACTTTGCAAAATCGGGACCCGTTGCGTAAGCTAAAGCCCCAATTGCAAGCATTGCTTCTTCATGAACAGTGGCACTTCGGGAGGCGAAAACCCTAAGAAAAAGATTCATGATTTGATCTGTGTATTGCATGAAGGGGTATCTTGTTGCATCTGAAGCTCCGAGTTTTTGAATGATCACCTGCAAACACCCACACAGAAGACCCTGCAACTCATTCTGTTTCTCTCTTTCATCAGAAGAGAGTTTCTGTTCTTCTAAAGTCTGATGGAGCTCCATCATGATGACAGGGACTAACTGCAACACCATGGGAATCGTTTCATCGGTAGAGCATCTCACAACTTCATTTAATGTTTCATAAGCAGCAGTTCTCAATCTAGACTCGTTAGCATCTTCTCTGTGGGTCACAGTCAAAAGAGACTGAACAATTTCCTGGAAAAATGGAGTCAAGGGAGACGAGGGACCCACGTCTTCAAAACCCTGTGCCAGAAAGTACAGGGCCCCACAAGCTTTTTCAGCTACATTCGGAGCATCCTTCATGCTTTGGAGAAGAACAGTGATGATCTGTTGGCAATTTGAAGGGGTGATGATGGGTGTATCCATGGTGGATCCATGAAGAAATTCAAATATTCTTCCGAGTGTCCAGGCTGTGGTGTCTTTTACATGGTTGCTGGGGTCTTTGGTCAAAGCAGTGAGCATGAAATTCAGAGCAACATTGACTAAAGGAGTCAACTGATTGGGTGAAGGACCTTCTAAGATGGATCCAAAAGCATAAGTAGCTCCTTCCCTTTGTCTCCAATCTGGTTTTGTTATGTTTTCTTCAATGAAAGGCATCACAAGTGGAACAATATCGTTTCCTACTGTTCTTGCAACTAAACCAAGACAGGTTCCTCCTGCCATTGCAAGATTCCAAGCACCTTCATCTTGATCTTGATCTTCTTCTTGCTTCAACAAAGTCTCTAGCAACATGGGAACAAGTGCAGGGAGAGCCTGTTTTATGAAGTAAAAACAAGGAATGTCTGAGTCACCAGTAGTGAAGTCGCCTCCATACTCTTCCAAAATATCAATCTCTTCATCACAAATTGAACTCCAGAATTCAATTGCTTGTAAAGCCACTGGCTCTTCGTCTTCTTTAACAGCTTTAGCAGTTATGTTGAAGATATCTTGAATGTAAGGAGCTAGTTTCTCGTAGTAGCTGGATGAGATGGAAACCAAACACTCAAAAGCTGCTTGGCGAATCTTTACTTCTGGAGATAAAGTTGCTTCACAAACAACTCTCATAATATAATCACGCTCCATTTCATTGGTGAAATTTGCTTGAGCAAAACCAAGAGCATTGTAAAGTGCTCTAGTTGCAGCAAGTCTTACATCATTACTAGCTTCACTTGCATTCATGCCTTGAACAACAGCTGTGAGGATTTTATTCACATGATCTTGTTCTACAACATCTGGAGAAACTTCTTCACACAAATACCCCAGAGTTTCTAAAGTGGCTTGCTTGACATGAACAGGAACTTGGTGAATGTTTGATAGAAGGGAGCCGATGAGCTCAGGCCATTGTTTTTGTGGAAGCTCTATTCCAGCAACTTTAGCTATAACCTGTGATGCAGTTGATCTTGCCTCATGAACAGGGGAGGTGAGTGTCTGTAAAAGGTATGTCTTGATTTGTGATTTAACACCCACATCAAGTGATAACCATCTTTGGATGAGTTCATATTTTCTATGTTGCTCTTTTGCATCTAAAGCATTCTTGAGAATCAAACCAGCTAGTTTACGACTATCAACAGGCTTCTCATCATGAGCAAGTTCTCCAGAGAGAGATAACAGAAATCCAGGTAGATTTTGCTCCTGAAATTGCTTTAAACTCTCTTCAGCATGCTTCCGAACAGATCCATCAACAGCTTGTGCATTCAACAGAATTTGGGTGACTTCCAATGCCATAAATTTTTCTGGCGAACACTGTTTCACCATAAAAGAAAGGTAATATTATTTGAAACTAAAAAAACACCAAGAACACGTTACAAAAGCGAGATAAAATCCATATTTCCAACATTTACAAAGAACTGAATTTGAAATGCATGGAATTTTAAAAAATTAGAAAAACAAGAGCCAGAGAAAAAAGTTACTTTGTTGCTTAAATCGAGCTCACCTCGACTAAAAAATTCAAAAAAAGCTGTCCCCAAAACCAGCACTAATAGCCAAACCAGTAGGTTCTCTATAACCTAAATAAGAAACAGAAATGATAGTAGAGCATTCATTAACCAACTGGCTGCGTTACTTATCAGCAAACCCAATTTACTTTAATCTGAATACAAATTAATCAAGCAATGTAACTTCGTCACGCCATCAAATGACTAACTTCAAATTAAAGTGGGAGACGTAAAGCATAACATAGCCTTACAAAAGAAAAACGAGACCATATAGGTCAACCACAATTAAATAACAATTTTACATCCTATGAAATTGACTGTCAACCATCGGAAAAAGCCTGAAAGTTTCTTCTCAAGCCAACCGACCAAAACTTACGATAGTTCAATAGATGACGGAGAATACCGATCTACACGTATAAAAACAAAATCATTGCTACCGCACAGTTTCCAACTACTAACGACTGAAATAAAAACCGATTGCAGAGAAGCGCAGATCAAATAATGAAATTCTGAACTTAAAAATGATTATTTGACCAGTGTATAGTCAGATCGGAAATCCAACTTTTTTGGACATCAAACCCTAATAAATTGATCAATGAAAGCTGATGAAACGGAATAAAGGGCACAATAACGATAATTACCTGATGATTAACTTATGAACACCTTCCGATCAGCAAACAAAGGCCCAAAAGCGGCGCTTCTGAAACCCTAGACAGAGAGGGAGAGAGAAGACTGGAACTACAAATGCATATCTGTCTATTGAGTTTTGGGAAGTATATGATATTAAAAGAACAAAATTCCAAAAATGGTCCCTATAGTTTGACAAAAGTCATAAATTCAGTCCTGCTAATTTCTTTCTTATGTAAATGGTCCTTGTGGTTTGTAAAACTTGCACGGATGACCCTTTTTACTAACTTCGTTAATATTCAGTAGGTAGGGATTAAATTCGTAAGGGCAATTTCGTCTTTTCAAATATAAAGGAACTGAATTCGTGATATTTGGCAAACCACAGAAACCATTTTGGTAATTTGTCTAAAAATAATACAAATGTTAGAAAATGAAGGGAGGAGGATTCGAACTTGGGAGCTCATTCCCCTCTCCCTAATTGGATTTCACTTAATCTGTTAAAAACAACTCATCTCCAAACTAAATTAAATAATTGGATCGAGTTATCTGAAGAGTACACAACTCAAAGAAATACGACACACCACTAGCGGACACGACTTCGACGCACACTGATAACTTGTCCAACATCGATCTTCTCAACTTGCAAATCGATACTTCTAAATTGTTATGTCTATGGTTTTATAATATAGTTCATTATGATAAAAAAAAATTATGTTTATGGATGGTAAATTATTGGTTTTATATATGTATGTAGGAAAATACAAAATACATGAAAATTGGTTAAACTGGCGGTCAAACCGGAAACCAATCACCAAACCAAGTCAACTAAAGAAAACGTTATATGTTGTTAAACCTATCCAGGATCTCAGCTCTCAGAGATATCTAAGGATCCTTAAACCTATCCAGGATCCCGATCTTAATAGAGTCTTAGGATCCTGAACATCGCCATTATTATTTCCTAACAAGTTTAACGGCTATATTTCTTGTTTATTTCTCACATGTGCAGAAATGGTGAACATATGACTTGTTCATAGGGATGTTATTCGGGTCGGAACCGAACCGAACCGAATAAACCGAAAACCAAATAAGGTTAATTGTATGAACCGAAAACCGAACCAAATAAGCAATACGGGTTCGGTTCGGTTCGGTTCGGGTATTATTCGATTCGGTTCGGTTCCGATCCGAATAACCCAAATAACTTGTGCAAGATGATTAAGGAGTCGAATAACCCGAATATTTTGTAGTCGAATAACCCGAATAACCCTAATAGCCCGAATAACCTGAATAACCCGAATAACCCAAATATTTTGTATTACTTTTGAATCTTATGATTTCATAAATATATATCTCGAATAAACCGAATATTTTGTAGTCGAATAACCCTAATAGGCCTAACAACCCGAATATATTACGATTTTGGTGTAATTGGCGATCAAACAAATTAAATGTCGACAACAAGAGGTAGAAGTCGGCACTTGGCAGCAAGAAGTAGAATGTTCTTCGATTCGGCAGCAAGAAATTTTCAATGTTCGGCAACAAGAAATTTTCAATGTTCTTTGATTGATCAAAGAAATCGACAACAAGAAATTTTCAATGTTCTTTGATTCGGTGTAATTGTGTTCGTCGGTTCGATTTGGTGTAATTGTGTTTGGTTTACCCGCTCTTAGGATTAGGGAATCGAATGGGAGAATCGTTGAGACGTCGACTGTGAGAGGGAGTCGTATAGGATAATCGATTCACGACTCACACAATTGAAAATAGACGCTTCATATTCGGTTCGGTTTTTTGGACCGAATAAGTCCTTATTCGGGTAACCCGGACCGAATAACCCGAAAACCGAATCGAATTGCTTATTCGGGTCTTATTCGGTTCGGTTCAGTTCGGGTTTTCGGCCCAATTTCTCATCCCTATTAGAACACTCAAACAAGGCTAGGGTTTCAAGGTAATGCCTTCTGGGAGTATAAGGGATGATGGGGGAAATATAAGTTGTTTAAATAGGGTGCAAACCCTAAATATTAGGGTTTTTTTCCAGATAGCTCCTACTCATCGAGTCGGTCTTTTGACTCATCGAGTAGGTCATTAAACCCCCGCGTCCAAAATCGATTCTACTCGATGAGTTGGGCCTCCAACTCGTCGAGTCCCACGCTAAAAGTGATAATTACATGAATAAAATGCGTACCAGGAACCGGGTACTACACTGTTCACCCAGCGTTGCTGGTAGCTACCTGCGACAACCTCTTCATAATCCACTGGAATCCTTCATATTTGTTGGAACCTGAAAGTGAACGTCTAGCAATCTCTAACTTCTGTTGTTTCAAAGTCAGAGTTATGTCCGAAATGGTTAGGGTACGAAATGGTGGTTGAAGTCCGCAGTGGAGTTCGTGGTATGAGATGAATATATGTTCCGAGATAGTGTATCCGTCTGTGCATTAATTGTTCTTGTCTTTTACTTGATGTAACCTTACAAAGGACTTAGTCTTTTTTCAATTGGGATAATCAGAACGTTAGAATTAAGTTGTTTATCCAGTCCTTTGCATGCATTTCGGTTTGTAAGTTGTACCTCCTTTTGCTATATAAAAAGTGTTTGATGACAAAAATAAATGATGGTTTGTTGTTCCAAAGATAGTTATATTTAAATTTACTTCTCTTTCACTTTTCTCTCAAATCAAACTCTTTCAAACATTCTACTTGTTCATTTACTATCTTTACCTTGATTATACTCATAGTTCGTTATTTAATACTAGAAGTACTTCGTTGGTTTCTCTATCCAGTCTCGACTGGTGTTGTCAGACTTTACTGGAACACTTAATTAGAAGAGGACATTGATCTTAAGCATTAACTCAAGGTTTGAGTTTTCAAACATTGTCACTGCGCATCGTATCTTTGTTCTCACAATATCTCACATAATGTGCAACAAACCCCTATACCAATTATAAGTGGTGGTGGTGACCGAGTGATGGTGGTGGTATTTTCCCTATGGTTTCTCATTATAAGCTACATGAAATGAAAGTGTTTGACAGTGATCCTAACAATTTCGATGATGAGAGATGATGATTTTGCGTATCTCACGACTTTGTGGTAGAACCAATAAATTAACAAGAATTATTCTTATAAATTAAAAATAAATTAATAATCTAATAAAATAATATTTAGTATATGAAGAAAATAATAAATTAAAAGTAATAATCCAATAAAAAATAGTTTAAAAATAAGAAATTACAAAAATTAACTAAAAGAAAATAATAATCCAATAATATAATATTTATTATGATATAAATATGATATATTAAAAACTATATGTATGGATATATAATAATTTAATAAAAAAGAATTACTTCGACAAAGTAAAAAAAAAAAAAAGAATTAACTAAAACACATTAATAATCCAATAAAACAATATTTAGTATATGAAGAAAATAATAAATTAAAAGTAATAATCCAATAAAAAATAATTAAAAAAACTTATAAATATTAACTAAAAGAAATTAATAACCCGATAATATAATATTTAAAACTATATGTATCGATATATAATAACTCAATAAAAAGAATTATTCCAACAAAAAAAAAAAGTTAAAAAAATCAACTAAAATAAATTAATAATCCAATAATCCAATATTTATTAATATATAATATTATATATTAAAAATAGTATTTATTAATATATAATACCTCAATAAAATAAAAAAGAATGTATGCAAAAATAGTTCTTATAGCATGGTAAAAGACAAAGTGCGAAAATGATCCCTGAGGGTAAAATTGAAATTTTAAAAAAATTAACAGCCAATCAATTAAACGTAATGGATAAGGGATCAAAATCACAATAAAATTTGTTGAAAATGACCAAATTTACAACTTGTCAAACGTTTGAACCATAACCATATAAAATGAGAAACCACATAGATCATTTTTGCAGTTTTGTCTTATTTCAAAGTTTATTTACACAAATCTTCATAATTTAAATTTTACATACTTTATTTAAAATTATATTAAATTAGATCTGTACATAATGTTATTTTCATCTTATATTTCAAAAACAAATAAAAAATTGACATCTTAATACAATCGATTCACAGTTTAATACAGTTAATTCATAATTTAATACAATTAAATCGTGGTTTAATAAAAAACAACCACAACTTAGCATAATAATTTCAAACTTTAATACAAAACATTATACTTCAAAGTCACATTCTTAAATTAAAACTTACATTTCAATACTTTAATTCACAGTTTAATAGAGTAGTTTCTCTCATTCACGATTAGTATAACTTAAAAACACGATTGATTTTGTTGAAGCATCTCATCAAATATTTTGTGTGCACCAAATAGTTCACAGTTTAATAGAGTGTTTCAAGACTCTCATTTATAGTTTAATAAAACAATTTAGGAATCTTATTAAAAGTATTCATAACTTAAAAACATATTAATTCACTCATTCACAGTCAAAACTAACTTCAACAGAACTAAACAATAGTTGAAATATTAAAAATCAAAATTCACATCTTAAAAAAAAATTACATTATTTGAGAAAACATTAACATAATAACATACATTCTAATTTTAATTCACAATATAACAACCATAAAACATAACATGTGAATAATAGTTTGATGTAAATATTATATCAAATAAGAAAACAAACATTTATTCACAACCTAACAACAAATAAAAACCATGATTAACAAAAATAAACAATAAGTGAGAAAACATTAAATTCACAGCTTAACAGAAGGGAAAATAATCAAAACACAAATCGACATACCTAATGTGTTTCATTGGAGATCAAAGAGAAAGAGATGAAGAATGTGGCAATGATGGAACATATCTAAGGTGATGGAACTACCATCAGCCACTAGTATCACTATTATAGCTTCAAATCTATACATGAAATAGCACCACACAAACTAGATCTAGAAAAATTGAACCAGATGCACTAGATCTGACCAGATCTGAATGTGATGTAATAGTAAGAGGTTGTAGTGAACATCAGTGGTGGTAGCGATGGTGGAAACAAAGTTGACGGTGATGAAGATGATATCAAATCTGACCAAATCGCACTAGATCTGAGATGTTTTGCATTTTAAAGAGGGAACGTTAAGCTGAAACAACTTCGTGACTCTAGATCTGAGACCAGGTGGCGATTGATGGTGGATATGGATGTATTTTCATCCGATCTTATCGGATCCGTGTTTTCGTTGGTGGTAGATTAACGATATGAAAGAAGAATCCATGTTGACAGTGAGGGACAAATGTGGTAGTTATGCCGTTCGCCGAAGCTCATAAATTTGGAGTAGAAAATCATAGAACTGAAGCCAAAAATCGTAGATCGAAAGACGAAAGTCGTAGATATGAAGAAAAAAAAGCGTAGACCTAAAGCTGAAAATCGTAGATCTGAAGCTGAAATTGTAGATCTGGAATCAACCGGAGCTTGTGTATCTGATGGCGGTGGTTCACTAGTGGTAGTAAGCAGCAACGGTTCGTCGACAACAAATGGATGGTAGTTGGTGGCAACCAGTGATAACGTTTATGTGTTATTCAAGTTTAAGATGAGAGATAAGATATCCATGTAAGAGTGTGTCTAGTGTCTAAATAGAAATAATAAAACATGAAAGTGATTTATTGTGTTATAATTTAATAAAAAAAGTTCTTAAGTGGTTTTTAACTTTTAAAGTTTCTCATTTGATCTTATATATATATACCACATTTGTATTATATAATTTAATAAAAAAAGTTTTTAAGTGGTTTTTAACTTTTAAGATTTCTTATTTGATCTTTTATATATATATATATATATATATATATATATATATATATATATATATATATAATTGAATTATTGAATATCTATTATTATATGTAAAATACAAATGAATAATTTATTTAATATATAATTTGTGGTGCGGTTCAGTCTTTTCGATTGATGTATATATCAAAACCGCACCAATTCGAAAACTTTCGGTTTTTGCAAAATTATAAACCGCACCATCGATATCGACAATTGTTTCGATTTCAGTTTATAAAGGATATTTGTCTTTGTTCATCCCTGTTAGTGGGTCTATTTATATTTCACAATAATATATTATTTAACAAACTATATAAAAAAAAAGATAAAATACACAAAAAAGGGTATAATAATCCTTTCATTTGAGCTAAATTTGAATATGGAATTACATATGACATGCTATAGTGACTATTTCTGTAAATTCGTCTAAATTGAATATCAAATACGTATCTACTTTTACTATAATAAATGAAGGTTTTTTTTTTACCACATGTCATCTTCTCCTTCATTTGGACACTTGACATTTTTTAAAATTTTTAAAATTTATATTTTCCACTTATCATTTTATTGTATTTTTCATTTTATTAAATTAAAATTTCATATCTAATGTATAAGACAATATATATGTAAAGTATTTATTAGAAAAAGTTTATATATGTAATGTATTCAATATATTAAAATTTTAATAATTCAAAATTTTTCATAATTTTCTTATAAATTCAAACTTTTCAAATTGTTAAAATTTCATATATTTTTTGTTAAAATTAAACTCATGTAATACATGAGTTTCACACCTAACTAATGTTAATATTTAATTTAATTATAAAATTTGATCATATAAATGTTTGATTCATAAAAAATTGTAACAAATATGTAGTCCTCCTCTAACAAAATTGAACGAAAATTAAGTTTATGATTGAACCTCTTTAAAGATTTTAAATATCTATTTGATTAAATTTCGGATTTCCCAATCACAATGAATCATCAATAAACCTCTTTAAAAGATTCCGTACAAATCTGTCATCCTAAACAATCCGGTGTTACCTTTCCGCATCGTAATTATCCAATCCAGCGATCATCGGGCGTTTGTTCTTCTCGGTTTCTCAGGCGCGGAATTCATCCATTTTAGGGTTTAAACAGTTCTGCTACACTTAGTCAAATCTAGGGTTTTTTCTTATCTGCCTCAAAACACCACACAGTTTTCAATTTGTAGAAGCTCGATCGATGCCTGAAGTTTCGAATTAAGCAAAACCCCAACTCAATTTGATTACTCCCTCGTTCTAGGGTTTTTATTTGATTCTACAACTTACATCACAATGTCTGACTGGCAACAGTATGCTCAAACCATATTTTTCGGTTTGATATTTTCATTTCTTCTAGCAAAACTCTTCTCTATAATCTTCTCGTTTCGTGACCAAAATCTCCGTATTACTCGTGCTAACTCTGATGAAGATCAATCCTATGAAAAACTAAGTGAATCCGACTCCGAATCAGTTCAGGAAGAGAAGAAACAAGGTGCGGAGTTTCCAAGGGATTCCAACACTAGTGACGAAGAAAAACCATTAGTTGGTCAAGGAAAGGAAAATGCATGGACTAGTAGTGATACTGATGACGATTGGGAAGGTGTAGAGAGTACGGAATTAGATGAGGCGTTTAGTGCTGCCACCGCGTTTGTGGCGGCGACAGCCGCTGATCGGTCATCGCCGAAGGTTTCTACTGATTTGCAGTTACAGCTTTATGGATTGTATAAAATTGCCACTGAAGGACCTTGCAGCGTTCCTCAGCCTTCTGCCCTAAAAATGACTGCTCGCGCTAAATGGTAAATCTCTTCCACCTCTGTTACAGTTGCAGTCATTCTAACAATTTCATTGTAACATCCAGGAACGCATGGCAGAAACTAGGTGCAATGCCCACAGAGGAAGCAATGTTGAAGTATCTTGAGATTATTACAGAGTTATACCCTACTTGGGTTGCTGGTTCAACTTCTGTAAGATGATGATTCCCCCTATCTCTAAAGTAATTCCTTACATGTTATCATTCCACTAATTCATCATATTCTCCTATTTACTTAATCTAATAATCCACAGAAGAGAAAAGATGGAGATGCCAATGAACGATCAAGTAAAGATACCAGACCAATGGGACCTGTTTTCAGCTCTTTGATCCATGAAGAGGAATCCGACGAGTTGTAAGGTTCTTTAAACCTTTTATGTTTGAGATTACTGCTACCAAAATGCTTTTTGATCATGTTATATAGATATATGTAACTGATTGTAAATTTATAATTCTTTCATAGAGTAGTAAATACTGTTTTTTGACTAACACCTTGAAATGAATTCTCAGAAAACTAGATGCAATACATGCTTTTGCAAGAGAAGGAGATACAGAGAACTTGCTCAAATGTGTTGAGGGTGGTGTTCCAGTGGATATAAAGGGTTTGCTACATTTCTATTTCCTAAAGTCAAATTTATAAAAATCTTATACACATACACACTTTTTTTATATTCTCATGATCCAAAATTTACAGATAGTGAAGGCCGAACCCCTTTGCATTGGGCTGTTGATCGTGGCCATATTGAAGCTGCAGAATTGCTGTTGAGCAAGAAGGCTGATGTGAACTTGAAGGTAATCTTGATATTAGCATTTTATCAGTTGATTGCAATTTTTGTTCTTGTTGTGTGTTTCTGAATTCATATCTATAAACTGAAGGATAATGAAGGGCAGACAGCATTGCATTATGCTGCTGTTTGTGAGAGAGAAAGCATTGCTGAGTTGCTTGTGAAAAGAAATGCTGCTAAAGATATAAAAGATGATGATGGTAACTACCCTAGTGATCTTTGTGAATCAAAATGGCCCTGGATCCAACCCCAGGTTGCTTCTCTTGATTGAAAATTTTGTTTTGTTATCTTTTAAAAATTAAAAGTTTAAATGTTTTTTTTTTTCATCTTTCGTGCTTCCTGTTCTTACAATTGAACAGTGTATTCAGGCATTTTGTAGCTCATAGATTCCTCGTTTATCTTTGGTTTCTTATCGAATATGTTACTAGATAATGAAGGAGGTGATATTCATACTCATGATATCTTCGAATATATCAGATTCTTACATGTTTGTTCTTTAAATATATAGTCAACTTATGCATATTCTAAATATTTGTAACCTAACAATTCTAAGGATGCTAAGACACACATTGCAAAAATGGGTATATTACTTGAAAATAACATTTAAATAGAAGGAAATAGATAACATCAAACTCTCTTTAGCGAAGAAAACTTATAACTGGTGTGTGCATTGTTGAAAGTTTACATCTTCAACAAGCAAAACATTACTTATGCGAGTTAAAAACATTGCTTGTGAATCATTATCGAGTTTTATTTAGTGGAGACATGTATTTATCGTTAATATTTTTTTTCATGAAAAATAAGTTAAACCGTCGAAAGTTTATTAGAATTACTTTTTGTTCCCACAAATTCTCATACAAAATCCGAGGTATTGTGGTTATTTTCTTAAAGGGAAGTGATTTTTCAACAACGGATTTTACTCCATCCACTTAAATATATTTGTATTGCCAAATATGCCCTTCATTTAATTCCAAGGTTATGTTTCCGAACGATAATGACGTTCCTTATTCTTGCTTCCTCATCGAGTCATCAGCGATGCCTTTTCAATATTTGATTCTCAAGTAGCTTCATTGCTATTTATGATTCTTGAGCACAGTCATTACTATACGAATGAATTGTCAATTTTTGACTGATTAAACCTATTGAATGTATGACGCCGTAGATCATATGAAGTTTCAATTTCCTATGGGCATCTCGAGTATGGAGATCAAATGACTGCATTCGAACAATTACAATATCTTTTGGAGCACTTTAGACACAAAGTTATCAGTTTCAAGCCTTGTTTTAAGTATTAAAATGACTAAATGAATGTCGATCTTTCAGTTTTTAAAAGAAATTAAGTATTAAAATGAGAATGGTGAAAAGAATAACTAAGAAGAAAAAAAAGTTAGTTTTATTTTTGGCATGGGTGTGGAAAAAAGAGGTGGATTGCGTGTGTTCTCTCTCTTTCAATATTAAATGAGGGGTATAATTGGTAATAGATATAAATTTTAATGGATGAATCAAAATTTTGAATAGAAGAATCACATCCCTTTCTTAAAACGTATAATTCTATTTTTAATTATAGTAATTTCAGATATGAGCAACCTATTTATTTGTAATGTAAAATAAGAAAATAGTCACCATGTTTCGAATCGTTTCATAATTCGGGACCGATACGAAAATGAAGAGTTCAGCGTGACTGCACCGCATCCACCAAAGTTTTCCAGATTGGCAATTTTCAATATTTACTCTGATGTTTAAATAATATATTCATCTTGATTGGTTTTGGAACAACTCATATGTATGGTTTATTGTTTTAAAAACGAAAATTTTACTATAAATTTTTTGACCGTTTCCAGTTGGTATTAGAACATTGGTTTGATGGATTCGGACACACTATTGGGTATGTAAGAGCTCAAACTAATGAATTGGTAATCTTTTGAATGAAAATAAGTTTCTAAAAAGATTTTTCTAAAGACAATAAGTTTCTGAAAAAAAAATTATAAAGAAAAAGGGGGTGTGATGCGTGCAATCAACCGAGCTCAAGTAAGTGATTCCCAAAATACCCATGCATGTTGAGATGTTATATGATATGAATGTTTGCGTACTAGGATAAGGCTATGGATACTTTTAGGAATTGCATGATAGATTGGCCTGATATGTGATGCATTGTAGCCTAGGAAGCATTGGATGCTATGCTAGATTAGGATATGTACTGGTATCCATAATTGCTAAGTGTATGCTTTAAAAATTGTATACAGTTAGGATCATATAGCCCTAAAATGACTGATTTGGCCTTATTTCATGTTCCTTGTCTAGTTGTGGTCCTGTTGGGTTTTAGTATACTACAACATCCTTTGGTACACATACAATCCTAAATGCTTTGGATCTATGTTTTCTTTAATTATACATGCAATATTGTTTTCAAAGCATTAAGCCTACAACTAGCATACAGTTGACATAAACAACATAAAATACTAGTTAGGAGTTTACCTCTTTATATAGCTTGTAGAACTTGTTGTATTTGACCTTTAAGAACTTAGCACCCCAAGTGTGATGCCTCAAACGGTTCACAACACACTTAGGACAAATGATGACTTTTTAGAGAATGTCTTGCACATAAACTGACTTATATGTGACGGGTTTTACACAAAAATAGCATCCTATGTGTTCATGCAAACCCTAAAGCTTGGATCTAGGTTTCTTTATTATACATGCAATTCATCCAAGACTTATAAACCCTAGAACTAGCATACATGATTCAAAGTTGACATAAGAAAACAGATCTAGATGATTACCTCTTGAATAATGGCTTGAATCTTCTTGTCTTGGAGCTTAGAGTCACAAATGTCACCCCTCTAATGGCTTACAAACACCACACAAGAAAGAGGATGATAATGAAGAGAGGGAAGAGGCAAAATTTCGGCTATGATCTCTCTAGGGTATCAAGTGGCCGAAATTTGGAAGCCTTAGGGTCTTATTTATACTTGTGCTGCTAGGGTTTCAACCTAAACCTTAATGGACAACATAGGCGTTAAGCAATCCAAAGAAGCTTCTGGAATAGGGCCTTTATGGCCGAAATTATGGATGGATACATCCTAATTTTTTCCATCATGCCTATTCCAAGAGGCTCCTCAACCCAATACTCAACTATCACACATTTGACAATTTAAGTCCTTGATATTAAATTAATGTCTTTTAGCCACAAAATTAATTTCTTCATTAATTATTGTCTAATACTAATTTAATTATATGATTTCTCTTTTAATACAATATTCATTTAATATATTAATAAACCATATTAACCTCTCTATTCATAAATCACCCTGTGAAGTTGCTTTGGTAAAGACAACCCAAAAGGACCATGCACAACCGGGTCAAGAACTTACCAAATATAGTTACGGGCTTAGACACTAATCCAATAATATGAACTCATAGAACATTAGGGTGCCGATTTGGTGATTTAGGGGCTCCATTTATAGTGGCAAAACTAGGGTTACAACCATGCAAACCCTAATGCTCCATAACCTTTCATATTTACTTAGGCTCCATGGGTTAAACCTCCATGGACTATCATATTGGTTTAGCCCATCCTAAATAACCATTGGCCCACACTATAAGAATCATTGATTTACTTAATCGGTCCCTATATATTTAATTAGTCTCTTTTGATCACCAAGTTAATTTCAAATTAATTCTTGATCAGTACTAATTAAATCATATGATTTCATATTAATATATTAGAACTTATAATATATTAATAAATCATAAATAACCTCTTCTCAAAAGTCCATCCTATCAAATTCTCGTTGTGATATGCAACTTGAAATGGACCATGCTACTCTCATGTCAAGTACATAACAATTATAGTTATGGACTTAGACATCTAATCCAACAGGTCCTAGGGTTGAATCTTTTATTCAATAGTCTATTTGATCCTTTATTGGGTATAATTTGCATGCATAAGGCAACCGTCAATGAGAGTAGAGGTTCCTAGCATTGATAATAGTAAGTAAGTTTGGGATGTCCTTTGTTTGTTCTATGGCTTGGAGTGTTACTGCACGAATGTTGCTTGCTTTGTGCTTTGTGGAACTCTTAGTGATGTGAGTTATCTATTAATTGAATATGTTAAGTCACATGTTGCAAATGTTAAATAATCTCAGAGTGATGGGTTTGACTTTATTGCGTAACTTTCGTTTGAGTCTAACTGTTGTAGGGTTAAGTCTATTACTCAAAGGATTATCTACGCGTTGTGGCATGTGATTATATTCATGAAGTAGTTGGCTGATATTAGTGGGAGTTCTTCAGCAGTTGATGGCAGGGTGAGGTCGGAACTTAGGAGAGCCGAGGAAGTGCTTTAGCGGGTTGGGTTGTGCTGTTTAGTAGGTACTTGGAGTACCGATTTGAGAAGGTGACTTGGAGGGTTGGGGAGAACTCTTGAGGAAAGTATGGGTATGTGTGGAAGGTAGTATTGGGCCCATATTACTGAAAGCACTAGATCCATACTTGAATCGAGGGGAGTCACGGAGAATCTAGGAAGCCTGTGGATTAGGATTTTTAGGTATGTTCTGATTGTTGTTTTGTTGCTTTTGAGAATGGTGATGAGCACTCATGGAGGAGGTTCGGGTTCTGGTTCAAGCTCAGGTGCTGGTGAAAAGCCAATGGATGAGCGGGTGCGGGAGTTCATCACGTCGGAAATCACTCACAGTATTTTGGAGCGAAACTCATGTGATCTTTGGTACGATCAAGGAGGGGATCATGAAGATTGAGCAGGAGCTTCAGGATGCGTACTGATGGGTTTTGGTCATAAGACATCCTATGTGCTCATACAAACCCTAATGCTTGGATCTAGGTTTCTCTATTGTACATGCTTTGAATCCAAGACTATAAACTCTAATTCTAGCGTTCTAGTAATCATATTAATATGTAATTAGGTTTAAGATCATACCTTGATTGTTATGTAGCAATAACAATCCCAATTCCTCCTTGAATTGACTTTGGAAAGCTTAGAGTCACAAGTGTCACTCCTCTAATGGTTCACAAACACCATAAGCAAGAGGATGAAGGGGAGAGAGGTTGGAGGCTGCCAAAAACGTGTGTAAACCCTTACAAGAAGCTTAGCCACGTTTTTGAGCCTTAAGGGGTCTTTATATAGTTGGGCTATTAGGGTTATCTAACAAGGAAACCCTAATTTGGATGCTTAAGCCCTAAGCAACCCATAGACTCCTTTAATTAAGCCCATGGAAGATTTCTTTATGGGTTTCCCATTAGAATTCGTCCATCCCTTAATATGAGGCAATCCATGGCCCAAATTGCAATTATCTTATAATTACAATTCCAGTCCCTTAAGTTTAATTAATCTCTTTTAGTCACAAAACTAATTACAAATTAATTATTGACTAATATTAATTAAACAATATGATTTCTCCTTTAATATATTATTCTCATAATATATTAATAAATCATATTTAATCCTTTCTCTCCATAATTCATCCTATCAAGTTGCTTTGGTGAAGGCAACCCAAAAGGACCATGCACCATCGGGTCAAGTACATACCAAAATAGTTATGGACTTAGACACTAATCCAACACGTACCACACTGAGATTATGGAGTTGTTGGATGAGCGACTTGGGGCCTTTTAGATCGAGATTGCAGTTAGACAGTTGGGGGCGTAGACTCCCTCATTTCGGGAGAGGGTTTTGTTGGTTCCACAGTATGCGACAGACGAGGAGATTAAGAAGACAAGGTACCATGATATGCTGAAAGATGATATCCATAATTTGTTAACTTTTCAACTTTTCGGACTTTGAAGAACATGATAGCCATAGCCTGAGAGCAGGAGCTTGATTTGGAGCACCTCAGGAAAAGGAAACCAGAGCAGATTTAAATCATAGTGGGCCACAAGAAGAGGCCCAAGACTTAGGATTCGCGTTTGGGAGGCCATTAAGGTCAGAGCCGTTGTGCCAAGTGTGGGAGGACCCATGTGAGTGGATGTCGGGAGACTGGAAGGGGATGTTTCAGTTGTGATCTGATGGGTTATTTCATGTGACATCCCTAAATTCACGGCCAGAAAAGACCGATTTGTTTATCCTTTATTTGAACATCAAAGTATCATTTTAAAGAAATATGTTATAGAATTTGTTCCTAAAAATATGATAAGTAGATTATCAAAGCATTCCCGAAGCAACCGGTTTTCATTATGTCATTGTCAATATAGTACATAAGCATAAATAGAAATAGTACATGCCTTACAACATCTATTATTCTAATGGCCTATAATCCATAGATCTCTCATCAAATCAACACTCGTGTGCTCTTTTGCCACTACCTATAATACAAGAAACTGAGTGAGTCAGGATTGGGAGCCTGGTGAGCACATATTTCAACCCATAATAATTAAGTTTATTAATTTTCATCAAATCAATCAACCGATTACCCATTCCCGTTATCCCCCTTTCTGTTCCTAAAGCATTTAAATTAAGGGACCTAACCTAAGGATTTTCATTGGGATGACAAAACTGCTTAGAGGATTCCTTAGTAATATATGTCAAATAAGGCAACCATGAGGGGGATGGAGAACCCCTGGTGAACACGTAGTTCAAAAATACCTACAGGTTGCGAGCCTGCCAGCGTTCCACTAGACCATATAGAATAGTCCGTGGTCGTCATCTATACTCCTCTAGATGACTAAATCAACTTAAATATCGAGGCCTCTCATCATTTATTTCATCATCTGTATCATCTATCCATCTTTACACATCATACTTATATGTATAAAATACATATACAATTTAAATCAAAATAGACATGTATATTTTCTTTCATCCAACATAGATATCAAGAACACAAATAATATGAACACATAGCGCGTAATTTATATTAAATACTTCATATCTATGTGTAAGATGAAAGTAACTATGCACTCACTTGTTAAAGTGATGACTCCAAACTCGGGTAGTGCTTCGCTTCTAAAAAAATTATTTTCCTTCGACGAAGCCTAGTATCATTATCACTAGACAGGGGCCAGACATGAAACACTGAAGGCTAGGACCATTTTGGCATTTAAGCTGTTCTGAAATCCAACAACCCTATGCGGCCCTTCAAACCAAATTCCCTATACCACAAGTAATTAAAAAGTATTATAAACTTTGTATATTTTATAATACTTAGCACATATATTGTTTATAGGTTCATAATAACGATAATGAACTCAAACATAAGCTATAATTAAAGTAGGGTAAGCATAACTTACTTACAAGGGGTTTAGCTAGGAGTCGGGATCTGGAGGGGTAGAACTTTTGAGCCGAAGCTCTTCTTCTTGGAGCCTTCTGGCGCTCCGGAACTCGCCTCTAGCACTTGGGAAGAACTAGGGAAGGGGAGGGATTAAGAGCAATGTTTGAGAGAGAAAGAATAAGAAAGGTGTGAGAAAATGAGGTGATCCTCGCCTCTTATGATCTAAAGTTGGCAGCGGTAGTATTCACATTAAATATATGGAGGCATTATCTTTATGGCACAAAGTGAAAACTCTTCACTGATCATAAAAGTCTCCAACATCTATTTGATGAAAAGGAATTGAATATAAGACAACGACACTGGATAGAATTTCTCAAGGATTACGACTGTGATATACTTTACCACCCTGGTAAAGCAAATGTCGTAGCTGATGCTTAAATCCAAAAAGTAAACCTAGAGAGAAAGAGGCCAATAACTTTAAGAATAGAAGTTGTCTCAACTATTGTAGAAAGCATCAAGAAAGCTTAGGAGGAAGCTTTAGAGAAAAATGACCGAAAGAAAGAATGGTTAGGCAAAACGTTGGTATTCAGTACAAATAGTCAAGGATTGAAGGTATTCCAAGATAGGATTGGGTGCCTAAAATAGGAGGAATAAGAGATCTTCTTATGGAAGAAGCTAACAAGACCATGTACTTGATTCATCCCGACAACACTAAGATGTATAGGGATATGAAACCTTACTACTAGTGGCCGACGATGAAGCTCGATGTTGCAAAGTACGTGGAAGAGTGTGCAACTTTCAAACATTATCTCTATCTCGGAGATCCAATCCATGAATTCCACTGGTGTTGGGCTTCCAAAAAGACTCGGTGGTTTGGATGCCATGAAATCCTTGTACTTGCACCCACGTCCATCTTTTCCTCCATTGGGGTGGTTTCTTCTACCCATTCGTGGATCAACTTGACTGACATTTTAACTATAGTTTCCTTCATCTGATTGTTTAAGGTTCAGTTGAGGATGGTCAATAGGCATAGTAGGTTCATCCCTATCATGCAACATCTGTCTCATCTCCTCTCTTTGTTTATCCATCATAGCCCTAATCATTGCTTGGACTCCTGCCATTGAGATTGGTTCGGGTGCAACTGCTACTTCCAGTGCATGCTCAATTACAGGCCGCTGATTAGCATTTTTGAATCCTGTTTGGGTTCTCACTATGTTGATCTATACACCAAAGTAGGTGAATTTAGATCTTTATCTATGATAGACGTTTAAATCCTCCTTGTTTCTCCGGAAAGTTACATGCCAGTTCTAATATCGTAATCGAACGTTTAGAAATCTGAACACATAAAGTTTTCAGATTTGGTCGGAAATAGACCATAGATCAATCAAATAATAGCATATAAGGCATCTTTATAGCTATCACATAAATCATTTAGCACACAAAAGCAATTTAGGCATCTTTCCTAAAACAAGTTTGTGCTTGAGTCTAAACTATAGTAGACACTCATTTCACAATTATTGCTTAGCATTCTAAGTTTAAGTCTAGAAATCATACAAATTCCTAGTTCGCTTAAACTAATGCTCTGATACCAACCGTGACATCCCCAATTTCACGGCCAAAAAAGACCGATTTGCTTATGTTTTATTTGAAAATCAGAGTATCCTTTTAAAGAAACATGTTGTGGAATTTGTTCCCAAAAATATGATAAGTAATTGTCAAATCATTCCTGAAGGAATGGGTTTTCATTATACTAAAAACATTGGGATGTCATTGTCAATACAGTACATAAGCATAAACAGAAATAGTACAGGCCTTAAAACATCTATTATTCTAATGGCCTATAATTCATAGATCTCTCATCAGATCAACACTCCTTTGCTTTTTTCCACTACCTATAATACAAGAAACTGAGTGGGTTTTCAACCCACACCAATTAAGTTTATTAATTTTCATCAAATTAATTGGGTCAGGCTTGAGGCATTATCTTTGGTCGAGTTGTTTGTTATTTCCTGGTTGATATTATCAAGGATTGATATATGCCATTTTGCATACCGAGATTTATGAGTGGGGCACGTCTTGTTGAGTTGGATTTAGATGGGTAGGTAGTTTGTTGTGGGCCATTGGTGGAAGCAATTTAGGGGTATTTCTTGGAAGATTAGTAAACGGATTAGCATGATCAGTTTAGCAACGAAGCCGGAGTTGAGAAGTGTTGCATCTCTCATCAGGAATAACGATCGTTTAAGGAAGGAATTTTAGATTCGATCGCTACCGTTGCTAAGGAAGGAACGGTAACAAGAGGATGATAATGGCGGTCGTGTGAGCTTATTTAGTCATTGGAAGTGTCAAAGAAATTTTGAAATCGTATCAGTTGAAGATGGTTAGGATTGGATAGACCCTTTGGTAAGTGGGATCTTGGGTTGGTGATCAGTCAGTTCTAGCAAGGGGATTCATTATTCGTTGCTTTCAGTGAGTTTGGCAGTATGTAGCTAAATCCAAGTGGGGGAGAACCGTTTGGATGTCTGAGGATAGAATCAGGTATGGAACCATGGATAGTTTCACGTCCTAGTCGGGAGGGAAGTCAACTCAAGTGGTAGTCTGGATGGAGGTTGCCCAAGTTTGGGAGTTGAGAAGCTTTCAACATTAGGTTGGCGCATTCGTAATAACTCATGATAGACGTGTGATTGGATCCAGGTTAAGGGTTGTGTTAGAGTCTCTCTACCTTTTCTTGTGTGATGAAGGATTTGGGGTTCGAAGCATGAACCAAACACCTAATTGGGATGCAGTCAATGTGGTTTGACCCACGTTTGATTGTGGGTTGGTATGGTATATGGAGAGCAAGACCATGATTCAGGATCATGGATGATACGGGAGTGTTGTAAGACTACAGGGTAGCCGTAGCATATACAAGGATGATAGGTTTACGGGGAAGTGTTGTAAGTCTACGATGTAGTCGCAAAATTCACCGAAATGAGGTAGGTCATTATAGTAGTGGTCGTTGGGCTGAAGAAGGATCAACACATGTCTGGGTCGAGGCAGACAATATTTTCGGAGGATTTCTCTTGTTTTGGTATGAGGATTGTTGAATCCAAGGCAAGGTTAGGCCCGTGCAACACTCGTTTGGGTGAGACCCGTGGGCGATTACTATAGGGTTATGATAGAGTGGGTGTGACTCGGTGGAAATTAGCTTGAGCAAGGTATTATATCATCTTTAGAGTGGGATGACTCTATGGTCAGTGGTTGGTATCAATGTGATGGTTAGACTAAGGTAGCCCTTATTAGTTAGACTCTTAGTCGGAGCCTTATGGTGGGACCAAGTGTGAGACTGTCAGTTTCCGTGGTGGATTGAGAATTTTATATCTCGATTTAATGGAAGGCCGTCGTGGAATCATACGATTTCGGATAGATGCAAGTGTGAGTCTTTGGATTTCGGAATGTGAGTCACGTTATAGGTTGGAAAAAATGATTGGGACTCTCGTTAGGAGTCGCCTTCTATTATGAAAGATCTTTTCAACAGCAAGGTATGGTCAAAGATTTTGCCTACTAAGGGTATGAGTTTGACAATTTAGGATCGGAAGGATGTGTTTCAATTCATATTACAGAGAGAGAATATGTTGATTGTGTTTAGGAATGGTTCTGCATGTGAGGAGGTCGGGTAAAGTTTTGGGAGTTTCGAACTTATAACGGTGATGTACTGGTTTTTTCATATTGAATAAGTTAGTAGATCTATAATTCATTCTCCATTAGGGTGTATGAGTTCTGCTAAAGTTGGGCTTTAGTCGTAGCATTGGAAGGTCGTTATGAGTATGATTTAACCTCTTTGATGGAGCGGGTTTGAGAGGATTTGGTCGGTTGTCTGGTTGCCAGGAAGGTGGTGCGGAGTGATTTTGAAGACGAAATCTAATTTAAATGGGGGATAGTTGTAACACCTTGTTTCAAATCGTTTTATAATCCGGGGCCGTGACCTGAAGATCAATTATCATAAGGCTTCATCCCTTAGTGGAAAGAGATATTTAGACCTCTTTGAATGTGGATAACGTAGATTACGTGATCCGAGAGTTCGTTTGGTGCTTTGGATCCCAATGATATAACCATAAAGTGATAGTTCGGGCCTTTTATGAATCTTTTTTAAGTACGGAAAGTTTTCAGGAAATGGAGAGTTGATAGGGTTGTAGAGCTTCTCATTACCTTTCCATGGATATAAAGATCGTTGAAATCAGAGTTGAAACGAAAAAGTTATGACTGTTTGAAGTTAGGTTGGTTTTGGGTTAGGTTGTGTACGTTGGGAATACTAGGCATACCTGGAGTACGCTGGGCATACTTGATCAATGCCCGTGCCCTATTTTTGTGATTTGAGACCTATTTAAGATCCTTAAATTCCCTAAACTCATTCCATTCTCAGCCTCCACCTCTCCAACACCCTCCCTTGAAACCCTAACCCTAATTTGAGCCTTGTAAGCAAAAAAGAAGGTGTTTTTAAGTGCTTTGGAGTATTCTTGGTGCATCTTGGAGAAGAAGGAGCTCATTGGAGTAGTGTTGGTTGCATTAACGCTTGTAGATCCAAACTTTGTTCACCTTTATATTTCTTCTAGAGGGATAAAGCTTGAAACTTGATGATGCATTTGTTAGATCTAGCTAGTTTTTGGTGTCATGAGCTTTTGGTCACTTTAGTGCATAAATTTTAGATCTTGAAATTTTTTGACCTTGTTATGTATAAAGTTGGAAACTTTATCCATTTAAACATCATATTGATTCAGATCTAAAGGTTGGAGACTTGGACTTAATGGATTAAGTTGAAAAAGATGCACTTTTGGTCCCTTTGAGACATAAAGACTAAATCTTGGTTGTTTGGACCATTCTAATGGGTAAATTTAGAAACTTTATCCATTATGGAGTCATTAGGAACCATAAAAATGTGACCTTGGTGCCTAGTTTTCCTCCACGCATGGTCTTAGATATCTTAATGGGTTAAGAAGTTAGGGTTTTGGATGTTGAAGACTTAATAGCCATGTAAGAACATAAATTTGTAAACTTTATGGTTAAGGATATCATTTGAGGGTTAGATCTGGATTTTGTACGAAAGTGCTTGAAGGATTAAACACTTAATGGATTGGGAGGATGACAGTCGCATACACTGGGCGTACCAAAGGGTACGTTGCACGTACGTGGCCAACCCCTCGACTTCTGGTAAAGGCATAGTATGCCCTGCGTACATGTTGAGTATGCCCAACATATTCAATTGAATTGACCCGGCCGACTCGGTTGACTTTTGACTTTGACCAGGATTTTGACCAAGTTTAACCTATGTTAATTTTGGGTAATTTGATTTATAGTTTGAGATTTGGGTTCCTGTTAATTGTATAGGTAACTGGTAGAGATAGCTTTTAGAGAAGTGATTAGTGCATCTGCGGGTCAAAGGCACCAATGCCGACCATTACCTTTTTATGTAGAATGCTAGTTGTCACTGTAATACTTGCATGACATACCAATATCTGGTCCCTGACAATTGTATGAAATACCAGGATTTGACCCCTGACAATTGTATGAAAGATCAGGATCTGACCCCTGACACTTTTATGTAAGACCAAGATTTGACCCTCGACATTGCAAGAGAAGACCATGGGGGTAACCCATGACACTTGTATGTAAGACCGAGATTTGACCTTTGACATTGCAAGGAAAGAGCATGTGGGTAACCGATGACACTTGTATGTTATGTTATGTTGTACTTTGGAGAACTCATTAACCTTTGTGCTTAGAGTTTATTTCCAGTACGAAAGAGAAAGGTCCGGCGTGACTGCACCGCATCCACCAGAGTTTTCCGCATTGATAATTTTCAATATTTACTATGATGTTTAAATAATATACTCACCTTTATCGGTTTTGGAATAACTCATTTGTATGGTTTATTGTTTTAAAAACGAAAATTTTACTATAAATTTTTAGGACGCTTAAATAATATATGTTCATATGCCATGGGGGTAAAATAAGATATGTTATGTTAATTCATATTATGATTAAAAATTGTGCTAATTGTCTTCTTCAGGATTGAATGTTTAGGCGAATTATATTAATGTAAAGTATAAACATGTAATTAATTAGTTTTGTATTCAAAATATACATTTAATAATCAATATGATTAAATATGTAAACATTGAAAGGTTGTCAATTTCGTTTACAAAGTATTTGTTTTGCTTGTGCTTACAAGATTTTGGAATAAAGTAGTAATAAAGTAATAGGGTGACGTGTAGAACCAATCCAAACACCCCTAGAAAAAAATACAAAACAATCCACCGACTATTAGATAATTTCATTATTACATATTAAATTTATTTTTCGAATGTAGTTTGATATTAATTTCATTATTTACATAAATCCAAGAAAAATCCTAAAATGCCAAAGAAAAAAGAAACAGTGGTATTTTTGACGGACATTAGGCCTTAGGGTATACTACACACGCCATTGGTGTGGGTTTTCTTTCTAATAAGCAGTTGTGCAAGAGACAAAAACAGCACACCACAAGAAAACCACAATCACGACATCGGGGATGGTGTATATGACTGTGACTAGGTTGTCACCTGACCATAAAGAGGCCTAATGCCCGGTAAATAACATGGCCTTACTAACATTTATCATCAACATTTAAATGAATATATTAGACAAATAAGTTAAATAAGGAATCAAATACCACGAGAGATCATGATCATGACACTGGAGATGATGTGCACAACTAGGTTACCTAACCATGAAAATGCCTCGTGCCTGGTATACCCCACGATCTTATGAGCGTTTATCATTAAACACATTCGTATATTAGTTAAATTTCTATAAGTTAATTCAATAAGGTAGATCTAAAACATCTTTCTCTACATTCAATGCAATTTATTTTAATGAAATTGAATAAACAAACCACTTTTTATATATATATATATATATATATATATATATATATATATATATATATATATATATATATATATATATATATATTGCAAATGACCACTCGGTCCGGAATAGGCCATTCCGGATTTAGTATTCGGTGAATGGGTAATGGATCTGAACCGGTAATGTGTTCCCACCTATAAATATCATTTAACCCGTTTCAGATTTCATTTCGTAATCTCTCATTTTAGATCACCCTACGCAACATTCCTGACACCATTCAAACGGAAAATGTCTTTTAATAGCGGTGATGAGATGCATTTTTTATATGTAAGTTTCCATTATGTTTATAATTATATGCCTTTATTTTAGATTATACTTTAAAACCTGTATAATTTATGCATTTATATAGGTATTATCAGTTTTTCTTTGAATTTTATTGGTTTAAAGACAATTATAGGATTATATATAGGAATATATGTATGCTACATAAAAAATTCTTACAAAAAAACTTCATTTTAACTAGTTCGGAAAAAGTTCGGGATTCGAAAAAAATGTCCGGAATAATAAGAACTCCCCTGCAATACGATGAACATTCTGGAATTGCGTTCCAAATTGTTGCTCCGGAGTTGTGTTCCAGAATTCTGGTCTGGAATTGTGTATTCAATAATGTCCTCTGGAACATACAAATAAAAATGTCTAATTAATTATTCTTTTGATAGTAGCATGACAGAACATACGAAACAATTGTTACTACAACCTACAGACCCAAACTTGGGCGCAAAATAATGGCTCGTTTAAATAACTGACCAATTTGTGGGGTCATGTTTAGGCAATCATGCTTAGTTGATTATGTGAACATGCAGATGGGTGTGGAATGTCACAATTTACTTTGTCATTATCTTATGTGGAAGGAATTTACTACTTTTGATCCAGTTGACCTAGAAGAGCTTTTATTTTTGATTGGCGACAACCGGGTTTGCTTTGACAGGAAAACATTCTCTTTAGTCACCGGCTTTCGCTTCGGGGAGTATTTCCACTTAGTTCTGGTTTTGAAGAGTTCAGACAATGAGTGTTCCCATTTATGCAGCTTTCACGTTCGGTGAGAGTGGATGACTTTATCAATTAAGTAATGCATACACAGTGAGAGTCTCGCTATTGTTTATACTAGAGCAAGTATTTGGGGAAATACCCTCGACAGTTGGTTATTGATGAACGTATGGAACTCGTCTCTAATTTAGATGAGTTTAACAGGTATATAGTTTTTACTTACATTATATCAAATAATACATATACTTATTAAGTGTAATTGTTGACATAGGTACCCCACGGGGTAGAGTGATATAGGATTTGACTTACAGATAGATACGTATTATGTTTGAAAAGATTTAGGAGCATTTGAGCCCTAATGTGTCAAAAACGGTAGTAGACACACATATACTCTATAGGGATTTGTCTATGCATTTAAGGTATGTCTACTGTGTTTAATATGTTTTTAAGCAACAAGTAGTACAACTTTGTTAAAATTTTTAGTTGCTTGACATCTTAATTTTGTAGATTTGGATCATGGAGACATTTCCCAACAATAGGATAGTTGGGTCCCCTATACCGGGTGTTATCCCTCGGGAAATTGCATACCCTAGGATGCGGCGTTTGAACGTTGTTGAGTGTGAATGTATTCTTGATGTTACTGATGTATGTAGCTTAGTTCACCTTATAATTTATAACTTTCCATGAGAAAATAACTTAGGATTAACCTTTATTTATATATATATATATATATATATATATATATATATATATATATATATTGTTTTATGCAGCGTACCCCCTACAAATTGTTGTATCTTACTCGGCAACAGCGTGCCGCTTTGTTGTGGATTGAGAGTGTCTACTGGATAGATGCTACAAATTATGCTAATGTTTGAGTTATGGCATTTTCTTGTGTATGTTTTTAAACAATTTCCTTATGACGACGTACGTTTCCAAACAATGTAAAATATTCTAATTTCGTGTAAATATATCACGGGTTTTTAAGGTCAACATTATCATATTGTTGACTACTATTTTGACTAGTTTTAATGTTAGATCTACTCTTAGACTTAACATTACTTTTGGCACTTGACTTCGTCCTACTAGAAGTTTCAGTTTTGGTTGAATCAGTAGGAAACTGAGCATCACAGTTTTCGCTTGTGTGACAGATCCATTGGTAACGACTGTATTTTTTTTTCTGAGACAGACCTTCGCCTTGGGATGAGATACGGTTATGGTTTTGTGGTCCCCGGCTTGTCGTTTGTCCATCAATGGTGGTAATACAACCATCACGTCATTTGGTTGTTCATAACATTTCTATATGTTAATCGATATATTCATATTGTGAAGTTCGATGACACCTATGTATTGCAGTGTTGATATCCCAGTTCCTTGAATACCACCATTGTATGAGAACAAGGTATGCATGACAATTTCCATTCCATACATGTGCAACAACGAGATTCTTTAACACCGTAAATTTTCAAACAAAAATTTCATTTTTAAAATCACATGAATCTCGTTAACACAATTCAAAAATCCCCAAAATGACAATTTATCAAAAACACACATTCATAATTGTTTAATAAAATCCAAGACCCTAAAAAACACAACTTCATCTCGTTTGTAGAATCAAGGTGATGCCTTCTCGTGATCCTGAGAAGTACCTGAAACACATAAAATGATAAGCACGAAGCTTAGTGAATTCCCCAAAATACCACACATAACTCATTAGCCTCTCACGACTATATCTCGAGTAAGACCCTCCGATCAATGTGTCTCAGTGGAACCCTTCGGTCCCACCACTCGGATGGACCCTATGGTCCTAACTCTGTAAGCTCAGAATAATACACATAATAAATCACAAAGACATAATTCAGGATGTCACAATACTCAATAAAACACACAAGACCCTTCGGTCACACAAAATTACCACTCAAGGTAAGTATAATGACAAGACTCACCTCGTAAGCAAGCAAATAAACCTCGTACACGAATCACCGATCTAGCCTACGCCTAGCACATATGATAATTATCTCTAATTAACACTTCATTCAAAACTCTAAATAAACAAAGATATTTTCTCTCTCTAACTCTTGGGATGGGTAAAAGACCATTTTACCCCTCCATGGTCCCCATAATCACTGTCTTGACCAAACCCTAAAGACAACAGAAGTCAACACTCGAGTCAACAGTCCATGTTGACCCGACTCGTCGAGTGCATTTATGTGACTCGTCGAGTCCCCTCATTCCTTCATAAATGTCACGAAAATCCAACTTAACTCATCAAATTGTCTCATCAACTTGCCGAGTTACTCTTGTCCAGACTCATCGGGGAGAAACCCTAGTCGACTCGTCGAGTCAGCTCACCGACTCGGCGAGTCCCTTCAGTCTATGTTCACATTCAGACGTTTTAAGGTAGAGTTACAACCCCAAACTCTAGATCTAGCTTCCCATGGCTGAGATACCACGTAAAGATGCAAGCTTTACATCCATGCATGACAATTAGGGATTAAAATGCCAAAACAAGTTCCATTTAGGTTCCTAAGCAATAAAACTCTCCTCTAGCTTGATAAAGCTTGGACCTTTGGGCTTAAGGGACCTCACAAGGTCCATATCTGAAGTCTCAATCTCGATGAGCGATGTGGTGACTTTTACCTTCCAACAGAAGCTTAAGGGTGGATGAACACTGGATCTAACAGTCCCTTCTCGTTCCTTTCTTTTATACTCTTCTCTTCTCTTCCAAAAGTGCACTAAAATCCCAAATATTAGCTCTTTTTCTATCTTAGATCAATATAGACGATTAGGGTTTTACACAGGGGAGTAAGGTGGTAGGTGAGGCGGAAATGAGGACTTAAGGTCCTTTAAATAGGACCCAACCCTGGAGAATTAGGGTTTCCTCGCACAACTCTAACTCGTTTAGTTGGTCCCTTCGGCTCGTCGAGTTGGTCGAAAAACCTACGTGGCCAAATCCGTCTCTACTCGATGAGTTGGGGCCTCAATATCGTCGAGTTGCTCGATCAAAAACATAAAAATTATAAACATATAATACATGTGAGTCGGGATGTTATAGATTCCAAGTTCACTATACCATTTTTAATTTAGTCAATCACCTCATATCTGCTTTGATCAATTTGGTGTACCTGAAAACCAGAGGATTTGTTGATCCTCCTATTGATAACCTTCTCAACGAACCCAATAATATCCTTTTTTTCTTTCAGCTATAAAAAATGTATACGCATATCTTGTCATACATTGTTTATTATACTAAAATTATAATGGGAGTATTATAATATATATAGTTACCTACAACGTTACATCATTGACACCACCATTGTTGCATAGTTGGTCGAAAGAAATCAATCAACATTGTTATTGGTAGTTTTAATGCATCTCTTGATAAGGAATTATTGGACTCGGCACTGTTTGATGTCATGATATTGTACCAAACCACAGGGAAACACGGCCTTACCTATTTCTCGTAACTGATTTCATCTAGCCATGTACTACAATCTTCATTTAGTGCACAATGTTGCCTACCCAAGTTTTCTTTGATATCAGGCTGTCGGTAAGCTTTTCTAGCCTCCAAAAACAAAATTTATGTTTTCTCTTGCTTGCCGATCTTTGCTCTCATATTGATCAACAAATGGTGACATCAGAGTCCATGAATCATTAGATTTAATTGTGTAAATCATTAGATTTAATTGTGTAAATACATGTGTAAGATGGCTTGATCTTACCATCCTTGATGGCTTGTAGATATTCCGGGCAACTTTTCTTCCAGTGCCCTATCTTGTGGCAGTGGTGGCACTCTGCCTCCTTAGGGTTAGAGTTGGGCTTAGCATAACCAAATTTGGTTCCACTAAAAGAGGTACCGTCTTGGGACTTTCCCTTATGGTGGCTCTTTGAGGGAGTCTTCCTCTTCTTGCCCTTCCCTTGACATATTGCTAATACAGGCACAACAACGGGAGTGGGAGTAGTGCAACAGACTTGTCCTTGAGATTGCTCTTAGCAGTCCTCAACAAGCCTTGAAGCTTGCTTGAGGTGACCTCTTCCTTGTTCATATGGTAGGTCATACGAAACCGATTGTAGCAGAGAGGCAATGAGTGAAGGATAATGTCAATTGCCAACTCTTCATTGAAGGTAACATTTAACTTCAGCAGCCAGTCGACATATCTCTGCATCATTTGCAGATGAGCGGTAAGGGACTCTCCATTATCCATTCGGGCAGTGATCATCGAAGTGATGATCTCATACCTCTCTTGCCTCGCACTTTGGTGGTACCGGTCTAGTAAGTCTTGATGCATCTCGTAGGGATACATGTCCTCATAGGACTTTTGGAGTTCGGAAGTCATGGTCGCTAGCATGATGCAATGGACTTTCGTAGCATCACGCTCGTGGGCCTCAAAGGCAGCGATCTCTTCAGGAGTGGCAGTGTTCATGTCGATCTCTTTCAGCTCCTTGTCAAGGACATACTCTTTGTATTCGTAACGAGTGACCATTCCTATGTTACGGATCCAATCGTTGAAATTGTTTCCGTCAAATATCACCCTCCCACACAAGTTCATGAGTGAGAATGAGTCGGAGGAACTCGATCCGGAAGCATTGTTGTTGTTCGTGTTCGACATCTGAAAAGGAAAAGAACAAAGTTTGATTAGAAATGAATCCCCAATTAAACACCCAAATGAAAAATTAGGGCTAAGATCCAACAACATTATTTACAAATTAGAAGAGGGATGCCGTAATCTAACATGAAAATAATTTGAAGGTAAGTGAATGACGATTCACTAATTCTCCACCATGAAAAACGAAAAAGAATTAAGTTTTAAATATATTGAAAAATCCTAGATTCCTTTAAGATTCATTGAACTTTTCAGTTGCATGTTTCAATATCAATGGTCCCCTCTATTTTGTGACTGGGATACCGAGGATCACAAAGCGGGTGTGAATAACCATGCAAATATACATGGTGCCCTCATTGTTACAGTCACCTATTCGATGTGCCGGTTAGCCACACACGCTCCATCGAACCATGACAAATAATGAGTCACCCTTTGCCACCTTTGCTTAGAATCCAATTAGTGTGCCGGTTAACCACACGCGCTCCACTAACGTCTTAGCAAGGGTGCAATGTGTAATTTCATGGAATTGCACCAATTCACTATTCCTAAAGTAACTTAGATTGGGAATTGTTATAAAAACATTTAGTTACTTTTATAATTCATTATACTTTTTAACGAGGAAGGGTTTGCTCTATCCTACCTGTTCGGCTAACGACCCTCCACCAATCAAGGAAGCGGTGGGTGAGAGTGGATACCCATTAAACGATCATTTTATAGGCCATAACCTTATACCCCCCTTATAGATTGGCTTCGTGAATGAGGCCTACTAATGGTAAGACTAGCATTTTTAAGTTATACATATATGTTAATCTTGTAATATTATAATAGTATAAGGTGTATTTTAAACATTTCAAAATACTAGGGTTTTAATTTCAATTTAAAATTTCGAAATTTAAAACCTTTTAAATTTAAAAATTTTAAATTTTAAAACTCTTGATTTAATAATTATCTTTAAATTAAACAATTAATTTTAATTATCAAATCTTGAAGGATTATCTTTTAAATTAAACAATTAATTTAACCTAAACCCTTTAATCCCCTAAAATTAGAAAAAATGGGATGGGATAATTCAAAATATTTAATTATCATGTTTAAACAATTAAAAGATAATTACAAGATCTGACATTATCCTAAACCCTAAAATTTAGGATTTTATCTTGGGAAAGGAGGCCAAATTCGAAAACCCTAGGGTTTGCAAACCCTAGAATTCGAAATCTTGGGCTAAGGAAAGGGTTTGAAATACCCTTATCAAAATTTCGAAAATCTGGGTTCAAGAACCCTAATTTCTAAAATCATGCCTCCTACGATTTATTGGCCATAAACCCTAAAGTGTTAAATTCCTACAATTGTATAGTTCTAATTGAAAACAAAAACCAAGGCTCTGATACCACTAATGGGTTTTATACAAACAATCCTATGTATGCATGCAACCCTAGAAATCGAATCTATGTTTTCACCATTAGATACACAACATTATGAACACATGAAGAACCCTAGCATGCTTCTATGAATTTCAAAATTCATAAGATGAGTTGGATTACATACCTCTTGTTGTTATGTAGTAATTACAACTTAAATCTTGAATCCCCTTCTCCTTGAAAGCAAGTATCACAAGTGTAGTACCTCTAATGGCTCACAAACACCAAGAGCAAATGGAGAGGCAAGAGAGAGGAAAGAGGCTACAAAATTCAGCCTTAGGGTTCTCTTAGAAGCAAGTGGACCAATTATGTAGCCTAGGGGCCTTATTTATACTGTGAGCATCTTGGGTTTCCTCAAAAACCCTAATGGACAGCTTAGACATAAGCATCCCATGGAACCTTCTGGAATAAGGCCATGGATGAAAATACGATGGGCTCCCATCATAATTTCGTTCATCCCTTTGTCCCATTGGGTTTCCCAGCCCAAAATCCAACTATCACACATTTGACATTTTAAATCCCTTTATTCAATTAATCTCTTTTAGTCACCAAATTAATTCTTAATTAATTTATGACTAATATTAATTAAATAATATGATTTCTCTTTTAATATATTATTCTCATAATATATTAATAAACCAAAATAACCTCTTTCTCTATTATTTCTCCAGTCAAGTTTCTTTGGTGAAGGCAACCCAAAAGGACCATGCACAACCGGGCCAAGTACTTACCAAATATGGCTACGGACTTAGACACTAATCCAACAGATTCTTCTTCTCCAAGTTGTAACAATATAAATGTAGTATTTGAAAGCTTTCTTTAGGGCTCTCTCTCAACAGATTTAGAGCATACATTCTAGAAGTCCATGCTTGCCAGTATGGAATATGTACACTAAGCGGTCAATTAAAGTTGTTTGTATCTGTTGCCCCGCAACATATTACCCGTACTATCGATTGATATGCCCTTCAACAAGTGACTCAATACTTTTTTGTTGGCTTGTCGGTGATGGGAATGTAGCTTTGTGTTTCAGCAAATGTGTTTCTCCGATAGTTTAACCACTTGAAATGTATAAGTTGTATTATGTTTTGTTTCCCGTATCCGCCAATCATAATTATCCACAAAGCACACATCTTCAAACCTGACTTTTGTGGAATTTTTTTAACTTTATATTGGAAGCCACTCGTAACACTTTTTAATCCCGACTTAAGCTTATGTTTTTTTAAAGAGTTGGAATAACTTCACATAGGAAGTATAATTGTGGTTTGTGGCACCTTTACGTTTTTGTTGAGCTAGTTCAGGAAAAGGTAAAGGTTTGAACACACCCCAATGGGTGGCTTGTGTTTCTTCAGAATCGGAAAAATAAAATGAGACTTTTCTTGTTGTGATTTTTGGGATTGTAAGGGCACAGTTTCTTCCTCTTCACCTTCAGTATCTTCCCCATCAAATCTAGTGTAACTCTGAAATGTTCAAATGGCTTTCCATAAGGAATTATATTACCATCATTAACCAACATCTGTATTTTTGCATCATCATTTGCATATTCATCAACATTAACTATAAGAGAAGCATCAATTCCAGCCTTACCTTTATTCCTATGATCACCTCATATACAGGGGCATTATAAGAAGGAACATGGTTGGTTATCATACGTAATAAATTACACATTTGGTTAATTCCAGCATCAGAAGACCCATTTCCACCGGAATGATTTTATCCGCAAACGATGAATACCACTTTCCATAATGTTACAAACAGTAAACAATTGTATTGTGGTGGGATGCATACTCGTAACAAAACTAAGAAAATATTTGACATCACTATAATCTAGAATCTGTATAACTATATTTGATCCAGAACATTGTAAAAATAGATGTATTTGGTTAGTGTGTAACCTGAACTTGGAAGCAAGAAATGTAATTAACCCAACGAAGTTGATATCATTGCTTATATCTACACCAAAGCATGTTTAGTCCGGATCAATATGTTACATTCATCCTTCGATACGCTGCCATTGCCCTCTTTTAGAAACTAACACTCAAAGAAATCATGTATACATGCTCATTTTGGAACGTATAATGAAGTTATAAAAAACACAAATATATTGCATATATGGAAATATATGGAACATAAACACACAAATACCCTAACTTTAGCTCTCCGAAACAGACCTACGGAATGTACTACCATTCTGGAGTGCATTCTGGAATACAAATTTTCAGTCCGGAATGGACAGGGTGTCAGATTCCGGACCTAATTTCTACCAACCACCCACAACACCAGAACGAAAATAATGCTCCAGAATACGTTGATCGAGTCAAGTCTGGAATGTCCACTCGTGCTCTGGAATATACTATCCCGGAGAAAGTGGCCATTTCTTAAAAAAAATGCTTATTTTATTAACAAAGTCGTTTATACGTGTTAATTTACTCAATTTCCCTTTATTTTAAATAATCAATGTTAATTTTTATTATTTGATTTGTTGCATATAATATATAATTTGAATCTAACAATTCCACAACCAGACGGTGGGAAACCCGTGCGACCGCCCATGGCCCACGTCTCCACGGGGCCTAAAACTTATGGGCTATGTAGTGCATATATATACCAAAAATAATTTACCCATGCATCCAAATCCGTCTCTACTCGATGAGTTGGGGCCTACAAATCGTCGAATTGCTCAATCAAAATCATAAAAATTATATAAACATTATACCTAGGAGTCGAGATATTACAATTATCCCCCACTAGAATCAGACTTCACCCTCACAGTCATGCTCCAAAAAAAACTATGGGTACTGCGTGCGCATCTCGGACTTCGGCTCCCAAGTCCACTCGGATCCCTTCCGATGTAGTCACTGGACTTGAACCAGGGGCACCTATTTATTCCTCAAAACCATTACCTTCCAATCTAAGATCACTAACGACTCTCAATGTAATTCAGGTTCGGATCTAGATGAATGTCCTCTAAGGGTACCACTACCATCTCATCGGCTACACACTTCCTTAGCCGAGACACGTGGAAGGTGTTATGAATATGGCTCAACTCTGCAGGTAGCTCCAACCGGTAAGCTACCTTACCCACTTGGGCGATTACTCTGAAAGGACTAATGTATCTAGGGCCTAGCTTGTCCTATTTCCAGAATCGGATCACCCCCTTCCATGGGGATACCTTTAGGAGGATAAATTATCCGACTTGGAACTCTAGCTCAAATCGTCGCTGGTCTGCATAACTCTTCTATCGATTCAGGGTCGTCAATGACCTTTGTCTAACCTGCTAAATCTACTCAGTCGTCTTGAGCACTATCTCAGTGCCACCCATCATTCTCTGCCCTACCTCTCCCCAACAGATGGGAGTCCGACACCTCCTCTCATATAAGAGCTCAAAGGGAGGCATAAGTGTCCCAACTTCCACTGAAGTCCATAACACAAGCATGTAGCATGTCCTCGAGCATCTGAATCATCTGATCACTATACCCATCTCTTTGCAGGTGGTATGTGGTACTGAAGTGCAATCGAGTACCCAACTCCTCATGAAACTGTTGGGTTTTGAGCAATCAAACACTTCCTAAGTGTGCATGAAACCCTAATAAACCTTGGATCTATGTTTGTCTAAATACATGCAAAATAATAAATTTTCCAAGGTTTATAACCTATCTAACATGGCATGGGGAACATTTCAACATAAAGAGTTAGAAGAGATTACATACCTTTTTGATGAGTTTGGTTCTTGAGGAGTTTGAGGGCCAAGCACCAATAGTGTGAATGCCTCAAATGGAATCACAAAACACCACAAACTCTTGGAAAACTTTGAGAGAGTATACACACTTGTATATTTCGGCCACACACAAGCTCACACACACTAGTTCACTAGTTGCCATTTCATGCTTCATAAGCATGCTTATATAGTGTGCATGGTTAGGGTGAAACCCTAATAACCCATGTCTTTTCCTTTCCAAGGATCCATGGGTTAAAAGCTCCATGGATCATCCATGGACTTCCATACAAGCCTAGCCCATGAACAAATGAGTGTTAGTCCACACCATATAAAATCAATAGCCCATAATCTAATTAGTCTTTCTTTTAATCTCTAAATTAATTCATAATTAATTTAAGACTAAAACTAATTAAATAACATAACTTCATATTAATATATTATAACTTATAACATATTAATAAACATATGTGTATAACTCTCATAAAATTATCCATAAATAGTTTGGATGAGATGCAACCCAAATGGACCATGCTGGTCGGGTCAAGTATATACCAAATAAGTTATGGACTTAGACACCTTATCCAACAGACTCCCACTTGGATAAGTCTAATAACTATATTTGCCTATATAACTTCAGGAACCAACCAACAATCGTAGCTCTCGAAAACTCCGTCGAACTATGAAGCGCCATTTTTAAGACAAGCGATCATATAATCCTCTGCTCTCATGATATCAGCCGGACAAACACATGGAACTTTGTCTTGCTTATTGTCTAGCAGTTGTTTCTCAATTTTCCGATTTGTTTGACAAAGAACTTTACTGAACACATCGGTTTAGTTCTGACCGGGCCCGATACATGGGTCAACACAAAATCATCGAGGGGCCCAGATATCGCTTCTATTTCTAGAAGGAACAGATAAACTTCGACTGATATGCTTGTTCTACTACTTATTGAATTGTACACAAAGGCACGTTTTATAACATCAAGTTACTGTTGTGTTTACGTGCAATCAATGCACAACCAACTTATAGGTAACAACTCATATCTCTAGGTTTGAAGATTTATATGATATTATCGTCTCACGATCACTCGAGATAAATTCCATGAAGTGATACAAGTGAGCGTGGGTTTATACCAATACTCATAACTTATGAGTACTCATGAATGTTGCAGCAACCATTTCCATGTCTAAACACCTTTAGCCATCTACAAACCCAATTCATGACAATCTTGATTCATACCTACTTCCGACGTATGATCGATTGTGGAGGTTTGAATAAATTAATTATTCTGGAAGTCAAAACATGCAAAACTGAAACAATAGTAAATAATTGACAATGACAGTAACACTTTACTCATAAATAAATCACAAATTTTATTCATCATCAAACGTCGATTACATTTTACAAGTTTCAGGAAAACTATCTAATCTGTAAACCTAATATCGTCCCTCAGCCCGATGCGCCTCGCATGCTGAATATGCTTAACCCTCGTCAGTCCCTTCGTAAGGGGATCTGTAGGATTCTCATCCGACGATATCCTCCTTGCCATGAGGAGTCCTTCTTCAATCTTGTGTCTTATGAAGTGAAATTTTCTGTCAATGTGTCGGGATCTGCCATGATCTCTTGGTTCCTTGGCTAAGGCAACCGCACTATTGTTGTCACAGAAAATCTCTATAGGTTCCTTAATAGATGGTACAACTCCAAGGTCTCCGATGAAGTTCTTTAGCCATATCGCCTCCTTCGCTGCTTCACTCGCTGCTATATACTCTGATTCACAAGTCGAATCAGCCACCGTCTCCTGCTTGGAACTCTTCCAAGAAATTGCCCCTCCATTTAAGGTAAAGACCCAGCCCGACTGAGAGTGGAAGTTATCCCTATCATTCTGAAAACTAGCATCACTATACCCTAATACTCTCAAGTCATCACTCCCACCAAGGGTAAGGACCCAATCCTTAGTCCTCCACAGGTACTTGAGAATGTTCTTTACCGCGGTCCAATGAGCCTTGCCAGGGTTCCCTTGATACCTGCTGACCATGCTCAAAGAAAATGCCACATCAGGGCGGGTACAAGTCATAGCATACATGATCGAGCCAACAGCGGAAGCATACGGTAGTTGGCTCATCTCAGCTATCTCTACCTCTGTACTCGGACTCCGAGTCTTACTCAGTTTGGCATTGCTTTGGATCGGTAAATCTCCTTTTTTGGAATTCTCCATGTTGAACCTTTTCAACACCTTATCTACGTAGGTACTCTGACTAAGTCTAATTAGTCTTTTACTCCTTTCTCTTAATATCCTTATCCCTAGAATATAGGCAGCCTCCCCTAGGTCCTTCATAGCAAAACACTTCCCAAGCTAGGACTTAACCTCCTGCAATGTTGGGATGTCATTTCCTATAAGTAGTATGTCATCCACATACAGTACCAAGAAGCAAGCTAACTATACTCCCACTAGCTCTGACATATACGCAAGACTCATCTTCGCTTCTCGAGAAACCAAACTCTTTTACCTTCTCATCAAAACAAAGATTCCAGCTACGAGATGCTTGTTTTAATCCATAAATGGATTTCTCAATCTTGCATACTCTATTAGGGTATTCTGCACTGACAAAACCCTCTGGCTGATTCATGTACACATCCTCAGCCAACTTTCCGTTAAGGAAAGCGGTTTTGACATCCATTTGCCATATTTCATAATCATGAAATGCTGCAATGGCTAGCATAACCCTAATAGACTTAATCTTTGCTACCGACAAGAAGGTTTCATCATAATCAATACCTTGAGTTTGAGTAAAACCCATCGCAACCAGTCGAGCCTTATAAGTATGCACCTTTCCTTCCATGTTGGTCTTCTTCTTGAATATCCATTTGCACCCGACTGTTTTACGGCCTGGTACATTGTCAACCAAGTTCCAAACTTGATTGTCATACATGGACTACATCTCGCTGTCCATAGCCCCCTTCCATTTAGCAGACTCTGGGCGTGCCATGGCTTCCTTAACACTGCTAGGTTCATCCAAATTTACCAGTGTACTATCACTGATAAACGTATCACCTTCCGTAGTAATATGAAAGCCATAATAAAATGAATGTGTGTTCCTAACCCGTGTGGAACGCCTCGGAGGTACATACTCGTCAGCTGGATCAACAGGAGTTTCCTCCTCAGGTTGATTGCTAGTGTTTGAGGTTCCTTCACCAATTGATTCTTGAATTTCTTCAAGATCAATTTTCCTCCCACTGTCTCCTTGGCTTATAAATTCTCTCTCACGAAAGACCCCTCTTCTTGCTACAAAGACCACATTCTCACTGGGTCTGTAGAAGAGGTAACCGAAGGATTTCTATGGGTAGCCGATGAAAATACACCTTTCACTTCGGGGTTCGAGCTTATCTTGAGTCTCACGCCTCACGAAAGCCTCGCAACCCCAAATCTTGATGTGATCTAAATTGGGAATCTTCCCAATCCACATCTCATGAGGTGTTTTGGTAACCTTCTTTGTAGGGACTAAATTAAGGATATGGGCGGCAGTCTCTAAGGCATACCCCCAAAAAGATATTGGTAACGAAACTCGACTCATCATAGAGCGAACCATGTCTAACAAGGTTCGATTACGCCTCTCAGCTACACCATTCAGCTGTGGTGTCCTGAGAGGAGTCAATTGTGAGACAATCTGTGACATCCCCAAAATCACGGCCAGAAAAAACCGATTTTTGTTTATGCTTTATAAAAATCAGAGTACTTCATTTTATAAAAAGGTTGCGGAATTTGTTCCCAGAAAAACATGGTAAATACGTTATTAAAACATTTTCGAAGAAACATATTTATTTCATTTTAAAATGTTTGGGATGTCATCGTTAATACCGAAACATAAGCATAAATAGAACTTACAATGATTTACACTAGTGATCTACATCTCTTTTAAATCTCTCAGTGTAATGTCACTTCACTTCGTCACCTGTGATATACATAAACTGAGTGGGTCAGGTTGGGAAACCTGGTGAGTACATAGGGTTTTCAACCCACAATAATATAATTACTATGTTCAATCAAACAATCAACCCAATTACCCATCCCTATTATCTTCTTTACTCTTTAAGGATTTAACCCAAGAGTCATCTATCCTGCATTCGTTTATTCCGAAGTCCCTTACCTCCAGGGTTATAGGACTGTCAGTAAATCCATAGCTGTCAATGTTCGTTCGTAAAGCACTAATTCCATAGCTGCTATAGTCTATTCATCGGGTACTAAATCCATAGCTACCAGTCTTTATCTAATAGGTACTAAGTCCATAGCTACCAATGTTCAACAGGTACACTACTAGAAAAACAGCCTTTTACGATGCTCATTGCGCGTCGTAAAAGGCTCAGACGACGCGCAAATGCGCGTCAAGGAAGGCCATGTCATAAAGAGAGACGACGCGCTTTTGCACGTCGTCTATAGACGACGCGCATTTACGATGCTCATTTACGACGCACAATTATGACGCGCGTTCACAACACGCAATGTGTATCAAGGAAGGTCCTGTCATAAAGGAAGACGACACACATTCGCGTGTTGTAACCTTACAACGCGCGTGTTAATGACACGCAATGCGTATCAAGAAAGCCCCTGTCAAGAAAGGCCATGTCATAAATGAAGATGACACACATTTTTGCATATCATAATTTTAAATGTTTAAAAAAATATTATTTATAGATTTACTTATTTTCAAATTAAATTTGTATATAATGTTTTATAATAGAAAATATAATATCATACAAAAAAATAGAATCCATTGCATTATATCAAAAAATTGTAATACATTGGTATTAAGGGGATCCGCTTGTACATTGTTATTAAGAGGTTTTCCCTAACTATATAACCTAATACTACATTGCTGTTAAGGAACACCTTCTTGTTTCTACTTATTATTATGCTTTTTTGTCCACATGATACCTGTTTTCATCATAACATATTAGTATTCAGAATGCCTTCAAGCATCATCAATCTATGTTATACAATTTTAAAATTTAATACAAATATAGTAAAATACCTTTTTCCAATAATCTAGGGTTGAATACAACCCATACCTGTATAAAATATTAAAATTTAGTACACATGCTGATTACAAAAGTTAATATGAAAGTGTGAAATAGTAAAATACCTTTTGCCAATTGTCATTGCAGCAATTCAATAAGACCCATACCTGTATAAAGAAACATGGTGACATACAAGGAAAAATCAGTGCAAAATGGTATGATGGGTTTTGTTCGTCTTCAATTGGGAATTCCTTGTTTTGGTAGTTTTTATAAAAACTCTGCATAAAAATAAAATCTTTTCCATTTCTTGGTGAATGCAAGACTTAAAACTATCCGATTTTTTTGATCTAGTTGAGTGGTGAATGTTGCTTATTATCTTTATGATGGCGATAGAGAAGTTTTTAAAGTTGTCATCTTTTTCTAGAGCTTTGATTTTGTTGGATTTACTAGATCATATACCTGGGGCCACCCCCACAATTCCTAGAATGTTCCAAAATATGTTCCCGTTAGCAGCTGGTCAAGTAATAAGTTTAAGATTGTATGTTATTTTATTATTATTTTTTTATACACATTGGCCATTTGCAATTTGGAGCTCTTCATGTTATGCCAGTTCAAGCAAGAGAAAATCTAACCTTATCAGTCAAAGGTTCTCTGCCCCAAGGCTAATTCTTTTCTATGTACTCAAATAACAACCTACTCTGAATGGTGGCAGAATCACTATCATCATTAGACATTATTAAGCTCACATACTCTTCTCATGTTGTCCAAAACCTGAAAATTGATTAATATAAACTTGTAAGAAACAAATTCATATTGATTACAAGTAATGTACATTATACAAGCCTTGTTTATGCCTCTAGCTTGTTTAAGTCACCAGTAAGAATGACATGTGCACTTTATTTTGCAGCAATTAAACTAGGTAGTGATATTCTAACTCCAAGCTGTAGATAAACGTTATGTTGAGATTGAATAATTGATAATCAATTAATCATAAACAGAACACATAATGAATCATGATTTATCTAAAAAAAAAAAAGATAAAATGGTGTAAAATGTTTATTTTTTACTTTGTTGGTTAAACATTAGTGACTTTAACATTTTTTGACCTAACTATCCGATTTTTTTGATCTAGTTGAGTGGTGAATGTTGCTTATTATCTTTATGATGGCGATAGAGAAGTTTTTAAAGTTGTCATCTTTTTCTAGAGCTTTGATTTTGTTGGATTTACTAGATCATATACCTGGGGCCACCCCCACAATTCCTAGAATGTTCCAAAATATGTTCCCGTTAGCAGCTGGTCAAGTAATAAGTTTAAGATTGTATGTTATTTTATTATTATTTTTTTATACACATTGGCCATTTGCAATTTGGAGCTCTTCATGTTATGCCAGTTCAAGCAAGAGAAAATCTAACCTTATCAGTCAAAGGTTCTCTGCCCCAAGGCTAATTCTTTTCTATGTACTCAAATAACAACCTACTCTGAATGGTGGCAGAATCACTATCATCATTAGACATTATTAAGCTCACATACTCTTCTCATGTTGTCCAAAACCTGAAAATTGATTAATATAAACTTGTAAGAAACAAATTCATATTGATTACAAGTAATGTACATTATACAAGCCTTGTTTATGCCTCTAGCTTGTTTAAGTCACCAGTAAGAATGACATGTGCACTTTATTTTGCAGCAATTAAACTAGGTAGTGATATTCTAACTCCAAGCTGTAGATAAACGTTATGTTGAGATTGAATAATTGATAATCAATTAATCATAAACAGAACACATAATGAATCATGATTTATCTAAAAAAAAAAAAGATAAAATGGTGTAAAATGTTTATTTTTTACTTTGTTGGTTAAACATTAGTGACTTTAACATTTTTTGACCTAACTATCCGATTTTTTTGATCTAGTTGAGTGGTGAATGTTGCTTATTATCTTTATGATGGCGATAGAGAAGTTTTTAAAGTTGTCATCTTTTTCTAGAGCTTTGATTTTGTTGGATTTACTAGATCATATACCTGGGGCCACCCCCACAATTCCTAGAATGTTCCAAAATATGTTCCCGTTAGCAGCTGGTCAAGTAATAAGTTTAAGATTGTATGTTATTTTATTATTATTTTTTTATACACATTGGCCATTTGCAATTTGGAGCTCTTCATGTTATGCCAGTTCAAGCAAGAGAAAATCTAACCTTATCAGTCAAAGGTTCTCTGCCCCAAGGCTAATTCTTTTCTATGTACTCAAATAACAACCTACTCTGAATGGTGGCAGAATCACTATCATCATTAGACATTATTAAGCTCACATACTCTTCTCATGTTGTCCAAAACCTGAAAATTGATTAATATAAACTTGTAAGAAACAAATTCATATTGATTACAAGTAATGTACATTATACAAGCCTTGTTTATGCCTCTAGCTTGTTTAAGTCACCAGTAAGAATGACATGTGCACTTTATTTTGCAGCAATTAAACTAGGTAGTGATATTCTAACTCCAAGCTGTAGATAAACGTTATGTTGAGATTGAATAATTGATAATCAATTAATCATAAACAGAACACATAATGAATCATGATTTATCTAAAAAAAAAATAAGATAAAATGGTGTAAAATGTTTATTTTTTACTTTGTTGGTTAAACATTAGTGACTTTAACATTTTTTGACCTAACTTCCCTTGTATATAATTGTTTTTTGGTTGAAAATGAGTGACTTTAACAGTTAGTGACCAAATTGCCCCTGTAATTCATAATTTCAAAATAAATAACCAGAAAACATTGACATCATTTTATTTAGACCAAAACTATTTCATTCTAACATTCTAACATTATAACATGATTTTCAAGTGTATGCATATATGATGTACCTTTGAGACTTTGTATGCATATATGATATCTTACTATGTGACTTTTCTTTCCATCTTTTATATATTCTCGTTTTATTCGCCTTCCCTTTTTTACCACTCTCTGTTATTATCTGTATATACACACAAGTAAATTAAATAGTACAAACATATTTTTAGAACCAAAAATTAATAAAAAATAAAAAATAAAATTACATTTGAAAATACCTTCCCATCAGCTGACACACAGTCACCGTTGTTCAACGTGACATACTTTTTACTCCACTGTGATAATATATATAAATAAATTAAATATAAGTAAAAAAGTGGAATAATAAATATATATAAATAATTAAAAAAAAAAGTCAAACCTTATCCCAATGAATGAAACGAGGATTTTTGCTTTTGTAATCCACCACTATCATCTACAGCTAAGTCAAGAACAACAGACTCCAACCTATTTCATCAATCAATACAAATTTTTAACTTTATATCATCATAATACCAACTTTTTTATAAAAATGATCACAAGTTCAAGTCTCCTGAGATCTAGTTATTTACAACCAATCCTACGGCTCAATGTATGAAAAATAATAGGTATAACAAATTCTTATTAGTATTAAAAACTTATATAAAAAGGAATAAAGCTATTTTCTTTTTGCTGTTTAAAAGGATTAAAAAATTGTTGTTGATGCTTATCATACCAAAAGTCCAAAACTTAGTCGGTTTGCTTTCGTTTTGTGGTTAGATAACTAACTTTCTGCACCAAATCTTAAAATGCACCTGCTCAGACCACTAGATAGTCCCTCCTCATCTTGTTTCTTGGAATCTTTTTTCCAGTCATTGCAAGATAATCTTCTTCAATCTCTTCTCTAGTAAGCCTGATCAATAATTTTGGTTTCTCATTTTCTGGATCCTTACTCATCTTGTCCTTAGAAACTGAGTTTTCACCTTCTGAAGGGACCTTAGAAGAGGAACCCTTGGATCCATGGTTACCATCCGGATTAGGCTCCTTTATTTAGGCTAGTTTAGACTTAATATCAACCACAGTGGATGTGGAGTTGTTGTTGTGCTTCATGAACCGAGGTTGCTCGGAGATAGGTGGTGTTCTCATGGGTGCACCCCTTGGGAGTCGTTGGCTTCTCTCCGTACTAGGCCACTTCAATTCATCTGGCATGTTAAATTAATGTAACTTCTTGTTAAAGCTTCGGGTAGGCATTTTGTTCTAAAAACATGAAAAGTAGAATCAAGATACAAAACAATACAATGGAAAATGTTACAAAATAAAGCTACTATTTCTGTAATTACAGTGCTATCTACAAAACCAATATATAGTTTTCACTTTTCAGTTAAAAAAATAAAAAATTATTGAAATTAAACACTAGTTTAAAGATATCAATCATATTATTATACCGATTGATAGCTGAGTGACTCCAAGTTGAACATCAATGGAAGATCGCTCAACCCATACAACAGAACCACCCATTTTTAGATCACCATCAACACTAATTGTTTTCTTGAGAACCATTTTGTCAACAAATGCAGTAACCAGTAATAAGGGCCTTGTCATGCTATACAAAAAGAAAGAAACTTAATTATATTAACAAATTGATGAATGTTGTTAAAACTGTGTGATGGAATGTAAGGGTAAGATGGGCATTTATTTTCATTCAAGCAGTTTATTCGGTCCAGAAAAGTGAAAAGAAACAGACCTTATGAGTTATGAGTTATGAGTTATGAGTTATGCATGAAGCACTTTATCAAATTTTGAGGGTGGACCCCGTCTTCAATGAATGGTTTTGCCTCCTTCAAGAACTCACCAGCAAGAAGAACTACTGTTGTGGTTCCATCACCAGCAAGAAGAAGAAAGGTTAAGTTTATGTAGGATGTTTCCAGTGAGATGTGAAAGTAAAGACTTGAGCATAGAAACTTGTTTTAGGTTCTACAGTTTCCAGTGAGATGTGACATTCAAGAAGAAATCACCAACAAGAAGAACTAATAGGGGTTGCCTTACCCTATAATGGAGATGTTGAAACGAATTGGTGTTCATATTTGTTAAAGACTTGAGCATAGAAACTTGTTTTAGGTTCTACAGTTTTCTTGGTTGGATGGGGGTCTGAGTTCACTTGTATTTTAAGTTAGAGCCAACCACAGTGCATGTTTTAAAGAGAGGGGAGATAGAGACACACACTCTTGTACCGTTTTACTAAGTTATGCAACCAAAACCTAAAGCAGTTGAAAAAAGGGCAACACTGAGAAGGAAAAAATAAGTGAGGGCAAATTTGTAAAATGTTAAGTTCTTTCTTCATTAACCCTATATATATATATATATGTATATATATATATATATATATATATATATATATATATATATATATATATATATATATATATATATATATATATATATATATAACCATCAGAATACCAGATCAGATTCAACGCAACCAAAGTGTCATAAATTCAAAAATAAATAGTAAGAGAAAATAATTAACATAAACTTACATTGCATTGTCATCTTCTTCAAAGTTCAAATGGATGGTGATGGTCTACCATATTGTAGCTTTTCTGGGGAGATGTTGGCAGCTGCAAATTAACATCATGTGAAAAAACCCCACTTAGTTTTGGTAAAATTCCGAAAATGCCCTTATTCCCCTTGACTTAGGGTAATTTTCCCAGCAAATTTAATGACTTTTCTCTACCATTTTCCCTTTTATCTTATTAATTTAATAATATAGTCTTAAATTTAGGATGTTATAGTATTGTTGCATTCAGAAAGAGATACTCTTTTCTCAATAATAGCATCTAAAAGAGGTTATGATATTTTTAGAACAATTCCAGTATAAGAAGTCATCATGACAGAATCTTTGATGCCAAAATCAGATTTATTGCAGGATAAATGGAAAAGTATCATATTATCCCTAAATTTCTCAAATTATTATCTGATTATTACTCTTGAAATCAGAATAATTACTTAAGAAAAGAAAATCCAAACACCTATTTTTATATTTTCTCCAAAAGATATAATGAATACCAACTACTTCCTACTTTGAACTTTGAAGTAGTGTTTGGATGCGCCAATGATATGCAAACCATAGTTGTTGTTGTTGTTGTTGTTGGATGTGACTTGAGCATTGAGTTCTGCAATGTATATTTTCCCATCTCTCCCACCAGCATAAAAAAACATGTTCCCCTGGATCTAATGCAACTGCATCAATTATTGAAGGGAACACAATATTTCTCAACAATGTCCCTCCAGTTAGGCTCCATACCCTCAATTTAAACAAATTCATGAGGGCATTCACATCTTTTCCGAATATTTATGCAATATGTACCTTGCAAGTACGATCTAGAGAAGCAGATCAGATAATTGCATTGGATCCTCCAAAGCCCGTGACAATGTCAGTTACAGGTAAAGCATGACCAGTGAAACTGTATTCATACAGATGTCCTGCTCTCTGTTGTCCTTCCTCATCAAATATCCTGATCACAAGATGAAGAAAATGTATTATAGTAATAAACGCTAAAATTGCAACTCATGAATGTAAAAGGGTAAATGAGTAATTATACATACATCAGAAGTGACCAGACTCTAACAGTTCCATCCTCAGATCCAGAAATCAAAAGTGACTGATCATTAGAAAAGACCAAGCAAGTAACAGGCCTATAGTGACCATGCCATTTCTTTAATAATCGACCAGTTGCAACCTATAATAAATCAAAAGAAATAAAGAAAAGACTTGTAATAAGATTAGTTTTTATATGATTTTTGCACAAATAGTTAATCTGATTATGAAAAACAGTGAATTGTTGGAACTAAAGAGCAACAGTAAAACAAAATAACAAAGTTTTCAATATAATTTGAAGAGAAATTAAAAATCGGCAAAAGAACCATGTATTCTTTATGACTAGAAAACTGAAATGAATTTACAACTCACCTCCCACAAGTAAATATGACCTGAAACTCCTCCTCCTACTATGTAAGTACCATCAGTATTGCAAGCAAGAGGATTGAATGCTTCTGCTGGAAAACTCTTAACTTCTACCTGAGGCTGCAAACAGCAAAAACCTGAACATAAGTGTCAAAATTGATATTTTTCAAATGAATAAGTTATTAACTACATAAATAGTTATATAGTTTAATGTAGTGAATGTTGGGTGATTGAACTCCTATCAGAATCTAGGCAACAAGTAATAATTAAGAATTAAGCTATAATATTTCCCTTGCAATTCCTCTATATGTTGAAAACCTAATGGAACTAGTATATTTACATAGTTGCTTCTGTTACATTTGTATTTATAACTTCTACTTTAATTAGTTTATTTGTTTATTATTATATTTTTTTTTTACAAAACTAATAAGATGGTCACCAAGTAGATACCTGGAACCATCTGCATCCACCCTTCCATATGCTCTAGTAATAGACTGCAAGTTTATGACACAATACATCCGTTAAAAATGAAAATATGTTGCCATTTTGTATATTTTGCCTTGAATATTAACATCAAATGATTAAAAGAGAAGAAAAGAAATGATTGTTTGAAGCAAATTGAGAAACTATCAACTGTCAAGTGTATCTTGGATCTTGATAGCCAGTTTATGCACCTCTTCCATAGGTTCCATTTGGATTGAAAGATAAATTCTGATATGAAGTTGGCCTCAAAGGGGTAGAAGCAGTGTTCCCCTTCACACCATTTGGGTTTCCTTTAGTTGTTTCCCAAGATAAAGCAGGTTCCTCTTTAGTTGCTGTGATCTCACCCTTTGGAGGCGCAGGAGAGTAAGGGGTTGTAGGGGTCATAGGTGGGAAGTAAGAAGTAGGTTAGTAGTAATGTTGGGCCCTATAGAGTTCACCATATTGACCTACTGTTGGCATAGGTGAGCCAGTAGGAGAATAAGGTCCATATGGTGCATAACCATGACCATAAACACCCTGTAATGAAACCAAAAACAATATACAATGATAAACATGTTTTTAAGTCAAAAAATAGACAAAACTCACAGAAGGAAACAGGTTCTTACATGAGATAAATCAACTCCATCAGGATCCACATATCTTGAGTAGTTATCCCAATCATTGGTAGTTCTATCATAGCCTATACAATAGAAAAGGGAGATTGAGCAATTGCAGAAATGGGTGAAAAGGGGTAAGAAGACTGTACGCCATTGTTAATGTTTTATGATAAGAGATAAGCAAAAGAGAACTTACTGTGACTGGATTAATGGAGTATACACCATGGTTGGCTCGATTATCTGACCTAGAACTAAAATCCCACCACCACCACCATTTCCGACGAGACAATGAGAGAAAGCATCTGGAGCAATCCCTTGTGAAGAAATCTACACGATTACAGAGAGTCCTTGGTAACGGAATCCAAAGATTCCGTCAATGGCTCTATCGGGTTTGGTTAAAACCCCAGTTTGGGATGTGCTACATTTGGTTCATGAACTTGCCAAATCAATAGGGTTTTTTTAATGAAAAATGAAAGGGGTTAATGGATTGGGATGGATTACCCGAACACGATAGATGATGAAGCGTTTGATGGTTTTGAATCATCGATGATTGTATCAAGTAGAAAAGTATCAGAATGGGATGCACAAGTAGAAAGTAGGGGAGAATGATGTCGTACCTGAGAAAACAAAAAAAAAGAAGGAGAAAAGAGAGAAAGAACGGATCCTATCTAATATGCGTAGAGAGTAGAAGTAGGGATCGAGTATGGAGGAGGAAATCACAATTGAAACCCGTATAATTTTTACGGTTAGGGTTTTATAGAGGAGAAGATGAGAAGTTTCAAAATCAAAATTAGAGGTAAGAATAAAGGAGAAAGAGGAACCTGTATCATGTATTTGACATTCTTGATGGAATCGTTGCTCTTGACCTAGACAAAGATGGTTTTTACGGTTAGGGTTTTATCATACGAACGTGAAGCATGAGCACCTGTGACATGAATGATTTGATCTCAATTGGCATAAATACAAACATTAGCATATCATGATGGGAGGTTTTGTTATGGGTGTAGTGCGACAGGAAAGAATGGTTGGAGAAGATAGTCAGAGACACTTGGCGGTGCGAGATCGGAGGTTGGGTGGTGGTGCGATGCTGCTATGAAGATGAAGGCCCTAAAGCTTTTTCTTGCTAATCGAAAGAGACGAGGGGGTTTGATTCTTAGGATCCAACAGGCGGGGTGAAATCCCGCCTTAAAAAATGCATGTTTCATTAAAAAATTATAAAGCAACACACTTGGACGACACACATTTTATGAAAGGCGCCCTCCGCATTTCCTTTTTTTTCTTTTTCTGACACTAATTTTAGGGCACGCACAAATGCGTGTCCACTATCCTTCAAATTTTGCAAATCTGGCATTATTTGTTAGGGAACACACAAATACACGTCCACTATCAGCGAGTGTCATTGTTTGCGCATCATTAAAGGGCTGTTTTCTTGTAGTGGTACTAAGTCCATAGCTACCAGCGTCTAACTAATAGGTACTAAGTCCATAGCTACCAATTCCCAACAGGTACTAAATCCATAGCTACCAACGTTTAACAGGTACTAAGTCCATAGATACCGGTGTTTGTCCCATAGGCACTAAGTCTATAGCTGCCAATGTATACTCACATCATCTTCTATCTCTCATCATTCATCTACCCATCTCATACCCAACATATTCGTATATATAACATACGTATACAGTTTAAATTCTTTAAAACATGTATAAAACGTTCATCCAGCATAGACAGCAAGTATACAGATAATATGCACACATAGCACGTAGTTTATATAAAATACTTCATATCTATGTGTATGATGAAAGGGACTATGCACTCACCTGATAGGTGGTGACTCAACACTCGAACAGCGCTTCGATACTCTCAAAACAACCTTCCTTCGATAAAACCTAGTATCAACACCACTAGGGTTTAGTCTACCGATATCCGTGACAAATTAATAGTCTGACTATTATTATTATTATATAAGCGTTAAATAACACTCAATATAACTCATAATAACAGCCCAAATAATTATTTTAAGGTCCTAATAATGTTACTATAATTAATTAGGAGCTATATTAAAACTAGCGTAGGCGTAGCTCACTTACAGCGGGTTTTTTGCAAAACCGGGCTTCGCTGGAGCAGCGTTTCCCGAGCCGAAAGGCTCTTTTCTCGGAGCCGTCAGGCGCTCAGGGGATTCCGCCTCGTGCTAGGTAGTTACCCTAGGCTTTAGGGGGTTAGGGAGGCTTAGAGAGAGAGTTTAGAGAGATAAAGAAGGGTTTGAAGGTGTGAGAATGAATGGAACCCGACACCTCTATTTATAGGGGTGCTGACTGGTCTACTCGCCGAGTAGGGGGGGACCTACTCGCCAAGTTGGTCCATGTGGTGGCCTTCTGGTGGTGCCACGTGTCCAATTCTGGTGGTGCCACATCACCCCCTATCGCGTATCAGCCTTCAAACTTAGAAAAATCATAACTTTCGCATACGAGCTCCGTTTTCGACGTTCTTTATATCCACGCGTAGGTAAAATCAAGATCTACAACTTTTGTTTAGACTCTATCGGCTAATTCTCGACCGATCTCAAATTTAACAGTAGGAGGCGTTTAGACTGTTAAATGACCGCGAAGAATTCATAACTCCTTCATACGGACTCCGTTTTCGTCTGTCTTTTTACTGTTGAGTTCCTATTAATGAGATCTTCAACTCTCATTTAGGTCACATAAGCCAAAAACCGCTCGAACTAAAATTCGAGTTTCGGGCTGTACACTGCTAAGCCGAATCTTAGAAAAATCATAACTTCCTCATACGAAGTCAGATTTGGGCGTTCTTTTTATCGATGCTCTTAGTTTAACATATTATATGACTTTCATTTAGATTGATAAGGATAAATCTCGCTCTATCGTAAATTCACTATTTACGCTTCCCGGTGTCGTGTCGGTTTTGCCGTAAAACTTCGACGGGCCATAACTTCTTCGTTATAACTCGGATTTCGGCGTTCTTTATATGTACGGAAACCTTGTGACATATTTTAAAACTTGGTTAAGATTATTTATTCTAAATAATCTTTTGTCGAAAAGTCATTTTCGACCCCTATTGCCTCTAAATTGACTAGCCCGGATCTGCCGGTGTTACACAACCCCACACTCCTTAAGATAGTCAAGGAACTCGGTACTAAGATACTCACCACCTCGATCGGATCGAAGCATCTTAATGTTCCTGCCCAATTGATTTTCTACTTCCTGTTTGAATTCCTTAAACCTTTCAAAGGTTTTTGACTTATGTTTGATTAAGTAGACATACCCATATCTACTAAAATCATCAATAAAAGTCACATAATACCGATTAACATCCCTTGTGGCGGTTTTGAATGCCCACATACATCAGTATGTATTAGGTCCAACAAACCCTCACCCCTTTCACAAGTTCCAGTGAAGGGTGATTTTGTCATCTTTCCAAGTAGGCAAGATTCACAACTATCATCCGATATAAGGTCGAATGATTTCAAGATTCCACTCTTTTGGAGTTGGCCTATGCGTTTCTTGTTTACATGTCCAAGACGAAAATGCCACAATGATGCTTTATCTAGGCTAGTAGAGAATCAATATACAACACATTATTTCCTAAGTTGTCTACAATCGACACAGTTTCATACACACCATCACAAGGTAACGCTTTAAAATAAAACACATTTTTAAAGAAAGCATTAATACCACCACATTCATTATCAAACGAAAAGGTAAAACCTTGTTTGTACAAAGCATGAAAAGAAATAATATTCCTTGCCATTTCAGACGAGTACACACATTTATTCAAATCTAATTTTAACCCTTTATTAAGCAACAAAGTATAAACTCCAATCTTGGAAATAGGTGAAGCCTTCCTATTCCCCATGATCAAGTTTATCTTCCCGTGCTCCACATCCTCACTTCTTCTTAGGTCCTGCAAATCAGAACATATGTGAATACCACATCCTGTATCAAGCACCCAAGAGTTAGAATATGTTGAGTAATTAGACAATATAGTGTAAATACCTGCATGGGTGGGTTTCACTTTCCCATCCTTTAGATCCTGCAAGTACTTAGGGCAGTTTCGCTTCCAGTGTGCCTTTTCATGGCAATAAAAGCATTCAGCATCCTTGGGAATGGCAGAAGGAGTGACAGAACCGCTCTTGGTCTTCGATGAGGAGCCTTCAAGAGACTTTCCCTTGGTACCCTTCGAAGGGTGCTTCCTCTTTTTCCCTTTGCCTTGCCCGATAGCTAAAACAGGGGTAGATGTTGGAGTAGGAGTAATAGAGGTAACAACCGCCTTGCCCTTAAGACCGGTTTCAGCGGTCTTCAAGAGTCCTTGAAGCTTGCTGAGGGTAACTTCCTCCTTGTTCATATAACATGTCATACGAAAATGATCATAAGAAGAAGGTAAGGAGTGCAAAATGATGTCAATTGCCAACTCCTCAGGGTTGTTCACATTCAGCTTCAGCAAACGGTCCACATACCTTTGCATCTTTTGCATGTGAGCCGTGACGGAATCACCGTCCTTCATGCGGGTAGTTATTATGGAGGAGATTATTTCATACCGCTCCTGACGAGCACTCTGATGGTACCTTTCCATCAGGTCTTGGTGCATCTCAAAAGGGTAGAAATCTTCATATGACTTTTGGAGCTCGACTGTCATCGTGGCCATCATGATACATGCCACCTTAGTAGCATCTCTCTCATGAGTCCTAAATTCAGCGATCTCCTCAGGAGTAGCAGTAGACTCATCAAGCTCTTTTAACTCCTTATCGAGGACACATTCCTTGTCCTCATAACGAGTAACCATCCTGATGTTCCTAATCCAATCCATGAAGTTGGAACCATCAAAGATGACCCTCCCACAAAGATTCATGAGAGAGAAAGAACCAGTTGGGTTAGAGCCTGAAGCATTAGTGTTGAAAAACATCTGAAAGAAGAAAGCAAGTTTAGATTAGATATATAGAATCCTTAATAAGACACCCAAATGTAATATTAAGGCTAGGACCCAATCATAATATATTATACTTAGAAGAGGGATGCCGTAATCTAAGTAATAATATATTTGAAAGGTAGGCGAATGGCGATTCACCAATTTCCACCATGAAAAACAAAATGTATTATTAGGTTTTAATTGGATTTGAAATTCCTAGATTCTTTTGAGATTCATTGAACTTTTCAATGGCATGTTTCAATCTCGATTGTGCCCTTCTAGTTTTGTGACTGGGATGCCGAGGATCACAAAACAAGGTGTGAATAACCATGCTAATTCACTTGATACCCTTAATATTATCACCTAATCAATGTGCTGGTTAACCACACACGCTCCATTGATCTATGACAAACATTAAGTCACCCTTCGTGATCCTTACTAGTCCAAGTTAGTGTGCCGGTTAACCACACACGCTCCACCAACGACTTGGTAAGGTACAAAGTGTGAATTCCATGGACTAGCACCATGTTCACATTTTTCCTAAAATAACTAAGATTGGGAATTAAAAGGTTTAGTTACTTTATAATAATCATTATACTTTTAATGAGGATTTAAAGTCATTGTCCTACCCGTTCGGCTAACGACCCTCCACCAGTCAAGCAAGCGGTGGGTGAGAGTGGACACCCATTAAGTCGCCATTTTATAGGCAACAACCTTATACCCACCTTATAGACTGGCTTCGTGAATGAGGCCTACTAACGGTAGAACGACTTATTCTTATACATATATATAATATTTAACCATTAATGTTATAAATAGTATAAGGGTTGAATTTTAACTATTAAAACTCTAAGGGTTGAAATTAAAGTTTATTAAAGTGTGTGAAACTTTACAAATTCCAAAACTTGAGGGCAAGTTTTGTAACTATGTAAAACTCTTCATTTCATAACTTATGAATTAAAGGTTCATAAAAATGAAGACTATTCATTTTCATGTAACTTATGTGTTTTAAGTGTGTGTTAAATAAAAGTGACCTTTGGAAATCCATAACTTGAGGACAAATTATGGACTCCATTAAAACACATAAATGATCAAGAATTAATTCTAAACAATTCAGCAAATAATTCCTATCATTTTCTAAATTCATAAGAACATGAACATGATCATCAAAATTTCAAGAATTATATGAACACATAAAATCATGGAATTTTGATATATGCTATTGTAAATGGATTAGAACAACCATTACACCAACTAAAATAAGTTTTAAAACACCAAAACAGTTTAGGGTAATGTTTCTAGTCCATTTCCAGCAGCAAAAGTCGAAGATATGCACTCTGTCGATCCTACTCGTCGAGTTCATGAACCTACTCGATGAGTAGGTTGAAGATACACATGGACTCGGCGAGTCCCCCCATGGAATCGGCGAGTTCATCAGTCAGACAGCAAGTTTTTCGACTTTTTCAACTATTTTGCATCAAGTATCAAACAAGCAAGCCTAGGCTCTGATACCACTGTTGGGTTTTGAGCAATCTAACACTTCGTAAGTGTGCATGCAACCCTAATAAACCTTGGATCTATGTTTGTCTAAATACATGCAAAATAATAAATTTTCCAAGGTTTATAACCTATCTAACATGGCATGGGGAACATTTCAACATAAAGAGTTAGAAAAGATTACATACCTTTTTGATGAGTTTGGTTCTTGAGGAGTTTGAGGGCCAAGCACCAATAGTGTGAATGCCTCAAATGGAATCACAAAACACCAAAAACTCTTGGAAAACTTTGAGAGAGTATACACACTTGTATATTTCGGCCACACACAAGCTCACACACACTAGTTCACTAGTTGCCATTTCATGCTTCATAAGCATGCTTATATAGTGTGCATGGTTAGGGTGAAACCCTAATAACCCATGTCTTTTCCTTTCCAAGGATCCATGGGTTAAAAGCTCCATTGATCATCCATGGACTTCCATACAAGCCTAGCCCATTAACAAATGAGTGTTAGCCCACACCATATAAAATCAATAGCCCATAATCTAATTAGTTTTTCTTTTAATCTCTAAATTAATTCATAATTAATTTAAGACTAAAACTAATTAAATAACATAACTTCATATTAATATATTATAACTTATAACATATTAATAAACATATGTGCATAACTCTCATAAAATTATCCATAAATAGTTTGGATGAGATGCAACCCAAATGGACCATGCCGGTCGGGTCAAGTATACACCAAATAAGTTATGGACCTAGACACCTTATCCAACAGAAACTTCTTCCAGAACCTGGAAGTAAAGCGCACATCTCGATCTTACACTATCGATGTTGGAACTCCATGACGTGCCACCACCTCTCGTACGTAAATCTCGACCAACTTTTCTGTAGAAAAGTTCTCATTGAACGCAAGGAAGTGAGCACTCTTCGTCAGTCAATCTATAATCTCCTATATTGCATCTAGGGGTGTAAGTGAGCCGAGCTACTCGCGAGCTACTCGAGATCGACTCGTAAAAGATCGACTCGAGATCGAATTAAACGAGCCCGGGCCCAAATATGAGGCTCGTTTATTAAACGAGCTCGAGCCGAGCTTCAGCTAGTGGGCTCGCGAGCCTAAATGAGCCTATATATATATATATATATATATATATATATATATATATATATATATATATATGTATATATATATATATATGCGTGTGTGTGTGCGTGAGTATATATATATATATATATATATATATATATATATATATATATATATATATATATAGGCTCGTTTAAGCTTGTTTAGGCTCGCGAGCTCACTAAATTGTTCACGAGCCGAGCTCGAGCTTCATTTTAAGGCTCGAATCGAGCTCGAGCTTCTTCAAAATTAAACGAGCCGAGCTCGAGCTTGGTTAAGCTCGAGCTCGGCTCGACTCGTTTACACCCCTAATTGCATCGACATCCCGCATAGCCCTCGGTAATTTGGTGATCAAATCCATGGAAATCTATTCTTACTTCCACTAGGGAATCTCTAGAGGCTGCAACAGGCCATGTGGACGCTGGTGCTCCGCCTTAACCTGGTGACAAGTCAAGCACCTCTCAACTAGCCATGCCACATCCCTATTCATACAAGTCCACTAGTAATCTCTCTTTAGATCCGAATACACCTTAGTGGCCCCTGGGTGGATCGAGAATCTTGATCTATGTGCCTCCTCCATCAGTATGCGCCAAGCTCCACCTGTATAGGGCACCAAAATCTGCCTAGGGAAAGTCATAAGCCCCCGACTATCCGTTTCAAACTCAAAAATATTCCTGACTATATGTTCCCTCTTACGATTCTCTGGTCCCACGACCGTCAACTGTACCTCTCAGATGGTATCTAATACTGGAGTCATCATCATTATCTTCATACACACATCTCGGATCGGTGCACTCGCTGCTCTACGGCTCAAGACATAGGCTACCACATTAGTGTTGCCTAGATGATACAAGATCTCATAGTCTTAGTCTTTCACTACATTGAACCACCTCCTCTGTCTCATATTCAGGTTGTGCTGATCTATGAGGTACTTCAGGCTCTTGCGGTCTGTGTATATGGTACACCGGACTCCATACAAATAGTGGCGCCAGATATTAAGGGCGAACACCATCTCCCCAAGCTCCAAATCATGGGTGGGATACCTCCTCTGATGAGGCTTCAACTTCCTCGATGCATACGCTATCATATGTCCCCTCTGCATCAACACCGCACCCATCCCCGATATAGATGCATCACAATAAAATACAAAGTCCTCCATTCCCTCATGAAGGGATAACAGTGTAGCTTCGCACAATCTCTGGAGAAGAGTCTCAAATGAGGCATGCTGCTCGGTCCCCCATGTAAATGTAACACCCTTCCAGGTCAATCTGTTGAGAAGAACAAAATCTTGGAAAAATCTCTGATAAACCTCCGATAGTAGCCGGCCAAACCCAGAAAACTCCTGATCTCGGACGGGGATCTCGGTACCCCATCTCCTAACTGCCTCAATCTTGGCCGAGTCGACCAATATCCCATTATGATTAACGGGGTGTCCCAGGAACTGGACCTCTCATAACCAGAAGTCACACTTTGAGTATTTGGCGTAAAGCCTCTCCGCCATCAACAATCCAAGAATCTCCAGAAGATTCTCCTCGTGCTGCTCTCTAGACCTCGAGGACACCAGAATATTGTTGATGAACACGGTCATTGATCAATCCAACATGGGACTGGACACCCGGTTCATGAGATCCATGAATGCTATCGATGCGTTGGTGAGTCCGAAAAGCATCACCACAAACTCGTATTGTCCATAACAAGTTCTGAAGGTCGTCTTCTGGATATTCTCCTCGTAAACTCTCATTTGTTGATATCTAGATCTCAAATCAACCTTGGAAAACCAAGATGCCCTTGCAACTAATCGAATAAATCGTCGATCCTCGGTAGCGGATGACAGTTCTTGACCGTGAGCTTGTTCAACTCCTGGTAATCAATACACATCCAGTGTGAACCATCCTTTTTCTTGAGAAAAAGTATCGGTGCTCCCCATGGTGAGCTACTCAGTCTGATAAAACCCTTTCCCCCGCAACTCCTAGAGCTTTGAGGATAACTCATGCATCTCAGACGGCGCAAGGCGATACTGTGCCTTGGCAATAGGCGCCGCACCCGGAACCAAATCAATCCGAAACTCCACTTGCCTCTTGAGAGGCACACTTGGAAACTCCTCAGGGAAAACGTCCAGAAACTCGCACACTACCGGAACCTCAGAGATAGAATTCGGCCTCTCTATAGCACCCCGCGTATCCATCACATACGCCAAAAAGTCCATATAACCCTGATGTAGACTCTGTCTCGCCCTAACAGCAGAGCAGAAAGCTAATCTATATCTGGTACCCTCGCCATACACCATGGGCTCTCCCCCATTAGGGTCTCATATGGTCACCATCTAATGCTCACAGTCGATCATAGCTCCAAACCGACTCAACCAATCCATGCCCACTATGACATAGACATCTTCTATCGCTATCGGCACCAGATCTATTGGGAACTCAACACCAAAAATCTCTAGTACACATCCTCGGAATACATCGGTGGTAAAAACCGCATGCTCTTTGGCTATTCAAACCCTCATAGGTTGACTCAACACCTCACGTATGATACTGATGTGACGACTAAAAGCTAAAGACACGAAGGATCGACTCGCACCCGAGTCGAATAACACCAAAGCAGGTACATAACTCACGAGAAAAGTACCTATACACAGCACAATATAAGAACAAAAAATCTCAAAATAATATAAATAAGGAAATACGTACCAGCCACGACATCAGGTGCTACGCGGACCTCCTCTGCTGTCAGCTGAAAAGCTCTCCCACGAACCCTCGATGTCTCGATCTTTGCTGGCTGACTATCAGTAGCACTTAAAGCAACATGTGCAGAACCCTGAACCGTTCCTTGAATAAGTTGAGGGCACTCGGCCTTTCGATGGTCGGTCTAGTTGCAATGAAAGTAAACTATAAACCCCTTGGGGCAATCCTTTGCCATGTGCTCTTATTTGATACTTTTTAGCAAATCCTTGCCCGACATGACCCCTCATGACTCACTTCCTACAAGTGTGGCCTTTCTGGCCCCCACCGCTCATATCAGCGGGCCTTGCCTACTTTTTCGCTAGATGCGACTGTATCGGTCTCCTGTCTCTACCCTAAGACTCCTCCTCCTCCCAAGTCTGCAACTCTACCTCAATCTCCCTCTGCCTGGCATTGGTCTGAATCTCAACCAATGTCCGGTATGACGAGTTCGCCATGAAATCCCGTATATCCCTCCTCAGTATGCTGAGATATCGGCTTACACATGTCTGCTCAGAAGATATGGGCTCAGGGTAAAACAACGCCCTCTCATGGAACATCCTTGTTATCTCAGTTGCAGTTTTTTTCTTTTGCTTGAGAGACAGAAACTCCTGGGCTAACCGTTCCCTCTCCACCGGAGGAACATACTCATCTCGGAACAACTGTGTAAATCTCTCCCATGTCTCTGCAGCATGATCTGCAGGAGTAAAGCTGGATGTCACGAACTTCCACCGGTCCTTCTCTCCTAAGAGAAGTTGGTTCAGTGCAAACCGAACTCTCAGGTTCTTGGGGCATGAACATGTGTAAAAACACCCCTCAATGTCAGAGATCTATCTCGTAGCAGCAATCAGATACTGTGTCCCATCAAACTCTGGTGGCTTCGTGTTGTTGAATTCCTGGAACAAAAACGAGTCACCTCCTTACGGCCTAACAGCAACTACAATTGTGGTGGTTGCAGCAACAGCAGCCTGAGTAACATCGACATACTCGAACTAGAGGGGTGTGTGAGTGGGGAGTTTGGGAAACTTTCCGACAATTGAGTTCGTGTATTCATTATTAGATGATGACTAGTTTGGGAAACAAGGTTGGATATTTTCCCGTCAGGACACAGATTTAGTCAGGATGTAAGACTACGGGATTGTTGTAGCATTCACCAATAGTTAGACATTGTGGGATGTGTTGTAAGATGGTGGGAGGGCTGTAGCATTCTCTAGTAGTGAGACAGTGCAGGAAGTGTTGTAAGAATGTGGGTATGTCGTAGCATTCATTAGCAGCCTAGTTAGAGGAGTGTGGGCGGAGGACCGTATCTCCTAGATAGCGGAGTGTGGGCGAGGGCTCGTATCTCATAGTTAGCAAAGTGTGGGCGAGACCCGTATCTCCCAGTTAGCATGCTAAGGATAAGGAAAGGATAGTTCGTTGAGATTCAGTATGGAGTTGGACCTGCATAGTCCTAGATAGGTGAGACCTGTGGAAGAGTCCGCTCCGTGATATAGTTGGGTGAGACCCATGGGCGAGGCTCGTGTGAAGCAGCGCAGGTGGGACCTGATAGAGACCTTAGGGTCTAGGTAGGGGATCGTAGATCCCAGGACTTTTACAGCTAGAGTGGTAAGGAATATAGAGTAGTTCTAGATAGCCAAAGTTTTCTTCGAAGGCCGTTGGGAGCAACTGAGAGATTGAGCTTGGGTTCAGTAACCGGTGAGAGTCCAGTAACCTAGATGATGATAGATCAGTTGGGACCAAGGTGGTCTCAGTTCATTTGGAAGACGAATAAGAGACAACAGGATCTCCGGACAGGAGCAAAGATAAGAGAATTCTTGCGAGGAGCAACCAGTTGACCGAGTGGTGCTACACCCCTCACAATAGGGTCAAATAATCTCAGAGGGAAGGATTTGATTTTGTTACACAACTCTTGTTTGAGTCTAACAATTGCAGAGATGAATATTTTACTTGAAGGATTATCTGATCCATTCATTGGTTTGGGTGTTCAACAGTAGGACGTGATAAGAGGAAGCATTCAGTGGGTAATAGTGAAGGGACCAGTACTGGGAGTGGCTGGAGATCTAATTACAGCAAAGGGTTGTTCTACACAGAGATAGGAAGAGTTTGTTACTTATGGAAAGTACCTTGGGAAGGCCAACGAATGCCATAGGGTAAAGGGGTGAACACCTTAAATAGCAAGTGAAATACTCGGGGAGTACCAGAAGGATTTTCGGTTGGTTAAAGAGCGATGTACTCAGGACTTATAGTGATTGGATTGTTCTCCAAAGGATACTCTCGAGGATTGGCATTTCAGTTAGAAAGACCGGACGGAAGACAAATAGAAGCAGTCCTTCGAGGATTGGACCGAGTGGACATAGTACACGTCGTATAGGAACACCACAAGTGGTTTCCGGGTAGTTGGCCGTAGCGGACTTCGATGACGAAGTACAGTTTAAGTGGGGGAGAGTTGTAACACCCAAAATCCAGAAGACCAAGAAAGGTAAGGAAATCCCCAAGTAAAGGAAGGTAACTCATCGAGTCTGGGGAATGAATCGATGAGTATGAGCGGATTTTGGGTCGCTGGTTAAGTGACCTACTCGGCGAGTGGGTCTGGGAAACCCTAAATTTGGGTCTTGGTGCCTTATTTAAGCATCTTATTCTCCTCTTATCAGCCTCCTTCTCAACCCCCACTACCCAAACCCTAATCCACGAAACCCTATTGCCTTCCATGAGCTTGTGAGCCATTTGTGAGTGTTCTTGAGTGCTTTGGAGGTTGAAGAAGAAGGAGAAACTTTGGGGACTCAAGAGAGGGATTGTAGATCCAGAAGCAACATCCCATCCTGTAACGCCCGTAGATCCGGGCTAGTCAATTTAGAGATAATAGGGGTCGAAAACGACTTTTCGACAAAAGATTATTTAGAATAAATAATCTTAACCAAGTTGTAGAATATGTCTCATGGGTAGATGAAATAGTTGGTGTGTGATGAAACAAAATGATGAGAGATAAGTGATGATAGAAAGGTGATGATAATTAGGTAAATAGATGATGATGAATAGGTGATGTAGGATGAAAGGAGATATGATAACCTTAACCGACATTGTGGCGATGTAGTCATCTACCATAATATAGATGGCGCCCACAGACTATTCTAGACAACCCCGTGGAAACACCAGCAGGCCCATAACATGTAGGTGATGAATTACAAGTTCAAACGATGTTGTAACTTTGTATTCATGCGATGATACTCTAACCCCTTACTATGAATTACGAGTTCAGGCGATGTTGTAACTACGTATTCATGCGATGATGCCCTAACCCTTGTTGGGCACGTATGGAGGGAGTAATCCCTGAAACAATATTGTCTATGCTATGTAGGTGATGATCCTTAGGGGGAGTCCTTAGGAACAAACATATAAGGAAATGCGATGTAAGGAGATGAGAGGTAAATATGATGTAGGAGACGACCCTTAGGATAAATCCTTAGGGAAGGTACTTAGGAATAAAGAAGATAATGGGGATGGGTAATTGGGTTAATTGTTTGATGATTAAACATAATAATTATATTATTGTGGGTTGAAAACCCGATGTACTCACCAGGTTTCCCAACCTGACCCACTCGGTTTACTTGTATCACAGGTGACTAGGTGAAGTTATATTACACTGAGAGATTAAGGAGATATAGATCACTAGTGTAAATGAATGTAAGTTCTGTTTATGCTTATGTTTCTGTATTGACGATGACATCCCAAATGTTTTAAAATGAATAAAAATACATTTCTTCGGAAATGCTTTGATAATGAAATTATCATGTTTTTCTGGGAACAAATTTCGCAACATTTTTATTAAAAGAGATACTCTAGTTTTTATAAAGCATAAACAAAATCGGTCTTTTATGGCCGTGAAAAAGGGGATGTCACACATCCTCATCATTTTTTGGTAATCAAGTTCCCATCTTGACCTTTAACTTGATAGATCTCTTCTTTGTCACTTTATAAGGGTTTGTGGTCCAGGAATCTTATCATGAGAAGAATGGATGTCCCAAAGGTTTATATTCTCAGATCTAGAACCATTAAGGGATGTTATGGCATAAAGGTGAAAAATTTATGCCATAGGAGTCCCCATGCAAGTAATGGAGTGTTATTTTGGCCTTTTTAGCTCAAAGGCCATGTATGGAGGGAAAAAGGTAGGAGCCTTGCACGGTTATGAGATATTTGGGTCCAGATCTATGTTTGGATGCACTAGTTGGGTGTATGGGTAACTTGTGGACCAAGATCTAGGTCCCTAAGAGTTAGGGCTCGAGTAAAAACCTATTAAGTGAGGGTATTAACAGGTAAAGTTGGAAACTTTACCCTTCCAAGGTTATTTCCAGAGTATCTTCGAAGGTTATTTGAAGTATGTGATTATGTGTATGGTATGTGGTATTATGGGGAGACTCACTAAGTTTCGTGGTTATAGTTTTTAGTTTTGGTTTCAGGTACTTCCGGTAGCGGATGGAAGAGCTCGGGATGATTGCATCACACACACACACCAAGAAGTTTAGCCTAGGATGTTTTACTCTGATATATTTTGATAGATGTTATGATATTTAGAGATACATGGATTATGGTTTTATATGATGTTTGGATTACTATGGTTTTATTAATCATTTAAAAATGAAATTTTTGGACCGTATTTTTGGGATGTTTCACTTACATAGTTTATTATACTAAAATTATAATGGAAGTATTATAATATAGATAGTTACCTACAACGTTACATCATTGACACCACCATTGCTACATAGTTGGTCGAAAGAAATCATTCAACATTATTATTGGTAGTTTTCATGAATCTCTTGATAACACATTATTGGACCCGACACTATTTGCTGTCTTGATATTATACCAAACCACAGGGAAACACGACCTTTCCCATTTCTCGTAACTGATTCCGTCTAGCCATGTACGACAATCTTCATTTTGTGCACAATATAGACTATCCAAGTTTTCTTTGAAACCAAACTGTCGATAAGCTTTTGTAGCCTCCTAAAACGTAATTTATGTTCTCTCTTGCTTGCCGATCATTGCTCTCATATTTATCAACAAATGGTGACATCAGAGTCCATGATATGCATTTGGGAACACTGCTTGAATAGCCATTTTAATTGAACTGGATCTATGTGATAAGATAGCCAAAGGCGGCATGTACCAATATATTCTTTGAGTCTTGATAAAAAATCATACCCATGACTCCCTACTTTTAGTTTTCTAAATACCAAATGCAATATGGAAGATTTGGTTATTACCATCCATGCCTACTGCTAGTAACATGGTGCCCAAGTATTTTCATTTAAGGTGTGCTCCGTTAATGATAATAATATGGCACAAACTTGTTTGAAACGCTCAGACCTAAAAATCATTTTCTATGATATCATTAAAGCGAACACACATGTAAAAAAAAAAAAAGAAGTCATTATATAAGAAAAATTAGCGCAAAGCCGATAGTCATAAAAAATATTCAAATTTGTTGTCATAACTTGTCTTTATTTGTGTAACCATCCCTGGATTCTTCTTCTCCAAGTTGTAACAATATAAATGTAGTATTTGAAATTTTTCTTTAGGGATCTCTCTCAACAGATTTATAGCATACATTCTAGAACTCCATGCTTGCCAGTATGAAATATGTACACCAAGATGGTCATTTAAATTTGTTTGTATCTGTTTCCCCGCAACATATTACCCATACTATCATTTGATATGCCTTTCAACAAGTGACCCAATACTTTTTTGTTGCTTGTCGGTGATGGGGACGTGGCTGTGTGTTTGTGAAAATGTGTTTCTCCGATAGTTTAACGACTTGTAATGTATAAGTAGTATTATGTTTTGTTTCCCGTATCCGCCAATCATAATTATCCACAAAGCACACATCTTTAAACATTACTTTTGTGGATTTTTTGTACTTTATATTGGAAGTGGGTCATTTCTTAAAAAATGCTTATTTTTATTAACAAATTCATTTATAAGGGTTAATTTACTCTATTTCCCTTTATTTTAAATAATCAATCTTAATTTTTCTTATTTGATTTGTTGCATATAATATATAATCTGAATCTAACATTTTCACAACCAGACGGTGGGCAACCCGTGCGACCGCCCATGACCCACGTCTCCAGGGGGGCCAAAATTTATGGGCTATGTAGTGCATATATATAAAAAAATATTACCCACATAGCCAAATTCGTCTCTACTCGACGAGCAGGGGCCTCCAACACGTCGATTTGCTCAATCAAAATCATAAAATATATATAAGCATTATACCTGGGAGACGGGATATTACAATTCTCCCGCACTAAAATCAGACTTCTCCCTCAAGTCATGATCCAGAAAAAACTCTGGGTACTGCTCGCGCATCTCGGACTCCGGCTCCCTAGTCCACTCGGATCCCTTCCGATGTTGCCACTGGACATGAACCAGGGGCACCACTTTATTCCTCAAAACCATCACCTTCCAATCTAAGATCGCTAACTGCCTCTCAATGTAATTCATGCTCGCATCTAGCTAAATTTCCTCTAAGGGTACCACCTCCGTCTCATCGGTTACACAATTCCTCAGCTGAGACACGCGGAAGGTGTTATGAATATGCCTCAACTCTGTAGGTAGCTCCAACCGGTAAGCAACCTTACTCACTTGTGCGATCACTCTGAAAGGACCGTTGTATCTATGGCCTAGCTTGCCCTGTTTCTTGAATCGGATCACCCCTTGCATGGAGATACCTTCAGGAGGATAAATCTCCGACCTGGAACTCTAGCTCGAATCTTTGCTGGTCTGCGTAACTCTTATGGCGAATAGGTGTCTGAACTTCCACCGAAGTCCATAACACATGCACGTAGCATGTCCTCAAGCGTCTAAATTGCCTGCTCACTCTGACCGTCTCTTTGCAGGTGGTATATGGTACTGAAGTGCAACCGAATACCCAACTCCTCATGAAACTTCTTTCAGAACCTGGACGTAAAGCGCACATCTCGATCTGACACTATCGATGTCGGAACTCCATGCCGTGCCACCACCTCTCGTACGTAAATTTCGACCAACTTCTCTGTAGAAAAGCTCTCATTGATGGCAAGGAAGTGAGCACTCTTCGTCAGTCAGTCTATAATCTATTATATTGCATCGACACCCTTCACAACCCTCGGTAATTTGGTGATAAAATCAATGGAAATCAGTTCCTATTTCCACTAGGGAATCTCTAGAGGCTGCAATAGGCCATGTGGATGCTGGTGCTCCCCCGTAACCTGGCAACAAGTCAAGCACCTCTCAACTACCCATGCCACATCCCTATTCATATAGGGCCACTAGTAAGCTCTCTTTAGATCCAAATACACCTTAGTGGCCCTCGGGTGGATCGAGAATCTCGATCTATGTGCCTCCTCCATCAGTATGAGCCAAGCTCCACCTGTATAGGGCACCAAAATCCGCCTAGGGAAAGTCATAAGCCCCCGACTATCCATTTCAAACTCAGAAATATTCCCGACTATTTGTTCCCTCTTACGATTCTCTGGTCCCACGGCCGTCAACTGTACCTCTCAAATGGTATCTAAGACTGGATTCATCATCGTTATCTTCATACACACATCTCGTATCGGAGCACTCGCTGCTCTACGGCTCAAGGCATAGGCTACCACATTAGCGTTGCCTAGATGATACAAGATCTCACAGTCGTAGTCTTTCACTACATTGAACCACCTCCTCTGTCTCATATTCAGGTTGTGCTGATCCATGAGGTACTTCAGGCTCTTGTGGTCCGTGTATACAGTACACCGGACTCCATATAAATAGTGGCGTCGGATTTTGAGGGCGAACACCATCTCCCCCAGCTCCAAATCATGGGTGGGATACCTTGTCTCATGAGGCTTCAACTGCCTCGATGCATATGCTATCACATTCCCCCTCTACATTAACACCGCACCCATCCCCGATATGGATTCATCACAATAAACTACAAATTCCTCCATTCCCTCAGGAAAGGCTAACATTGTTGCTTCGCACAATCTCTGGCGAAGAGTCTCAAATGAGGCATGCTGCTCGGTCCCCCATGTAAATGTAACACCCTTCCAGGTCAATCTGTTGAGAGGAACAACAATCTTGGAAAAATCTCTGATAAACCTCCGATAGTAGCCGACCAAACCCAGAGAACTCCTGATCTCGGACGGGGATCTCGACACCTCCAATCTCATAACCGCGTCAGTCTTGGGCGAGTCGAGCAATATCCCGTTATGATTAACGAGGTGTCCCAGGAACTGGACCTCTCGTATAATGAAGGTATAAAAAACACAAATATATTGCATATATGGAACATAAACACATAAATACCCTAATTTTAGCTATCCGGAACAGACCTCTGAAATAGTGGCGGAGCTTGAAGTTTTGATTTGGGGGGGGGGGGGGGGGGGGGGCTGAAAATAGAATATGTATAAAAATTGAAGAACAGGGGAGGGGGGAAGTCAAAATTTATAGGTTTAGGCATAATATGTAACTTTTTTTAAGACATAAGGACTTATTATAAAAAATAGGGGGGGGGGGGGGGGGTACACCCCCATGGCCCTATATTACCTCCGCCACTGCTCCGGAATGTACGAGCATTCGAGAGTGCAGTCTGGAATACATTTTTTCAATCCGGAATGTACGAGGTGTTAGATTCCTAACCTAATTTCTACCCACCACCCACAGCTCCGGAACGAAAATAATGCTCTAGAGTATCATTCCAAAATACGTTGATTGAGTCAAGTCCGGAATGTCCACTCGTGCTTTGGAATATACTATTCCGGAGAAAGTTGTCATTTCTTAAAAAAATGCTTATTTTTATTGACAAAATCGTTTATAAGGGTTAATTTACTCAATTTCCCTTTATTTTAAATAATCAATTTTAATTTTTATTATTTGATTTGTTGCATATAATATATAATTTGAATTTAACAATTTCACAACCCGACGGTGGATAACCCGTGCGACCGCCTATGGTCAACGTCTCCAGTGGCCTAAAATTCTGGGCTATGTAGTGCATTTATATGAAAAAAAAATATTACCTATATGATTTTTAGGATCTAAAGTTGGTTTAAACTCAAACTAGCTTAAAATGTAAACAATTTGGTTTGCTTATTATTGCTAATTGAACGTGTTTATGGTGAAGAATAAATTATATTTTTTTGAATTTTTTTTTTACGATATGCAATCTTTTATATGTCTTTAAAAGATACTGCAGAATCCAAATTCTTGTTTGCGAAAGATTTGGTCAATCGTTAATTTCGTCAACGAAAAGAAACGTGTAGAATTTACTTTTAACAAGCAAGCTTCATATGATAAACATGACAGATGTCATTTGTTTTGATTAAGCTTTTTTATAAAATGATGAAGTCATCTATATTCTTTTATAGTTCTCTTTTTTCATATCATCGAACTTATTCTTTTTTTGGTCTTTAGTATCGAGCTTCGAGAATTCACAAATTATTAGGAAGTTTCATGGCTTGACTTTAAAAGTTGTTGAGTTTTTATTAAATATATACATTCGAAAATTGATTATTTAAACGTTCAAATTGATTATTTAAATGGTAAGTAATACTAATTTTAAGAGAAGTTTTCAGAAAAGTTCTTAAAAGTTTATATTAAGATCGGGCACAGTACAACTCTACCACATCTTCTGGTGGTGACGTGTCATTGTGAAAGTGCGGTGAACACGACACCGTCCAGGGGATGAAGGTGCAGCAAGGCCACCTCATGAAAACCTAGGTTGCACACTTTTTTTTTTAAACGTTTTTATTACCGTTTTTTAACAGTTATTTTTTAAAAAAAATATTTTTACCTCTATTATAAATAAACACAAACTTCATATTTTAAAACACAAAACAAACACCAAACACTTCTATTTACTTAGATTTACAAACCCGAAATATTTTCATCGTCATCCACTTTGTCGGATATGTTGGCGTTGCGAGAAGCGACATTTATCGGTGACATTATGTGTACAAAACTACCTTATCTACAAGAAAATGAAGTTGAAAGTTCGTGTTCAAAAATTAGAAATCCTCATTTACGGAGAATTTATGAAGCCCGACACAACTAATTTGTGAATGACTACTTTAACAAGCTTTGTCATCGGGAGATCGATCTTGTAGAGGCTCTTCCTCCTCCTGTGTCTCAAAGACGCATGCGAGAGCTTGCTGGATTGCCCTTGGTGGAAGGGGAAAATGTAGGTTCTAGCGTGTAACGTCCGTAGATCCGGGCTAGTTAATTTAGAGATAATAGAGCTCGAAAACAACTTTTCGACAAAAGGTTATTTAGAATAAATAATCTTAACCAAGTTGTAGTATATGTTACAAGGGTTCCGTACATATAAAGAACGCCGAAATCCGAGTTATAATGAATACGTTATGGCTCGTCGAAGTTTTTCGGTAAAACCGGCACGACACCGAGAGACGTAAATAGTGAATTTACGATGGAGGACTTTTTAGCCTTAGTGATCTAAACAAAAGTTGTAGTATACGTTAAACCAAGAACATACAAAAAAAAAAAAAAAACAGAACGTCCAAATCTGACTTCGTATGAGGAAGTTATGAATTTCCTAAGATTTGGCATAGCAGTGCACGACCCGAAACTTGAATTTTTGTGCCAACGGTTTTTTGCCGACACAACCTAAACGAGAATCGAAGATCTCGTTAATAGTAGCGCAACGGTAAAAAGATAGACGAAAACGGACATCGAATGAAGAAGTTATGAATTTTTAACGGACTATTCCTATCCAGGCCTGTTAAAAATATAACTTTAAAAATAAATTCAAAATTAGCCAACGGAGCGTAAAGAAAAGTTGTAGAGTACGGTCCCGCCTATGTGTGGATATAAAGAACATAAAAAACGGAGCTCATGTGCGAAAGTTGCGGATTTTAGAAGATAATTAGTTTGTGGGGTAATCTGCGAGTGACATGTGGTGCAATCTGGGCCACACCTTCTTCCCCACGACTTGGAACAAGATGGAGACACGTGGCAACGAAAGAGCTTTTTTCGTCTAGGGAACACGTTGTGTTCGCGAACGCTCTACCTTCATTTTGGGAACGCGCTGCTTTCGCACCAAACTCAACCTATAAATAGATTCGTAAATCACTCCCAAAACCCACACCTTCACCCTTCTTTCTCTCTCAATACTCCAAACCTCTCCTCCCCAATCCCTAGCAACTTCCAAGTGCTAGAGGCAAGTCCCGGAGCGCCAGAAGGCTCCGAGAAGAAGAGTTTTTCGACTCGGAAACGCTGCTCCAAGCGAAGCCCGGTTTTCTATAAAACTCATTGTAAGTGAGTTACGCCTACGCTATTTTTTATATAGCTTTTATTTAATTATAATAACGTAATTAGGAACTTATAATAAGTATTTGGGCTATTATTATGGGTTAAATAATTATTGTTTAACACTTATATAATAGTAATAATAGCTAGACTATTAATTAGTCTCGGTGAATATTAGACTAAACTCTAGTGGTAATGATACTAGGGTTTGTCCGAGGAAAAGTGTGTTGAGAGTAACAAAGTGTTGTTCAAGTGCCAAGTCGCCACCTTCTCAGGTGAGTGCATGGTCTCTTTCATCTTACACATATATATGAAGTATTTTATATAAACTATGTGTTATGTGTGCATATAATCTGTTTAATTGTTATCTATGTTGGATGAACGATTTTATACAAGTTTTATATGATTTAAACTGTATACTTATTTATCTCTACATAATATGTTGGGTAAAACATGGGTAGATGAAATATGAGTTGGATGATAACTTGAGAGGTGATATAGACCATGAGGTAAGTGTGACATCCCCATTTTTCACGGCCAGAAAAGACCGATTTTTGTTTATGCTTTATAAAAATCAGAGTATCTCTTTTAATAAAAATGTTGCGGAATTCGTTCCCAAAAAAACATGATAATCGTGTTATCAAAGCATTTCTAAATAAATATATTTTTATTTACTTTTAAAACATTTGGGATGTCATCGTCAATACAGAAACATAAGCATAAATAGAACTTACATTTATTTACAATAGTGATCTACATCTCTTTTAAATCTCTCAGTGTAATGTGACTTCATATCAACACCTGTGATATAAATAAACTGAGTGGGTCAGGTTGGGAAACCTGGTGAGTACATAGGGTTTTCAACCCACAATAATATAATTATTATGTTTAAATAATCAAATAATCAACCAAATTACCCATCCCCATTATCTTCTTTATTCTTAAGGGTCTACCCTAAGAATCAGCTATTTCTCATTCATTCATTCCTAAGGATCATCCTAAGGAAACAACATGAAGTCCATTGTTGCCAATGACACATTGGTCAAGTGCAGCTGCTAATCTTGTCAGTTAGGCGAAACTGCCAGAATTGGGACATTTTCTATGAGGCGCTTCTGCCGGTATTGACATTTAAACACTACTGTCATGGTCATAAGGCTCCCTATTAGGTGTAGCTGTCGATACTGTCCTTAGAGCGCAGCTGCTAGGACGTTTACCGTAGATCTAAAACGTCTACGAGTTGTGGCGCAGCTGCCAGTGCTCATCTATAGGGTACTAGGTCCACTGCTGCCATTATATACCGATAAGGCACTAGGTCCATGCTACTAATGTTCCTCTATTTCAGCTTTTATCCATCATCATTCATCTACCCATGTTTTACCCAACATATTTTGTAGATATAAAATACTTTATACAGTTTACATCATTTAAAACATGTAGAAAAATCTTTCACCATCGTAGACAGCAAGTATTCAGACAATATGCACACATAGCACGTAATTTATAATAAAATACTTCATATCTATGTGTAAGATGAAAGGGACCATGCACTCACTTGAGAAGGTGGTGACTCGGTACTCGGACAGCGCTTCGTTTACTTTAAAATAATTTCCTTTGACGAAACCTAGTATTATTACCAATAGATTTTAGTCTAATATTTACTGTGACTAATTATTAGTCTTATTATTATTATTATATAATCGTTTAAACAATACTTTCCAACCACTATGTACAGACAATGGCCAGACATAAAACACCGGAGGGTAGGACCATTTTGGCGTATAGCACTTCTGAAATCCAACAACCCTATGTGGCCCTTTAAACCAGATTCCCGGTACCGCGATTAGTTAAAAAGATATTATAACGACACTTATATAAGTCATAATAATAGCTCAAATATTTATTATAAGTTTATAATAACAATATTAATTTTAAATATAAGCTATATTAAAATAGGGTAAGCATAACTTACTTACAAGGGGATTTTAGTTAGGAGTCGGGCTCTGCAGGGGCAGAACTTCGTCGCTGAATCTTTCTAAGAAAGATTCGTGCAGCGCTTCAACGCTCACCTTACTATACTAAAATCTACAGAAAGAGAAGTCGAATCACTAGGGACCGAAATGCTCGGGGGATAAGGAGAAAAAGACTCTTGAATCAAGAGATGGTGCAAAAAATATGAGAGTCCAAGCCTCTTATTTATAGTAATTGAATTTACAAAAACTATCCTCCATAATTACTTAACGGGCTTTTAGTTATATAAACAACTAAACACCCCTTTATAATACTATTTTAAATAGATTTAACGATATTTGCACTAAACTAATGTCGAAAGAACTCAACATAAGTCTTATAATGACCGCATCATCGATACCTTTCTAATGATATATACATATGTATATATATATATATATATATATATATATATATATATATATATATATATATATATATGATTTATACTTTATTTTAATACGTAAATATGTTATTATAATTTGTAACTCGTTCATACGAACTCCGTTTTTGACGTTATTTATATCTACGTGTAGGTGGAGACGTACTCTACAACTTTCGTTTAGACTCCGTTAGCTAATTTTGACTTTATTTTTAAAGTTATATTTTTAACAGGCCGGGACAAGATTGGTCCGTTAAAATCTCAGAACTTCTTCATCCGATGTCCATTTTCGTATTTCTTTTTATCGTTACGCTACTAATAATGAGATCTTCGATTCTCGTTTAGGTTGTGTCCGCTAAAAACCGCTCGATCTAATACTCGAACTTCGGGCTGTACACCGCTAAGCCGAAACTTCGAAAAATCATAACTTCCTCATACGAATTCAGATTTGGGTGTTCTTTTTATGGACGTTCTCAGGTTAAAATATTCTACGACTTTCATTTAGATTACTAAGATTAAAAGTTGTTGTATCATAAATTCACTATTTACGTCTTCGCTATGCCGTGCCGGTTCCATCGCTAAACTTCGACGGGTCATAACTTGGATTCCGACGCTCTTTATATGTACGAAACCCTTGATACATATTCTACAACTTGGTTAAGATTATTTATTCTAAATAATCTTTTGTCAAAAAGTTGTTTTCAACCCCTATTATCTTTAAATTGACTATCCCGGATCTACGGGCGTTACAATTATCTCCCCCTTAGGATGATTAGGTCTCGGAATCATCAACAAAACATGACTCACATGATGACTCCATACGTTATCTCTTCATCCTACGTAATAACCGTAACTTTGATGTTTCTTCAAATGAGTATCTAACTCTAAGACTTCCTGACTGCAGGCGGTTCCCGATCTTGGACCCGCTCTCTATCTCATGTTAGACTTCTAATCATGATATTTATGTCGTGATCTTGATCTTTATTGGAGACTCCTTTTTTTAACAAACTTGAGATAAGTTTCTTCCTTCAATTATCATAATAGACTGATGGGTCATGTTCAAATGACCTCTCATCATATGATGCATCGCTTGGACTCAGGTCTTTTAGAGTCAGATTCCAGAACAGACTATACCTTCCTTCATGTTCTAACCGCATCTTAAAAGGTAGCATTTCTAGCTACAAGCAACCGTCGCAATACCTCTACCGATCACTTCAATTACCTTTTACTTCAATCCTATGGCTTAAGTAAGATGTTACATCGAACTTGGTTCTCTGAACCACATAACATACTCAGCGTAGTCGGAGTCAAATTGATATGACCACTAGGGTTGGAATAACAATCATCTTCTTAGTCATTACTGAAACGATGGTAACGATATACTTGAACAAAATGGAATCAATTACTAGCTTCTTGGTAACCTTGTGACTTTCCCCAATCCAAGCGTGAGTCCTGTGCTTCCGGTAGTATATGCATCTACTACCTTTCACACCTACTCGTACTCGTCCCAAGTATTGTCCCACAATTTTTTTCCAAGTCACCATACAAGAAAATCACATAACAGCTTAACACATAAAATATCGAATGTTTATTATTCCTTGAAACTATTACATAGGTGTTCAAGTTCACCCTAGACTATGCCTCTAATAGGCTACATAATATGACTCTATGGCTACTTAATAACTCGACCTTTGGATGTCAAGCCTTCACTCCTGAATCCTCGCATTGTCATCTTCTTCATCAATGATCATTTGAAATGCTCTCGCCTTTGGTTTTGGCGACACATTTGGTTTTGTTGCCCCTTCTCTCTTTGGGCAATCTTGCTTGAAGTGCCCTTCCTCATTACATTCGTAACACACCCTTTTGTTGAATTTACACTCGTTGGCATAATGCCCATGCTTCCCACACTTGAAACAAGTCACCTCCTCACCGCATTTTCCAGAGTGTTTCTTTTTGCACTTCTCACACCATCTTTCTTCATTCCGTCCTCCTCTAAACTTCCTTGTGTTGGACTTGCTTCTCTCATCGGGCTTCGCAGACCCCTCAAACTTCCTTTTTTTGCCAACCTCGGTCTTGTTGGCGGCTCTTCCCTTGATCATATCCTCAACCGACTTGGCAGCCCAGATAGATGCCTCCAAAGTAGGTGCCTGACGTACTGGCACTGCATATTCCCATGGAAGTCCTTTTGCGTACTTGTCGATTTTCGTCAACTCATCTGGAACAAGACGTAAGGCGAACTCCATCTTCTCTGTGAATTTGTTGGTGTATTCATCAACAGACATGCTTCCTTTCTTCATGGTAAGGAATTGGTTTTCTGGCTCGAGCAGATTTTGGGCTGAGCAGTACCTACGCTTGAACTGCACCAAAAACTATGCCCATGTCAATTGTAGGGGCTCATTGGGGCTTAGAGTCTTCCCCAGAGGTACTCTAATTTTTATAAATCATAAATAAAATCAGTCTTTTCTGGCCGTCAAAATGGGGATGTCGCATAGCAGGCCTGCGCCGCCTTCCCAGTCGACCGTTGTGGTCGTTTCCCCAGTTCGTTCACCAATTTTTGTTCCTTCTAGTTTGCCTGCGGGGGTACAAGCAAGAAGAGATGGTGCTCCCATTCGAAAAAGGGGAAGCTTCTTGGCGGTATCGGGGGTATTATCGAAGGTCTTCGCCCTCGTAAAGCCCGTAGGACTGTATTTGTGGCCAAGCTTCTTGGCGGTATCGGGGGTATTCTCGGAGGTCAATTTTCTATGCCTGAGCAGAAGGAGATAGTGGTGGTGCCTAGTTGTCCAGAGGCGTCACACTCACCATTCACTGGTTCTCCCTTGGTTAATCTCGGTTTTGGCTCTATGTTTGGGGGTGCGTCGAGTTCACCTGGAGGTTCTTCTCAATGCGAGAAGCCTTCCCTGATCGACAAAATAGGAATTTCATCCCACTCTCTATCTTTTGAGGCCTACGCTCTGGGCTGGGCGATTACTAGAGATTCTTTACTGTCAGAAGACACTACCGCCCAGGAGTAGAGTAGTGATGTGTGAGAAATGTACTAGTTTTGGTCCCACTATTTTAACATAAATTAAACACACGAAAGACAGTGTACCTATCGATTAGTGGTATAGATTAAGCAAGTAGGGTATCAAACACAAGGAACGGTAATAATTAAACTAACTACTAGAATTATCTAACTAAAAACAAATAATAAAAGAAGGGTTTTCTCTAGTTTTACAAGACTAGAAACTTTAGCAAATAACTAACATTCAAATAAAAACAATTAACAACTAAAGGAAATAACAAGTAACTAGATTCAATAATAAAAGAGACTTCTCTTCAGATTCGACTCACTTGTTCCTATGGTTGATTTTATGGTAAGTGCAATGGATTAAATTTTCATTGGCTACTGATTCCTAATGTGATTAGATTCGTGCTCACTATTACTAATCCTTAGCAAACTAATTAATTCAAAGAGTGGCCAATTGGTTAAACTAACGAGTTTACTAGCATTTAGTTCGGGTTAAGTAAGACTTGTAATATTAGCTAATTAAATTTATCAATTCAATCAACATCTTGTATGGTTGTTCATCACACAAGCTCACACATTAACTTACCTATTTTTCTAGTTAATCCTAGGTTCATATTCATTAATACTAGGCATATAATATTGTTTTCACATAATTCATATGAAACAAGCAATTAAGAGGATGTTCATGCAACTTAATAGACTTCATAGTTAATAGAAAATAGTTATTGTTAACACATAATGGTCTTGAACAAGCTTAACAAAACAATTCACCAAATCCACTTAATCCAATACCATAAAATCAAACCATATTCCTAAGCTTATCTATCCAAACAGAAGTAATGAGTTTTTAGTTCATATCTACAACAGGTAACATCTCAAAAACAAAATCCAATAGCAAAAACATAGTGTATGCAAAAGATTAAGAAAAGAGAGTGTGTGTTGCCTTTTGATATCTTCCAATTTGATCTCTAGGGTTGATCTTCGAATTCCAGAGCTCCAATAAACCTTCTATTCATCAATAAGTCGCCAAAAGATCCAGCTAAAAGCCCATTGTCTTGGGAATTAGTGCCCTTTATATAGATTTTCTGAAAACAGGGGCAACTCGCCGAGTCCCTTTGACCGACTCGACGAGTCCATCACTTAAAACCCGTGTATGGCAAGTCTTGATTTGTTCGCGAATATTTCTATGTACTCGATGAGTTGAGGACCAACTTGTCGAGGTCCTTCACCTTTTTAGCTTAATTTCTTCTTTCTTCAATTCTCGAGCTTCAGATTGTTAATCCTGTTTCCTTTTTAACTCGAGCATGTCTTTTAGGCTGAAAATACAATTCAAACATAATTAAGTACATTTCATTCAATAATTGAGACAAAATAGCCAAAAAAAATATTAAGATATTATATAAAATATATGACTAAATATGCACATATCAAAATACCCACACTTGACTTTTGCTTGCCCCCAAACAAACTGAGTTTTTACACACTAATACCACATAAGACAATCCTAATAAAACCCAACCATTATGCCAAGACCACAACATATGCATTTGTGTCTAAATTTTTTCCTAAGGGCCCCCTAATCCTAAATACTCACAATCCTCTTAAACACTCGCCCACTTCTTTTGAACAACACTCATTTTATGCATCCCTATGAATCTATCCGCGGAAAACTTTCTTAACCTCAAGTCATTTTTTGTTAAACCCCCAAGCACACATACGATAAAATAACATAGAAAAGAAAAAATTACAATAGAAATTCTCGATACTTTGTATTTTTAATAATTTGCAGCTTTTTTTTATTTATTACGCAAGGGGATTAAACTTCATCCTTTATTGGTTAAAGGCATTAGTCTATATGTGAAATGACTACTTAAGTTTTCCTGGATACATTTCAAGTACACGATGCTAAACATGTTGCATCCCTCAAACTAAACGAGGTTGTGTTTTTGTCCCATGATTTCACTAGAATAAAGGGGGCCACAAATGCACTAGAATGTATATTGGCTCAACTAAACATTTAGGTCCTCATACAATTATCAAACACAATATTAGCATGAATCCTAATTGCTTTACCATATTTTCTAAATTAAGCCCTAAGAATTTTTAATGCAATTTATTAAAAAAAAATAACTAAAATTAACCCCTACCCCACACTTAATTTATGCAATTTTCACATTGCAGATTATGCATGACAGGAACAATAAAGTAAACAGGGAGTTGGAACAAACTCCCTTGGGATAGTAGTGGCGAGGTTGATGTTCTTCATGTAAAGCTCCATCTTCAATTGACTTTAGGCATGGGAACAACTCATCCATACCTCGGGCGTCAAGTCTCGTGTGTACAACTCCAAATATAAAGGAACAAGCTCTTGGAAATGCTTGGAAAATAATCTTCAAATAATATAATTAAAACCAGCGTCAAAGGCATCGAATCATCAAGCAGACCTGACGAGTCCATGTGGAGACTTGGTGAGTTATCTTTATAAAAAGCAGAAAAGTCATGTTTTTCACTTGGACTCTTCAAGTTCTAGATATGGACTCGACGAGTTGATGCGCTGTAAGGACAAAACTCTCTTCTAATTCAGGTCCATTTCTGGGGTGTTTGGGTAATATCAAAATGACACTCCCCCTCATTTTCCTTTAGTAAAAGACACTCTTGTAACTGCTCTAATTGTCGAACTCAAAACTAGGCTCAATACTCTTAATCTTCTCTCCTAGTCTCGATTTTTTTTCTTGTTTACTTCTCACTCTCAATTCATGCACTTATTCTCTCATCCTTAAACTGAAAATATCAAAAACAAACACACGTAATAAACAAGGAAAATAAACTTAAAAACCTACTTATTAATGGTTCAAACATTAACCAAACATATGAAAACACACCAAGCAAAATAAAAAAAATACAAAAATTGTCTTAAACAACCACATAAAAATAAATATAAAATCAAAAAGGATAATTATTCTTCATCCTCTTTATCATCTCCTCCAAGTCCTCTCCCTCCGGCTCCACTTCTCTTCGAACTCAACCTCTCATCCCAACTCCTAACATTTGGACATTCCGAGCCATCCATCATTGGCATATGCAAATGGCTCATCATATGCGCGAGTGCCATGTTATAGTTCATACTCCGCTCAAGACCATCTTGGTATGCCCTCGATTCTACACTATACCAATCCATCAGCACCTCGTCATCAATCGGAATTACCGGTGGGTCTTCATGTGCATGTGCGTGCCTAGGCCTAACCCTTCTCCCTGGTTGTTCGGAAGCTATCACCTCATCATCTTCTGGTATTGCAAAGCTACCACTACCATAGTCCTCCACAATCCTTGCCCTCCTAAAAAGAATAAAAATGAATGGAGGTGTGGGTATCATGGTTAACACTCTCGTGGCCCCTCTCTTAAGAATACCATATGACCTTGCTAACTTGGTCACAATAATTACTCCATTAATTTTGGAAGTCTTTCTCTCTTTGACCGTTCCTTCTCCCAAATACCTCTCCAAACAATAAGGAAGATTGCAAAACGTATTTGGCATAATTATGGACGATAAATAGAAGACATCAAGGCTTGGCACCATGCCATCATCTTTCTTCATGTTTATTGTGCTCACACCAAGGCGATGGATTGGTGACTGGATGCTCCCTTCTTGATCCGCGGAAGGTATATAGACATTGTTAGCTATCGTGGACCACCAATTTGCAAAGTTTAACCCTTCGGGAAAAGTTCTGTAGAAACGATCCAAAAATGTACCAAACGTCTCAGTCATAACCAAAGATTGGTCATAAATTCCTATCCTCCATCCTAGCTCCACCATGCTACATTGTTGGTACTCCTCACCAAGACAAAAGGTCAAGGCGTTGGAGTTATAATAGTCATCCCCTCCTAGGAATGAGACAGTGGAAAACAACTCCAAACATAACTCCCGATACACCGATTCTTGTACCAGGAATAGTCTCCTCCTCCCGTCACATGTGATTTGAATCCCATCTTGAATGAAGACCTCAGTTAAGTATTGGTTTACAGAATCCTCCAAACCCACTTGCCTAATCCATGTCCAATTCAGTTCATTTGGTACATAGAACTCTTTTTTCTTAAGTGTCTCAAGTTTCTTTTTCCATCTAGTCGTGTTGGCCTTCGTTCCGATTTCGGGAAAGTTAAACCAAGGGAAATCCCCTTGGTCTCTCCTTGAGCCTTTTCCCCTTTTGAACATCTTCTGCAAAATTAAACACAAGGAAAACAACCACAAACCATATAACTTATTAAATAAACAAAAATCTAGAAACTATAACGTGGACTCGTTGAGTTCATGTATGGATTCGTCGAGTCCGATGAACAGATCGCAGGTTCCATTTTGATTCGAACAAATCTTCTATGTGAATCTAAAATTTGTTATAGGGGTTTGTTTAGGAGGATAATCCAAGTACTAATTCACAAAAAATTCCAATCCAGACACTCTAATTTAACCAAAGTCAGAACCCTAGAATTATTGTCCAAAATCAAAAATCAGTTTTTTAACAAATTACTTCTCCTAACTACTAAAGATCTAAATATTAACAAGATTTTTCATGAAAAATGTTACCTTTTGAGCAATTTGGAAGAGAAGATCACGTAAAATTGAAATTCTTGCTTGAGAGCACTTATTGGTCGAATGGGGAATGGTGACGGCTGTGAAATTGGAACTTTTACTCTTTAGGGTAAAAACCCTAATTTACAGAGTTTTTTTCCGTTAATAAAGTCTACTCGTCGAGTTGGGGGTCCCCGACTCGGCGAGTAGAGACGTATTTTCACGGATTTCCAGACGAACTCGTCGATTAGGGTCGACTGGACTCGACGAGTTGTTCCTTCGGTTCAAGAAAAATTTATTGTTTTCTTAAAAATGAATTTCACCACACCCTACACTCAAACATTGCTTGTCCTCAAGTAATCATTTTAATCTTAAACAGATGATAAAGACCAAAAATCCTTTAAAACACACAAAACTAAGAAAACTGAAAATCAAAACGAAAAGAAAAGGGTAAAAAGAAAGCAAACTCAAATTGCGGGTTGCCTCCCATAAGCGCTTCTTTTTGAGGATTCTTTAGCTGGACTCCTACCCGCTCTACGTTGCAACGACTTTTTCAAAATCCATCCCGTTGTCAAGTAGTTCTTCATTAAGTATGCCCTCCTCATATTTCTTGAACTGATGCCCATTCGCCTTAAAGCTTGACCCCTCCTTGCTCCACAACTCAATTACCCCATACGGATATACATGCTTAATTGTACAATGCCCGGCCCAACGAGTGCGTAATTTTCCCGGAAAAAGCTTTAGTCTTGAATTGTATAAAAGCTATTTTTTATTAGCTTCAAATTCCTTGTTACCCTTCAACCTTGCATCATACCATCTCTTTGACTTATCTTTATAAATCAACGAGTTAGTGTATGCCTCATTCCTCAATTCTTCTAAACCATTTATTTGCAAAATTCTATTGGCACGCAACTCATTTGGCTCAAAATTGCATGTTTTCAAAGCTCAATAGGCTTTATGTTCAAGCTCCACGGGTAAATGACAATTTTTACCATGAACCAATGTATAGGGTGTGGTTCCAATGGGTGTTTTGAATGCGGTCCTACATGTCCAAAGTGCATCATCCAATTTGTTTTCCCAATGTTTTCTATTACTAGCCACCGATCTTTCCAATATTCTTTTGAGTGTCCTATTTGTGACCTCGGTTGCCCATTTGTTTGTGGATGGTAAGGTGTTGAAAATCTGTAGCGTATACTTTTGCAACACTTTTTTCTAGTTGTTCATTAGCAAATTGGGTTCCCCTATCACTAATTAATGCCTTGGGTACTCCAAATCAAGAAAATATTTTTTTAAAAGAATTTTACAACAACCCTTGCATCATTGGTTCGTAATGCTTGCGCTTCTGCCCATTTTGAGATATAATCCACCACAACAAGTACATGTTTGTTGCCTTTGGATGAAGGAAATGGTCCCATGAAATGCACACCCCACACATCAAATATTTCACAAACTTGAATATTCCTTTGAGGCATTTCATTCCTTACCGAAATATTACATGTTCTTTGGCAAGTATCACATTCCCTCACATAAGTAGCAACATCCTCGAAGATAGTACGCCTACAAAACCCCACATCAAACACTCTCTTAGTAGTGAATCGTACCCCATGATGTCCTCCTACCGGTCCATTATGGCAATGCTCTAGTATGTCTTAGATTTCCTTGCAAAAAATGCATCTTCTTATGATCCCATCTGCACACCTCCTAAAAAAGTATGACTCATCCCATAAATAATATTTAATTTTTGAAAAGATCTTCTTTTTCTACTAGTGAGTGGGCCCTTATGGAAGAAAATATCCTGCCAAGAAGTTTGCAATATCGGCATACCATGGTTCTTCCCCATTATAACCATCAAATACTCTTCCGGTAAGCTATATTCAATGCCCTTGCCATCCATCTCTTCCATTGCTAGATTTTCTAATCTAGAAAATGGTCAGCAGCTACATTTTCCATCCTTTTCTTGTCCTCGATCTCGATGTCAAATTCTTGAAGCAATAGCACCCATCAGATCAACCTCGGTTTTGCATCTTGCTTGGCAAACAAATACTTAATAGCAAAATGGTCAATAAACACAGTAGTTTTAGATAAAATTAAATAAGGATGAAATTTATCAAAGGCATACACCACGGCTAATAACTCTTTTTCGATTGTGGTGTAGCTTTCTTGGGTAGAATTTAGGGTCTTGCTTGCATAGTAAATGGGTTGAAAGTGCTTATCAAATGGTAAGTTCCAATTTGGGGTGATAATGATTGGGGCGTTAGTTAATTTTTCTTTCAAAATTTCAAAAGAGGCTAAACATTCTTTTGGAAAAATCTTTAATAAAGCGGCAGTAAAAACCCGCGTGACCTAGAAAACTCCTAACACCCTTTACATTAGTTGGTGGAAGTAATTTAGCAATAGTATCAATTTTTGCCCGATCCACCTCAATCCCCACCTTGGAAATCTTATGGACTAATATAATTCATTCTTTCACCATAAAGTGACATGTTTCCCAGTTTAATACTAGATTGGTCTTTTCACACCTAGCAAGTATCAAGTCGAGGTTAGCAAGACAATCATGAAAAGAAGAGCCAAAAATAGAAAAATCATCCATAAATACTTCCATAAAATGTTCCAACATGTCATGGAATATCTCCGTCATGCATCATTAGAAAGTCTTCGGTGCATTGCATAACCCAAAAGGCATGCGTCGATAAGCAAATGTTCCACTTGGACAAGTGAAAGTAGTATTTTCTTGATCAATTGGGTCAATGGGAATTTGGAAATAACATGAAAATCCATCTAAAAAACAATAATAGCTACGGCCTGATAATCTCTCAAGCATTTGATCAATAAAAGGAGAGGAAAATGGTCTTTTCAAGTGGCATCGTTTTGCATTCAATAATCGATGAACACCTGCCAACCGGTTACCATCCGTGTAGGTATAAGCTCGTTCTTCTCATTTGTCACAACCATCATCCCTCCTTTATTTGGCACTACTTGAATGAGACTAACCCATGGACTATCAGAAATCGAATATATAATCCCCGCATCTAAGAGCTTAACAACTTCTTTATTGACCACCTCTTGCATGTTCAGGTTTAAACGCCTTTGGTGTTGCACTACCGGCTTCGCACCTTCTTCAAGATTTATCTTATGGGAGCAATATGAAGGACTTATTCTCTTATGTCGGTAATTTTCCACGTGATGGCATTCTTCCTTTTCTTCAAAACTTGAACTAACTCTTCTTTTTCAGATTTAGTGAGGTCAGAAGCGATGATAACCATTTTTTGTTCACCTTCTTCGAGAAATGCTTATTCTAAATGTCAAGGCAGAGTTTTCAACTCTATTTTTGTGTTCTATACACTAAACACATTGAGTCTAGAAAGGGGACTCGTTGAGTTCAGGCAAAAATTCACGTCTGATCGTGATTTTTCATATGGACTCCTCGAGTCAGTGCCTTTGACTCGGCGAGTAGACTTTTACGCACTTCTGATTAATTCATCATATTTAGCTTCTTCGAGCAATTTTTCTATCTCCTTTAAGTCCTTTTTAGCCTCAAAATTGTCTTCAAGGGCAATGACAGGCTCGTTTGAGTTGTCCTCTTTTCATTCTTCCATTAGTTCTTCCAAAGTGTCCACCGAAAATGTCATGTCATCACTATATTTGGAATGTGTGACATCCCCATTTTCACGGCCAGAAAAGACCGATTTTGTTTATATTTTATAAAAATCAGAGTACCTCTTTTAATAAAAAATATTGTGGAATTTGTTCCCAGTAAAACATGATAAATACGTTATTAAAGCATTTCCAAAGGATCTACCCTAAGAATCAGCTATTTCTCATTCATTCATTCCTAAGGATTATCCTAAAGAATAGGTACGCTGTCCATCATTGTCAATGACACAACTGTCAAGCACAACTGCTAGTTCTATCACTTAGGCGTTGCTCCCAGAATTGTGACATTCTATATGAAGTGCAACTGCCAATATTGTCCTTTAAGCACAACTGTTAGGGTTATCTCGTTTATTGATAGTATCGTTTGTGAGAGTCCACTCGCAATACAAGTCAATGGGTTTTTAGAGTACACCGGTGAACATATCGTTCACAACACCTACAGGTTGCGAGCATGCTAGTGTTCCGCAGGACTGTCTAGAATAGTCTGTGGTTGTCATCCATACTCTGCTAGATGACGGGGCCAACATTTGGGTAAAAGGCTTCTCACATCGTCCACTTCTCACCCTCACCTCATGGTCTATTTTACCTCTCAACTCATCATCCAACTCATATTTCATCTACCTATGTTTTACCCAACATATTACGTAGATATAAATACATATACCATTTAAATCATATAAAACTTGTATAAAATCGTTCATCCGGCATAGATAGCAAGTATATAGACAATATGCACACATAGCATGTAATTTATATAAAATACTTCATATCTATGTGTAAGATGAAAGGGACCATGCACTCACTTGATAAGGTGGTGACTCGGAACTCGGACAACACTTTGTTAGCTCAAAACAATTTTCCCTTGACAAAACCTAGTATGATTACCACTAGGGTTTAGTTTAATATTCACCGAGACTAATTAATAGTCTAGCTATTATTACTATTATATAAGCGTTAAACAATACTTATATAACCTATAATAATAGCCCAAGTACTTATTATAAGTTCCTAATAACATTACTATATTGAAACATAAGTTATACTCAAGGTAGGGTAGGCATAGCTCACTTACAGCGGGTTTTCTCAAAAACTTGGGCTTCACTGGAGCAGCGTTTCCGAGCCGAAAGGCTCTTCTTCTCGGGGCCTTCGGGAACTCCGGGGCTTCCATCTCGTGCTAGGGGGGTTGGGGGGTAGAGAGAGGTTTTAGAGAGAGAAAGAAAGGATTGAAGGAGTGAGGAATGAGATTCACCCAACACCTCTATTTATAAGCTGCCCTGAGCATCACCATGTCATGGTGCCTCTCACCACATTGTGGTGTTGCGTAGGCTCCAAGGTTTCGCCTGGTGCTGACACGTGGCATCACACATAGGGTGGAAATCAATCGATTTTCAAAAATTCATAACTTTCGCATACGAGCTCCGTTTTTGATGTTATTTATATCCACGCTTAGGTAAAAAAAATATCTACAACTTTCATTTAGACTCCGTCGGATAATTCTCGGCTGATCTTAAATTTAATAGTAGGAGGAGATTAGACTGTTAAATGACCACGAAGAATTCGTAACTCCGTCATTCGGACTCCATTTTTGTCTGTATTTTTGTCGTTAAGTTCCTATTAATGAGATATTCAACTCTCATTTAGGTCGCGTAGGCCAAAACCGCTCGAACTAGAATTGAAGTTTCGGGTCGTACACTGCTAAGCTGAAACTTCGAAAAATCATAACTTCCTCATACGAAGTCAGATTTGGACTTTCTTTTTATGGATGCTCTCAGGTTAACATATTCTACGACTTTCATTTAGATTAATAAGGCTAAAAGTCGCTCTATCATAAATTCACTATTAACGTCTTCCTGGTGCCGTGCCGGTTCCGTCGCGAAACTTTGACGGGTCATAACTTCTTCATTATAACTCAGATTTCAACGATCTTTATATGTACGGAACCTTTGAATCATATTCTACATTTTGGTTAAGATTATTTATTCTAAATAATCTTTTGTGGAAAAGTCGTTTTCAACCCCTATTATCTCTAAATTGACTAACCCGGATCTACGAGCGTTACAATTATCTCCCCCTTAGGATGATTACGTCCCAAAATCATCAACGAAACAGGATTCATATGATGACTCCATACGTTATCTGTTCATCCTAAGTAATAACCGTAACTTTCATGTTTCTTCGAACGAGTATCTAACTCTAAGACTTCCTTACTGCAGGCGGTGCCCGATCTTGGACCTACTCTCTATCTCATGTTAGACTTCCAATCATGATCATCATGTTGCGATCTCGATCTTTATTGGAGACTCCTTCTTTAACAAAATTGAGATAAGTTTCTTCCTTCGATTATCATAATAGACCGATGGGTCATGTTCTAATGACCTCTCATCATATGATGCATCGCTTGGACTCAGGTCTTTTAGATTCAAATTGCAGAACAGGCTATACCTTCCTTCATGTTCTAACCACATCTTAAAATGTAGCATTTCTAGTTACAAGCAATCATCACGATACCTCTACTGATCGCTTTGATTAATGCTTCCGGCTTAAATCAGGTGTTACATCGAACTTGGTTCTCGGAACCACATAATATACTCATCGTAGTCGGACTTAATTCGATATGACCACTGGGGTCAGAATAACAATTATCATCATAGTCATTACCGAAATGATGGTAATGACATATTTGAATAAAACGGTATCAATTATCTTCATAGCACGTAATTTATATAAAATACTTCATATCTATGTGTAAGATGAAAGGGACCATGCACTCACTTGATAAGGTGGTGACTCGGAACTCGGACAACACTTTGTTAGCTCAAAACAATTTTCCCTTGACAAAACCTAGTATGATTACCACTAGGGTTTAGTTTAATATTCACCGAGACTAATTAATAGTCTAGCTATTATTACTATTATATAAGCGTTAAACAATACTTATATAACCTATAATAATAGCCCAAGTACTTACTATAAGTTCCTAATAACATTACTATATTGAAACATAAGTTATACTCAAGGTAGGGTAGGCATAGCTCACTTACAGCGGGTTTTCTCAAAAACTTGGGCTGCACTAGAGCAGCGTTTCCGAGCCGAAAGGCTCTTCTTCTCGGGGCCTTCGGGCACTCCGGGCTTCCATCTCGTGCTAGGGGGGTTTGGGGGGTTAGAGAGAGTTTTTAGAGAGAGAAAGAAGGGATTGAAGGAGTGAGGAATGAGCTTCACCCAACACCTTTATTTATAGGCTGCCTGGGGCGTCACCAAGTCGTGGTGTTGTATAGGCTCCAAGGTTTCGCCTGGTGCTGACACGTGGCATCACACATAGGGTGGAAATCAGCCGATTTTCAAAATTTCATAACTTTTGCATACGAGCTTTGTTTTTGACGTTCTTTATATCCACGCGTAGGTAAACAAGATCTACAACTTTCATTCAGACTCCGTTGGCTGATTCTTGACCAATCTTAAATTTAACAGTATGAGGAGATTAGACTGTTAAATTACCATGAAGAATTTGTAACTCCTTCATACAGACTCCTTTTTCGTCTGTCTTTTTATCATTGAGTTCCTATTAATGAGATATTAGACTCTCATTTAGGTCGCGTAGGACAAAAACCACTCGAACTTGAATTCGAGTTTCGGGTCGTACACTGCTAAGCTGAAACTTCGAAAAATCATAACTTCCTCATACGAAGTCAGATTTGGTCGTTCTTTTTGTGGATGCTCTTAGGTTAACATATTCTATAAATTTCATTTAGATCACTAAGGCTAAAAGTCACTGTATCATAAATTCACTATTTACGTCTTCCCGGTGTCGTGCCGGTTTCGTCGCGAAACTTCGACGGGTTATAACTTCTTCGTTATAACTCGGATTCTGATGCTCTTTATATGTACGGAACCCTTGAGAAATATTCTACAACTTGGTGAAGATTATTTATTCTAAGTAATCTTTTGTCAAAAAGCCGTTTTCGACCCCTATTATCTCTAAATTGACTAACATGGATCTACGGGCGTTACAGAATGCTTCATGGCCCGACCAACTCCAAATGTATTGAATCTTATCCCACTTGAAGGGTAAGTTTGGATTCTCTCATGTTTACTATGGCACTTGTGGTGTTTACGAAAGGTCTTCCAAAAATTATCGGCACTTGGTGGTCCTCTTCCATGTCTAGCACTATGAAATCTGCGGGAAATACAAATTTATCAACTTTTACCAATAAGTCCTCACATATTCCCCTTGGAAATTTCACCATCTTTGGCTCCGGATGTTTCAACTTCTTAAAGAAAGAATATATCATAAGATTAACACTCTCCCCCGAATCCCTTAATGCATAACTAGTAGCTAAGTTCCCAAATTGGCATGGCAACGTTAAACTAACTGGGTCACCCATCTTCTTTGGCAATTTGTTCAACATTACGCCTGAACAATTTTCATTCAGCACCATCTTGGACACCTCTTTTAGCTTCTTTCGATTTGTGAGTAGCTCTTTTAAGAATTTTGCGTACTTAGGCATTTGTGCAACCGCTTCTATGAAAGGAATGTTGATTTAGAGGGCTTTGATGTGTTCCAAAAACCTTTGATAATCTTTATTCTGGTTTTCTTGTGTAGCCTGACTTGGAAATGACAATGGAGGTTGATAAGGTTTTAAAGGGGGGTCAATTTTCTATTCAGGCTGTGGACTCGTCGAGTCCTTTTCCACGACTCAACGAGTCAAGTCGGTTGTTTGTGATTTCGGGTCTTCTTTCTATTCCTTTTGCACGGCTTTTGGATCCTCATTCATGATAGGTGTCAGAGGTGTAATTATCTTTCCACACGTAGTCGTCACAATGTTGATTTGAGCGCCTCTCGGATTTTTCTCGGTATTGCTTGGAAGTTCACCCGGTGCTCTTTGATTGATTTGTAGTGCAAGTTGGCCTAGCTATTTTTCAATATTAAGTATATATGCCTTTTGATGTCACATCAATGCTTGTTTCTCTTTCATCATGGCTTGTTATTCTCTTATCGCAGCATCGGTTTCGTTGTGCCTTTTCTCGGATGCGGCTGCAAATCTTGTGAGCATATCTTTAAATTCCATTTTCTTCTCTTGCACCGGTTCCTCCTTTTCATAAAACCTTCTTGTCTTCATCCTATATTTCTCCTCCTTTTTCCTTCTTATACTCATCGTATGGTAGCCACTCTTTTTTCAGTTTTCGCCAATCTTCATCATATTTATCGCCACTTGAGTAACACACTTGTACTTTTCGGTTCCCATGCTCGTCTATATCACAATCCTAAGTAAGGTGAAGCCCACTAAAATTTTCACATCCCACCCAGATGGCATGGATGGATTGATCCATCTTTGTCATTCTTTGGTCCAAACTATCTAATTTCACCATCATCGCCGCCATATTATTGGAAACTAAGTTCATTGCCCCTCGAGTCGAGTCGCCCCTTGGGTTATGGTATTCTCTAGAGTTCTTAGAGAATTCTTCTATTAGCTCCTTTATAACACTAGGATCTTTCTTCGTGAGTTGTCCTTTGGAATCAAGGAGTTGCCTAGTCATCATGTTCACTCCATCATAGAAAATGGAGACTTCTTGTTGAATGTAAAGATCATTGTGGGGGCAACTCCTCTACAAGCCCTTGTACCTTTCCCATGCCTCATAAAGTGACTCTCCTATTTGTTGTTCAAATTTTGCAATGGCTTTCTTCAATTTTTTTTATTTTTTAGGGAGGGCAAAATTGATCAATGAAATCTTCACGCAATTGAGCCCATGTGGTGATGGATCCTGGAGGGAGTGCTTTTAGCCAATCTTTCACAACTCCTTTAAGTGTAACCGGTAGCATACAAGTCAAAACATTCTCGTGAGGAACATTAGGGATGTTGACGTAGTCGTCTATGTTGTTAACCTCGTTGATGTGCTTGTATGCATTTTCGTGATCTTTCCCGTAGAATGGGATGTCCTTGAGTTGGGCGAGTATGTGGCCTTTTAGTTCGAAGGTAGTAGTTTTTGGAATCACGGGCTGCACAAGTCCTAGTCTGGTATATCACACATTCTTCTTTTGTATTCGCCCATGGTTATGTCCGCAATGTCAGCTGTAACGCCCGTAGATCCGGGCTAGTCAATTTAGAGATAATAGCGGTCGAAAATGACTTTTCGACAATAGATTATTTATAATAAATAATCTTAACCAAGTTGTATAATATGTCGCAAGGGTTCCGTACATATAAATAACACCGAAATTCGAGTTATAACGAAGAAGTTATGGCCCGTCGAAGTTTTTCGGCAAAATCGGCACGGCACTAGGAGACGTAAATAGTGAATTTAAGATAGAGTACTTTTTATCCTTAGGGATCTAAATGAAATTTGTAGAATACGTCTCCACCTACGTGTGGATATAAAGAACGTCAAAAACGAATTTCGTATGCAAAAGTTATGGCATCCCGAATATTTAGCTTTTAAAAACCCTAAACTAGCTAATTCACGACGTGAGAATTATGACACTCACGATATTCTGTCATAATTCGGAATCTAGAAGCTGCGACACGATAAGATCCAATTCACGACATGAGCTTTATGACACTCACGACGTGAGGTGTCATGGCCACCATTCGAAGCTAGGGATGCAAATGGCAAGTCTACGGAGTGAATCATGAGATTCACGACGTGAGTGTCATAAAAACTTACTATAAATAGCATGCGAGCCATTCCGAAAATCTCACACCTTTCTTCATTTCTTCTCTCTAAACTTTCTCTCTCTAAGGGTTTTAACCCTCCCCTAAGCCTAGGTGATCCCCTAGCACTCTAAGGAAACCCCGAGGCTCTCGAAGTCCCAAGAAAAAGAGTCTTTCGGTTTCGAAACGCTGCTCCAAATAAAGCCCGGTTTTCTTTAAAATCCGTTGTAAGTGAGCTACGCTTACGCAATGTTTAATATAGCTTTCAAATAATTATAGTAATGTTATTAGGTCCTTAAAATAATTATTTGGGCTATTATTATGAGTTATATTGAGTGTTATTTAACGCTTATATAATAATAATAATAATAGCTAGACTATTAATTAGTCACGGTTGACGTTAGACTAAACCCTAGTGGAATTGATACTAGGTTTTATCGACGGAAAATTGTTTTGAAAATATCAAAGCGTTGTCCGAGTGCTGAGTCACCACTTACTCAAGTGAGTGTATAGTCACTTTCACCTTACACACACACACACACACACACACATATATATATATATATGAAGTATTTTCTTTTAAATACGTGCTATGTGTAATTATATTAATTGTTTAATTAAGGTGACTGTTGAATAGATGTTTTATACGAGTTTTAAACTGTATATGTATTTTTATCTACAAATATGTTGGGTAGAACGTAGGTAGATGAATTAGATGATGTGTGACGAAATAAAAGGTGATGAGAGGTATCGATGTTTAAGATGATTTAGTCATCTAGCAGAGTATAGACAACGGCCACAGACTATTTTAGATAGTCCAGTGGAACGTTAGCAGACTTGTAATCAGTAGGTATGTTTGAACTACATGTTCATAAGGTGTTCTTGAACTATATGTTTATTAGGTGTTTTTGTACTATGTTTTCATCCGTTAGTTCTTCTTTTTGACACTATTACGTGTCGGGGTACAGGAGTACTTTATTAGTATTTTCCCTATACCTTTATTTTGAAGATATTTGGAGTGTTTGTTTCTTTTATGAAGAAATCGGACGAGCTTCATTAGTAAGTGTTTCCATTCTCGATGCCAGATAGGAGTGAGTCTGGGGGTTATATACCTCACGATATTCAGACCACAGCCTAGGCATTCGTCAGCGTTTCCATTGCTGGATAGGGTGCATCTGGGGGTTATATACCTCATGATATTCAGACCACAACCTAGGCATTAATAATTACCCCTGACTTAATTGTCTGGTGGTTCTTTCTTTTACGAAAAAAGGTTCGTGGTTAAACTTATTCCATTCATTTGATGTCTTCTTCGATCCTCGTTTGCTGCTAGGGAATTTCCGAAGCAGTTTCGTTAGTTGGTTGTTCATATCGATCCTTTAGGCTAGATCTAGTAAGATCACTGTATAGGATCAGTATGTGGGGATCGACGTTGTTAGTGCTTGTAATATAAACCTTGGGAAACGATGGACTTCGTGCCTATTCCTTAGGATGAATCCTTAGTAATGAGTGATAGTTGATTTTTAGGGTAAATCCTTAAGAAATGAATAAGATAATAGGGATTGGGTAATTGGGTTGATTGTTTGATGTTTAAGCATAATAAATTTATTTATTGTGGGGTAAAAACCTTATATGCTCTCCAGGCTCCCAAGCCTGACCCACTCAGTTTAATTGTATCACATGTATCGATACGAAGTTGCTTTACACTGAGAGATTAAGGAGATATAGATCACTAGTGAAATGAATGTAAGTTCTGTTTATGCTTATGTTTATGTATTGATGATGACATCCCAAATGTTTTTAAATGAATAAAATACGTTTCTTCGGAAATGCTTTGATAACGTATTTATCGTGTTTTTTTGGGAATAAATTCCGCAATATTTTTTTATTAAAAGAGGTACTCTGATTTTCATAAAGCATAAACAAAATCGGTCTTTTATGGCCGTGAATCATAGGACTCGATGAGTGTATGAACAGACTCGGTGAGTCCAAGGTAATCTCCCAACTTTCTTATATGAACTCGACAAGTTGTTTATACAACTCGGTGAGTCAAGGGTAAGACTTGTGCATAAGAGGGAGATGAACTCGATGAGTTGTTCATATAACTCGGTGAGCCGAATGAAGGTTCATTCCGGGTTGTTTGGAAGGAGAACTCGTCGACGCATTGCCAAACTCAACGAGCAAAGGCGTGAAGAAGGACAGATGAAAGGATAGGGACTCGACGAGTTAGCGGCCCAACTCGGCAAGTCGGGTCAACTGGAAGTTGACTTTGACTTGGTCAAGGGTAAAATAGTCATTTTACCTTAAGAGTAGTTATCAGTGTCTGATTAAGTGTTTTATGGATTTATAGGCGGAGGATCATCGGATCAGCAGTCAAACATCTGCCGATCAGCATTTCAATAGTCAGCTCTACGAGGTGAGTTACCTTCCAGTAGGAGTGGATCTAAGGCACCAATGTCGGCCCATCAGTAGGAGTCGTATGTTAGATGATTGTCTTTGTGATATTCATCTAGGTTTGCTACTACCTTATATGTTATGTGCTAGTATGATATGATGTTATATGCTAGTAGTAGTAGGGGAGATAGTCCCCAAGAATTCCAAACGATAGGGCCGAAGGGGGTAGTCATACCCAATCATGTTAGATAGAATATGATTATGTGTTACGTGTTACGTGGTAGTAGTAGCGGGGTGAAATAGTCCCCAATATCCGGTCGAGAGGACTGAAGGGGAGGCCAGCACCCAGGTATGCCAGGCAATATCCGGTCGAGAGAACCGAAGGGGAGGCCAACACCCAGATATGCTAGGTAGTATCCAGTCGAGAGGACTGAAGCGGAGGCCAGCACCAAGGTATGTTAGGCAATATCCGGTCAAGAGGATCGAAGGGGTAAGTCGGGCACCCAGATATGCCGACAGTATATATATGTTTGGTGATTGAATGGTATGCGGTACAATGGAGGAACTCACTAAGCTTCGTGCTTACAATTTTTAGTTTTGTTTCAGGTACCTCTTCAACGAAGGGGAAGGAGTCGGCGCGGTAGTTGCACATCATACACGCATAAGATTCCGCCTTATGAGATTTCTTGGGATTGTACCCTGACATTGTTACTACTTTTATGATATGATTTTCAGACATGAGATAATGATTTTATGAAATGATATGACACAAGTGATGTTTTATGACAAATGTTTTCTAAATCATTATATTAAAATTGAAAATTTTGGACTCGAAATTGGGATGTTACAGACTTCTTTGGTGGGTTAGTTTAAAATAGTTATTAGAGTCGTTCCCCGGCAATGGTGCCAAAAATTTGATGTGTGTGAAATGCACTAGTTTTAGACCCACTATTTTAACATAAATAAAACACACGAAAGGACGTGTACCTATCAGTTAGTGGTATAGTTTAAGCAAGTAGGGTATCGAACACAGGGAACGGTAATAATTAAACTAACTACTAGAATTATCTAACTAAAAACAAATAGTAAAAGAAGGGTTTTTTTTATAGTTTTGCAAGAATAGAAACTTTAGCAAATAACTAACCTTCAAATAAAAACAATTAACAACTAAAGGAAATAAAAAGTAACTAGATTCAACAATAATAGAGACTTATGTTCAGATTCGACTCACTTATTCCTATGGTTGATTTTATGGCAAGTGCAATGGATTAAATTGTCATTGGCTACCGATTCCTAATGTGATTAGATTCATGTTCACTATTACTAATCCTTAGCAAACTAATTAATTCGAAGAGTGGCCAATTGGTTAAACTAACGAGTTTACTCGCATTAAGTTCGAGTTAAGTAAGACTTGTAATATTAGCTAATTAAATTTATCAATTCAATCAACATCTTGTATGGTTGTTCATCACACAAGCTCACACATTAACTTACCTATTTTCTAATTAATCCTAGGTTCATATTCACTAATACTAGGCATATAATATTGTTTTCACATAAATCATATGAAATAAGAAATTAAGAGGATGTTCATGCAACTTATTAGACTTGATAATTAACAGAAAATAGTTATTGTCAACACATAAGGGTCTTTAACAAGCTTAACAAAACTATCCACTAAATCCAATCAATCCAATAACATAAAATCAAACCATATTCCTATGCTTATCTTTCCAGATAGAGGTAATGAGTTTTTAGCTCATAACTACAGCAGGTAGCATCTCAAAAATGAAATCCAATAGCAAAAAAATAATGTATGCAAAAGATTAAGAAAAGAGAGTGTGTGTTGCCTTTTGATATCTTCCAATTTGATCTCTAGGGTTGATCTTCGAATTCCAGAGCTCCAATAAACCTTCTATTCGTCAATAAGTCACCAAAAGATCCAGTTAAAAGCCCCTTGTCTTAGGAATTAGTGCCCTTTATATAGATTTCTGAAAATAGGGGCAACTCGTGGAGTCCCTTTAACCAACTCGACGAGTCCATCACTTAAAACCCGTGTACGACAAGTCTTGATTTGTTCGCGAATATTCCTATCTACTCGACGAGTTGAGGACCAACTCGCCGAGCCCTTCACCGTCTTAGCTTAATTTATTCTTTCTTTAATTCCTGAGCTTCCGATTTCTAATCCTGCTTCCTTTTAAACTCGAGCAGGTCTTTTAGGCTGAAAATACAATTCAAACATAATTAAGTACCTTTTGCTCAACAATTGAGACAAAATAGCCAAAAAAATATTAAGATATTAGATAAAATATATGACTAAATACTCACATATCAAGTAGGTACGCTCATCCTCCGGCCGCAATTAGTTTGTTTGTGGGTCAATCAAGTGCCCGTATGGATAGTGACCTTTGTTGTGTCGCGGCCAAACTTCCGCCCTCATGGTTGCTGTTGCCGACTGGGTTCATTGTGCTGATGCGAATCAAAAGCAATTGAAAGTATTATAGGGTGCCTTGGCAGGCATGAGGGAGGAAGTTCGTGATTCAGAGGCGGAGCGCCAAGTTCCTCTTGAGCAGAACTGCATTGTGGCCTGCAAGAAGGCATGTTTAAAGGATCAAGTGGCCAATTTTGGCAGTGTGGTCAGAGCAATTTGAGGACTAAGTGAGTTCTCTTGTTCGGGAGAAAGGTTTGATGGCGAGTAAGTTGGCTAGGTGCCAATGTCAACTGGCCCATGATCGTGTTGATGGTGTGGTTGCTCGAGGTAATTTACAATGGATGCTGGAGAAGGGGTGGTTCGCGTAATTAAAAAACTTACTGAGAGGGCGGAATTCGCCAAAGGGATCCGTGGTGTTCGTGAGGCATGTGAGGCCCTTCGGTTTGAAAAGAGGAAGTGACTGGGTGGCCGCTCTACAAGTGTCGAAGAACCTGAAGTCCCAGATCCTGGTCGTGTTGCAAGAAGGGCTGGAGAGGTGGATGCCTCTCTATCGTCCATGGTTGGTACAGATTTCGCGGGCCTCTTTCGCTTGGCGGAGCTGGATTATGACGGCTTCTTCCAGTTTTGTGGCAGGCCGAATCCGGGAGGTTCTTCCTTAGATTCCGAGGGCTGATTGGTGTCTCGCCCTTTTGCCCATTGTGTAGTTTCCTTTTTTATGTATTATGTGTATAGTAAAGAATGTTAGCCACTATAAACCATGTACTTTGTTTTGTACTTTTTCTTGGAAGTGTTTTCTTCTGTTTTCTTGTTATATGTATACATGTTGTTATAGCATGTTAACATATATATTATTGTTTGCCCTGTGGTATCCTTAAGCACATTCCCTTGTTCTAGGGTTTGTGTTAATTGGATAATGTGTGCTTCAGATGTCGCATAGATGCTATTATTGAGCTATGCTCCATTGATTTGTATGCTTAGTTAGGCTTATTGTGTGAAGTCGTGAAATGTTAGTCATTTTTGTGGACTGTATGGTCTATCTTCCAATATATAGGCCAAGATCGTCACCTCAAGACCTTTTAGTGTTGTGATATCAGGGGAAAGGTTATGAATCTTTTAGAACCCCTTATACTGTGCCATTAATTTTGATTCATACATTCTCAGTTCTGGGATGTTATTGACACATTGTAGGTAAAGATTATGACTCTTTTAAGACCTATGATTGCATCCTTGCATGGATTTTGCTCAAGTAGCATAGGTGATCAGTCGTTTTTGCTACTTGGAAAATATGCACAACCTATATACTTTTTGTTTTTGCAATACAAAATTCTGGAAAGCTTTTTCAAAATGCTAATTATATTATTTCTTGAAAATGAAAAAAAGGACATAAGATAATAGACCCTAAATGTCTAAGTGTCAGGGCATATGCCCGACTTTCGCGTCGGCACCTGGAGTATAGTTATCTTGTGTGAAGTTCGACCATACTGTTTTTTTAGGCCTCCGCTTTATTTTGGATTGAGTGCTCTGCTATAGAGTATGGTTCTCCTGTGCGGAGTTTGACTATAATCCTTTTTCTATGTAACACCTATTCCAGGTATAATTTAATTTATCAATTCTAGGGTTTTGTGCATGGACTCGGTGAGTTGGGGAGCTCCAACTCGTTGAGTAGAAGTCATTATGAGGATGCAAATTTTAAATCCTACTCGATGAGTTGGAAGCCCATGACTCGACGAGTGGGCGTTGTAAAGGAAAACCCTAATTTTCAGGGTTTGCACCTGATTTAAAGGACATAACCCACCTCTTATGGCCTCCCTTACCACTTCATTAGCCAGAGAAAACCCTAGTTGAACCTTGCACCTCCTTGAGTGAGAAAGAGAGCTTTTGTGAGTAATTTTCGTGTGGTTGTGAAGGATTTTGGAGCTTGAAGAAGAAGGAGCAAGGAGAGAAGCAGTAGATCCGACATTTACTCTGTATTGGCAACCATTTGGTGGTATAAAGTCAATACCTTGATCTTTACTGTTTAGATCCCTTTTCTTTGAAGTAAATGACCATTTTTGGTGGAAAACGGACTCCTACTCGGAGTTGGACGTATCACCACGATATGGTTCCATATCTAGACCTCTCTAGGTCCCCAATGACATAAAGTTGCTCACTTTATCCATCTTAGGCCCTTTCCATGCACTAAAATCTTATAAGAAGCTTAGTTTTGATGTTTTAGCCTTGTGAGGTCTTGCATGCACGTAAAGGTTGCAACTTTACGCGGTAAAGGCACTAGGGGAAGTTGGATCTTAAGTTTAGGACCTTAGATCCTACTGAAAAGGGCTGAACATAAAAGGGACAGAAGAAACTCGTCGGGTCCCTTAGTTGACTCAACGAGTCGGGTAGGTTTTACCCGTTTTTGATTTTCGAAAGTAATGCAGTGAAGGATTAGGGTTTTGGGACTGCATGAACTTTTAGTTTTCTGGACATTTTATGAACTCGACGAGTAACTTAGGTGACTCGGCGATTTGACATGGGATTCAGTGGAATGGACTCGTGAGGAACTCGACAAGTTGCTAGGATGCACTCGACGAGTAGAGGTCAACATTGACTGTTGACCTTGACTTTGAACAGGGTTGACTTTGGGGATGATTATGGTAATTTGGGATTGTGATAAGTAAAGTACATATTGATTATAGGTTGTTGAGTTGGAGCAGCACGTGGAATTTAACTGATTTTAGCTTGTCAGTTCAAAATTCACGAGAGGTGAGTCTCCTCATCATACCAATGGGTCGAAGGCACCAAGGCTGGCCCATTTTATGATATGTGGTATTCTAGTTGAAGTTATATTATGAGACATGATAGTTGGTTATGTGCTCGGATTGTATGCTAGTTATATATGTGGTATGCTTGTATGGAAGACCATGGGAGAGCCCATGGCACCTAGATGTAAGACCATGTGGAGAGCCCATGGCTTTACTACTAAAGACCATGGGAGAGCCCATGGTAACAGGATGTAAGTCCATGTGGAGAGCCCATGGCTTTCCTATTAAAGACCATGGGAGAGCCTATGGCACTTAGGTGTAAGACCATGTGGGGAGCCCATGGCATCCTGGAGTAAGACCCTAGGGACAACCCCACGGCATCCCTATATGTTATATGCTTGGATTATGTGGTATATGTAGCTTTGTGGCTAATATGATATGTGAGTATATGGATTGTGTGTGGGGTATGCTTTGGGGAACTCACTAAGAATTAGCTTATAGTTTGTCGATTTGTTTCAGGTACTTCGGAGCCTAAGGGAAAGTTCAAGGCTTGATGGCGCGGCGTGCACTCTCTGACATTTTTTTGATGGGACACTTTCATGTTTTGAATGAATGATAATGGTATGAATTTTGGAAACAGTGGTTAATGTTACTCCACATTTTATTGGAATGTTTAACTAATTAAAAACAAAAATTTTATTTGAAAAAATTGGTCATTACATTCTAGGCCTCTGCTTTATTGTGGATTGAGTGCTCTACTATGGCTACCTCACTTCGGCTGTGTTTTGTGCCTCATCTACGACAAGTGCTTCTAGATAGGTTGGGGATCCATCCTGTCTCCGCCAGCGGTACCGAGTGAGAGAGATATAAACTTTTTTGTTTATACTCTGGAAGTTCCTATACTTTCTTTTCTTCTCGACACAGTGATGGACACAACCCTAGGAAGTGCCTCCCCGCTGCCTAGTGAGAGTGCCACCCGCGTTGTATGGCATATCTATCAACCTTGTATCTCACGCCGTTGCCTGGAGTGTCGTTTAGCGCTTTACCAGATAATTTTTTTCCCATAGTAGAGTTTGTGTGGTGGGAGGATTGGCACTTTTTCCTTGGATGTGGTGCTTCTGGTGCCTATTTCCTTCATTCCACAGGGTTTTGGTTCATATTCTGCATTAGCCAAAATGTTCTTTAAGTTTCGGACCGCTCGACCGTCGGTTGTGGGCCTGGCTGGTGCCTGTGCCTGTGAGCAGGTGCTTTGCTACTTTGTGATTTTCACTTCATACTTTGACTGATGCATTATTAGGTTAGTATGTCCTTCCCTTACGGGGAGGGATGTTGTCAGTCGGCAGAATACACCTCTTTCTCATTTCCTGGATTCATGGGTCAGCGCTTGTGCTACTGCCACTTTCCGCTGTGGATCTTCCACCTTCTGGTAACCTTTACCCCGAGGTAATTAGGTTTCTCGTTTCATTTCTTGTTGGGCGTCACATCCATTACCTGGCTTGGCTACCACTACCGTTGCCGATCCATCATCCGTGCTGAAATTGTTAACACCGCGAAAAGTAGATGGGATTTCTTGTAACTGGAACAGTGCTGGCCGGCCTAGTAGGATATTGTGATTAGTCGGGCGATCAACAACATACAATTCGAGCGACCTTGTGCTTCGTTTGGTTCCATCAGGACTTATCAATGTAAATAGGAGCATGATTATTCCTATTGTCCAAATGTCATGACCAGTGAACCCAACTAACGGGCCCTGACATGGTAATTGGATGTGCTTTTTCCATTCAACCAGTAACTACCAAAGGTGGTGTTCATAAATCACGTTGACCCTGCTTCCGATATCAATGTATACTTGTTCAACACGGTTTTGACTAATGAAACCGGTGATGTGCAAAGGATCGTTCAGATCCCGATATTCTGGTCGGGGATCGTGCGTTGAAAATTTTATATTGAGAATGTTTTGATGGTATACCTGCGCGCCCACGCACTGGCTCTGACGGTTGCTAAATGGGCGGGACCTTGTGGTGGTGAGTATCTCGGCCCTTCTTTCGTTATCCTTTCCCCCATCTTTTTGACTTTTGGGTTGGTTCTTGTCCCCATCAAATCTTTCCCTGAGGTCCTTCGCTATGTCGACTATATTTCACAATAGGTACTTCTCCTCAATCTCCTACTTCAATATTGTACACTCGTTGGTGTCGTGCGTTTTGCTTCGATGGTACTCACATAACTTGGTCTTTTATTTGTTCTCTTTCGCTGGATTCTTATTGATTGCATGAACATCGTTGTGGCTACTTCTTCTATCATCCCTGTTGAATGGCATATACCACTGTGACATGTGCCTAGAATGGCGGTTGTGTCTCTGTTGGTTACCGTCTTGCTTTTCTTGCTGAACTGGGCTTGGTCGAGGTGTCGTTTCCTCCTGTTTGAGATAAGCGTTGGCTATGGCTTTGAGATTGGCCTCTTTTTGTTCTTCCCCCTTGATTTAACATAAGTATTTTTCCACACGGAACTTGAGTTCGTCCCTGGATCGAGGAATCGTTCCTTGCATCTTCCTTGATAAGGGTCTAGGAAGCAGTCCTTGGGCAAAGGTTCCTATCACCAGAAACTCTTAATATCCCGGGACATTTAGGGTAGCTAGCGTGAACCGGTCGTAGTAGTCATGGATCAATTCTCCTTTTTTTGTTTGCACGCCATCACAGAGTTAGCGTCCCTTTTTCCTTTTCTCAGTTGCATGAAGTTGTTGAGGAAAAGGTATTTCAGCTCCTTAAAGCTTGAGATACTGCCTGGACTTAGAGACTTAAACCACTTGTCTGTGTTTCCTGTTAAGGTACAAGGGAAATACGTGCAGGTGAAGCGGCGATCCATCTTAATAGATGTCATCGTCCACTCGTAGTTATCGATGTGGCCATTTGGGTCTGTAGTGCCATCATACTTTCGCATGTTTGGAATCATCGCAGTGTGCAAAATCTCGTACTTCAGGAGTTCATGGATGAAGTTGGAACTTGCACTTTGTATGGGGTTGTCCATGTATGAATATGGCATACCACCATAAGCCATGTGTTGTTACATCTGGTTGGGTCTCACATACATCTAGTTATGTATGGCCGCCTGTGAGGTGTACGGTTGATATTGATGTAGGTATGGTTGCAATCCAAAGTTTTGGATTACATATTGCCCTGTCGGGGGAACCAAATATGGGATCGCTCCTGTGTACTATTGTGTGTACATGTTGAACGGTTGACCAATTGCCATGAAGGGGCTGAATTCGGATGCCAGGTGGCAAGAAATTAAGATTGAACAAGTTCAGTCCATATGAGTTTGGATTTGTCACTAACCTTGTGTGCAAACTATCAATTTCTGGTCAAGTCAAACTCAAACAAAGTAAATGAGTAAAACTGGTAAGCACAACTAGTTCTTGTATGTTAGGGCATACTCTATGTTTACTAATGTACAACTCTCTATCTTAATACAAAGTGTCACTCAGAAGTTTCATATGTTCAGAAATTCTAAACCCTAACCAGGGTGAGTGATGTAACAACTCTATAAAGCACTATTATGTACCCTTCGGGGGGCGTAAAACACTTATAACGAGGCATAGTGGAGTTTACAAACCTTGCATTACGGGGCCAAACACTAACAAATGCTACAAACAAAGTCTCTCTCAATCTCTCCCAATCTATCTCCATTACTCCCAAATCTCTCCCAATCTCTCTCAAACCTCTTGGTAATAAAAAACACATTTTCCATCATTTATATGAATATTTATGCCATATTGAACCTTCCCTTAGTCGAAAACAGCTTAAAATGGAAGAAGAAAGTCAAAAAGAGGCCTGAAGGTTCACAGGTTATTGTTCACCTGTGAACCCTCACAGGTCCTCGCAAGTCTCTTAGCCACTTTCGTTTTTGGTGAAGGTTGGTAGTCTAGCCGGGAGATTTCGCATTTGACGTTCTCACGAGAAAGAAACAGAGCAATTTCTCCCTAAACCGGACAGGTTCGCATGTACTTGAGTCCTTTTGCTTCTGATCGACCAAGTTCGCACCTAATCGGCGAGGTTCATTTCCTAATCGACAAGGTTCGAACCTTCTAACTTTTGCATGCGAACCGAAGACTTTCACACCCTATCCAACCTTCGTAGCCGAGCCTCCTTTTGCACCAAACTTGCTCACCTGCGAACCTTCTCGGACCGAAACTCCTCCATGCCGCAAACCTCCTTGGTAGCCTCGCACCTTCACATTTCCTTCCCGGTTTTTTACTACTTTCACATTTTAAGCCCGTTTTTGGTGATTTTGACATGGGATTTTCACCCAGTTCGTATTTTTGACATATTATAACCCTTAAACTTATATTTTATTCTCATCTTGAGGATTTATTATTTATAAATCATATCTTTTTTTCAAGATAATATATAAAGGTACTCTTTGACTTTTCCATAAAGTTATGACACCAGGCCATCCCCACATCAACTTTCTGTCACTATTCACATCTAGCTAGTCAATTCATTAAAATTCTTCAACACTCTTCCCATCCAATAAACTTTTATAAACAAATCCAAGAGATTTGTTTCATTTCTCTTCTAATATTTCACTCTTCCTTCCAAAGCAAACTTTCTCTCTCTCTCTCTCTCTCTCTCTCTCTCTGGAACGCAATTTCCCCAGGAAGTTCTAAAGTATTTTCCTCCATTTAATTGTGTTAAGTATCTTCATTCAACTCCTAAACATTCTACACATTATTATACAAATCGTTGATCATCTACACAAATATTCATATATTTGTTCATATTATCGTCAAAACCTCGAAGTGTTGTTCAAGTGTTCTTGACTCGAAATCCTTCATCCTCAACCTTCCAATCTACAAGAAATCACTCAAGGTGATTTCATACCCATATATTTTCATGATTTCTTCAATTTTTAAGGGGGATAATACAAGTTACAACACCAAAACATATTCTAACTCAAACAATAGCTTTTAACTAAAAATTTATGGTCTATTCGCGAACTGTTTTGGCAATCCTAAACTTAATATTTTTCAAAACTGTCTAATATGAAAATAGTTCAGGTTTATAACTTTCTAATTACTACTTGCACACATTCATATGATTTTTCTATAATTTATGGTGATTTTAACAAAACTGCCTATTATTTCAGAAATGATTTCAAAACAGTCTGTGAAGATGGACATTTTCACACTGGTTAGAGACCACTAAAAACCATAATAAAATTATGAACAAACTAGACACATGTCCTAAAATCTCAGAGTTTACGGATTCAGTTTTCGACTTACAGTGATTTTTCTAAAAACAGTGACAGGAAATTTAAAACTAGTAAAATAGTTTATAAGTTCATTAACACTTTGTAACATGTTGAGCAAAGTGTATAGCAATAAATAGCTACATGTTGATTGTATTTCATGTTAGTTTACTTCCATGAAAACAGAAATAGTCATTCACATAGGGGTCTTTCATCATTACAAACACACTACGAACATACTACAGAAGGTTTCATTCATACTATAAAAAGGGTTTTCATTCACACTACACATAAACTCGTTGAATCAAATTTGTGAGACATTACTTCATAGTACTCTTTAGAGTACTGGTTAAATTCCTATATTATAACCATAGTCTCTTGTAAGTTCTGAAATTGGCTAAACTCACATGTGAACTATCTAAGGAAAGGTGTATGAGTTTGAGAAGCCTAGATAAAGTCTTATCGAAGCATCTTGTATTAGAAATCTGAAATTTGGTATGAAAGTCAATAAGTATTGATTTCTAGAAGTCCGGTTGATTTCTGGGTACATGTCAAAGCTAGTGGGAGCATAAGTATTATGCTAATAAGAATGAAATTATTATGATAGTAGGAGCACAATTACTACATTAAGTATTGCGAGTTAGCAATGTTAATTATAGAAAACAAAAGTTTCAATTCGCAAATTTGCAGAGGTTGAAAAGTTGTTTTGCTATAATTAAAGGAGAGGAACTCATACTTCATTTCAAATCTAAAAGCTTAGATTGAGATTTTAATCAAATTTAGTCAAGGATATATATATATATATATATATATATATATATATATATATATATATATATATATATATATATATATATATATATATATATATATATATATATATATATGAAATACCATGTTGGAATGCTTCAACAGTGGATATTCTATGTATGGATATATTATAACAAAAGAATGGTCAAGTATCATGTCTTTATGTAAGACATTATGAATCGTATCCCATATGCTTCAGTTATAGGATCAATTGCATATGCTATAATATTCATGTGTTCTGAATTTTCCAAATGCCAAAGGTATTAAGAGGGAAATAGGACCATAACCAAATGTGACTAAAGTAGTTAAACAACTTCAAGGACAATCTAACGTTCGCTAAGGATTGATCGCTTGAAGCTGGAAGTATAGTAATCAACGGACCATATTGACATTATTATGAATAGACAGGATTCTATTAATAATGAGTTGTTATTATGAAAATATAGAAATGTTTCCGTATTAGGAGTTGGCTATTAGGAATCTATGTGGAAGTTAGAAACTTTTATGCAAGAAGGATGTTCAAGGGAATGTACTTTGAAATTGAGACTTTGCTTCTATGGAATTGTTTTGTAACAATCTCCAAAGGAATACATTGTAATATCGTTGGCAAAGTCTATGTGACTTTAGTACCATGACATTACAAAAGGTTATATTGCATGATAGTTTAGAATCTAACACATTCTAGCAGTGACAAGAATTTGGTATTCTTACACTTGCAATAAGGATTTGGAATTGTGAAATGAGCATCATTGAAATGTTTTCAATTGATCTATTTTACATAGTAAGGACCATATATAAACATAGTCTGCATGCTTTGGAGCATAGGATAAATATTTTTTTAATTTAATTATTAAGTTGATAAATCGAAACATTATACAATGAATAATGTGTAATCAATATGGTGATTAAATAAAAGGTGTTTTATTTATATTCAAAAGTTTTGAGACCACATTGGATTCGATTATTCTTTTGTTTCACTTTGAATGTTTTGACTACCCGGATAACTAGATTATTCAAACTATCCACAGTCGATCATACTTTGGAAGTAGGTATTAAAGCTAGACTATCATGAATGGGTTTGTAGATTGTCTAAAGGTGTTTAGTCATAGCACAAGTTTGATGCAGTATTCATGAGTACTCCTATAATAATATTTGAGTATTGGAATAAACCCATGCTCATTTAAATCACTTCATGGATTTTATCACGAGTGATCATGAGACGATAATATCTTATATTCTTGAAACCAAGACATGTGAGTTGTAGTTTACAAGTCGGTTGCACATTGACATATGTAAACGCACCAGTAACTTGGTGTTATAAAACATATTGTTGTGCATGATTTGATGAGTAAATAGAGCAAGCACATGATTCGAAGTATATCCGGTCCTTTTATCCTGAGAGGGATAAAAGTGATATTAGTGGGCCCCTCGATGATTTAGTGATGACAACCCTAAGCGCTGGGCCTAGCCTAGACTGATTTGATTTTTTCAATTAGTAAGTCATCATAAATTGGAAATCAGAAACAAAACATGGACAGAGAGAATCATTATAATCCATGTCTCACTTCCATACGATATCTAGAATGCAGGAATATATGATCCCTTATCTAAAGGACGTGTTAGAGTTCGACAGCAGCTTTTAAGAGTTACGATTGCTAGTCGGGTTTTGGAGTTGTACTTGCAGTTATAGTTATTAGACTTATCCAAGTGGGAGATTGTTGGATTAGGTGTCTAAGCCCATAACTATAGTTAGTACGTACTTGACCCGAGAGTAACATGGTCCTTTTGGGTTGCATTCACCAGAACAATCTGATAGGATGGATATTTGAGAAAGAGATTATTTATGATTTACTAATATATTATAAGTATAATATATTAATAGAGAAATCATATTATTTAATTAGTATTGATCAAGAATTAATTTGGAACTAATTTAGTGAACAAAAGAGACTAATTAAATTAACGGGGACTGATTAAGCCAATCAGTAATATTTACAGTTTGGACCAATGATTCATATTGATTAGGATTGACTACTTCTATGTGGGAGTCCATGAAGTGTTAGTCCATAAGGCCCATCATATGGATTATTGGATTGCTTAAAGGTTTAAGTAAATGGACTAGGGTTTACAAGGTAAACCTTAGGAATTCCAAACTATATATGTGTAACCCCTTTAGCCAAAATCGGACCTAAGAGTGACATTTGCAAGAGATGGACAATTTTGAGCTTCATAACTTCTCTCTATTTATTCTCCAATTGTTCATGGTGTCTTGTTATTCCATTAGAGGTGCAACATTTAAGGCACTAAGCTCTTAAAGGCCAAAATACAATACGCTACAACAAGAGGTGATTTTCTAACTTACTTTTATGATTCATATGTCAGATTGTGTGCTAGTTGTAGGCTTCATACTTTGGAAATTTTATTGCATGTATAATTAGGGTTATATGTGCACAATAGGAAGGTTATACTACACAAAACCCAACAATATCACTTGCCATTGTTGCTTTCTAGGTTTGTTTTGTGGTTGTATCATTCTAAAGATACGCTCGGATAGCGCCAAATATTGTGATATGTCGGAGAGGATGGAGTCAGAACTGCAGGGAGGATCTATGTGGGTATCTTCTCCTCTTATCACAGTGTAAAATAGAGAAATGACCGTTAGTCAACGTCTGGTAGGAGTTCTTGGGACGAAGCTCCAATGATCTAGTCAATATGAGATTTGAGAAAGATGGTAGAAGATTACAGGAAAGAGTGAATTACGTCCCCTTACTTGTGTGGAAGAAGGATCCTTTTATACCTATTTTAGAGGCGTGTCTCTCAATTGATTCTGTTGAGGATTCACTCGTGAGGTGCAACGTGGCAGACCCATATTGGAGGGTCCTCCATCACGTCTTTTTCCTCATTCCCTCATTGGTTGGGAGGGGATCTTCTAATTATTTACGAAGATCATGGCTATTATCTAATGGGCAAGTGGGACTCTCTGATTGGCCCCATGTTTGTCAGGATTTAACTTCCTGGAGAAGGGGTTAAGGCGTGGTTTTGCGTCTTAACCGCCATACCAGCGCTCTTCGCGTTTGCAAAGGCCTAGACTTGGCTTTAGACTAGGTCTTGACTAGGCCAAGCCTGATGTTAGTTTGACTGCTTTCTCAATGTTCCCCTAAGGGATACGTTAACAACATGTAATCATAAAGATCTACTTGTCTATCATATAACTGGCACAATATCAATCCAATATACCAGGATACATAATCCAATGTGTCGACTGTAACGCTCGGTTTCTGGTATTTATTTTAAATCAATTTATTCATTTTTTTACTGGAACTCGATGAGTTGGAGGCCCCAAACTCATCGAGTAGGAATGGAATTTGGAAGCGGGATTTAAAGTCTACTCGACGATTTGAGAGCCTCAACTCGACGAGTAGGGCTGCTAGAATGAAACCCTAATTATCAGGGTTTAGCACCATATTTAAACACCTTAACCTCCAAAGCTTGGCCTCATTTGCAGTCTCCACCATCCCAAACCCTAACCGTGAAAGCCTAATAAACATTTGAGAACTTTGAGCCATTTTGATGCATTCTTGTGGTTTTGAAGAAGAAGAAACTTGAAGAAGGAGCAATGAAGTGTTGGAGAAGACTAGATCTAGAAGTCTAGTTCCATTTCTGGATCATTAGAGGTATAAAGCTCATATATTGTCTATAGTATGATTAGATATCTTCATCTTCACTTTTATTGAGTATTTGGTTGAAGAAGCATGACCCTTGGGAAATGGACGTCCAAAGTGATTACATCTTCAGATCTGGAACCATGGAGGGCCTTCATGGCATAAAGGTGCAAACTTCATGGCCATTGAGGCCCCATGCAAGCTTTAAGGTGTCATTTTGGCCTTTTAATCCCCAAAAGGCCATGCATGGAAGGAAAGTCAATGACTTTTCATGTTCATATAGTGTTTAGGGTCCAAATCTCAGTTTTTATGCTTTGGTTTGTAGTATTTTGGCTTTTTGATCAACATCTAGGTCTTAAGAACTAGGGTTTGAGCTAAACCCATTAAGGAAGGCTATTAATGGTAAAGTTGTAAATTTTACCCATAAGAGAACATTTTCAGTATGTAGATGAAGTATGGGGTTTGGATATGAAGGATAAGAGCTTAATCTATTAAGATGGCTCAACAGACTAAAGAACTCATCGAGTCCATAGATGAACTCGACAAGTTAGGTTGAAATACCCCAATTCTGTAAAGGGAAAAACTCGACGAGTAGAATGGGAAAGTCCTGACACAATGGATAGAAGGAACTCGACAAGTTGAGAAAGAACTCGATGAGTCGGATCGCGAGTTCATAGTTTTCTGGTTTATTGAACTCAATGATTTGATGGGTCAACTCAGCGAGTTGAGTCAACTTGGAACGTTGACTTTGACCAAGAGGTTGACTTTGACCAGGGTGTTGACTTTGACTTTGACCAAAGTTGACCCTTAAGGGGGGTCATGAATATGGAAGGATAATTAAACGAGATTTTTATTTGTAGGAGTCTGAGAGAGGTTGATTATAAAGCAGGAGTCTTTACAACTATTCCCAGTTATCGAGGTGAATTACCTTCCAGTAGGAGTGGGTCGAAGGCACCAATGCCGACCCACTGGTATTTGATTATAGTTGAGATGATTGTCTCTGTGATAATTGTCTGGTATACCATTATTTGTTATAATTTATGTGTTTGTATGTTATGCTATATTGCAATAGTAGTAGGAAGGGTATGGTAAACCCTTTTACCGATTAAAAGAGACCGAAGGGGTAGGACAACACCCATATATGTTAGGCAGTATGTGATTTATATGTATATGCTAGGGTATTATATGGTAGTAGTAGGGATGAATTAGTCCCTGGTTACCGGCTGAGAGAGACCGAAGGGGTAGGCCAGCGCCCAGATATGCTAGGCAGTTACCGGTTGAAAGAGACTGAAGGGGTACGCCAATACCCAGATATGCTAGGCAGTTACCGGTTGAAAGTGACCGAAAGGAAGGTCAGGACCCAGATATGCTAGGCAGTATGTTATTGTATGGTATGCGGTATAATAGGGGACTCGCTAAGCTTTGTGCTTACGGTTTTCAGTTTTGGTTTCAGGTACTTTCTTTTCGAAGGGAAAGGAACTGACATGACTGCAGTGCATCACACATGATTTTTCCGCACTATGGATTCTTGGGATTTTATACTCTGACATTATTTTACTTTGACATGTTTTGAGTTATATGACTTATGGGTTTTTAAGATATGATATGACCTTGAAGTTGTTTCTGTTAATCTATTTTATAAATTAAAAATGAAATTTTTGGTCTTAAATTTTGGGATGTTAAAAGTTGGTATCAGAGCCTTAGTTTGAAGGATTCGGGCATGCTTTTGAGTGTGTCTGAACTCAAACTAAGGACTTGGTATAAAATTTTTAAAAGAAAAATCATTGTTACAAAAATATTTTGAAAAGAGAAAGACCAAGGAGTGTGATGCGTGCAATCGATCGAGCTCAAGTAAGTTCTCCCCAAGATACTTGTACGTGTTTGGTATAATATACGATATGATTATGAGAACTGCATGCTAGGTTAGGGATAAGGATCTAGGAAGGAAGCCTTGTATGCATGTTATATGTGCATGAGAAATGCATGTTAGATTAGGGCTAAGGCTCTAGGAATGATGCCTTATATGCCTGATGTATGTGCTTATTGGACTGTATGCCAGTAATGGTTAGTCAGTGATATGATATCCTGAATCAGATATGCTTAGTTTTGGTCACTCGATGCTCGAATGTTGCTTGCTTTGTGATTTTAGGAGTCCTAGTTATCTTTAATTAACTAGTAAATGAATACCTTAAGTGACATATTACGAGGACTAAATAATTTCAGAAGGTTAGGTCTAGCCCTATTTCGAAGCTCTTGTTTTAGTCCAACCATTATAGGGTAGGATCTCTCATTTGAAGAATTATCTGGTCTTAATACTATGTAATGGTATTCGCGAGCTAGTTAGGGAAAGGTAGTAGGGACTTCTTATGCAGTTGATGGCGGAGAGTGGATTGGGGACTACCCTAGGGCAAGCCAAGGATGATATTAGTATCATAGATTATTTGATTGAGAATCATATACATGGTGTAACACCGTAACTTTTCGAATAAAATTTTCGTTTAAAATCGCATAATTCTCATAAAAAATTTCACAAAAATCTCATTTATTTAATTTACAAATCACAACTCCTTAATTCTTTGATTAAAATCTAGGATCTTCAAAATATAACTCTTTCTCTGGTATGTACAATAAACCGGTGCCTTCCCGCGATCCTGAGAAAAACCTGAAACACATAACACATAACACGGTAAGCATGAAGCTTAATGGGTTCCCTAAAATACCACACACACAACTCATTAGCCACTCGAGGCTATATCACTGTAGGACTCGGCGGTCAATGTGTCTCAGTGGGACCCTCCAATACCATGGTTCGTTGGACCCTCTGGTCCGGTCGATAAAGCTTCACATATCATAAATCACAAAGACATAATGCACAACATACAACATAAAGCAGGATAACATAATACTCAACGTAAGCATTTAAGACCCTCCGATCATACATAAGTACCACTCTAGGTAAAGTATAGTGAGAAGACTCACCTTGCTAAGCGCAAGCAATTATCCTCGAACTCGAATCTCGAACCAGCCACCGCCTAACACATAAGGTAATTATCTTTAATCAATACTCGAATTCTCAACTCTAAGTAAACCAAAGGTTACTCATTCTCTTTCTCTCTATCTCTAACTTTTGAAATGGATAAAAGACCGTTTCACCCATCCATGATATCCATTACTCATTTCTGCCCAAACGCTAAAGTCAATAGAAGTCAAACTCAAGTCAACAGTCTTTGTTTGACCCGAATCGTCGAGTGAACTTGTGACAACCTGAAACTTCTGTGTGGCACACTTAGCCATTTCAATCAAAGTTAAACATGTTTTGTTGACTTCTGGCACTGTTTGAGGGTTCATTTAAGTGATTCTAAGCTTGAGTATGACCAAGGTTGAGTTTAGGAATGAGTCAGCAAGTCGTATACTGTCAAAACAGGGCCATACACACCCTTAGAGGGAGTGTATGGTCGTACACATGGGTGTGCGGCCGCGCACACACCTCCTGGTAGCACACTCATTTCTAGGCAGCACACCCACCCTATATATAGGGTAGACCCCTTTCCTTTCATTCCTTTAACGTCCTGGCATCACACAACACCTTTTCTCTCAAGACTCTTCAACCAAAAACCCTCCCAAGGCTTCAAAAACGTGAGTAATCCATCCCTTAGCTTGTTATACTTAAAGAACCACTTCATTTAAGCCTTGATTCATCAAGATTCATCATGTTCTTCATCCCTTGAAGGAGTGCGGCCGCACACCTTCATAAGGTTGGCCGCACACTCTTAAAACGCCCTCCAAAGTGAGAGTTTGACTTCCATCCTTGAGTTATACATGACCATAACCTTGCTACACCTTGGAAATGGCAATTTGGACATTTTTGTGGGGTGTACGACCGCACACACATGTGTACGGCCGCACACACATGTGTACTGCCGCACACACCCTTGTGCGGCATCACACTCCAAGTGTACGGCAGCACACCTAAGTGTGCTACCACACACCCAAGTGTGCAACCACACACTCATTCTAGGACCACAAACACACTTCTAGGACCCCCTAACTTGCACTACAATTGAGTTTGGACCAAGAACACTCCATGGGTTGCAAGTATGGACCTTGAAACACCCCAAGAATACCTTCCATCATGAGTGTACGGCCACACACCCCTTGGGCCGCACACCCATGGCCACACACACCTTAAAGGTGGCCATACACTCCCCTCATGCAATCCTATAAGGTTCTAACACTTAGTGCGAGTAGTCCCAAGTTCTTAGAGTGGTTCTTCATCACATCTAGTGATGAAATACCTTCATTTGACTCCGTTATGTGTCATTACATGTTAATTAGGATCAAAGTGTGTTCAAGGCTTCACTTGAACATCCAACATTTTGTGTCAATCCTTCATTCAAATCACCCGAGGTGAGTTCATACCCCTACGCTTTTTCAGAGTTTTTCATGTTTTCAGGGGGAATACAAGCAAAAGTACAAGGAAACTTGTGCTCAAAATATATTATTTTCTTTAAGACAATTATATTTTCAGTATGCTTTTAACACAGAAAACAGTTTTACCAACCGATTAAGAAATCAACACGTAGAAACAGTTTTCAAAACTAGAACAATGAACTTGTGAATCCTATAGTAAAATGTATTATTTTATAAAGGATTCATGCAAATCATATATATGATTTCGGTATTTTTACTTGTAAATTTGTTAGGCTATGTTTGAGACACGTCCTTGGTAACACTCACCACAAGAAACAGAGTGAAGGACCAGCACTCATGACCAGAGTCTCTTGTAAGGAGAACGTGAATGTTGTGTATAGATCTATACGGGACTAATAATCCCGCACCTCACTGCTAGCTACAGTTGGACCGGCAGGTCTACGGGTGACAAAGTTATTAAGGATATCAGTCGTTGCGGGCCATATCCAGTCAGTTATGGTCATGAAACTCACAACCTAGATAACAGGAATTTACATTTGTAATAATGAATCAAATGAACTAACCTCAAAGTAATAACCGATAGATTACTTGAGGGTATTACTAATAATAGCTTCAGGGCTTAGTTCATCACGGTTTTCTTTTATTTAGTTTTATTTATATAATAAGGCTAATATACCTCTCTAGGTGTAACCATGGTTTTTAAAAAGAAAACTGCTTTTCGAGTACGGTAGATACTTGCGCACCTCATTTTAGAACAAATAATCAATCATCAACCTTTAAGGAAAATATAGGAATCTCCCACGATCACCCGGCTACTCAAAAACAGATTGTTTAATATGAAATCAATGGATATTCATATTCCTTTCACGACTCCTTGGATTGTACATATCTTGTATGAATCCGGAAGCCATGGAAGGAATGGGTTTTTCAAACGCGCTTTTCATTAGAAAATATAGGATTTTCTTGAAGAAAACTTTTCAAAAGGATTCAAAACACTTTTCCACCAAAACTAAATGCTTATGAACTCACCAGCTTTATGTTGATATATTTTCAAAACTGCTTGTATTCTCAAGGAATTAGTAGACAGGTATTTCCAGGAATTCAAAGAAGTCAAAGCGTTAGAGTCGCACCTTTCTATTTTACTTTTGATAAGAACAAAACCATGTATTAAAAAATGTAAAACTTTTTCACATATGTATTTAATCCCTATTTATGTTTACTATGCTTGCTATGATACAATTGTTGTGATACTACGCATGACGTCAGCCACCCCCGAACGTTTTCGTCGTGCCGGTTCGGGGGTGTGACAGATTGGTATCAGAGCCTTTGTTTATAGTGAACTAAGTATACTGAAACTTAGATGGTATAAAACTATAAATATTAAGGGGCCTAAGTGCTCTAAACTAACAGTATACTTTAAAAAATACAAGTATTTTTATAAAAGTATATAAGCATACCCGAGTATTAGAATCCGTGTCGTAAGTAGAACAAAACAAAAGTATTTGGATGTTGGACATCGCGGTTAAACCTGGGCAGTTATGGAATCATGTTTAGGGTCAAAATGGCCTGATCAACTATATTTATTCGAGACATTACCAGCATGTGCTTGGGAGTGACCGTGGTGTCGCAGCAAGTCTAAAACTTACCTAGGTACCAGAAAAGTTCTAGAGTCAAACGTAACGGTTAAAATAGTATAGGAGTATTTTAGGATGCTATAACGACCAAACTGGAAACTTACCCAGGAATCCATCCCTCGAGAATCAATCATGAAACTATAATACATTGGAAGTATCATAAGATTTGATGCCTAATAACTATCCCTTTACCCCTTATCTCACGTAGATAGCATGGTCGGATTCTCTCTCCCAAGCAACCTGTATTTTCCCAACCAAGGAAATATTGGATGGCTCGAGGCAGAGCTAGAAGAAAATCACGAAATTCCCTTGGACGATCACTTTGCAGAACAATTCCCGGAAGAGGCTGACCCAGAACCTAAAGTCGAGAACCTACCTCCAGTAGCCTCGATACCAAATCCTAACCCCCGACTTGAGTTCGAAGGACCAACGCCTATGTGGGTCGGAAGCCTGGATAGGTGGAGTCACGAACAAGGCCAACCCTGCCCGTATAATGGGGATCGCCGCTTCTATAATGTAGATGGAGGAGGCTCTGCAGATAGAGCCCTTCCAATCATAGTCCGCCGAGTGGCCCGTAATGTCGAAATGAACGTGGCGGCCATTCAACAAATTGTGGAACTCGAGGCAGAATAGGATGCCAACACAAACCGCATTCGCAGTCTTGAGGTTGTTGATGGGAGGATTTTGAGAGACAATGAAGCCCAACAGCGAGAGCTACTTGCAACTCGAGCTGAAGTCGTAGAGCTTCAAGCACGCCAATCAGTATACGAGAGTCGCCTGCTTGAAATGGAGCGCCAGTTGACTAACCTAAGGTTCCACCCTAGAAGTGCCTGTCGCCAGTAGAAAATATTCTAGTTGTCCTTCCTTTTGGTCTAAAGAATTGCTTTCCTATTTATGTTCCAAGTAGCTCCTTTCTCTATAGACATTCTTGCCTTGCAAGTACCGATTTGCTAGTTCCTTATTGTTCCTCTGTTAGTATGTGGTAGACCTACTCCTAGATCAAAATTTTCAAACTCTGTGTAATCTTGATATCGATAATGGTGGAAACTATCATATTTCAGTTAAAGATTTCCATTGTCAAAAGTGTACCTCAGATCGATGGCATGAAAAGTAAGAAACTTTATCAAGGTCCCATCATTGTTTTGTCCTCAAAACGTGAATCATGAGATGTACTTAGACAATTATTCCTTTTCCCCATCAATTTCATACCAGCTTCGATATCCTAATCGGCACGAATTGGTTAAGCCTCAAATCGTGCTGATATCCTTTGCTTCGAGGAAGCGATTCGTCTCAATCTTCCCTTCAATGAAATGCTCACTGGTCTCAGTGATAAGATTTTTCGAACCTTCGTATCATTTCCTGCGTCAAGCCTAGGATCATCTGCGGAAGGAATGCTATGCATTCCTGGCTCATGTTGATAATGAGATGCAAGAAGTTAAAGACCTCAAGAGCATCTTCGAAGTCTGCAACTTTTCCGATGTCTTCCCCAAAGACATTCAAGGGATTTCTTCCGAGTGCCACGTTGAATCCCATATCGACTTGATCCTTGGAACTACTCTTATAGCCAAATCTCCATATCATCAAGAGCCGACGAAAATATGAGAATTACTCAGCCATCCCGATGAGCTGAGCAACCAGGAGTTCGTAAACTTATTGTATGTAAACTTTGTGTGCTCAAATATTTTCTATCCTGGCTAAGACCATATCATGGGGATGTGGGTCGAATCAATGAGAGTCAGATAAGCAAAATGGGAAATCTCAAGCATAGATAAACATGTAGGATACATCCAAAGGCAACCATTATTGCTCACAAGCTTCTTTTCTTGACATGTACCAGATCATGCCTCCTAAGAAACATAACCAACCCACTGGTAAGACCCCAATCCTTCAGATGGATTCAACTACGATTCGAGCTACTGTCACAGCAGCGGTGACAGCCGCCCTAAATGTTCTTAACGCTAACAACACAAATATGGGTGGAAGTGCTAACAGTAATCCGAGTCTTGGTGTTAACCAATCTCAACAACAAGTGCCTACTAGAAAGGACACACCTAACCTTCTAACACGAAAGTTCAAAGGAAGTTGTTCAACCCAAAGACCTAATGAGAGGCAATGATTTGGGACAGTCAGTACCCTAATGAGAGGCAACCGGAGATACCTGAATGGAAGTAGGAGTGGATCACTATGGATTTCATAACCAAGCTACCCAAGACAACGGGTGGGCATGATACCATATGGGTCATCGTCGATAGATTGACCAAGTCCGCGCACTTCCTGCCCATCAAAGAAACAGACAAGATGGAGAAGCTCACAAGTACATATATTAGGGAGATCGTACGGCTGCACGGTATTTGTCACACCCCCAAACCAAGGATGGCGGAAACGTCCGGGGGTGGAGGACTTCATGTATAGCATCATAACCACAATTTTAATAGTAATTTAAGCAAACACAACCAACATATATATAATTGAAAAAGTTACATCACTTGTATGAATTACATGTTTCAAAATCAATTACAATATGTTGTCAAAATGTGAAAAGTTTGACGCCTTAACGTCCCATCCTCAAAAGCACTTGATAACCTGATTAGTGTTTTCCTGTGAATACAAGTTGTTTGAAAAGTGTCAACACAAAGGTTGGTGAGTTCATAAGCTTTTATTAATAAACTTAGTAGAAGTATTTCACATGTAAATGTCGCGTTTGTTTCAGAAAATCCGATATTTCCCTTGAAATCCGAGAAATGTAGCCTTATAACCAAAGACTAGAGTGTATGAGAAATCATCGTTTCTTAGTAAAAATGTTGTGAGTTTAAAATGTTATGGAAAGTAAATTTCTTTTATCAACCTAAAACCTACTTCGGTTTTATGAAACCCCGTAAACTTCATGAATTGTTATCCCCCTAAGTGAGTCGCTATAATCATACTGTGACTATGTGAACCTGCCACAACGTTTCTCAAGCGTCGCGAAAATGAAATGACATTTGTCACCCGTAGACCTGCAGGTCCCACTGTAGCTAGCAGCAAGGTGTGGGGTGTCAAACCCAATATAGATCTATATACAAGTATCACGTTCTCCCTCAAGGAGATTCTGATTATAACTACCAGGAATTATATCCCGCACTCGGACGTACGGGGAGAGAGAGAGAGTCTCACAACATAGGTTAACAAGTTTACGTGAAATGTGTGTGAATATAAATCTTTCTTGTATGGATGTACCCTTTTTTTGTACGAGTGCGTTGAGTGATGTATCATAAACTATACCTATTATAGTTTATCTAAAATGTATGTAATATGTATGAATTCTTTTATGGGAATGTATTAGTATTGTGAATTTATCAAACTATACTTTTTATAGTCTAATAATACGTGTTCCAAAATGAATGAATAATATTTAATATTTAATATGAATGTCTTAGTTTCAGTTCATAATGATAAACTAACAAGGAAACACATACAAATACTAAAACTTATGATTATACACTTTGCTCAACATATTACAAGGTGTTATGATATTTACATGCTGTTGACAACATTTAGCAATTCTGCCCTGTTTTGGAAAAATAATAGAGAAATCATACGAAGTCAAAAACTAGATCCGTAAATTCTGAGTGTTCACAAAATGTGTCTAGTTTGCTCATAATTTTTATCACAAATTAATATGACCTCTAACTTGGGTGAAAAAGTCCAAAATCACAGACTGGTCCGGATTGTCGTTTGAAATGATAGGCAGTTTTGTAAAAATCACCATAAATTGTAGAAAAATCGTATGGAGATGTGCAAGTAGCCATTTTAAAGATAAAAACTTGAACTATTTGCACCTTGTACAGTTTTGAAAACAAAAATATTTAAGATGCCCAAAACAGTCCGTGAATGGAGTTGAACTTTTCTGATGAAGGCTGTTAGAAAAATTTAGATATGTTCTTAGTGTTTTAACTTGTATTCCCCCCCTGAAAACTTGAGAAAACATGAAAATGTAGGGGTATGAACTCACCTTGAGTGATTTCAGTAGATAAGTGTTGAAGAAGGAAAGTGTTCAACCCAAGAACACTTGAAGAATCACTTGAAGATTCGAAGATCTAACACAATTATGAGAGAGTTTGTCTAAGATATCCATGATTTGAGTGGAAATAAATGAGATAATCATAAAGAGAATGGATTATGCTTACCAAATGTGGAGGAAAAACTCAAGATCAGCCCTTGAATCTCGAATTTCTAGAGAGAGAAAGTGAGAGAGGAAAGAGTTTGATCTTCTTGTGAGATGAGAGCAATTGAGAGAAGTGAGGAGAGAGGATGAATAATCAGCCCTCAAAAACGTGGGAAGAGGGATAATTGAGTGGAAAAGACATTGATGTGACCTAGGTAAGGTGGAGAGGTGTGGTTAGTCAAAGAGTGGGTGTGAGGTGGTTGCTTGTGACTTTGGATAAGGTAAAGTCAACACTCCACCTTTAATAATTCACCCATTTGATTTTTATTATTTAAATAATGATTTTCATCAAAATATGTTTAAATTATGAATATTTAGAGTTTATAATGTTAAAATATAATTTCTGGAGAAAATCCTGCTTTAAAATCATGAAAAACGGGCTTAAAATGTTAAAAATATCAAAAATGGGCTGAAAATGACAAAATTGCGAAATCTGGCCGAGGCTCGGCCTTTTGGTGCTGAACCGAGAGAGAGGGAGGCAGAAACTGAGAGAAGAAGAAGAGAGAAGGAAGGAGCCGAGAGGGGAGAAGGGAGAGGGTAGGAACCGAGAGGTGGGAGGGGACAGAGAGGCGCGCGAGACAGAGAGTGAGAAGGAGAACAGAGAGGCGAAGTAGCGAACAGAGAAACGGAGTAGCGAACAGAGAGGCGAGACAGCGAACAGAGCGTGGGGGCGGACCGAGAGGCACCGAGAGGGAACGATCGCTCGGTTGGTGAACAGTAGCTTCGGTTCTTGCTCTAGGGTTCGGTTCCTCCTGCTCGGGTTCGGTCTTCTTACTTTCGGTCCCTAAGAGGACCTTTCGGTCCTAAGGAACTTCGCCTCTTATAAGAGGGTTTCGGTTCCTAAGGTCCATTTTTCTCGTTTTCGCCCCGTTTTAAGCCGTTTTTGACCCGGTTAAGGGCCGGAATGACCCGAATGATTCCAAAAAGTCACGGGAAACTTTTGAGAGAGATTTGGGAGAGATTTCTCACACTTGGAGAGATTTGGGAGAGATTTCACATTCTTGAAGAGATTTCTCATACAAAGAGATATTTGAGAGAGGTTTCACATACTTGGAGAGATTTGGGAGAGATTTGACATTCTTGGAGAGATTATTCATACGAAGGGATATTTGAGAGAGATTTCACATACTTGGAGAGATTTAGGAGAGATTTGACATTCTTGGAGAGATTTCTCATACAGAGAGATATTTGAGAGAGATCTCACATACTTGGAGAGATTTAGGAGAGATTTGACATTCTTGGAGAGATTTCTCATACAGAGAGATATTTGAGAGAGATTTCACATACTTAGAGAGATTTAGGAGAGATTTGACATTCTTGGAGAGATTTCTCATACAGAGAGATATTTGAGAGAGATTTCACATACTTGGAGAGATTTAGGAGAGGTTTGACATTCTTGGAGAGATTTCTCATACAGAGAGATAGTTGAGAGAGATTTCAAGTGTGGCATTTGTGAGTGTTTGGTTCCGTAATGAGAGTCTCTTGAGCCCGTTAAGTCATGATTAAGGATCCCACACACTCCTAATGAGTATGCAACATGGTTTTCATCAGTTTAATTCATTGATTAGTACTAAGGCTTAGGAAATTTTTAACACAAAACTTTTCTCCAGTGATGTTTTCCCATTAATATAGCAAGTTATACAGTACGAACATAACACAAATCCTAATACACAAGGTTTAATAGAGTTGACCGGCTTGACTTGATGACTTGACTTGACTCAAGATTGACGATTGTCACAGTATTCCCATATCTATTATCTCCGATAGGGATAGCAGATTCACTTCGAGATTTTGGCAGTCGCTGGAAAACTCCTTGGGTACGAGGTTGGACATGAGTACAGCCTACCATCCGCAGACCGACGGACAAAGTGAGAGAACTATAAAAACATTGGAGGATATGTTACGAGGTTGTGTGATTGACATCGGTAAGGCATGAGATACCCACTTACCCCTTGTCGAGTTTTCCTACAACAACAGTTATCACACGAGCATCAAGGCTGCTCCATTCGAAGCCCTCTATGGTCGAAAGTGTAGGTCCCCTCTGTGTTGAGCTGAAGTGGGTGACACTCAATTAGCTAGAGGACGAGCTCCTGAAAGCACTCTCACGGATCCGGAGATCATTCGAGAAACAACAGAGAAGATCGTTCAGATTCGTGAACGATTGAAAGCCGCTAGAGACCGACAGAAAAGCTATGCAGACAAACGAAGAAGCCCCTTGGAGTTCCAGGTGGGAGACTGAGTCCTTTTGAAAATATCACCCTGGAAGGGCTTGATACGCTTTGGAAAGCTGAATCCAAGATACATAGAGCCTTTCGAGATTATCGCTAGAATTGGCCCCGTAGCTTACAAACTCAATCTACCCCGCGAACTCAGTAATATTCATCCTACCTTCCACATCTCGAATCTGAAAAAGTGCTTGTCCGACGAGACTCTTATAATCCCACTCGACGAGATCAAGATCAACGAGAGCCTCAATTTTGTGGAAGAACCTGTGGAGATTATGGACCGAGAGGTCAAACGAACGAAACTAAGCCACGTACCAATTGTGAAAGTTCGTTGGAACGCCAAACGAGGACCAGAGTTCACTTGGGAGCGTGAGGATCAAATAAAACTAAAATACCCTCATCTTTTTGCTTAGATATTGTGTAATAACTTAGTTGTTTGAACTCTAATTTCGGGACGAAATTCCCTCTAATGGGGGGATGATGTGACAACCCGAAATTTCTTTCTTGTACAAGAGACCAATTGAATCCAAGTTAGACTCATTTTGTTAGCTTTTAACACTGTTTAGGGTCTATTGGAGCGTTCTAAACGTAATACAAATAAGGTAGGAACCGAGAAACAGGATAACACAGTGTGTATCAAGCAAAATCGGGCCAAGCACTCTAAAACATGGATTGTACGGCCACACACAGGTGTGTGCGGCCGCACACCTGTTTCCAGCCACACACTCACCTCTATATGTAGGGGAGGACCCCCTTCATTCATTCTTTCCTTCTTTGGCTGCAATCTACTACTCTCTCTAAAAATCTCGTCCAAAGAACACTCTAAGGTCCTCAAGAATGTGAATCACCCCCATCAACCAGCTTGTATCTGGTAAAACATCTGAATCTAAGCTTAAAACTCATAGTGTTCTTAGTATTCTTCATCCTTTGAAGGAGTGCGGCCGCACACCTTCATATGGTGGCACACACACCTTAAAAACTCTCCAAAGTGAAGATTTTCGCCTTCATTTACCCATAACACTTAAGAACACCTCAAAAATCGACGTTTTGGGCACAAATTAGGAGTGTGCGGCCGCACACACACTGTACGGCCGTACACTCATGTGTGCAACTGCACACACATTTGTTGTACATTTTGACCATACACTCCCTTGTGTAGTCATATACCACTCATATACAACCTTATATGTTTGTAACACTTCATAATAAGTGTTTACTAGTCCTTAAAGAGGTCCCACTACAATAAATAGTTATTCCAAGCACTAATTACACACACACACACACACATATATATATATATATATATATCATTATATGGTTAATAGGATCCGTTTGTGCTCAAGTCCACAATTAACACTCAACCTCCTAAATTGGTCCTACCGTCGCATCACTCACTACAGGTGAGTTCATACCCCTTAATCAACCTTTTAAATGTTTTTATACGTTTTATGGGGGGAATACAAGTTGAACCAAACAAGCTATAGTACTAATAATATGTGATTTACAACTTGTTATCGAAAGGATTTTCTATATTTTCAAATTACCATGCTAGTAAAGTTGTTTTAAACGTTTATCAAACTTATTTTCATGTTTAGTTGTTCTAAAAACTATTTTCCAACACTTTCAAAAATTATTTTTGTTTCAAATCATATCTACACTAATATATTTATATAAGTAAGGATTGAAGGACTTAGAACTAATAGCTCACCTTATTTCCTGTTCTTGTTTGATTGTGGACTTAGGGTATTCTGTTATCTGTCCGACTGTCGTTGAATTCTTGGTTATATATCATGTATATTTGTGGACTTAGGGTAATCTGTTATCTGGAAGTCATGGAAGGAATGGGTTTTTCAAACGTGCTTTTCATTAGAAAATATAGGATTTTCTTGAAGAACACTTTTCAAAAGGATTCAAAAAACACTTTTCCACCAAAACTAAATGCTTATGAACTCACCAACTTTATGTTGATATATTTTCAAAACTGCTTGTATTCTCAGGGAATTAGTAGACAGATATTTCCAGGAATTCGGAGAAGTCGAAGCGTTAGAGTCGCACCTTTCTATTTTACTTTTGATAAGAACAAAACCATGTATTAAACAATGTAAAGCTTTTTCACATATGTATTTAATGTCTGGGTGTGTTTACTATGCTTGCAATGATACAATTGTTGTGATACTATGCATGACGTCAGCTACCCCCAAACATTTCCGCCATTCCGGTTTGGGGGTGTGATAGAACTGATGCAACTCGTCGAGTCCACTCGTATCCTCATAAGTCTCGTGAAGTTTCCACTCAGCTTCTCGAGTTGACCCCCAACTCGACGAGTTATTGCTTGGTCGTGAATACCGGGACGGACCCGAACCGACTCATCGAGTCAGCTCATGGACTCGGCGAGTTCATACAAACTCAATCCTCATTCAGACGATTCTAAGAAGATCTACAACCCCACACTCCAGAGTTACAATCCTAAGGCTCGAAAAGCACATAAAGTTGCAAGCTTTACTTTCATTAATGGCATATAAGGCTCATAATACCAATACATGCTCCAACAAGGGCTAAATGCACAAGAGCTTGCTTCCAGCTGAATAAAGCTTGGGTCTCTAGACTCACAAGGCCACTTATAGTCCAGATCTGAGGTTCTAACCTCAATCCTTACACAAATCACTCCATGACACAAGATAAATGGATGAAAGCCCGAAAAGTTCACTAAAACAAAATCTCATAAGGAAATGATCAAGATAGCATCTTTTACCTCCAACTTAAAGCAAAACTCTGAAGAATCTCTGGATCCAAAAGTCTTCTCTTGATTCAAGCCAAGATGCTCTCCAAATCCCCTCCCAAAGTTGCACAAGAACACCCAAATTAGCCTCTTTCTCTCTCAAATGGATGGAACTGATCTAGGGTTTCCCACAGGGCTCTTTGGAGATAAGGGAGGCGGAAATGAGGGCTTAAGGCCCTTTAAATAGGACACAAACCTAGAAAACTAGGGTTTCTCTACCCAACACCTACTTGACGAGTCGGCCCTCTGACTCGTCGATTCCATTCATTAAAGCCACACGGACAACTCGACTCTACCCGACGAGTTGGACTCACAACTCGTCGAGACACTCCATAAACTTCAAAAGAATTAAATAGACAATGATATACCTGAAAGTATGGATGTTACAATTCTCCCCCACTTGAATTAGATTTCTCCCTCGAAATTGTTTCTCCGCATCACATAGATTGACACCAGCAACCCGAAAAATACCACCGAATGATCTTATACCACACAACTAACTTCCTCCATAGACACCTGAAACCAAATAGGAACTCCCAAACCTGGAAGAAGACATACACTCCTACCGCTACGATACCCCTTCTGTCTCACCAGAATCTGAAAACTCTAGTGACCTGTCTCACTACCAGGCCGCCCTCTCCAGCTATCACCATGTCATTCGATCCTTGTATAACGGACCATGAAAACTCATTGCCCCATATGATTCTCTCGTAGCGACTGATAGAGACAAGTCAAAGCCCAAAAATTTGCAACCGATCACTCACCTTAGACATACTAAGTGCTCCATATCATACTCCAAGGAGCGAAAGGGTCACATTACACCAGGGACCCATCCACTGTACTGCAATCGAAATCCCATCTGCACCAAGAACTCTCAACACCTTGCCCTCAAACACAATAAAATGATCATGCTTGCTCAGAAGCATCCTATGACATCTAACAATCATAAGCCTTAGTTCCCTCTCAGATGTCCCTTTTAACACTGTGCAGCAGGTGAACTCTCATCCCCACAGTTGAACCTCCAAAACTTACCCTTTGCATACCCCAAAATGTCTCGCGGTCCTTTCCATACAAGCGAACTGACCCACTCAGGTCTAAGACATCAGATGACACATAACACCCCTCAAAATGAAACCCATCTTAATTCGTAATCTCATTCGCCTACTCAATATACCACCAAAACCAAATTCAAACTCGAGAGTCTGGTCCAGCATATAATTGGAACCACTAGTCTGAATGAAGCACTCAACTCATGACCCATGACCCACAACCCATGTGTGCATCACTTTTCCAATTCCTTTCGATTGCGATATCCACAACTTAATTCATAATAGAACGATTCCCAACAAATATGGAGACCCCAGTCTCGCGCCTGGTCCGAACACCAGGTTCCCGAAACTCAAAGAATAAGGCTACCCAAGCCCAGAAACTCTTCTGTGTCATGCTCTGACTAGCGAATACTATGGCTCCCCGTATTATCATAACATCCCCTCACACTAACCCAAAAAGTAAATGACTCCCCGCAGTATCACAACACTCTCTTGCTGACTGGTGAATACTACGGCTCCCTGCAATATCACAACACTCTCTTTCACTCACTCGCCATGGACTCACTCCATGGTTTTCCCCTGATAATACGAAGTGATTACTCCCATTCGGATCCACTCACTCTCTTATCACCCTATAATCTCATCCTTGAGTCATCAACCTTCTGAGTTCATTATCGAATACTCCACGATCCAACATAGATAGGTACACATACCAACCCAAGTTAACCATCACCACTCCTGACAAAAACCGTCGTGACCAAACACTTTTTCTCGCTGCAATTCACATTCTTAGATAATCATGATTGATATCAAAAAGGCCGAAGGTCTTCCATTTGAACCATAGATACTAGATCCACCACTTGACATCTCAAACTCAAGACTCAAAATACTCCAAAATTTAGGACATCATACTCGGTTACCTTGGTACACCATCACGAATCCTCATGATAACTTGCCTCAACCATTGATCTTATAATCACGACATCATACTCAGATACCACGATGCACCCTCTCAGAATCTCACAACCGATCTTCTCATCTCAAAACTTGTAACTTCGGAAAATTCCCAACTCACATGTTGGAACACAGAGGAATCATCAATGACTGAAAACACGTTGATGAAATCTGATGCTTCACCCTCTACTGATCACCTCCCACACGAACTACTCACACTGACTATATAATTAGTTGATAAATCAACTGTTGCCCCACCTAGAGTATAGATCACATTCTATACCTATCCCCTCAAATCCCAGCCATTTCACCCTGAACTCAGCGACCTAACCGCCTCGAACTCAATAATTGCAAATCCGAAGAAACTCCCTAGCAAAAATAAATTCTCTTGGCTAACAGCTATATATTGTGGATTCACATATCCTTCCTTAGGCACATACCCATACATCGAACCAGAAATTCTCAACCACCGGAACTATCCTTACGGCCAACCACCTCAAATTTACCATTACAACCTTGAAGAATTCCTAACCACCACAAGATCTCCGAATAATAGCCACCTGCCATGGAGACACTCATCCTTTCTTAAACACATACAACATGCATTATCTCACTCTGCACCTCGCCTCGACCACCAATAACCCTGGTCTCATGTATCCGTACCGTAGGTCTCTATAACCAATCTTGAACAAATCTCTGAGACTATCAATAAAATACCCGGTTCTCCTCCACTCCAAGTTCAACCATCACCATTTGGCGCACCATCAATCCATTCCACATATTGTTTTACCAGGTACGCCACACTTACGCTTGGAAAGTACCGCATAACACTCGATTATCTTTCCGATGGAAATCAAGCAACTCCGAAAATCCCATAATCCAGAAAAAATCTCAGAATCCTCCCAACATGACTACCTCTAGTCATCTTGAATGCCTCAGATCGACACACCGGCGGATACTCCGACTGTCCCAACACAGTCATGACTCTCAATCTGGAAATAATGCACTATCACATACCTTGTCTCTGATTCCTCGACCAACCTCCTACTGCGAGAATCATCCGAAAAGAAAGAGACCTCACTCTCATAGAAGGGACACAACATAGACAACGAGGGTCACTGCCGTGATATACTCCTCTTGATCACCTGGAACTGTTGCTAAAAGTATGCCTCCCTCAATAAGGCAACTCCTTGTTTTCTTTCACCTTGGTCCCACTAACAACTCTCTCATAGTATAAAGATACATTGCCGCAAACATACTTCCCAAACTCTCTGGTGAAATATCACTACCAATACTACCCCACAAGGTTAACCTCCAAGCTCAGAAACCGGAAGCTCAATATATCTTTTGCTTCTCACGGGAAACAGAAATTGCACAACTCTAATCACAGAAGGTGACGTCTTATCTATCGGTCGATTACTCAAGTCATGTCATAATTCTCCATAAAGAACCATCGTTACTCATCCCTGAGTCTTGCGACTCCAACTAGCATCTCGCCAAAAATCTCTCAGAAACTGACTTGATTTCCCTCTCACGGTATGCTCCATTTATACTCGATCGACATGACCCTTTGGCTCCACACTCTATCACATCTGACCTCAGTCTACTTAATCACATTGGATAACCGGTAAATCTGAAGCACTAACCGGCACAAATCATTGTACTCAAACCATGTGATCATCTCTCGACCTACCACGAATCATGGTACCAAAACCATGTTACCTCCTCTCAATCTGCTATGAATCATGGTACCCGAACCATGTTATCTCCTCTCAATCTGCTACTTAGAACCTCTGGAATTTTCCCTGTTTCTAGTATGGGTCCTCTGCTTTCAGTAGTATGGTCCCACACTACCTGCCACATCTACCCATACTTTCCACACGGATCCTCCCATATTTCGTAAGTAGCTGCTCAACTTTCTCAATCATCAATCTTGTTACACACGTTCGCCCTCCAGCGCATACTCTTCCCCAACAGTGTACTCATATGACTCAAACTACTCACTACGTTCTCCTAGGTTCTCACACTTCTCTATCATCAGCTGCTGAAGAACTCCTTATAATGCCAACCATCCACCTCCTGCATATCGTCATATTCACTCGATAGATGACTCCCATTATCAAGAGTCTCACAAAGCACAAAGCAAGCAACATTCGGGCATCGAATAACCTCTACAGATACTAACACACCACTCGAGCACACAAATCCACTTGCCCTACTCATGACTCAAAGGCATCACTCAACTTAGGTTGTCTCACCTCTCCTGGTATCTAATTACTCTTCTCAATAGACTCTTCAAATGCTCATCTAGGTGTCTCTCCTAGATTATCCCTCGACTCAGAACTCCCTTACTAAATGCTTCCTGCTAGATACTCTTACTCAGCACAACACATACTCAGGTCACATAACAGATATCAACAATCCCTAGGCTAAGGCATCATAAATCAGGCATCTCTAGCCCTAAACATGAATTACCTAGCCTATCCTCTAGCATGCATAATGGTATCTCATAACATCTCATCAATATTTCATAAAGTCAACAATTTTTGGTATTTTGGGAAATCACCATTCGGGCTCTGGCTGATTGTACACATTGCTCCTTCTCGTTTTTCACTTAGAGACTCTTACTTGTTTTTAGAAAAATCTTTTCTTTTGAAAACTTTTCTCAAATCCTCAGTTTGAGTCCAGACATCCCCGAAGGTGCATCTGAATCCCTCAAACCAAGGCTCTGATACCAACTTGTAACACCACTACTTTTCGAATAAAATTTTCATTTAAAATCGCATAATTCACATAACTCATTTCACAAAAATCTCATTTATTTAATTTTACAAATTGAAACTCCTTAATTGTTTGATTAAAATTTGGGATCTTCAAAACACAACTCTTTCTCTGGTGTGTACAATCAAATCGGTGCCTTCCCGCGATCCTGAGAAAAACCTGAAACACATCACACATAACATGGTAAGCACGAAGCTTTGTGACTTCCCCAAAATACCACACACACAACTCATGAGCCAATCGAGTCTATACCACCGTAGGACTCTCCGGTCAGTGTGTCTCAGTGAGACCCTCCAGTCCCAAGGTTCGTTGGACCCTCTGGTTCGGTCGGTAAAGCTTCGCATACCATAAATCACAAAGACATAATGCACAACATACAAAATAAAGTAGGATAACATAATACTCAATGTAAGCATTCAAGACCCTCCGATCATACATAAGTACCACTCTAGGTAAAGTATAGTGAGAAGACTCACCTTGCTAACCGCAAGCAATTATCCTCGAACTCGAATCTCGAACCACCCACCGCCTAACACATAAGGTAATTATCTCTAATCAATACTCGAATTCTCAACTCTAAGTAAACCAAAGGTTACTCTTTCTCCTACTCTCTTTCTCTAATTTTTGAAATGGATAAAAGACCATTTGACCCATCCATGATATCCATTACTCATTTTTGCCCAAACCCTAAAGTCAACAGAAGTCAAACTCGATTCAACAGTCCTTGTTTGAACCGACTCATCGAGTGCACTCATGCAACAAGTGGAGACCACTCGTATACTCAGAAGTCTTGTAAAGGTTCCACTCATCTCATCGAGTTGACCCCCAACTCGATGAGTTATCGCTTGGCCGTGAATACCGGGACAAACCCAAACCGACTCGTCGAGTTAGCTCATGGACTCGGCGAGTTCATATAAACTCAATCGTCATTCAAATGATTCTAAGGAAATCTACAACCCCACACTCCAAACCTACCCTCCTAAGGCTCAAAAATCACGTAAAGCAGCAAGCTTTACGTTCATTAATGGCATATAAGGCTCATCATGCCAAAACATGCTCCAACAAGGGATAAATGCACAAGAGCTTGCTTCCAGCTCAATAAAGCTCGGGTATCTGGACTCACAGGGCCACTCATAGTCCAAATCTGAGGTTCTAACCTTAATTCTTACACAAATCACTCCATGACACAAGATAAATGGAAGAAAGCCCCAAAAGTTCCCTAAAACAAAATCTCATAAGGAAATGACCAAGCTAGCATCTTTTATCTCTGGATCCAAGCCAAGATGCTCTCCAAATCCCCTCCCAAAGTTGCACAAGAACACCCAAATTAGCCTCTTTCTCTCTCAAATGGATGGAACTGATCTAGGGTTTCCCACAGGGCTCTCTCGAGATAAGGGAGGCAGAAATGAGGGTTTAAGGCCCTTTAAATAGGACACAAACTCGGAAAATTAGGGTTTCTCTGCCCAGCACCTACTCGGCGAGTCGGCCCTCTGACTCATCGAGTCCATTCATTAAAGCCACGTGGACAACTCGACTCTACTCGACGAGTTTGACACACAACTCGTCGAGTCACCCCATAAAATTAAAAAGAATTAAACACAAAATGATATACCTGAAAGTACGGATGTTACACATGGATTCGAAGCGACTTTGGGAAACCAAGGCAAACCAAGGGGACAATACGGATATATATATGTAAGGTAGTCTGGGCCCGTACTACTAAAAGTAGAGGATTTATACTTGACTCTTTTGGGGCTATGAGGAACCAAGAGTGGCAGGTGTGAGACCTCTCGATATTATGTATGACCCTGAGGATTATGTGTTTTGTTCCAGAATGGTGGTGACATGTCACAAAGCAGGAGGTTCAAGGTCTGGGTCAGGTTTATGTACAGACTCTGAGCCGGTGGATGATGGATTGCGCGAGTTCATCGCATCTGAGATTACGAGAGGCATCCTTGAGGCGACCCTAGTGATTTTCGAGTCGATCAAGGAAGGGATCATAGAGCTAATGGAGGATCTCCTAAGGGCATTCAGGAGTTACATGGCACCTGGCCAGTCAGGGACTTGCACGTTATCCTTTAAGGATTTCAGGGGATACAAAGCACCAGACTTCAGCAGGGTGAAGGACCCTATTATTGCGAGATGATGGATTGCAGACATTGAGTCTGCATATGCGATGAGCTTCTACCCTGAGGAGTCGAAGGTGTAACACCCGGTTCCTGGTACGTATTTAATTCCAAGTATTATTGTATTTTACCATGGGACTCGGCGAGTTGAAGACCCAACTCGTTGAGTAGAGTCGACTTTTCGTGCGGATTTTAAGTGACCTACTCGATGAGTATGGCAACCGACTCGACAAAGGAGTTGTCTGGACAAAACCCTAATATTTAGGGTTTTCACCCTATTTAAACATTAAGTGGTTCCCTTTGGAGCCTCCAACACCCCCAGACCATCCCCACGAAACCCTAGCCGTTTTGAGTGATTTTGAGCTCTTTGTGCCATTTTGTGCAAGATAGAATGTTGAAGAGAAGAAGAAGGAGCTTGGGATTTCAGAAGGAGAAAGGAGATTTGTAACGCCCTATTTGAAATTACTCGGTTGGGGCCTCGGAAACCAAAAGGGTAGGGGCAATTCGGTCTTTTATGGGTCCCGAGATTTATCCGAAAGGTTTTAGGCTTGGAGGTGTCAAGGGGAGCGTAGGGCTTCCCGCTACCTTTGCGTAGATATAAAGTTCGTAGGACACAGACTTGGAGTAACGGAGCTATGACACTTAGTATTTATTGTCGATTTTAGCCCCTAATGGAAATTAGTGACAAGATGATCCCATGCATGCAAGGTGGCCAGATCGAGAGTACGCCCAACGTAGATGGAGAAAATGGTCGTGGGTGATTGGAGACATACGCCCAATGTACTAGGAGTACGCCCAGAGTCACTAAACCCTAAATTTTAGGGTGTGACACTATATAAAGAACATTACACCCTCTAGGTTCATCCTCTTTCTTATCCTTAAACCCCTCTTCGAAACCCTAACCCTATTAGTGAGAGTGTAAGCTTTCAAGTTTTGATCCAGGTTCTCTAGCTCATCTGCAAGTCTCAGAAGGTATAAAGTTTCTACCTTGTTATCTTATAGCTTGAGATCTAGATTAGGGTTTGTTTGGTGTTTTTATGAGCTTTTGGACTATCTCTTGGGAGTTGAGCAACTCCAGATCTTAGGGAGAGTAGATATGAGGTCCTTTGGTCTATCTACTTCATAAAAATGCAATGTTGATGAGTATTCTAACCTCGTGCATGGATCAAGACCCATGGGAAGGTCTTAATGGGTTGTTGAGAGCATATGGAGCATGCAAAGGCATACTGTTGCCAACTTTATGCCTTAAGACATCTAAGTGGACCTAGATCTAAAGTTTGATGCTGGAAATCCTGAGTATTAAGCACTTAACGGAAAAGTAGCTTAATAGAGGAGTACGTTGGGCATACATGCAAGTACATGCCACGTACACCACTTCTAGTCAGTACGCTTAGCGTACATAAGAGTACGCCCCACATACTCATCAGTTTTGGGCTTGTGATGTTTTGGGCCTCGGGTTGGGCCAAACAATGGACTTTGGGTCTTTAGGCTTCAGTGGGCCATCAGGAGTCATATGTTTTGGGCCAGGAATATGTTTGGGCTTAGGGTAAGACCCATTAAAAGGATTGGGCCCAATTAAGCAAGTTGGTCCATTGGTGGACCGCTAGTGGGCTTGGAAAGCCTACCTAGTGTTGGGTTTTATTTTGAGGATTGGGCCTTAGTTTTGGATCATACTGGGCCAAGGGTAAAATGGTCATTTTACCCCATGCATGGATTAAGGATTATGGCATGGGCCCCAGTTTCTAACTGGGTATATTGTTTTGGTATTGATGGTCAGGAAGTGGTCATGGCAACAACTAAGGATTTCTTCAGGAAGCTTCTGCATTCGAGGCGAGTCTTCTCACCATACCAATGGGTCTAAGGCACCAAGGTCGGCCCATTTTATGATAGCTTGTATAGTTATTATGTAGAGGTGTGTGGAATTGTTATGCATTGATATGTGGTAGAGATAGCTTTTACAACTAATGGTAGAGATAACCTGTATGGCTAATGGTAGAGATAGCTAGCATGGCTAATGGTAAAGATAGTTTGTATGGCTAATGGTAGAGATAGAATGTATGGATAAGGTTAGAGATAGCCTTGTGGGTAATGGTAGAGATAGCTTTATATCTAATTAATATGTGTTATGTGGTAGATGTAGCATATTAGCTAATTGATATGTGTTATGTGGTAGAGGTAGCTTTATAGCTGATTGATATGTGTATGTGGTAGAGGTAGCTTTTATAGCTAGCATGTTATGTGGTTTGTATGTGAGGTATGCTCTGGGGAACTCACTAAGCTTCGTGCTTACATGTTTGTTTATGGTTTCAGGTACTTCAAATTCCAAGGGCAATGTGTGATGACGCAGCGTGCATTCTCTCACAAACTATTTGGAACACTCTGATGTTTGGAATAAAAGTTGTATTTGACTTATCTTTTGAAAACAATTATAACTGGATTTCTTAATGTATGACATCATGTTTGCTTATTCTAAAATAAAAATTTTACCTTGAAAATTAGGTTGTTACAAGATCCAAAGGTTTTGCTTCATTTCCTGTTTATTGGAGGTAAAAAGTCCAAACCTTGCTTCTCCTTTTATTACATACGCTTTTGGAGTAATTTAGGGTTTTTGGAAGCCATTTTGGAGCCATTCTTGGATGCAACCACAATTTTGGGATATAGACTTCAGATCTGGAACCATTAAGGGTTCCCATGGCATAAAGGTGTGTTGGGTTTCAATATGTGTTGCGTCTTGGGCTCGTTTCTTAGCCCAGTTTTGTATCCGGATAGGGCTTGTCAATCCGTGATTTAATATTTAGGGTTTTTGTATTTATAGATGCTTGCATGCATCTTGGTACGTAGCTGTTTTAGTCGATTATTCATAACGTTTTTATTACTATCGATTGTAACCCTAGAAGCCTCTACAACGGAAGTTCTTTGTCAAGCTCTGCTAAGGCGTGAATCTATTGAATCATTCAGCTCATTGTTGGTTCATTCTTTTGTTTGTAATTTTGTTTGCGTGATTCTGATAAACTTGTGTAAGATCTAATCGATCAAAGAGTATTTTCATCTCATCAATTGGTATCAGAGCAGGAGGCTGTGTAATTCATACACATCTCTTCTGTCAAAGAAGTGATTAGGGTTCATTCCGCATTCATTAATATTTATTGAGCCGTCACTCCTTAATTGACTATCTCATTAATTATTAATCTTGCCTTATATTACGTATTACAAAGTCTGATCTTATAATAGGTTAAACGATCAAGCATGGGTGATTCTCAATACAATCCCATCAACATCTCTAACAACATCGGATCAACAACCAAGATCCCAATCCTCTACGTTCAAGACTATGAAGTGTGGACACACCATTTTGAAGATTACGTTATTGGATCGGAAAATAATGGGTATCTGATATGGGAAGCAATCACAGTTGGCCCATTCGCTCATTCAATCACTTCAAGAATCATTAGAACTCAGAAGGAGTACAATGATCTCTTAAAAGATGTGAAGGACGTCGCTCAGGATGAAAAGGAAAAGTTCCAATGCAACATTAAAGCATTGAGACTAATTCGATTCGCCCTTCAATCTAACACGTTTCGATTGGTAAGTTCATGTAGTACAACAAAGGAAATCTGGGATCGGCTGCGAGAACTGTATTCCACAGATGAAGATCTGGAGCAATTGATTCAGACCCTACTTCTCTCAGAATTTGGAGAGCTCAAGCAGAAGCCAGAGGAAGCTGTTACACAAACGTTCGATCGTTTCAATCATCTTCTTAGTAAGATGATCAAACATGATATAGAAGAAAGCTCATCGAACAGAAGGTCACTTTCTTAAATGGCTTAAGACCCGAATGGAGGGCGGTTGTGTCGACAGTTAAAGCACATGATCAGTTTAAGTCATATTCTTTGGCGAAACTCGTGGGGATTCTGAAATCCTAGGAAAAGACTGTGTTACAAGAGAAAAGCATGGTCTCAAACTTTGGGTCCTTGGCTCTTCTGTCAAAAGGTAAGAGCGCAGCAGAAGAAGAAGAAGAAGAAGATCTGAATCTGGGAGACTACGATCTGACATCTGAAGACTACGCTATGATGCTGTCAAATCCCAGGAGGTTCATCAAGAAGAAGTTTCCTACCAACAAGAACCGAAATTGGCAAGGAAGCTACAACTCTGAGAAAGCAAAAGAGGAGCCGAATGTTGAAGAACCAAAGAAAGAAGCGAAGGGTGAAGCTGATTCTGGTGTCAGTTGTTTTTACTGTGGAGGGAAAAATCACTACGCAAAAGATTGTGTGTTGAAGAAAATGGCAGAGAAGGATGATGAGAAGGATGAAGAAGCGAGTCTCTTGAAAATACTGGAGGAGATTAAAAGGAAGAAAGTTGCTACTAATCCCTCCATGAATGCTTTAATTGTGCAGGGTTCGGCAGATGATGAGTTTGGTGGCGTACAGGTATGGTCGACCGACTCAGAAGATGATGAAGTGAGAAAGCCTACTCATAGAAAGGCTTATGTGGCAAAGAGTGATGATGCTAGTGGAAGATGCTTGATGGTGACAGATGTATCCCAGATGAGGGGATATAATACTGATGGTGGAAACGAAGTGACTAAGGAGCGAGAGGATGTGTGCTTTACAGCGAAGCCTCTCAGTATGCAGATCAATGAACTGGATGAACTGATCAAGAAGTTACAATCCATTTTTGTTTCGTTTAAAATCCTACAAACATCGTATGAAAAAGAATTAAATAACTTGAATTCAAGAATTTCAAATCTAGATAGTTGTTCAACTCAAACGCGTGTCACGAATTCTAATCTAACTGACCAAATGAAAAGGGTGTCATCCAAGAGTGAGGAGCGAAGAATGTGGATTGAGCAGAAGGAGTTGGAGCTGGTTAGGTCTAGGGATGAAAATATCTGTTTGCAGAGAGACAATCTTAAATTGTTAAAACAGAGAAACGTTTTTTGTTTGATTGCAAAAATACTTTATACTAACATTACAAAACTGCATTTGAATTGTGAAATAGGCTAGAAAATACATCGCATGATTTTGCCCTTTCTTGAGCTAAAGGAGGATGAAATTGATGCCGAAGCATACAACTATGAAAGTGTTGTATCTTCAGATGATGTAAGTCCCACTTATATGTTTGGTCTGGACAAATTGAATCATTTATTAAGTCCAAAGACTATAAGAACATGCTCAAAGACCTTTTGGATGAAAATGACAAGTTGAAAATCAGAGCCGAAACCATACAAAAATTTGACTCATTGAGTACCAAATTAAGTTCAGAAAATAAAATTGATGTTGAAAATGCATCTGAACTTAATGAGGACGATGACATAAGTGAAATCTTTGTAGAGGGTGAGGTTGACTGTTTAGAATTTATTAAGAGCGAACTTGAAAACCACAAAATTTTGATTTCTGAAAATTCTATGGAATTCGCTCGTTTATCCAAAAGTAAGTCCCCAGTTCTTAAAGAAAAAGTCGTTGTTTACCAAAAGGTAAGAACAACTCCCAATCAAGTTTATAAGGTCACAGGAGTAACCGAACATCAGACGGCCGAACTTACTGCGCTGGTGAATGAAGATAATGCAGATGGTTGTGATGAGTATTTATGGTCTGCACCGATAGACAATGCAGATGAAACAGTTGGTTTGTCGGAGCGAACATCATGGAAGGCCAAAGGTAGATACATGGCAGAACCACTTAATAAACCTACCAACTATGACGTACCCAGTACCAGTGGAACAAAAGAGGTTCCAGAAGAATACGTCTCCTCAACAAGCGAAACCTCTTTCAAGAAAAGTGAACCTGTTGTTCAGAAGCCGAAACAGAAGGCAAATATTCACAAACAACCGAAACAGGTGAACAATCAAAAGCACCAGAGGAATCTGAGATACAAGAAAAATCTCTCAGAGCGAAAGCAATTTTGGCGCTCCCAAAATCCTCACTACTCTCACTTTGATAGAAACTCCAAGCCAAAAGGAGAAGAGAATAAAGATAAAAGAAGCTTCGGTCGATTGGATCAAAAGAACCGAAAGAAGACTTTCGAGCAACAGAAAGAACAAGACCGAATGAATAGGTTCAGTCCTGATAGCAATAGCAACCAAAAATCCAGTTTCGGTCCAGAAACTCACAACAACCGACAAGGCAGTTTCGGCCCATCAACAAATAGCAACCGAAGGTTCAGCTTCGGTCCATCAAATGAGCAAAACCAAAAGGATCATTTCAAACCTGAAGTCAGGAAAGATTCTCATTCTAAATTCTATTCCTCTAATTTTTCTCGTTCTCATTCCTCTTCTAAGCCTAATTCGTGTCCTACACGAAGCTCTCAATCGACGAAGGATTTGAAAGGAAAAAGCAAGATTTCCTCAGCAAATGAAGACAGAAAGCAAGCTAAAGTGCAAACTCCTGAACCCAAAACACTTGAAACTAACCCTAATAAAATCAAAGTGTTTACTATTAAGAGGAAAGATAAAACAACCTTAATAAAACGAACTTATCTTGTTGATGCTTCTCTTGCTATTCCTGTTTCTGTGAAAGGCTCACAAGGACCCAAGAAACTTTTGGTTCCTAAATTTGCTTAATTTTTGCAGGTTATAAGTGACGATCAGTTCGACGAAGAACGGTACATAGACAGTGGCCGCTCGCGTCACATGACAGGAAGAAAGGAAGAACTAAGGGAGTTTCGGTCCCTTCAAAACGGTGGTAACGTCAAGTTTGGTAACAACTCCTATGGAACGATCAAGGGTTATGGGATGATAACCAATGGGGATTTTACAATCAGGAAGGTGGCTTATGTAGAGGGATTGCACCATAAGCTCATCAGTGTGTCTCAACTAGTGGGAGGAACAGGCCTCAAAGTTTCATTCGATGACGAAGGTTCAGAAATAATAGAGAAGAGGACCAACAAAGTGATTCTCAAGTCAGAACGAAAAGGTGAAATGTTCCCTTTGAATCTCAACCAATCAAAGGAAAACCAGCCATATATCTATTGTCTAAAGCTCATTCAAACGAAAGTTGGTTGTGGCACCGAAGGCTCTCGCACCTCAACTTCAAAGACATCAACAAGCTAGTCATCGGTGATCATGTTCGGGGTCTTCCACTGCTCAAGTTCGATCGAGAACATTTATGTGCTGCTTGTGAAATGGGGAAACAAAGTCGCCAAAGTCACCCAACAATCATAAATACAAAAGTTGTTGAACCACTTGAGTTGCTTCACATCGACTTATGTGGTCCATCATCAATTGAAAGCATTGGCGGTAACAAATACATCCTTGTTATTGATGATGACTTCTCAAGGTTTACTTGGGTGTTTTTTCTAAAACTCAAATCCGAGGCAACTCCCAAGCTGAAGATCTTTATCAAGAAGGTTGAAGTCAAACTAAGAAAAGTCGTTCGAAACATCAGGAGCGACAATGGACTAGAATTCAAGAACAAAGAATTAAAACATTTCTTAGCAGAAAAAGGCACGAGTCACAATTTCTCATCCCCCTATACTCCTCAACAGAACGGAATTGTCGAAAGGCGAAACCGATCCCTGTGTGAGGCAGCCCGAACCATGCTGAGTTTTGCCTCTCTTCCTCTATATTTCTGGGCGGATGCTATTGCTGCAGCTTGCTACACTCAAAACAAGTCTTATCTCAATAAGCGTTTCTCTCTCACCCCCTATGAGATTCTTAACAACAGGAAACTAAATGTCAAGTTCTTCCATGTGTTCGGCTCAAGGTGCTTCATCTTCAACTCCAAAGAGCATCGCAACAAATTCAATGTCAAAGCTGATGAAGGCATCTTTCTGGGATACTCTCTTACTTCAAAGGTGTACATGGTTTTGAATAAGCGTTCTAAATGTATTGAAGAAACCTATTACGTGACGTTTGATGACAATTATGTCAAGAAATTGAAGTCTACCGAAGGGACAATTGGAGAGATTTTCTCTCAAACCGGTCAGGTCACAGCATCAATCGCCAATCTTTTTGACCAGTTCATGGATTTATTCGATGAACCTGAGAAGGCAATTCATTCTGAAGCTGGAGCTGCAGACAACAAACTAGATCACCTTAAGAAGATTGTTGAAGATACAGCCAAACGAATGACAGAAGAAGAACCGGTTAGAAACGAACCTCCTCGAAGCAATACTTCAGTCGAGGGGGAGAATCAAGTCTCTTCAGATCAAGGTGACTCACAAATCCAGGGGGAGAATCCAATCTTTGACAGACCCGAATGTCTGGAAAGACTCGAAAGCCCGGTAACACCCGAAAGTCCGGCACGACCCCAAAGCCCGGTTACATCCGAAAGTCCTATAGCAACCGGAAGTCCAGAAGAAACAAAAAGTCCTGTAGCAACCGAAAGTCCAGAAGAAACAAAAATTCCTACAACACCCGAAGGTCCGGAACAGCCTGCAAGCCAAATAGAAGAAGGATTCTTTGGTTCACATCCACATGTTTCATCATCTGTCGAGGGGGAGAATTCCGATAAGCTTTATGATGATGATTTACAATCAGATTTGGAAGAAGAAGTAAATGCTGAGTTGGATCCCTCTTATGATCCAAATTATCCTCCTCTCATCAAATGGACCAGAGATCACCCAGTATCTCAAATAGTGGGTGATGCATCAGAAAAGGTTCTAACTAGATCACAACTAAAAGCGAAGCAAACTGCTCTATTCTCCAAAGTAGAATTCTGCATGTTTAATTTATTCATCTCCAAAATAGAGCCGAAGACCGTCAATAATGCTCTCGATCATTCTGATTGGGTTCAGGCAATGCAAGACGAACTCAGTGAGTTCGAAAGAAATAAGGTATGGAGACTTATTCTAACACTGAAAGATGCCTCAGTTGTCGGTCTCAAATGGGTATTCAGAAACAAACTGGACAAGGAGGGAAATGTGATCCGAAATAAGGCTCGGCTAGTGGTGAAAGGATATTGCCAAGAAGAAGGAATCGATTACGAAGAGACATTCGCTCCAGTTGCAAGACTGGAATCAGTTTGAATATTTCTTGCCTATGACGCACACAAGAACTTTGAGGTCTACCAGATGGATATGAAGTGTGCCTTTCCGAATGGCGAACTTGAAGAAACCGTCTACGTGGAGCAACCTCTTGGTTTTGTAAATGAAAAGCATCCAGATCACTGTTACATCTTGGATAAGGTAGTTTATGGTCTGAAACAAGCTCCTAGGGCATGGTATGAAACTTTAACTAAGTTTTTAAAGATGTCTAAATTTAAACAAGGTTCGGTTGACCCAACCTTCTTTCGTAAAAAAGAGGGTAACCACCTTATGATTGTTCAAATCTATGTCGACGATATCATCTTCAGCTCCACGAATCCCAGCCTAATAGCTGAATTCAGGAAGTTGATGGAGACTAAATTTGAAATGAGCTCAATGGGTCCGATTAACTTTTTCCTTGGTTTAAATATTAGACAGGGACCCGAAGGCATCTTTATCAACCAGGAAGCATACACAAAGACTCTCCTTGCAAAATTCAGCATGATGGGAGACTCAAAGGTCAAAGTCCCTATGGCGTTCGGCACCAAGCTCACACCATCTTTGGAAAAACCGGCAATCGACATCACGCTATATCGCCAAATGATTGGTTCCCTAATATACCTCACAGCTAGCAGGCCTGATATAATGTTTTCAGTATGCTATTGTGCCAAGTTTCAAGCAAATCCTCGTGAACCACACATGCTGACAGTGAAGAATATCTTCTGGTATTTGAAGCGAACCTCCTCTCTCGGTCTCTGGTATCCCTCAAACTCAGGCTTCTTTGTTCAAGCCTACTCAAATGCAGACTTAGGCAGATGCGGTCTAGATCGAAAAAGCACCACAGGAGGCTGCCAATTCCTAGACGAAAAGTTAGTTAGCTGGCAATCGAAGAAACAAACATGTGTTTCTTTATCTACAGCCGAAGCAGAGTACATTGCAGCCGCCTCCTGCACATCACAAGTGATTTGGATCCAAAGCCAACCCCAGGATTATGGACTCAATATGAAAAAGATCCCACTATACTGTGACTCAGAAAGTGCAATTAGGATCTGTCATAACCCAGTACAACACTCCAAGACCAAGCATATAGCACTAAGGTATCACTTTATTAAGGATCATGTGGAAGATGGAAACGTCGAAATTCACTTTGTACGAACCACTGATCAACTGGCTGACATCTTCACCAAAGCCCTCCTGAAGCAAGTTTCAATAAAATTCTACAAGGCCTAGATATGATAGAATCGGACTCAGTACCAAAAACACCTTCTCAAAACTAAAAGTTGAAAGCGAAATGAACCTAACGCTCAGTCTATTTCGGGCGTGGTTCACACGGGAACCGAAATGAACCGAACGCTCGGTCTATTTCGGGTTCGGTCTCACTAAACTTGTTTTCGCTTATCTAAAAAAGGTGATGTTTTTTTTGGTTGTACACTTTTGTTTTGTTCCTCTCTTTTCTAACATATCAAAACTCCAAAAATATTTTCTCTCTTCTGTCTTCACTTCTGTTCACATTAGCGGTTTCTAGAATATTGATGGGGCAGGTATCATTCTCACACTTTATACTAGCTAAGTGTCCCTAGAAGCATGTTGTTGTATGTTGTCCGAAGCCTCATTTGATTCTGAATAAAGCCTTAATGACTGGGTATAGACAAACCTTGTCTTCCCAATTAGGCTGTTAAATTTATTCTAATCATGAGCTACCTTACTCTTTTCTCATATGAGTTAAGAGTTTTCTGCTTGGTCACTCTTTTATAGCGGAGGTACTTTGGTTTCTTTACAACACCTCAAACATTATTTCTCCATTATATTTCAGTTCATTTATGTAACCCTTGAGACTCTCAAATATAACCACTGAGGTTTACGGTTATACAATCTCTGTGTTTATGATCTTAGCTTCGTGTCACTACGTGCTAAGTGAAACCCACAATTCAATACCCACAATGCATTGACGGTGAACAATTAAAATTGCTCTAGCTTTCACCCATGAATTAACGAATCCACCCAATTGGTTGTACCATGAAATTCTCAAATTTTCTTTTTGTGTGATTCTTATGAAATTGTTAGATACCATAACATTTCTTCCTCTAAAATCCAGTTTTAATTTTTTTTTTGGGGGGTTTCATGCCAAACAAATTTCCAGCAAGTCATTAAATATATTCCAAACCTACTTGTTCAACAGATCACATCGGTCTCACAGGTACTTCGTTTGGTTTCGGTCTTATGTCAAGATCCGGAATTCTGAACCGAAGCGAAAGCCACCCTTCTAAGCCTCATCAAAAGATGCCTTTCAACACTTCTTAACTAGTGCTTGATCGTAATTCAACGGGAAACCACACAGACACTTTAAGGTTTCTCTTAACTTTGAAGGAAGAGATTCGTGCCCGGGATCCATTGTTTCATGTCTATATTGACATCACAAATTCCCACGTAGATATAGCTTTATTTCTTTATCTTTGACACTCTATGCACAAAAATCTTTGATTTTCCAAAAATCTGGTTCGGTTCTCTACCAGCTACTTTCCTTTATGAAGCTTTGGTTATTAATAATGTACTCAACAAGGAAACGTTGTGGTTTTTATAAGTCCTTGCTTCTCTTTACTGATGACAACTCATTTAAAAGATAAGATGCTGACTCAGCCGGAAGATTAACGGCTTCAACAGTGATTTGACGGGCACGCGTGCTAAAAGGAAACAATATTCTCTCTCATGCGTAATCATCAGGGACACTAACTATCAATTTTCAATCACATCAAGCGCCGTTCTGAGTTCCGAGAAGATTTGGGGGCGAATTTTTCTCTCTCCTCCATAACCGATATAAAGGGTTCAACCCATAATGTTTTCCCTCCTCATCGCAACCCACAAAGCAAACTACGGTTTTTCTCCCACTATTCATCTTCTTCTTTGAAGCGTTCACCAATGGCGGATTCCTCCTCAGTCCATGAAACCTCTTCTCAATCTACCATTCTTCCAATCAGACCTCAGTAAAGCCTGGTCATCAATCTCAACCCAATCTCCTATGATGCATTTATGTATCCTATAGTGGAGTGTCTCAAATACTCTCCACTAATTCTCGCACTCTCCAAGGTTGAAATCGTACGTATGGAATGTCTCTCGCAAGTTTTCTCCACCGCTCACTACGACAAATCTGTTGATCGTATTTACTTCGACATTCTTGACAACAAATCCTCTATCTCCAAGCAGCGATTTTGTTGGCTTCTAGGGTTTGAACTTGACGAATCGAGGGTTAACCCTGATTCAATCTCTGTGGGTCAACTCTTCTCCATGTTTTACAACATGGGTTACATAGAAATCCTTACGATGGTGACAAAATTCAAGAAGTTATGCCTTCCTCCTCAATGGAACGGCTTTTTCACGATCCTATTCAAGGGTTTATCTGAGCGGAGTGCAGGTTCTGACGGGGCCAGACGATTATTCATGACCATCCTTTATGGTCTGTACAATGGGATCAACCTTGATTACGGCTCGGTCTTGTGGCAACAGTTGATTCAAAGCCTCGGCTCTACCTCTAGGCACACTGAAATCTCTTATGCCAGGTTTTGGACGATCGTCACCAAATGAGCTATGGACAAATATCATATCCCTACTGTGGCCAACTCTCCTCTTTCCTCGATTGGTGTGTTTCATACCACCAAGATTATTGTAACTGATCCATCCAAATTCATTTTTGTTGGCTCAATTCCAGAGTCCATGTATGTTGGTGTATCCAAGGAGAGCAAAATCTTCAAAACCTACAAGGAGTTTCCTCCTTCGGGTCCAAGAGAGTTGACACCCGAGATGCTTCAGTCTATTAATGAAGCAGACAAACCTGCCACCAGGGGCAAGAAACTAGAGAAGGGGAAAATCAAGAAAGCTGCAAAAGGAGCAAAAGGCCCTACTCCTAAGAAGCAAAAGTTGACAAAAGCAACCCAATCACCTCCACCGAAGAAGAAGAAAACACAACCTAAGCGTAACCTTGTTCTTGCTTCTTCCTCGAGCAATTCAGACAATGAAGGTTCAGAATCTAAAGAGTCAATTCGAGGCGACTCTCCTCCCCGTTCTCCTATACATAAGGTACCTGTTACAACCAAACCTATCTCTTCTCCACCTATCACTATATCTGTTTCCATTCCCATCATAACCTCATCTATTTCTATTCCCCCCATAACTACCTCTACTCACATTCCACCCACTTCTATTCCTATACCACCACCCATTTTCTCTGAAGCCACCAAAACAACAACTACTGGAGTTCGAACCAACGTATCTGATATGGGGGATCGTACTTCAGCACCCGAACATATACCTACACCCGAACCAACTTCAGCACCCGAACCTACTCCTACAACTGAACCATCCACATCACCCTTATCTCCCACTCACTCAGCCGAAACTGAGACATTTCTAGGAGGGGAAGATATGACCTTCGATTCCATTTACTATAGCCCTTACCAGGTTCAAAGTGATGATGATGATGATGCTCCTGTCACCAAAAAGCACATCAAGGAACTCCACGAGAAGATTGATAATCTCTTAGCTTCTTCCTCTTCCTCAACGTCCCATATCTCGGAAGCTGTCATTAAGGGGATGGTGGATACTTTCATCAAAGCACACGAAGCCTCAATCAACTCCGCTACTGCTGTCATCGACAAATCCATAAAGGCTTGTGCTGTGGCGACCGAAAAAGTCGAAAAACTATTTCAAGATGCTAACATCTTTCTGGAGTCTTTATAGGGGAAGCCGAAAGTAATGCCACAAAGGTTAGTTCGGTTGTGGAGAAGCTGGTCACTTCCCTCGAAACAGAAAAACAACATTTCTCCAATCTTCGTCAAACCCTCAAAGAAGACAATCAATCTTTTTAGACATCCGTTGAAGATCATCTGCTCCAGTTCCAACAAACCCTTGCAACGGAATATTCTTCAAGGGATGAGCTTGCCCGAAAGACATCTGAGCTCCAACTTACAAGTCATCAACTTTCCTAAGCAGAGAAGGAGGTCGACACTTTTCGGTTGGAGAAAGTCGTGATCAAAAGTTGTGTTTCAGATGTCCACGGAGCCCTCTCTAATATCATTGAAGCCTATGATCCGATTCTCAACTACTCAGTGAGGCGAACTCTTGCTGAGAAGCTTGCTCCTACCATTGCCTTGCTTACCCGAATTGAGGGGCTTCATGAGCAAGTGGACCATCCGAAACAAGGGGGAGAAAAGACTTCAAAGGGCACAACTCAATCTCAACCTCCTCCTATTTCCAAAGCTCAATCTCAACCACTTCCAGTTTCTTCATCAGTTCCACCTAAAGCAACCGAACCAACAACTGTTCCTGCATCAGGTTCGGGTGCTCAAGACAAAGGCAAACAGGTTCTTAATGACAGTGATGGAAGTGAAGATAAAGAAACTATTGCTGACATTCTGAAGAAACAAGCCAGGGAGAAGTAGCTTGATACAAATGCTCGGATTGCTAGGGAGGTTGAAGCTAATGAAAGGAAGATAAAGGAGGCTCATGATCTCCTTGAAAGCCGAAAAACCCTATTCCCTCCTTGGACTCTTGAAAATCTTGTCAAAGAAGCTATCGAGTCCTCCAACATCCTTTGGCTTGAACCCGTGATCTCCTTGGACTGGGTCAATTCGGTTGATTCTCAGTTTGACATGCCCTTGACCCGAAAGGCTTTCATCTTTCATGCATTCTCCCACATAGATGAAGTCCCTCATCCTCACCCGAAGGTTTATAAGGAACTTATCGATTTCTATCCGAGGACTGCTCAACCTCAGTATCAGACGTGGAGTGCACAGAAGATTATCAACTTTCGGGTTCTCAAACCTGTTCAGGAGGGTAACTTCACAAATGTCAGATTCAAGGTCTTGAGGGGGTCTGACAAAACCGAACATGCCATCTCTCTCGCTGATCTTCCCAATCTAAATCCTCATGACTGGATAATCCTGCACAACATCCTCCTCATCAATGAAATGGAATATGGGCCGATCATAGATCATTTCAAGAGGATGTTGGTGTGTTACATTTTGGAGGTTGCCAAGTTGGATCAAGAAGTTGCAAGTGTCCTCGAAAAGAAGCCTACTATCACTCCAGTTGGTTCTGCAAGCGATTTGAATAGAATGCAGACGGGGAAGATTGACCCAAAGCGAAACTCAGTCATGTTCACCAGGGCAGAAGGTCAGAAATGCCTATTCGCTTTGGCTAACAAACATCTTTACACCACTTCCTGCTTGGAGCATGTTCTGGGGATCATCAATCGATGCAAGCAGAATTCTGAAAGTGATAAGAAATACTTCAACGACATGATCAACTGGTATATTCATTTCCGACAAACACTTCTGGCCATTATTCCATGCTTGTTCAAGACTGTGAAGAAAGCTGGTGCCGCAGGTGCAAGTAAGTCGAAGTAAGGTCTCGCCCAAATTGACGCAAAGGGGGGGATTGTTGGGTTCAATATGTGTTACGTCTTGGGCTCGTTTCTTAGCCCAGTTTTGTATCCGGATTGGGCTTGTCAATCCGTGATTTAATATTTAGGGTTTTTGTATTTATAGATGCTTGCATGCATCTTGGTACGTAGCTGTTTTAGTCGATTATTCATAACTTTTTTATTACTATCGATTGTAACCCTAAAAGCCTCTACAACGGAAGTTCTTTGTCGAGCTCTGCTGAGGCATGAATCTATTGAATCATTCAGCTCATTGTTGGTTCATTCTTTTGTTTGTTATTTTTTTTGCATGATTCTAATAAACCTGTGTAAGATCTAATCGACCAAAAAGTATTTTCATCTCATCAAGGTGCCAACTTTATGGCCATGGGAGACCCATGCATCTTGTAGACCTCTTTTTATGGCTTTTTTAGCCAAATACCCCATACATGTACATCAAGTTTGAAGATTTACGTATAAAACGGATACTAGGAGGCCAGATCTATGGTTTTGACAAGTTAAGACACATTATAATCGACTGTATAGTTTTAGACATAGAGGGACTCAACGAGTCGTTCTTGGTGCTCGGTGAGTCGGGTGCATTTTCCACCAAATCCTTCTGTTTTTGGACCAATTGTTAAGATTGAAGGTTTCTCCAGTTGTTTATGTTCATTAGGGACCTGAAAGTCATTGGACTCAATGAGTGGATTAATAGACTCGGCAAGTTCAAGGCAATGTCCCAGCCACATGAAGACAGACTCAGCAAGTTCAAAGGGAACTCGGCGAGTCATAGACTGAACATCTTCTTATGGATGAAGGTGAACTCGGCGAGTTCAAGGACGAAGTAGGTGAGTCGGTTGAAGATTGTTCGATGTGTTGTTGAAGGCGAACTTATTGAGCTTTTACTAGACTCGACAAGTAGGGATGGGATTACGACATTTTGTGGATATGGTGACTCGACGAGTTTACGGGCTCACTCAGTGAGTCGAGTCAACGAAAAAGTTGACTTTGACCATGGATTTAACCTTGACTTTGACTTGGACTGAGTGACCCATGTAAGGGTTACGAGTATGAGTTGTAAGGATTGAGGAGACGGGGAGAGTCGATTTCCACATCGAGATCAGTGCAGACACTACACGACTTCGAGGTGAGTTTCATTCTAGTAGGGGTGGGTCTATGGCCACAATGTCGGCCCACAAGTGAGAGTATTGGATAGATGATTGTCTTTGTGATAATTATATAGGATTAATATGTAATATGATTGTTGGGTTGATATGATTAATGTGCTTGATATGATTATTGTGTTTAATGTGTGTTAGCAGTAGTAGAGGTGAAATAGTCCCCGGTTACCAGTTGAAAGATACCAAAATGGAGGTTAGCTCCCAGTTAACAGTTGAAAGATACCGAATGGGAGGTTAGTTCCCAGTTACCGGTTGAAAGATACCAAGGAGGAGTCCAGCTCCCGGCTATGCCTGGCGGTTACTGGTTGAAAGATACTAAGGATTTTGCATTATTTGGCATGGGTATGATGGGGGAACTCACTAAGCTTTGTGCTTACGGTTTTTAGTTTTGGTTTCAGGTACCTCTTCATCCAAGGGGAAAGAGTTGGCGGTGTAGCAGCGCATCACACATTTGTACATGATTTCCGCATTTCAGAAGCCTGGGATTTGTACTCGGATATTATACTATTCGTTGAAATGTTTTTGAAACTTATGACTTATGAATTTGTGGTAAAAAGGAATCATAATGTTGTTTTTGATAAATATATTTTAATAAGTAATACATTTTCAAACAAAAAAATTTGGTTTCCGATTTTGGGGTGTTACAAGTTGGTATCAGAGCCTTGGTTTGAGGGATTCGAGCACACCTTTGGGGGTGTCTGACCTCAAATCGAGGGCTTGAAGGGTTTTTACAAGAAAATTGGTTTTCTAAAATTTAAAATAAGAATTTTGAGAATGAACAAGGTGTGTGATGTGTGCGACCAACCGAGCTCGAGTAATTTTTCCCCAAAATACCCATATTTGTTATGTTATGTTATATGATATGATTATGAGAACTACATGCTAGAATAAAACTAAGGATCTAGAATGGATGCCTTATATGCCTATTGTATGAGCTTATTAAGTCGTATGTTGGGGCCATCTGGTCAGTAGTAGGATAGACTGATTGGGTTATGTTTGATTTGGTTACTCAATGCACGAATGTTGCTTGCTTTGTGCTTATAGGGGTTCTAGCTAGCCTTAGCCAACTAGTAAGTAGATATGTAATAGTATTCACAAACTATTTAGGGAAGGATGGTAGGGACTCCTTGTGTAGTTGATGGCAGAGAGTAGGTCAGAGAGGGCTCTAGGTCAAGCCTAGGAAGAAATTAGCTTGGAGAGCAAAATTGGTAGAAGGAATTTTGTGAAGTCAAGGCAGTCCTTGAGGAAAGTACGGATAGATGTGGAAGGTAGTATGGGTCCGTACTACTGGAAGCAGAGGATCCGTACTTGAGTTGAGGGAGGCTGAGATGGAACCAAGGACATGGAGAGCATGCGAGACCTATCGAGAGTATGTATAACCCTGACGTTTATATGTTTTATTTCATAATGGTGGTTACACGTCATGGAGAGGGAGGTTTAGGGTCTGGATTCGGTTCTAGATCGGGCTTGGGTGTGAGATCCGAGCAGGTTGATGATGGGCTACACGAGTTCATCGCATCTGAGATCATGAGAGGTATCCTTGAGCAACCCTGGTTATTTTCGGGTCAATCAAGGAGGGGATTGTTGAGCTGATGGATGATCGCCTCCGAGCATTCAGGAGTGACTTGGTGTCCAGCCAGTCGGGTACACGTACACTATCCTTCAAGGACTTTCGAGGGAGTGGTGCGCTAGAGCTTCACGGGGTGAAGGACCCCATTATGGTCAGGAGATGGATTGCATACATCGAGTCTGCACAGTTGACGAGCTTCTGCCCGGAGGGGTCGAAGGTCCGCTTTGTTGCGGGTTGTCTGAGGGATCGAGCCAGAGATTGGTGGGAGTTAGTGGGTGATTCACTGGGGGCCCCAGCCAGTGAGGCTATGACTTGGTCAGATTTTGTGACCAGGTTTAGGGCTGAGTTTGCGCCGACTATGGAGCTTCAGTAGTTAGCCAGAGAGTTTCTTGATATGAGGCAAACTACTGAGACATTGGCGAAGATCACCACCAAGTTTCGAGAGAGGGCCTTGTTGGTACCTCGGTACGCAGGGGATGAGGGATGCGGAAGACCCGCTATCATGATATGTTGAGGGTTGATATTCGGGAGCATGTCGGTTATTCTGTTTTCCCGACTCTGGATTCAATGATTGCCAAGGAAAGGGAGAGGGGGATTGATTTAGAGCGCCTCAGGAAGAGGAAAGTGGAGACAAGACAGGTTGATGGGGTTTCGAGGAAGAAACCCAAGGGATTTAACGCTAGGTCGAAGGGCTAGCAGGGCCGGGACCACTGTGGGAAATGCGGTAGGTCACATGAGGGAGTTTGTCGCACTGGGTCAGGATTAGGCTATTATAAGTGCGGCAAGACTGGGCATTTTGGCAGGGATTATATTGCCTCTACCCCCACTGTTCATATGCCAGACCTGATTTGCTTTCATTGAGATCAGAGGGGCCATAAAAAGTCCAACTGCCCTAGGTTGACAGCAGTAGTAGCAACGTCAGTAGTGGCGCCAACTCCAGTGACTACACGGGTTACGGATGGCTGGAAGGTCAAGCTAGAGGCTCCAATAGTGAGGAGCTGAGCTTTCCAGTTGACAGTCGAGGAGGCATACGCCACATCCAATGTGGAGACAGGTATGGTTTCCTCTCTCTAACTTTTATTATATGTTGCTCGTGTTATTGATGTGTTATGCTATATGTTTTGTTTAGGATCGTTCCATGTGAACGGTATTTTGGTGCAGGTATTGTTTGATTCGGGTGCTACCCGATCATTTGTTTCTCTTGCGCTTAGCAAGAGGTTTCCTGAGTCTTAGGGCATATTAGAGTGCCGCCTATAGGTTGAGATTACGAACGACCGATTAGTACGAGCGTCAGAGGATTTCAGAGATTGTGTTATGAGGTTGTACGAAGAGCGCTACTTGGTAGATTTGGTTCCCATACCATCGCGGGGGAAGAGGTTTCCTGAATCTTCGGGCATGCATCTTGCCTTGGACTCGTCGAGTCCATTAGTGAACTCGGCGAGTCCACTGTCCAAACAACAATATAACTTTGACTTTTTAGCAATTGCATCAAGTATATAAGAAAACACGCCTAGGCTCTACTACCACTGATGGGTTTTAAGCATTCTAACACTCCTATGGTGTACATGCAACCCTATAAACCTTGGATCTATGTTTTCTCTATTATACATGGAAATATTAAATATTCCAAGTTTCATCCTAACTAGCATACTATGAAGCACCTATACTACAAAGTTCTAGTTAGATGACATACCTTTTGATGTAGCTTGATGTCTTCAAGCTTTAAGAGCTTATCCCCAATAGTGTGGAAGCCTCAAGTGGAATCACAAATCACCAAAACATCTTGGAAGAACTTAAGAGAATATGTATGCACACTAAAATCAGCCCATTCTTATGTCCTCACACACAAGTGTCATTTCTTGTGCCAAAGGCCTCTTTATATAGTATGGAGTATTATGGTTACATTCATGTAAACCCTAATACCATGACCTTTCATTTCATAGGATCCATGGGTTAAAACTCCATGGACTATCGATGATAGCTTAGCGCAACCTAAATGAACTTGGCCCATTCCATATATATATATATATATATATATATATATATATATATATATATATATATATAAGAGTCCATATTTAACTAGTTCATATTGATCACTTAATTAATTCTAAATTAATTATTGATCAATACTAATTAAATAATATGATTCCATATTAATATATTAGAACTTATAATATATTAATATAAATCATAAATATACTATTCTCAAAAAGACTATCCATATAAATGGTGTCGCTGAAGTGCAACCCAAATGGACCATGCCGGGTCGGGTTAAGTACATACCAAATATAGTTATAGACTTAGACATTAATTCAACATCATCATGAGGGTGTTGATGATTTTGTTGTATATTATGATGTATCAATCACTGGTCTGGGAGCATTTCTTATGTAGCGAGGGAGGGCTATTTCTTATGTTTCTCGATAGTTAAAGCAACATGAGGTGTGATATCCTACACATGATCTGGAGTTGGCGGCGGTGGTGTTTGACCTCAAAATTTGGAGGCACTATCTGTATGGGGTCCAGTGTACCATTTACACGAATCACAAGAGTTTGAGGTATTTCATGATCAGTCGAATCTGAATATAAGACAATGTAGATGGCATGACATGGTCTAGGATTATGACTGTGAGATTCTTTATCACTCGGGAATAGCAAATGTGACTGCTGATGCTTTAAGCCGCAAGTCAGTTAGTTCTTCGGTTGGGAGCTTATGTATGAGGATTTCAATCAATTTTCCATTTCTGAATTTAATTAGGGAGGCTCAAGCCGAGGGAGTCAAGAAGGAGGATTTGAAGTAAGAGCGAATTAGGGGTGAGATCGACAGGTTTTCTACCGGAAGAAAATGGAAGCAAATCAGATCAGTAAATGGGGTGGTGGTGGTAATGGTAGCAATGTAATCCCTGCTAATATGACCCATCCAACCATACTCGAAGCAGCCAGAACCACCCACCCTGCACGCCTCATCATGTGTCTTGACGCATTTGCCATAGCGGCTTCGGCCCTGCTGGCCTCTTGGTCTCGAATCAAATACCTTGGGCCTCTTGCCTGACCCCCCTGAAACCTAAGCCTGGTCCGATTTCTGCTTTTGCTCCATCTCTAGATTAATCTCCCTATCTCACTCTCACACACTCTCTCTCTCTCTCTCTCTTACACACACATACACACTCTTTCTCTCTCTAACTCTCATAGTCATATCTTCCAGTATATTGCAACTGGATCGGCTCACGAACTGCCAAATATCACTCCTTAACATCTCATGGTATCTCGCCTTCTTCATCTCCTCATCCACCACATACTGTGGGACCAACAACGCCCTCTCGCGAAACATAGTGGTGATCTCAGCCACCATCTTAGTAGTCTGGCGAATGTCCTAGATATCCCTCGCAAACTGTTGTAGCTCAATCACCGGTGCAAACTCAGCTCAAAATCTAGTCACAAAATCATACCATGTCATCGAATCAACTACCATATCACCCATGGAACGCCCAACCTCCTCCCATCAATCTCGACCTTTGTCTTTTAGAAGACAGTAAGCAAGTCTGACCCTTGTCCCATTGGGACAACTACTAGTTCGTAAGGCATTAACGACATCTACTAACCATCATCTGCTCACGATCGGGTCCTTCTCCCCGAAGTACTTCGGAGCCTCACATGCTCGGAATTCCCGAAAGGTTAATGTGCGAGCTCCCATCAATGCCACAATATCAAACCAAAAAGTGCTCAAATGCCAATCGAAAAATCTCCATAATGCCCTACTTTATCGTACAAAAAATCATAGGAGTCTGCTCAAGTGTGATGCGGGTAATCTCAGACAAAATAAACTCCCGCGTCTGATCATCTAACTACCCGACTCCAAAACCCGAGCCTAAACCCTCACCAATACCAGAACCACTAACCGGTCTACCTCGAAGAGTCACCATACTGAAAATAGAACATACAAACCATCAAAACATGCATAAATATATTATCGAGGAGTCCTAGACTCCATGAGCTTCTTGGTTTCATCGCAACTCTCCTCGGCTCGAGTACGGATCCTTTGCTTCCAGTAGTATGTGCACATACTACCTTCCACATCTATTCGTACTTTCCTCAAGTATCGCCTTGAATCCTCTAAGTCACTCCTTATCCGTACATACAATCCTCAACAAGACAAGGAACCCAACACTAAATCTCTTCCTAGGTTTTCCTAGGGCAACCACCACCTCTCAGCCATCAGTTGCATAAGTAAATCCCCTTAATATCCTTTAACTAGCTCATGAATACAGTTACATCTTGCCGACACCAGATAATTCTTTGAATGAAAGGTATCACACTACAACGGTTAGACTCACACAAGAGCTGTGCAATATAGTCAAAACCTACCCTTCTAAAATTATTTAGTCTCAACAACATGTAACCTAGTATATTCACTTACTAGTTAGCTGTAGCTAATGGGGACTCCTAAAAGCACAAAGCAAGCAACATTCGAGCATTGATTAATTGAAACAAGCATACCCTAAACAGACCATCCTACCATTGACTGATCAGTACTAGCATGCAAGTCTACACGCTTATACAGTAGGCATATAAAGGCATATCTCCTAACATTCCATCTTGCAAATCCTAAGCATATCCTTATCCCTAACTAGCACGTGATTCACAAATTAAAGCATACCATAAAACATGTATGGGTATTTTGGGAAAACTTACTTGAGCTCGGTCAAAGCACATACAATATAATCACCAGGCCCCACCCCGTAAACATATAAACACATAACACATACAAAAGTCACGCATACAACTAACATCCTACACATAGTAAACCCTGGGCCGACATTGGTGCCTTCGACTCGCTAAACACAATGAGAAACTCACCTTAAGTTGCAAAACCGCTCAGATAAAATCTCAGTTTGCTGGTCCGGAAAATCCCCACGCTGACATCATCAAATAAATATCCAATTAATAATTAGATCTCGACCCATAATCAAGAATATAAGTTACTTGTCCCATATCCAGGGTAAAAGACCATTTTACCTGTTCTCTTACTTGGCTCATAACCAAAGCCCAACCCATTTGCTCAAAGGGTCCAAATTCCTAAATGGCATCCCAAGGCATAATAAGGCCCAACTTCCAAATTGGACCCAAAAATCATCATGAACCTAATCCCAAGAAAGTCTATAGTCTACCCATGACCCAAATTTAGAAGCTCAATGGCCCAACAACTCCCAAACCCTAGAAGCCCAAAATATGGACCAAACCTGAGGAAGTCAACCTAAAAGTCAAACAATTGAGTGCGTTAGCGTACTCAAACTTATGCTTGGCGTACTCCATCCGGGGCTAGTACGCTCAACGTACGAGCTGAGTACGTCCCGCGTACTCGAAAGACAACCAATCCAACTCATTAAACACTTATTCAGTTAAGCCAACATGTCAAAATAACAGATCTGATTCTAGAAGGTGACTTAACACATAAAGTTGGCTACTTTACACCCATGCATGGTTTAATGGGCCCAACACTAAAAAAGAAGCTGAATAAGACTCCTAACACTTGTATGGACCCATATCTCTCATAAAGATTACATTTTTATGGACAAGGTACCACAATGGAGCTAAGATCTAACATCCATTGCTTCTGAAGTACATCATAAACTAAACTTTAGCTCAAAAGACCCAAAAATGCATAAATAACACCCTAAGTTGGATCTATCACATAGAATCATGAAGACGAGATGCTTCTGAAGTACATCATAAACTAAACTTTAGCTCAAAAGACCCAAAAATGCATAAATAACACCCTAAGTTGGATCTATCACATAGAATCATGAAGACGAGAGCTTTTTACCTCAAATGACTATGGATCTACAAGCTCAAGCTACTCCCAAGAAACCTCCAAGTGTTCTTCTCCTTCATATTTCACTAAAACACCACCAAATCTCACATTCAAGCTCAAAACTCACAAAAAGGCACTTAAGGCTCCATTCTTATAGTAGAGAGTGACGGAGGCTGATCAATAAAATGTCTAATGGTGTTATAAGTTGTTTAAATAAGTGCAAACCCTAAAAATTAGGGTTTGCCCCTGCCTTGTGTACCCCTTGCGTACTCCCACGTACGCCTAACGTATATGGGTGCATATGCGATCCAGAAGCGGGCTAGTACGCTAAGCGTACTCATAAAGTACGCCTTGTGTACTAGCTAGGGACTATAATGAGATGATTTTTTTTTGCATTAAAGGGGCTAAAGGAAATATACCAAATTCTCAAGTGTTACAGTTACAAACCGATCGTTCGATTGTGTGTGTTGGGTAAGGTTATTGGAATACGAAAACGGATTGAAAGAGTTGTTGATAGGATTTGAAATGTTGGTATTGTTGTTGAAAAAATGGTGTTGGGAAAGGTTATTGGAATACAAAAACGGATTGAAAGAGTTTGATATGATTGGAAATGTTGGTATTTTTGTTGAAAAAGTGGTGTTTATGGGATATGGGATGTGCTTTGGAGCAAGTTTACAAAACCACCGAAGGGTGACTCTATGTTCGGATATTGACAATGTGTTGTGTCTAGCCCAAATTTTCAAAATTACGATGTCGATTTGTTGGTGGAGTGTTTGTATTTTGATCCATGGTAAAGTGTCTTGACTTTTGGCAATATATATGTGTGTATATGTGGTAGAGGAAGAGAAGAATGGTGTGAAAAAATAAGGCATTATATTGTTATATTTATAAAAGTAAAATATGTTTAAGATTATTTTTTTTTTTAAAGATTTTAGCCATTGGAAATGGCTAGTCAAAACATAGTCAAAGGCAAAGCTTCTCTCATTTTTGATTGGGCATTGTAATATGTGGTCAAGACCATAGACCATCACGACCATGACCATGATCACCATGAAGCACTAGGATGGTGTGCAAACTCGTGGTCACATGCTACTGTGGTAACAAAATAGTTTCGTGCAAACAATACTACAATGCCTTACTTTAAAAAATATATATTATAATATAAACAATATTTTAAAAGCTAGTTTTTTAGTTGAATTGATTTGGTGATCAGTTTCTGGTTCAACCCATTATTATAATTTTTATCTTTTTTATTTTCCTACATACATATATAAAACCAATAATTTGACATCTATAAACATAATTCTTTATCATAATGAACTATATTTTAAAATCATAGACATAACAATTTAAAAGTATGGCGCTGCAAGTTGAAAACATTGGACAAGTCCAATAAACAAATTTTATGGCACCAATTCAACCTATTTTTTCAAAAAAACTATCAAGTTCAACTTAGATCTAAATATTTATACAAAGCCAATCGATATTGAACTGCTCTCATCTGAATTAATCGATAACATCAGGTATAAATGACAAAGAACCAAAAAACAAATGCATTTATTTACATTTGTTGTTCTTTTGTACGGTAGGATGACTTATTTATGAATTATATCATTAGAATTATTGGTTTTGCCCATTAGGTGTCAGATTTGTCTAGATCGAATCCTGTCCGTTGTTACAAAGAACCATCGTGTGGGGTCACCATACAAACGTATTCCAGCTTTTCGTTTCTGCATATATTCGGTAATTACAGTGGTCATTCCACCACCTAACCACTCCCTTAGTTTTTTAATATATCTTTACCTTAATTAATACTTTATTTTTAATATCATATACTTCCCAAAACTCAATAGACAGATATGCATTTGTAGTTCCAGTCTTCTCTCTCCCTCTCTGTCTAGGGTTTCAGAAGCGCCGCTTTTGGGCCTTTGTTTGCTGATCGGAAGGTGTTCATAAGTTAATCATCAGGTAATTATCGTTATTGTGCCCTTTATTCCGTTTCATCAGCTTTCATTGATCAATTTATTAGGGTTTGATGTCCAAAAAAGTTGGATTTCCGATCTGACTATACACTGGTCAAATAATCATTTTTAAGTTCAGAATTTCATTATTTGATCTGCGCTTCTCTGCAATCGGTTTTTATTTCAGTCGTTAGTAGTTGGAAACTGTGCGGTAGCAATGATTTTGTTTTTATACGTGTAGATCGGTATTCTCCGTCATCTATTGAACTATCGTAAGTTTTGGTCGGTTGGCTTGAGAAGAAACTTTCAGGCTTTTTCCGATGGTTGACAGTCAATTTCATAGGATGTAAAATTGTTATTTAATTGTGGTTGACCTATATGGTCTCGTTTTTCTTTTGTAAGGCTATGTTATGCTTTACGTCTCCCACTTTAATTTGAAGTTAGTCATTTGATGGCGTGACGAAGTTACATTGCTTGATTAATTTGTATTCAGATTAAAGTAAATTGGGTTTGCTGATAAGTAACGCAGCCAGTTGGTTAATGAATGCTCTACTATCATTTCTGTTTCTTATTTAGGTTATAGAGAACCTACTGGTTTGGCTATTAGTGCTGGTTTTGGGGACAGCTTTTTTTGAATTTTTTAGTCGAGGTGAGCTCGATTTAAGCAACAAAGTAACTTTTTTCTCTGGCTCTTGTTTTTCTAATTTTTTAAAATTCCATGCATTTCAAATTCAGTTCTTTGTAAATGTTGGAAATATGGATTTTATCTCGCTTTTGTAACGTGTTCTTGGTGTTTTTTTAGTTTCAAATAATATTACCTTTCTTTTATGGTGAAACAGTGTTCGCCAGAAAAATTTATGGCATTGGAAGTCACCCAAATTCTGTTGAATGCACAAGCTGTTGATGGATCTGTTCGGAAGCATGCTGAAGAGAGTTTAAAGCAATTTCAGGAGCAAAATCTACCTGGATTTCTGTTATCTCTCTCTGGAGAACTTGCTCATGATGAGAAGCCTGTTGATAGTCGTAAACTAGCTGGTTTGATTCTCAAGAATGCTTTAGATGCAAAAGAGCAACATAGAAAATATGAACTCATCCAAAGATGGTTATCACTTGATGTGGGTGTTAAATCACAAATCAAGACATACCTTTTACAGACACTCACCTCCCCTGTTCATGAGGCAAGATCAACTGCATCACAGGTTATAGCTAAAGTTGCTGGAATAGAGCTTCCACAAAAACAATGGCCTGAGCTCATCGGCTCCCTTCTATCAAACATTCACCAAGTTCCTGTTCATGTCAAGCAAGCCACTTTAGAAACTCTGGGGTATTTGTGTGAAGAAGTTTCTCCAGATGTTGTAGAACAAGATCATGTGAATAAAATCCTCACAGCTGTTGTTCAAGGCATGAATGCAAGTGAAGCTAGTAATGATGTAAGACTTGCTGCAACTAGAGCACTTTACAATGCTCTTGGTTTTGCTCAAGCAAATTTCACCAATGAAATGGAGCGTGATTATATTATGAGAGTTGTTTGTGAAGCAACTTTATCTCCAGAAGTAAAGATTCGCCAAGCAGCTTTTGAGTGTTTGGTTTCCATCTCATCCAGCTACTACGAGAAACTAGCTCCTTACATTCAAGATATCTTCAACATAACTGCTAAAGCTGTTAAAGAAGACGAAGAGCCAGTGGCTTTACAAGCAATTGAATTCTGGAGTTCAATTTGTGATGAAGAGATTGATATTTTGGAAGAGTATGGAGGCGACTTCACTACTGGTGACTCAGACATTCCTTGTTTTTACTTCATAAAACAGGCTCTCCCTGCACTTGTTCCCATGTTGCTAGAGACTTTGTTGAAGCAAGAAGAAGATCAAGATCAAGATGAAGGTGCTTGGAATCTTGCAATGGCAGGAGGAACCTGTCTTGGTTTAGTTGCAAGAACAGTAGGAAACGATATTGTTCCACTTGTGATGCCTTTCATTGAAGAAAACATAACAAAACCAGATTGGAGACAAAGGGAAGGAGCTACTTATGCTTTTGGATCCATCTTAGAAGGTCCTTCACCCAATCAGTTGACTCCTTTAGTCAATGTTGCTCTGAATTTCATGCTCACTGCTTTGACCAAAGACCCCAGCAACCATGTAAAAGACACCACAGCCTGGACACTCGGAAGAATATTTGAATTTCTTCATGGATCCACCATGGATACACCCATCATCACCCCTTCAAATTGCCAACAGATCATCACTGTTCTTCTCCAAAGCATGAAGGATGCTCCGAATGTAGCTGAAAAAGCTTGTGGGGCCCTGTACTTTCTGGCACAGGGTTTTGAAGACGTGGGTCCCTCGTCTCCCTTGACTCCATTTTTCCAGGAAATTGTTCAGTCTCTTTTGACTGTGACCCACAGAGAAGATGCTAACGAGTCTAGATTGAGAACTGCTGCTTATGAAACATTAAATGAAGTTGTGAGATGCTCTACCGATGAAACGATTCCCATGGTGTTGCAGTTAGTCCCTGTCATCATGATGGAGCTCCATCAGACTTTAGAAGAACAGAAACTCTCTTCTGATGAAAGAGAGAAACAGAATGAGTTGCAGGGTCTTCTGTGTGGGTGTTTGCAGGTGATCATTCAAAAACTCGGAGCTTCAGATGCAACAAGATACCCCTTCATGCAATACACAGATCAAATCATGAATCTTTTTCTTAGGGTTTTCGCCTCCCGAAGTGCCACTGTTCATGAAGAAGCAATGCTTGCAATTGGGGCTTTAGCTTACGCAACGGGTCCCGATTTTGCAAAGTTCATGCCGGATTTTTATAAATATTTAGAAATGGGACTTCAGAATTTTGAAGAGTATCAGGTGTGTGCTGTGACTGTAGGTGTGGTGGGTGATATTTGTAGGGCTTTGGAGGAAAAGGTGTTGCCTTGGTGTGATGGGATTATGACTCAGCTTCTTAAAGATTTGTCAAGCAATCAATTGCATCGATCCGTGAAGCCTCCGATTTTTTCTTGTTTTGGTGATATTTCACTTGCGATTGGAGAGAATTTTGAGAAGTATTTGATGTATGCCATGCCTATGCTTCAGAGTGCAGCTGAGTTGTCTTCACACACTTCAGGTGCTGATGATGAGATGATTGAGTACACAAATCTCTTGAGAAATGGGATTTTGGAGGCGTATTCCGGGATTTTTCAGGGTTTTAAAAACTCTCCCAAAACCCAGCTGCTGATTCCTTATGCTCCTCATATCCTCCAGTTTCTTGATCTGATGTACATGGAGAAAGACATGTAAGTTCTTGTTTCATTTGTATCTGAGTGTTTGTTTTTGACATGTGACTTATTGTTTAAATCTGATGATCAGGGATGAAGTAGTGATGAAAACAGCAATCGGTGTTCTTGGAGATTTAGCAGATACTCTTGGAAGCAACGCGGGGTCATTGATTCAGCAATCTCTTTCAAGCAAAGATTTTCTGAATGAATGTTTGTCATCAGATGATCATATGATTAAGGAGTCTGCTGAATGGGCCAAGCTCGCAATCTCTCGTGCAATTTCCGTTTAAGCCCCTCTGCCTGGCAGCAGTACATATATTATTTTTTGCTTTTCATGCATATGGTCGGGTTGGGTCAGGTCGGGTCATATCACACACACACACCATTCGTGTCAAGCTGACAGGGGCGAAATAGTAATATCAAGCTATGGGCTGATTCTTTTTCAAATTCAAATCGTGTATCTTGATTCAATCCTCAGAGAGTGCATGAATGAATTAGCCCGTGTCATGTGTCATCTTGGTGGGGTCCACAGTGGTTTCGGTTGTCTGTCTGGGTATATCACATTACATTTGCATCACATCATACATTTTTTCTTTCCTTTTATTATTTTGTTATATTTTTTTTTATCTTCTCATTTTGAGTCTGGGTCACATCACATGTGCATTATTTAAAGCCAGGTAGGGGGTTGGCCACATTACATTTAGGAAACTAGTTTTTTTTTTTTGTCAGTCGTCGGTAGGTGTTTTTGAATTTATTTGAAAATACAATGCATTCATGAAATCATGTTTGTTTTTTTTTCTGGTCTAAAAACTCGAAGCATATAGTTTTCTTTTTAAAAAATCATGTGTAAATCCTATTTTGGTTCCCGATTTGTAGAGAGAGAAAAAATGGCATTTTATACAGAATGTCACTGCTTGTGATGAAAGAGAGTTGTGGGAATAGATTTCAAACTGTTGGTAAGGAGAGAGATTGATTGCTTTTTGTAATTTTGGTTCGGGTTTTATTTGGAATCAAATATTTGTACTGCTTTTTTTGTTTGTTTTCATGTATAAACCTTTTCAAGTGTCAACCCTTTTGGTGGTTTTATTAGATTTTAGGAAAAAAAAACCCTAATGTTATGGTGTGAAAGGTTGATGGCGACACATATAGTGAGTGCAATGTATCATGCTTCCTGAAAAAGTGTTGAACGAACAAAAACAACAAACGTGGCGTGTAGAAGAGTATGCGTGTCACTTCAAACTGTTTGTGGGATGGAAACGCCCAAACTCCAACTCACCAAAAAACAACTTTTCGTATTTGTACTGTGAGAAAGCGTATAACATTGATAAATGATAAAAAAGTAAAATGAAAAATTTCATACTTTGTCACTTTTAATAGGTTGTAAAGGTTAATATTACAATTGATCAAAATTTCGAGATTTGAGTGGAATGAAGACAGCCTTAGATGTGTGTACAAGGCAAGATAGCCACGCGATTCATATTTGTGTTCAATGTTTTTGGTTAGTGTATTTAGAATTACCATTTGTTGGTAACGTCAATTGTTTGAATATGGCCTTAAATACAGAAATTTAAAGCAAAATAGCAAAACCGTATATATTTTTGTTCAATTATTCTGATTCTTGTATTTCGTATTACTATTTGTTGGTAAAATCAATTGTTTGAATATGTCTCGAGTTAAAATAGAGAAAAGTTTATGTTTGATTGTTATTTTTGTATAAAAATATAAGTTGTCGTGGTGTTTGTTTTTTGTCTGCAGATCTACGTGACATCTTCTGTCTGCACCGTGCAGACTACCCACAGATATTAGCTTTCGCAGACTGTTTGTTTTTTTTTAAGACTGCAGACCTAAAAATATCGCACGTCCTCTTCTTGACGCAGATGTGGACCAGAGTTTTCTAATATATTTAGACATATTCTAGCCTAAAAAAACACATATATCTTTATTTTATTTTTTTTTAAAGTTTTGTGTTTAATTTATATTTTTTCCAACTTGATTAATGATAAACATTTTGAAAAAAAATTACAAAACTTAAAAAAAAACGTTCGATGATACAAACATGATATTTTTAACAAATTTATAAATAAATATTTATTACAATAATAGTCGAAGTTGTTTATATAAATATGAAAAAAAATCATAATATATATTCTTATATTTTTTTGCCAAATTTTGTAAAACATTATTTAATACAGTATCGTCAATTTCTCAAGAAAATATTTATGATACATTTTTAATGGATTTAATTGAAAAAATCAAAGTTTTTTTTCCCATCCATTTATGTATCAAATTCTTTGATCAATAATTATAATGTTTAGTTATAACTTTGCAACCAAAGTTGTTGATTTTTTTATTAAATATATACGTTAATTCATATCATTTTTATTTTTATTTTTTATACAATAATACATAAAAGTTGATATGGATTTGTTAATTATTTATGACATAGTCATAAAATTATTAAAAAATCACTTTGAAGTTTAAAAAAATCAATTTATTTAGATTTTAGTTTATTTTAGTAGCCCGTAAATATTAAAAAAACAAACAGTTTTCTTTTTTTAGACTGCATACGTTTGGTCCACATTTTCTATTGCAGAGGTCTACAAATACGATTCGTAGACTGCAGACATATTATCTCAGTAAAAACAAACAACACCCCATTATCAATTTAGTCATTGTAAATTTTTAAATGTGTTTTGGAGGTTTTTCAAGATTTTCAAATTTGTGACCAATTATGCAGTTTAGATTATGAGGATGCAGTTTAGATTTACATCTTTGCAAAGTTGTTACACTTACAATATCATGGGCGATTATGAGGATGCAGTTTAGATTTACATCTTTGCAAAGTTGTTACACTTACAATATCATGGGCGATTTGGAGGTTTTGTAATAACACTTTTTGAAACGTAAAAGGACAACTATTCTTGATTTCATTGACACTCATGTTTTTTTTTTTTTTTTTTTTCTTCTGGTTAAAAGATAGAAATAAAAACCTTATAATCAATTGGGTAGGATGACTTCATAATCCTTGCAATGTCGTAATTTGTAAATTCCTTTTAAACACCTTTTACTTTGTGTGCTGCTAGGTTTTTCGATGTATATTTTGTCGATAAAAGAAATAATAATGTATTGGAGGTCTTTTTCCTATAAAAGGGGATAACTCCGCATTGCTGAAATATTAGATATCATAGCATAATGTTTGTTTAGTTGTCATGGTCAAATAACAATAATAGTCACAAGTTTTTAGTCATTAACACTTACTTGTAAGTGCTAAAACTTTTTATGCGGATGACCACATACTAAGCATTTCCATGTAAGGTCAATTACTCTGGCATATACCACTAATGCACCATGCTTTTTTTGGAGTCGATAGGAATAGGTAGTCAAACCTTGCAACCAGTATAATAGCTAATGAAAAGTCACCATCAACTTTACACAGCACATAGTATATACATATATTTTCGGAACAAGTAAGATTTTATAAAACTAGCAAGTGACTAAAATAATAAGAAGTATTAGAAAATTAATCCGGTTTTGAAGCCAACAAATCAAATTAATTTATAGTTTATAATACTTCTATTGAAAATCCAAAAGAAAGATTTCGAGACAACGTTATTAAAAATAGTAGTTTTTCTTGGTTTAACTCCAAATTGCCATGAGACTCACTGCGTCCAGACATTTTTTTGGATCACACGAATACTAATATGAATTTTCCATCTATCAACTCCATGAACTTAGAAAGTATCGAGATTCATCGTCGGGAAATCTGGCACCAAATATATGTTGCAATTGGACAAGAGAATAAAATGTTATTTAAAGTTTATATGTGTATCACAAAACACACATATAAGTGAATCCACCTCTCTTTCTTGTTTGTCAAAATTAACTTTAGTAGGTAATTTGTTCAACCGTATTCTCCAAGCCAACAAATTCAACTTGATTGGAACCAAGTAGTTCCATTGAGCTGGGGGTATCTTCTTTCTAACATCCTAAAATTTTAAATTCAAAGATGTCACGATACAAAAGAGGCAATATAGACAAATCAAGCATGATACTTGTGTATGGTGATATCTATGACTTATGTTACACAATATCGTTTAGAATGAATAAAAGAATATTTTAATAATAGGATTGACATTGATGCAAGTATAAGTGTTCAAAATCTAAGCATTTGGTAACTTTACATGCACATCATAGTATTTTAAAAAAAGGACAACTTGTAAGCAATGCCAAAATAAGCTCCAACGTTCAAGTTATAATGGTTTTACGCATTTTGAAAACCAATTCAAGACCTTAAATAAGGTTATACGTGGTAAGAATAAAGTTTAGTAGACATATGTAATTGTAAATAGATAATCGAAGACAAAAAAGCGGTTAGAGTTTATTATTCAAAGGAAGCATTGCTTACAACAAGCGGCTATGAAAAAATGATTACAAAAAAATAAATAATAATAAATAGGAAATCTATTTAGGATTAGCCTAACTAAAAGGCTAAATAAAATGCCCAATATGAAATAAGCCTAAAATAATCTATTACACTAACATCCCCTTCAAAATCACAATAAGCAACAATAAACATTAAGAGTTTGTCAATCAAGAAGTGAAATTGAGATATCGGCTGGGCCTTCATGAAAATATCAACAATGTGTAAGGCTCACAACACATGTGGTTGGTAGATGGTTCCAAACTCAAAATGATGGTGTGTGAAATGAGAGTCAATCTTAATATATGTTGTCTGCTCCTAGAAAACAAAATTCTTTGCAATCCACATCGCACTGTTGTTGTCACAATTTAAGGGGGTTGATTGAGAAATAACAACACTCATATCTTCAAAAAGCCAATGTCACCAAGAAATATCACAAGTAGGCACAACATACACGATAATCAACTTCCATGGAAGATCGAGAAACAAACATCTTGCTTATTACTTTTCTAGGAGATTAATGAATCTCTAAGGAAAATACAAAAAACAATGGTGGAATTGTGATCATTAGGATCACTATCTTAATCAACATTACTTTAGGCATACAATTTTAGAGAAGACGTAGAAAAGAACAAGAGACTCTAAAACTGAGTCCCATGAAGATATCCCAAAATACGAAGAACAACTCCCCAATAAACAGTAGTAAGAGCATTAAAAACAACTAAATAACCATATAAACTACATGACTTATGTCGGGGTGAGTGGCCGTAAGCTAAACCAGACTAACTCAAATAGTTTGGTATAAGCTCAGATATGATAAAGGAACACCATCACATAGAATACCAGACATTGGTTTCAATGGGTGTGTCAAGAGTTCAATTGTCAGTGAGCTTTGCACCTTCAAACACATCATATATGTATTTCGACTTAAATAAAAGATAACCCTTCTAAGATTTAGTAAACTCAATACCCAAAAAAATAATGTAGTCCCTAAGTATTTCATTGAAAATCGATGAGCTAATTCATTGAAACGACCCAAAAATCACGACCAAAATTTTTTTTTCTTTAAAAGCATTACTAGAATCATAATTATAAAAACTGTATCATAAGTCATAACATAAATTCTCGAGTATTAATTCAGGACATAATATCATTATCAGAGTCAAACATTCCCAGGCTAACTGACTATGGTGTGTGCACTGCAATCTCCCCGAGCTCCTCTTTTGAAAACTGAGTACCTGAAACCAAAACTGAAAACCGTAAGCACGAAGCTTAGTGAGCTCCCCCAAACTACCACATACCATACAATAACATATAAACACATATTGGGCCTTACCCACTGCATCGGGACGAAGCCCGGAAACTGCATCGGACCGGAGTCCGAAACTGACTGGGACCTTGTCCCCTGCATCGGACCAAAGTCCGGAACTAACTGCATCGGACCGAAGTCCGGAACTGACTGGGACCTTGTCCCCTGCATCGGACCAAAGTCCGGAACTAACTGCATCGGACCGAAGTCCGGAACTGACTGGGACCTTGTCCCCTGCATCGGACCGAGGTCCGGACTAACTGGGGCCTTGCCCCCTGCATCGGACCGAAGTCCGGAAACTGACTGGGACCTTGTCCCCTGCATCGGACTGAAGTCCGGGCTAACTGACTGAACATAGCATAGCATAACATATCAACTAGCATGAACACATATACTGCATACTACATCGGGCCGTAGCCCGGAACATATAACACATAACACATAACACATAGCACATAAATCCTGTCTGAGCCACGAAGGCATCAAACATACTAACTACTGCATCGGATCGAAGTCCGGAAACTACTGCTAACTGAACGGGCCGACATTGTAGCCTTAGACCCGTCCCTACTGGAAGGAAACTCACCTGATGCTGCTGAACTGCTGCTGCTAATCCTTTTGACTGCTACCTGACCTCTGACTTCGACTGCTGCTCCACTAGCTCCTCAAGCTACCAATATCAATATAACACTTAGTCCAACTGACCTCCAAAGGTCACTAGGTCAATTCTGGTCAAGGTCAAAATCCTGGTCAAAGTCAACCTTCCGGGTCAACCCTACTCGCTGAGTCTATCTACTGACTCGCCGAGTTCATATGCTCTGGGTCTTTCTTATTCGCGACTCGATTCGCCGAGTCAATCCATGACTCGCTGAGTCCAACTAGGTCCGAGTCCTGTCCTGTCCAACTCACTGAGTCACCACCCGACTCACTGATTCGAGTCTCAACTCGAAGGGTTTAGGGTTTCGCGATCTGACTCGCCGAGTCCAAGAACAGACTCGCCGAGTCCTAGACAATCTTCAACCAACTCGTCGGGTTGTTCATCCAACTCGCCGAGTCCATGCCTAACTTCATCCGACTCGATGAGTTGTTCATCCTACTCGTCGAGTTCCTCCTCATCTTCAAGCTACTCGCCGAGTCCACTCGAAGGACTCGCCGAGTCCATTCGGTTCTACATACATGCAGAGGACCTTTGAGTCATGCATGGACTCCAAACTGTAGATCCACTCTTCTAAGGTCTATTCCTTACGTAAAGTGGCAAACTTTACGTGTGGCTGAGGAGATCTAGGCTCAAAACACTATAAACTCGGGTTTAAGACAAAGGGGCTCAACAATCAACCCAACAACTGATGCTTTATGAGTCTCTAGGCCATGATACATTTAGATCTGAAGTAACAACTTCATATCTGAGCTTCCTACTCGAAATGGGTCTTAATCAATGTAACGACCCAATTTTCATGTCCAAAAATTTCATTTTAAAATATTACTTTTAGAAAACATTAATAAATAAAAGCATTGTTTGATCACGCCATAACACATCGCAAACCATGTTTTAATATTCAAACCATACAATCCATCAAATATCAGAGTACAATCCCAGTGAATCTCGTAAATGCGGAAACCGAAGAGTGTGTGTGTGACATGCTGCTACCGTGCTGGCTCCTTTCCCCTAGCTGAGGAGGTACCTGAAACCAAAACTGAAACCGTAAGCACAAAGCTTAGTGAGCTCCCCCATAATACCCCATACCATACAACATATAACAAATAACATGCAATTAGGAGATACGGGCCCCGCCCACACTCGTGAGGATACGGGCCCCGCCCACACCTCACTTTCTGAGAGATACGGGCCCCGCCCACACTCGTGAAGATACGGGCCCTGCCCACACTTCGCTACCTGGGAGATAAGGGCCTAGCCCACACTCCATTCTCGGAGGGATACGGGCCTCGCCCACACCCAACCGTCAACACATATCATACAAGTATCACGCAGACAACAAGTATAAACAGTTCTATCATACTGGTATATATCACAATCAACTCGACTAATAGATACGGGCTCGGCCCACACTATAATACTAACGTCCCATCTATACGGGCCGACCTTGGTGCCTTAGACCCGTTACTAATGAAAGGAAACTCACCTCGAAATAGCTGCTGGTCTGTGTGGGAATTGATCACCTACTACTGCTGCTGCTGCTCCGGAAACTCCCCGGCTGTAATTCCCACAATATACTTAGTCATACACTGCTAACTGTCCTTTGGGTAAAAAGACCATTTTACCCCTGGTCTAGCCCTAAGTCAAATCGAAGTCAACTATTAGTTTACCCGACTCGCCGAGTGGATCTCCACTCGCCGAGTCCCTAGCAAACTATTGTCCTGGGTCCCTGATTCTACTCGTCGAGTTAGGCTATGACTAGACGAGTTCATCTTCTAAACTGTCATTCAACTCCTTCATCCTACTCGCCGAGTTGTATGAACAACTCGTCGAGTTCATCTTCATCCGAAGAACACATATGCTAAGACTCGCCGAGTTGTATGAACAACTCGCCGAGTCTGTTCTTGATCTTATGAAGATTGCCTTGGACTCGCTGAGTCAGGGCATTGACTCGCCGAGTCCTAACATGGGTGAGTTCAGCTCCCAACTCACCGAGTCACCCCCTGTGACTCACGGCTCAACTCGATACATCATGAAGGGACCAATTCGGTGACTCGCGACCAGACTCGCCGAGTCACCTATACGACTCGCCGAGTCGTCGCCATGCATCCACCAAATACACCGATTTACTCGATTTCAGTCCATGCCATTCATAGATCTGGACTTCTTGGACACAAATCACACGTAAAGTTTCCAACTTTACGTGTGGATACTCACTAATATGGATTTTAGGGTTCAAAATGCCTCAAAAGGGTAGATCTAGGATGAACAAGCCACATGGGGCCATAAAGCTAACAGATCTGAGCTCCTGGAGCTCAATCTTGCCTAGATCTAAAGGCCAATCCACTTATTACGAAACATTAAGCACAAACAAGCTTGAGGAATTGCTCAAGAGTGTCTTAAGTGAAATCTTAAGCATAGAAACAGGGGAAAAACGAGATATACCTCAATGATACAGCTGAAAAACACAATGATGCTTGGATGGCTCTCCTTTCTCTTGATCTCCTTCCCTTCTTGCCTCAAAACCTTCAAGAATGCACATAAGAGCCTCAACTACACAAGAAACAAGCTTAGGACGAGGGTTGGGAGCTCTGGGGGTGAATGGGGGCTGGCAAGGGGCAGATATGGGGTTTAAATAGGGAGCAAACCCCTGAAACTTAGGGTTTCATCCAACAGCGGTGACTCGCTGAGTCCAGGATATGGACTCGCCGAGTCGCCAACTTAAACGTGTCCTGGGTCTCGTCCCTACTCGGCGAGTCGGACCTAGTGACTCGCCGAGTCCAAGGCTAAAATTGGGCAATACTCAAATAAAATTCACATACCGGAAACCAGGTGCTACAAATCTCCCCCACTTATTTTAGACTTCGTCCTCAAAGTCTGCTGCCCGGTCCTGAAACAGCTCGGGGTAATGCTCCATCATCTCGTCCATCGGTTTCCAAGTCCATTCCGAACCCTTGCGGTGCTGCCATTGCACCTTTACTAGTTCTACCCTCTTGTTTCTCAACATCTTTGTCTTTCTGTCGAGTATTGCGACTAGGCGCTCAATTTAATTCAAGCTGTCATCAACCTGAATAGCCTCCAATGGTACTACTGCTGAATCGTCCACCAGGCACTTCCGTAGCTGCGAAACATGAAAGGTGCTGTGGATCTGACTGAGCTCGGCTGGCAGGTCCAGCCTATACGCCACCTTGCCCACCCGGGCTGCAACCCTGAACGGCCCGATGAACCTTGGGCCCAACTTGCCCTGATTCCTGAATCGAATGACACCTTTCCAAGGCGACACTTTCAGGAGAACCATATCCCCGACTTGGAATTCCAAGTCGGATCGACGTCTATCGGCGTAGCTTTTCTGCCGACTCTGTGCAGTCTGAAGTCTGCTCCGAACCTGCTGGATCCTCTCGGTCGTCTCTAGCACCACCTCGGTGCTTCCCATGACTCTCTGGCCAACCTCACCCCAACATATCGGGGTTCTGCACTTCTGCCCATACAACATCTCGAACGGTGGTCGGCCAATGCTCGCGTGATAGCTGTTGTTGTAGGAGAACTCAGCCAAAGGAAGATAGGTATCCCAGCTACCACCGAAATCCAGCACACACGCCCACAACATGTCCTCCAAAGTCTGGATGGTCCGCTCACTCTGACCATCTGTCTGCGGATGAAAGGCGGTGCTGAAATGTAGACGAGTGCCCAACTCGTCATGAAATTTCTTCCAGAATCTGGAAGTAAAACGCACATCCCTGTCCGAGATCACCGATACTGGCACCCCATGCCGTGCCACAATCTCCCTGATATAGATGTCAGCCAATTTTTCGGCCGATATGCTCTCCTGAATTGGAATAAAGTGAGCACTCTTGGTCAATCTATCCACGATAACCCAAATCGAATCCACTCCACGTGCGGTCTTGGGAAGCTTTGTGATAAAATCCATCATGATATCTTCCCATTTCCACAGTGGAATGTCCAACGGCTGCATCTTGCCATGCGGTCTCTGATGTTCGGCCTTGACCTTCCTGCAGGTCAAACACCGCTCGACGTACCATGCCACATCCTGCTTCATGCAAGGCCACCAATAATCCGGACGAAGATCCCTATAAATTTTCGTCGCCCCGGGATGAATAGAAAATCGGGACTTGTGCGCCTCCTCCATCAAAATATGACGCACGCCACCGTGATACGGCACCCACACCCTACGGTGTAACGTCAAAAGTCCTCTGCCATCATAATCAAAGGAGGAAACCTGACCCACCACACGCTCGCTCTTCCGATGCTCCTCCTTGATAGCCTCCTGTTGAGCCTCCCGAATCTGCTCCAGCAGGGGAGTCACCATAGTCATCCTTAAACAAACGTCCCTGATCGGCACCGTCTTGCGGCTAAGCGCATCGGCCACCACATTGGCCTTCCCCGGGTGGTAAAGGATCTCGCAATCATAATCCTTCACCACGTCCAACCACCGCCGCTGCCTCATATTCAGATTCGGCTGGTCCATGAGGTACCTCAAACTCTTGTGGTCCGTGTAGATGGTACACCGAACCCCGTAGAGGTAATGTCGCCAAATCTTGAGGGCGAAGACCACCGCCCCCAACTCCAAATCGTGCGTCGGGTAATTTGCCTCGTGAGGCTTGAGCTGCCGTGAAGCGTAGGCAATGACATGCCCTCTCTGCATCAGAACTGCGCCCAACCCCGAAATGGATGCATCGCAGTAAACCACAAAATCCTCAACGCCCTCAGGCAGGGCTAGGATAGGCGCCTCACACAATTTCTGTCTCAGCATCTCAAACGCAGCCTGCTGCTCGGGTCCCCACCGAAAGACCACGGCTTTCTTCGTCAGTCGCGTCAGGGGTACAGCTATCTTGGAGAAATCTTGGATAAACCTCCGATAGTAGCCTGCCAATCCCAGGAAGCTCCGAATCTTAGATGGAGACTTCGGGACCTCCCATCTCATCACGGCCTCGACCTTGGCCGGATCAACCAGAATCCCGTTCTGGTTGACTAGGTGCCCAAGGAATTGCACCTCGCGCAACCAAAACTCACACTTGGAGAACTTGGCATACAAGCTCTCCCTCCTCAGGGTCTCCAATACCTCCCTCAGATGCTCCTCGTGTTCCTCCCGAGTCTTGGAATAGACCAAGATATCATCGATAAAGACTATCACAGACCGATCTAGCATCGGTCTACACACGCGGTTCATGAGGTCCATGAACGCGGCAGGAGCATTGGTGAGCCCAAACGGCATCACCACGAACTCGTAATGACTATAGCGCGTCCGAAACGCAGTCTTCTGCATATCCTCCTCCCTGACCCTCATCTGATGATAACCCGAACGTAAGTCAATCTTGGAGAACCAAGATGCTCCCTGAAGTTGGTCAAATAGGTCGTCAATCCTCGGAAGCGGGTATCGGTTCTTCACCGTTACCTTGTTCAGCTCCCGATAATCTATACACATCTGATGCGACCCGTCCTTCTTTCTTACAAACAGAATCGGGGCTCCCTAGGGTGAACTGCTCGGTCGAATAAATCCCTTGTCCAGCAGCTCCTGTAGCTGTGTAGACAACTCCTGCATCTCGGGAGGAGCCAACCGATATGGTGCTTTGGCTATCGAAGCCGCACCGGGAATGAGGTCAATCCTGAACTCCACCTGTCGCTCCGGAGGTATCCTAGGTAGTTCCTCCGGGAAAACATCAGCAAAATCTCGAACCACCGGGACCTCGCTCACGGTCGCCTTACCCGCCTCCCGGGTATCCATCACATACGCGACATAACCCGCGCATCCCTGCTGAAGGTAGCGCCTAGCCCTCGCTGCTGAACATACAGTGGGTCCACACTGCGGTCGCTCTCCATGAATCACTAACTCTCCCCCGCTTGGGGTCCTGACTCGCACTAGCTGCTGCGCGCAATCTATCACTGCCCCATTAGGGCTCAACCAATCCATACCAATAATCACCTTGTTCCCACGCAATGGAATGGGAACCAAGTCTACCAGGTAATGCTCCTCAAACAGTCGCAGAACACAATCTCGAAACACCATCGATACTCGCACCGATCGATCGTCAGCAATCTCTACCTCTAACGGGCAATCTAACTCGCCTGAAGTCTCATGAAATCTCTTGCTAAGAGCAAGAGAAACGAACGATCGGGATGCACCCGAGTCGAACAATACCTGAACCGGGATACCATTCACATGGAACGATCCTAATACACATGTATACACACGGAGCACATATCAATATCATAACGACATAAAATAAAAGATAGAAGGAAAGAATCATACCCATCACCACATCGGGCGCGGCGCGTGCCTCCTCGGCAGTCAACTGAAATGCCCGACTCCTCACTACTGGAGCCTCTGCCTTGCCCTGCCAACCGTCCGTGATCCGCAGGGTCGCTGGAGCCGGCGCCTTCACTGGCGCTGCAACTGACAACTGGGGGAAATTGGCCTTCTTGTGGCCCCTCTGGTTGCAGTGAAAACACAGCAACTCGGATGTCTGAATAGCTGAAACTGGAGCAGTACAATCCCTGCTAAAGTGCCCTGTCTTGCCGCACTTGTAGCAGCCTCCTGATCCCATCCTACACATCCCCACGTGCGTCCTGCCGCATTTCCCGCAGCGGCTCGATCCTGAATGACCTTTCGGTCTACCGTCTGGTCCCTTGGGCTTCTTCCCCGAAGCCCCTCCTGCCTAACCGTCCTCTAGTTTCCGTTTCCGGATGTGCTCCAAATCTATCTCTCTCTCCCTAGCCCTGGCAATCATGGAGTCCAGGGTGGGGCAAGCTGAAAAACTAACATGATCCCGGATGTCAGCTCGTAGCATATCATGGTAACGAGCCCTCCTCATGTCCTCGTCACCGGCATACTGGGGCACCAATAAAGCCCTCTCGCGAAACTTGGCGGTGATCTCCGCCACGGTCTCTGTCGTCTGCCTCATGTCTAGAAACTCCCTGGCCAGCTACTGAAGCTCGACCGCCGGCGCAAACTCTGCCCTGAACCTAGCCACAAAGTCCGACCAGGTCATTGCCTCGATAGCCGAGGCTCCCAACGAGTCACCCACTGACTCCCACCAATCCCGGGCTCGGTCCCGTAAACACCCTGCTGCGTACCTCACCTTCGACCCCTCGGGGCAGAAGCTAGTCAACTGGGCGGACTCGATATCCGCAATCCACCGCCTGGCGACAATGGGGTCCTTCACCCCATGGAAATCCGGCGCACCACTGCCCCTGAAGTCCTTGAAGGACAGTGTGCGAGATCCTGACTGGCTAGGGGCTAAATCGCTCCTGAATGCCCGTAGGCGATCCTCCATCAACTCTATGATCCCTTCCTTGATCGAACCAAAGAGGATGGGGGTCGACTCAAGGATGCCCCTGGTAATCTCCGACGTGATGAACTCACGTAGCCTCTCGTCAATCGGCTCGGTGCCTGATCCCGAACCTGACCCCTCTCCTGACCCGCCATCTGTCGGTCTCGGTCGAAGTACCACCATTCTGCAAAACATCATAATAATCATTAGTGATACTGCTACTTTCTGAGGGATCTCAACTACTTACAGGTTCCTTGGTCTCTTCTTGGCCTTCCTCGGCTAGGGTACGGATCCGCTGCTTCCAGTAGTACGGGCCCATACTACCTTTCACATCTATCCGTACCTTCCCCGAGAAATTCCTCGACTTCACCAGATCCCCTTTACTACTGCTACTCCCTGCTATTCCCATCCTAGGCTTGCCCTAGGGAAAACTCAAGTTCAACACGACTGGTCCTCAGCTGCTGTGGGTCTCCTCATAGTGCCAGTTAGCCACCACCCAAACACCATCACATGTGATGAGGATTAGATAATCCTTCAAGTAAAAGATCCGTCCCTACAACGGTTGGACTCAAACGAGAGCTGCGCAATAGGGCCAGTTCCAATACTTTGGGATTATTCAACCCTGATCACATGTGGTGTGATGTGTTTACCTAGTGGCTAACTCCCATTACTCAGAACCCCACCAAGCACGAAGCAAGCAGCATTCGGATAAGGGGAAACAGACTCAAGCCCAAAACTATCCTTATAACAAGAAACGACACTTAACATAGAATGCTAAGCTCATACTATTAGGCACAACCTAAACAGGCTATCCTACTGCTGTCTACTCCATTCTAGCATGCAATATTCATAAAGTTGTAACACATAAGCAGGCACATAAGGCATCACTCTTAGATCCTTAGCCCTATTCTAGCATGCAGTTCTACGTAAGCTAATAAACATAACATAAACTTGTATGGGTACTATGGGGAATACTTACTTGAGCTCGGCCGGTCGCGCACGTCACACACTTCGCTCTTTCTTATGACTCTTTTCCGGGTTTTTAAAGAACAATTTCTTTTGGAAAATCTTTCAATCCCTCGATTTGAGTTCAGACACTCCCGAAGGCGTGTCCGAATCCCTCAAACCAGGGCTCTGATACCAACTTGTAACGACCCAATTTTCATGTCCAAAAATTTCATTTTAAAATATTACTTTTAGAAAACATTAATAAATAAAAGCATTGTTTGATCACGCCATAACACATCGCAAACCATGTTTTAATATTCAAACCATACAATCCATCAAATATCAGAGTACAATCCCAGTGAATCTCGTAAATGCGGAAACCGAAGAGTGTGTGTGTGACATGCTGCTACCGTGCCGGCTCCTTTCCCCTAGCTGAGGAGGTGCCTGAAACCAAAACTGAAACCGTAAGCACAAAGCTTAGTGAGCTCCCCCATAATACCCCATACCATACATCATATAACAAATAACATGCAATTAGGAGATACGGGCCCCGCCCACACTCGTGAGGATACGGGCCCCGCCCACACCTCACTTTCTGAGAGATACGGGCCCCGCCCACACTTCGCTACCTGGGAGATACGGGCCTAGCCCACACTCCATTCTCGGAGGGATACGGGCCTCGCCCACACCCAACCGTCAACACATATCATACAAGTATCACGCAGACAACAAGTATAAACAGTTCTATCATACTGGTATATATCACAATCAACTCGACTAATAGATACGGGCTCGGCCCACACTATAATACTAACGTCCCATCTATACGGGCCGACCTTGGTGCCTTAGACCCGTTACTAATGAAAGGAAACTCACCTCGAAATAGCTGCTGGTCTGTGTGGGAATTGATCACCTACTACTGCTGCTGCTGCTCCGGAAACTCCCCGGCTGTAATTCCCACAATATACTTAGTCATACACTGCTAACTGTCCTTTGGGTAAAAAGACCATTTTACCCCTGGTCTAGCCCAAAGTCAAATCGAAGTCAACTATTAGTTTACCCGACTCGCCGAGTGGATCTCCACTCGCCGAGTCCCTAGCAAACTATTGTCCTGGGTCCCTGATTCTACTCGTCGAGTTGGGCTATGACTCGACGAGTTCATCTTATAAACTGTCATTCAACTCCTTTATCCTACTCGCCGAGTTGTATGAACAACTCGTCGAGTTCATCTTCATCCGAAGAACACATATGCTAAGACTCGCCGAGTTGTATGAACAACTCGCCGAGTCTGTTCTTGATCTTATGAAGATTGCCTTGGACTCGCCGAGTCAGGGCATTGACTCGCCGAGTCCTAACATGGGTGAGTTTAGCTCCCAACTCACCGAGTCACCCCCTGTGACTCACGGCTCAACTCGATACATCATGAAGGGACCAATTCGGTGACTCGCGACCAGACTCGCCGAGTCACCTATACGACTCGCCGAGTCGTCGCCATGCATCCACCAAATACACCGATTTACTCGATTTCAGTCCATGCCATTCATAGATCTGGACTTCTTGGACACAAATCACACGTAAAGTTTCCAACTTTACGTGTGGATACTCACTAATATGGATTTTAGGGTTCAAAATGCCTCAAAAGGGTAGATCTAGGATGAACAAGCCACATGGGGCCATAAAGCTAACAGATCTGAGCTCCTGGAGCTCAATCTTGCCTAGATCTAAAGGCCAATCCACTTATTACGAAACATTAAGCACAAACAAGCTTGAGGAATTGCTCAAGAGTGTCTTAAGTGAAATCTTAAGCATAGAAACAGGGGAAAAACGAGATATACCTCAATGATACAGCTGAAAAACACAATGATGCTTGGATGGCTCTCCTTTCTCTTGATCTCCTTCCCTTCTTGCCTCAAAACCTTCAAGAATGCACACAAGAGCCTCAACTACACAAGAAACAAGCTTAGGACGAGGGTTGGGAGCTCTGGGGGTGAATGGGGGCTGGCAAGGGGCAGATATGGGGTTTAAATAGGGAGCAAACCCCTGAAACTTAGGGTTTCATCCAACAGCGGTGACTCGCCGAGTCCAGGATATGGACTCGCCGAGTCGCCAACTTAAACGTGTCCTGGGTCTCGTCCCTACTCGGCGAGTCGGACCTAGTGACTCGCCGAGTCCAAGGCTAAAATTGGGCAATACTCAAATAAAATTCACATACCGGAAACCAGGTGCTACAATCAACCATAAAACCCCCAAAACTCATAACAAAATAGATCTAGATGCAAGGAAGGGAAAATGGCAGCTTAATACCTCCAAGAAGAACACAAACTGAAGTAGATCTCGGATCTACACCTCTCTTTTGAAGCCACCTTCCTGATCTTCAAGTCCCTTCCAAGATTTCCTTCCCCCAAAGCTATTTCTCTCAAATGATGGAGGCTCCCACGAATCTAGGGTTTACAATTTCTCTAGGATGATATGGAGGCTGAGGGAGGGGCATAACTCCCTTTTATATAGGATATAACTCCCAGAATTAGGGTTTTCCTCGCACAGACCAGACTCGCCGAGTCTCCTTGGTCGACTCGCCGAGTCTCCTTGGTCGACTCGCTGAGTCGACCCCTAAACTTAGGGTTTTCTTTCCTTTCTTGGTCTCCGAAACTTTGGGTGTTACAACTCTCCCCCACTTAAACTAAACTTCGTCCTCGAAGTCTGCTATGGCCCACTGCCTGCGAGCTGCCTCTAAAACCCAACCAACTATTCCAACACCAACTGCCTACCCTTGCTGGCTTTTGCTCGATCCTTCCGACTAACCTTAATCCCTGCAGATAACATCTCGGGTCAACCCTGATCCTGAACATCCTGGAGACCCAACTTACTCAACCGGCAATCCTTCTGGTACTCACCGAGTACTGAACTGAACCTATAGGGGTTCACCCCTTCCTGTCCTTGCGCAAATCCCTTGCCTTCCCAAGGCAAGGTTCTATAACCAACTATTTCTCTGTAACTGTGAAGGTCCTATACTTCACCAACTCCATCACCCCCGCCAATTCCAGTACGGGTCAATACCGCCAACAACCACCGACGCCCCTATCTGACATAACTTGTTGCCGAGCACCCCCCCCCCCCCCCGATTTCGACTAACTGAAAACCACCATAGACTGTTTACCCGCACTACTACTGACCGAAAGTTTCTGTTGTTCCTCATCCGCCTCTCGGATGAACCGAGCCACCCTGGTCCTTACTGACGTCTCCATATTTGGGTTACCGAACCCTACCGGTTACTACTCCCCCTTGCAATCTCCTAGTCGCTTCCAGCGACTCCTGAAAATACTTCGACTATCTATAACTGTTCTATCCATACTTCCGCTCATACTGAAACGATGTTGCTGGAAATAGCTTGCTTATATCCTATCTGATTACTCAACTCCTACTAACTCGAGCCTTCCATCCTGAAAGAAAAGCTACCTGCCTAGCTATCTTTACATATCACTATACTTGGCCGAAGTCTCAGCTGATCCTACTGAGAGAGACTTGCCATTTCCAAATCAACCAACTATACCCTTGGTGGTTGTCGAGGCCAACACAAATAATAACCCTAAATGTTACACACTAAAATAGTGTATAGTGGTAAAGGGATCGAATCCACGGAGATTGGTTCAATTTCTAACTCTATGAAAAATCTCTTTGTAAAATTACTTGTAAAATAACAATAAAAATAAAATGGGGGGTTTTGGTGTGTTGAATACTTGATGCTAACTAGAATTAACTATGATTTAAATAGACAATTGCAACAAAAATAAGAATTTGATGTAAAATCAATAAGGGAAAGATGGTTGACTTAAAGTTTTCTCACTTTGACTTTTGATGAACATATCATTATAATTCAATGGTGCAATACTTGTTTTAAATCCTCAATTTGGCTATAGTAATCCAAGGAGCTTGAGATTACCTAGACTTTTCTTAATTGTTGAAATGGCTAGAGAAGCTCATAACAATTTCCTTAGTCAAAGTCACTAATTCCAAATAGCATGTAATTAGTGAAAGTCAACTAGCATTAAGAACCAAAAAGTCACCAAATCCAAGAGGGGTCAAATGCTTTCACCACCATGTTGGAGGAAATGTTTTTATGATTGTGTGAAGCAAAATCAACACAAAAATCATTTGTTGCTTGCTAATTTGAGGATCCTTTACTTAATCAAGAAATTAGCCAACTAATCACCACAAACACATTTAAACTCATGAACTAAAACATACAAGTAATGATAAGATGTTAAAACATAAAACATTTCCATAAAGATTCAAGAACATGTTCATGGACTCTTCAACATTCAACAAAAGTTCAAAGGATTAAACAAAAGTCAACCAAGATTAGTTTAGCCAAACATGGCTAAACACAAAGAAACAAAGTTAGAGAAATTTGTACCAAACATTAAGCAAGAATCAAGAGGTAAAAATATGATGTTCTTCAAGGGTTCTTGGCCTTCAAAAGTCTCCAAAACTCCAGAGAGAATCTCCAAAAATCGGATGTGCAAGTGTATGCAAAAGATGGGCACCAACCTTCCTCAAATAGCTCAAAAGAAGGATTTCCGAAATTGCCCCTGCAGGGCCTTGCGCGACCCGCGTGCTGCTGCGCGGGTGGGTTGCGCGGGTGGTACCTGACATGGACTCCTTTGAGATTTTGGGCCTCTAAAGCATATCCCACTAGCCCAGATCGAATCCAATCACCTCCTAGCCCACTTTCTTCAAGTTTTTCTTCATTTAAAGCCCAATTTGACCTCTCTAAATCCTCCAAAGCTCGTGAACTCGCCCGATTAATAATTTTCATACGCTTGAATGTTCCCCCGCATCTTTCAAATTTAAAGCTCAATTCTTCCAAGCCTTCAAGCAATTGACAAGTCCACCCCATGAATCACCTTCATAGCCATCAAGCATGAAATCTCCAATTCCCTTCAAGCCCAATCGCCTCGCAAGAGTGCCGCCCCGCTAGTTTCCAAGAAAATCTGCAATAATGCTCAAGAAACTAGAAAGTACCCCGAAATGGTCATAAAAATAACAAAAGGGAAAATATGCATGAAAGTTAACTAAAATGCGAATGAAATGTACTAAAATAAACTATAAAAATAAGTAAATAAAATGAAGCTATCAAATCACCCCAAGCTTAAACCTTACTTGTCCTCAAGTAAGACAAGACTAAATGAACTTGGGATGAACTACCCTAGAAATAAAAAGAATGGATAGAACCATGGAACCTGTTCGATGTTAGTCAACATGGTCAGAACTGATTTCGCTGCTATCTCACGACTTTTTCATCCGATGACAATGGAACCATAAACCACAGCCAGGATAACTCCTTTAGGTGAGTAAGGAGGGATGAGCAGTCGCAGCCTCAATGGAACATGTATACAATAAAGAACATCTGTAGTAGGGAGAAAGCAACTGGATGGGCTCGGGTGGAGCTCTTCTTTAAGTGTACACTCTGATCTCACGTTTGCCGGTTTCTCTCATGTGTAACTAGGTTTAATCGCTCGGGCACCGTTGTAGGAATCAGTTCACTTAGTGTTGGCCCAAACCTCCCGTAGTATCCGACTCGACAGTCTCTCCAACATCACCAATTTGTGAGAAAGAAAAAAAAAATATAACTCGATCTATATACCATAAAACAAATCTATACAAATGAATATCAAACGTCGGGTGACCAAGATGTTGGGAAATTTGTTCAATAATTGAACCGGCCACCTATCTAAGATAGTTGCGACTGAAAATTTGCATGCTTCATTTTGTTTTTGTTTTTTTTTTTTTTTTTTGTTTTTTTTTTTGTTTTTTTTTTTTTTTTTTTTTTTTGATAAAACCCTTTGACTCAAAATTTGGTTCCCAAAGGTGTGTAAGTGGAACCGAAAGGGTAATGATATAATCCGAATGGCCTAAGTGTGGAAATGACCATGTGTGGAGCATAAAGATGTAATGTAGGCTCCTTTTCAAACTTGTGGTTTTTCAAAGATAATGAAGATGTCCAAATGTGGACTAAAAGACTCTCTAAATTCTAAGAAAATCGCAAAAAGGTATGGTGATGTAAAGAGACCAGATATGGATTCTACTCGGGGACAAGCACCAATGCTTCATCCTAACAGTTCAAACATGATCAAGTGTGATCCTCTCCGCGGTAGTGACCGCAAGGCTAAGAACACCCATTGCTATAGTATATCCTACAGTTGTTAGTATTGTATGCATAATTCTTCATGAAAACTACATGTCCATGATCACTTACCCCTTTAAGCTACCAGCATCTGATCCCAAGTATGAAATCCCAAACTGCAGCTAGTGGTCCCGGTTCGATGGGTGAGATAGCAACAAGATCCTGGACCAATAATGATACAATAACTATGAACCTGTTCCATGGCATCCAAGAGAGGTGAGAATAAACAGACAACAAAAATGCATGAATGCTAATGTCTTAAGCTAAATGTTATGCAAAAAATAAAAAGTAGAAAAGAAGAAAATAAAATCTTTTTTAAAAATTTAATAAAAAAAAAAAAAAATGAATGCTAATGTCTTAAGCTAACCTGTTCCATGGCTGGAAGTGTGGGAGGAGGACTGCTCCAATCGATCAACACGGTTTGCTACATCTAGGATGGCTCTCGAATTCTCTTGCGTTTGGGCGTCGATACGCTGCACCGTGGAGAACATTGTGGCAAATTGGTCAAAGAACGTGGGGGGGAAATATGGTGGGACTTCATGTCCCTCCTGCTGATGCGGCTGGTCAAAATGATGTGGAGGGGCCGGGAACTGATCGTGCTGAAACATCGGCTGTTGCATCGAGGGTTGGTCAAAATGGTCTTCAGCTTCGGGCATCTCGTCGTTCTCTTCGTCATCTTCTTCCTCTTGTTCCTCTGCGTCGTCACCCTCGTCATCACCGAATTCTGGGAATACACCTGCTTGGGTCAATTGATCTGGAGGAAGCCAAGTGTCGGGGTCGCCTGTATCGAATGAAGAACCGATCCAACTTGGCAGGATGTAAACCGGGGCTTTGTCAGCGTCTAACCAACTGTACGTGCGGGCTCCCCGATCGAGCAACATCTCCATCCGGATGAGAGTGTCACAATCTAGCAGGAAGTTCGGTGGGGTGTCGACAGGTATGTACTCGGGATCCGGAAAGTCTAGGTCGACGGCTCGACCTATGATCGTGATAAGTCCCCCGATGAAAATTTCCCCTGAGGAACGTTGGCGTATGGAGTCACATTTGTCTAAAAAGAAGCCTGAAAAACTGAGGGAGAGTGCATGCCTCATGCTTCGGAGGAAAAATAGCTCACATCTGTTGATTTGACCGGGCTCGAGACGCCCGAAGATACTCGTCGTAAGGACTTGGTGAGCAATTCGCCAACAGGGGTGCACGATGTGCTTGGCTCGCTGTCGGCTTGGGTTGAAGGTTGGGAGACCGGAAATTTGCATCCAGAAGTTTGCATCAGGGCAACGCAGAAAATCTTGGTACTCTTGACTTTGGGGGCTGATGCGGAACGGATCGTCTATACCCATGATAGAATCAAGCTCTGCGTATGTGAGTCTATGATGTTCCCCTTTCAACTGGAATGTGAGGACTTCTGTGTTATCATCTCGTGCATAGGTGCTAAGAAATTCCATTGTGGGTTCCTCGTAAGTTCTGTCACAAAGTCGAAGAAAACCACGCCAACCGAGTTTTATGAACAAATGGTATATACCATCATGCACCCCAAGCTTTTTCATGGACTTTTTGTGGTAGAATTTTGTCGGCCGGATTGCGCGACCCCGAAGATTGGAGCGATAGGTTTTGATCTCAGCATTTGTAAGGGAAGGATCGCTTCCCTCTTCTCCTCTTTTTTTTCGTTTACCGGCTGCTTGGCGTGATGGACCGGCGGTATCTTTTTGAGGGTTAGGATCGATCGATGATCCATGGGTGCGTGTCCGAGCCGTGGTTTTGCCCATTTTCGAAACCTACAATATCAAAAACAACTTCACCAACGTAATCCCTCACCTCACCACTCTCAAATCAATGCAACTATCTTTAGACCGAACACGAAAAAAATCCAAGAAATAATGACACCCAACTTTTGACAATGTAAAATGGTTTCAACAACAACGCTCGGTTAATTTGGTAGTCCCGACAAAAATTCGGCAGCAATACGAGACAAAATGAGAAAATCCCAACCAAAGTTTAAACAATTTTTGAACAAATTTCCAAACAAATTAACCAATCTCAACCTTTCTCAAATCAATGTTTCCAAATAAACCGGGCAACAACTAACGATCTTAGGCAATTTCCAAAGCATAATTGAATGCAATTACTGAATTGAAACAATGCAATGTAATAAAAACCAAGGAAAGAGAATACCCGTTTTATCCCAAAATTGAACTTGAACCCGGAATCCGCTACCGTGCACCCCAAGCTTTTTCATGGACTTTTTGTGGGTGCCTAAATGCAAGACTTGCTCGTTGAAGGGATATTTTCAACTTGGTTTTTGTGAAAAATCCGGCGGCGGCTCGTGGTGGCTCAAAAATTATGGGAAATTTTTTTTGTGAGATTTTGAGGTTTTGTTTGGTTAGATGTAAAAATCCCCGAAAAAGAAACACTTTGGTGGTGTCGGAATCGCGAGAGGTGGTGGGAGTTGGCCGAAAAATGGCCGGAAAGTCGCGAGATGGGTGGTGGTGGCGCCCCTAGATCCGGCGATGGCTCGTGGTAAACTTTAGGTGGGGTTTGTAGAGCACGAAAAATGGTGAAGAATGGTGGTGGTCTCGTCGTATTCCGACCGGTGGAACTCCGGGAAATCAAATTTTTGTGAAAAGTGGGTGTATGTGTTCTTGAGAGTTTGAGAGAGAATAAGAGGGTTTTGAGAGAATGAAATGAAGAAGAAGAATTGCTGGAGGTTTTTAATCCATAAACAAGTGTGGTCAACACCCGGTCAATGTTAGTCAACTCATTAAACCACCTGGTCAACGAAAGTCAAAGCTGGTCAACAAAATAAGGGATAGCCGTCAGATCAGCACGCGGGTCGCGCAAAGAGGGCGCGCGGGCCGCGCACATGTTGCAGTTTGGATTTGTTATTTGTTGCATGCTGAAGACCGGCCGCGCACACCAGCCGCGCACCACTGTGCGGGTCGCGCAGGCTCCTGCTCCCGAAATTCGATTTTTTCTCTGTTTTCTTCCGTTTCTTCACTAGTTCTTGATCCCAAATGCCCCAAACACCTAGAAACTCTTGATTTCTTCAAAAATGAATTCAAAAGACGTATCAAAACGTTTTCAAAACTCCTTTATTCGAACATAGAAACACGAAAGCATAAAGCTTTTCCAAAAATGCCTCTCTTTAACGTCTTAGGCGAGACGTCCTTCTAGCTTGGTTCAACACTCCGGGACATCCAAGTGGATGACTTCAATAACACTTGCATTAAAACTTTCATAGAATGGCTTTAATCGGTGCCCGTTAACTTTGAAAATATGTCCCGTTTCTTCACTTTGGATTTCCACCGCTCCATGATCAAAAGTCTTTATTACAACAAATGGGCCAATCCATCTTGATCTTAATTTGCCCGGGAATAACTTCAACCGTGAATGGTAAAGTAAGACCCTATGTCCCGGTTCAAAATTCTTCCGGGTGATGGACTTGTCGTGGAAGAGCTTCGTTTTCTCCTTATAAATCCTTGCGTTTTCATAGGATTCGTGTCTCAATTCTTCTAGCTCTTGGAGTTGAAGTTTCCTATGCCTTCCAGCCTCGTCAATGTCGAAGTTGCATTTCTTGACCGCCCAAAATGCTCGGTGCTCTAACTCGACGGGAAGATGACAAGGTTTTCCGAAAACTAATCTAAAGGGCGACATTCCAATCGGGGTCTTATAAGCGGTCCGATATGCCCATAAGGCATCGTCGAGTCTCAAACTCCAATCCTTCTTTGTCGGATTCACCGTTTTCTCTAGAATAGACTTCACTTCACGATTCGACACCTCCGCTTGACCATTCGTTTGAGGGTGATAGGCAGTGGAGACACGATGAGTCACGTGATACTTCTTTAATAGAGCCTCCATCATTTTGTTGCAAAAGTGCGTTCCTCTATCACTAATCAAAGCCCTAGGCACACCAAATCTCGCAAAAACATTAGACTTTAAAAACTCGATAACCGTTTTGGCATCGTCCGATCTTGTGGCTTTGGCTTCAACCCATTTAGAAACATAGTCAACCGCGAGTAAAATATAAACGTTGCCAAATGACACGGGAAATGGGCCCATAAAATCAATCCCCCATACGTCAAAAATTTCACAAACAAGGATTGGATTTTGGGGCATTTGGTTCTTTTGCGAAATGTTTCCCGTTCTTTGGCACCGTTCACAACTTTTGCAAAACATATAACAATCGCGTGACATGGTTGGCCAAAATAATCCACATTCAAGGACTTTTCTCAAAGTCCGGCTAGGTCCGAAGTGTCCCCCACAAGCAAATTCATGACAAAATTGCAAAATGGATTGGTGCTCTTGTTGGGGCACACATCGCCTAATGATTTGATCGGGACAATGTTTCCACAAATAGGGTTCATCCCACACATAGTATTTTGCATCACTTTTCAACTTGTCCTTTTGAGAACGCGTGAATGTGTCGGGATACCTTTTTGTGACCAAAAAGTTAACGATATCGGCATACCAAGGAATAGATTGGTTAAGGGAAAAGAGATGCTCATCCGGAAACTCGTCCCGCAATGGGAGAGGAGTTTCATTTGAAATGATTCGACTTAGATGATCGGCAACGAGGTTCTCGCATCCGCTCTTATCCCGGATTTCCAAGTCAAATTCTTGTAACAGTAGGATCCACCGGATGAGTCTCGGCTTTGCATCTTTCTTCGTCATCAAGTACTTAAGAGCTGCGTGATCCGAATACACTATGACCTTGGTACCAAGTAGGTATTGTCTAAATTTCTCCAAGGCGAACACTATGGCCAATAGCTCCTTCTCCGTGGTAGAGTAGTTGCTTTGGGCATTGTCTAGTGTCCTTGATGCATAATAGATCACATGGGAGGCCCTCCCATTCTTTTGACCCAAAACGGCGCCAATCGCATAGTTGCTTGCATCGCACATGATCTCAAAAGGGAGATCCCAATTTGGTGCTTGCATGATGGGAGCGGATGTAAGCAACTCTTTGAGCTTGTCAAAAGCTTCTTTGCACGCCTCATTGAACTCGAAATCGACCTCCTTTTGCAAGAGTTGGCACATTGGTCTTGTTATCTTTGAAAAATCCTTGATGAATCTTCGGTAGAAACCTGCATGGCCCAGAAAAGAACGAACTTCCCGAACACAAGTCGGGTAAGGTAAGCTTTGAATAACATCAATTTTTGCCTTATCTACCTCAATTCCTTTTTTAGACACAATGTGACCCAAAATGAGACCTTGACTCACCATGAAATGACATTTCTCAAAATTCAAAACCAAGTTTGTTTCAATGCATCTTTTTAAAATTTTTGTGAGATTAGTCAAACATTCTTGAAAAGAGTTGCCATGTACCGTGAAATCATCCATAAAAACCTCAATTATGTTTTCAACATAATCCGAAAAGATACTAACCATACAACGTTGGAAAGTGGCCGGGGCGTTACACAATCCAAATGGCATTCTCCGGTATGCAAAAGTACCAAATGGGCATGTAAATGTTGTCTTTTCTTGGTCCTCCGGTGCCACCGGGATTTGGTGAAAACCAGAGTACCCGTCTAGACAACAATAATGGGATTTCCCGGCCAACCTTTCTAACATTTGATCAATGAAAGGCAATGGGAAATGATCTTTTCGTGTGCTCGCATTGAGTTTGCGGTAGTCAATACATACTCTCCACCCGTTTTGCACACGGGTGGGAACCATCATACCTTTGTTGTTCTCGACCACCGTGATTCCCGTCTTCTTTGGAACGACTTGCACCGGACTCACCCACTTGCTATCTGAGATTGGATAGATCATCCCCGCATCAAGAAGCTTTAATATCTCTTTCTTCACGACTTCCATCATTGGTGGATTTAGCCTTCTTTGCGCGTCTCTACTTGGCTTGCATTCATCCTCCATTAAGATTTTGTGCATACAAGTGGAAGGGCTCAAACCCTTGATATCCGCAATCGTCCAACCCATAGCTTCTTTATGCTCCTTCAACACCTTGAGGAGTTGCTCTTCTTCAAATTCGGTTAAATGAGTTGAGATGATAACCGGGAGGGTTTCATTCTTTCCCAAGTAGGCATACTTCAAGTGTTGAGGTAAGACCTTTAACTCCAACTCGGGTGGTTGAACAAGGGATGGAGACAATTTTGTATGAGTTTGGGATAACTCAACTTGCTTGACATCTAGTCTTGTGGATTTTTTCATTTCCATTTTATTCACCAACTTCTCAACTTCCGGATCCAAAGAATAAAACTTTAATTGCTCGGCTAGCTTTCCACAATCGAGTCCTTTGCTCAAGATCATCTCCAACATATCACCGTTAGATAACTCAAACAACTCTTGAGTAATTGGCTCAACAACATCGACGAAGTACAAAGATGAAACATCACTAGGATATCTCATGGCATCATAGATATTAAAACTTATTGTTTCACCATCAAACTCCATTGTCAAACTTCCCGCATACACATCGATCTTTGTCCTAGCCGTCTTCAAAAACGGTCTCCCAAGCAATATTAGAGCCGATTTGGAAGACACTTGCTCATCTAGATCAATCACATAGAAATCCGCCGGGAAGACTAATTGATTCACTTGCACTAGGACATCTTCTAAAACACCTCTAGGAAAGACACTTGATTTATCCGCAAGAGAGATTATGACACCGGTTTCACTTAAAGGTCCGACATTTAAAGATTCATACACTGAATAGGGCATGACATTGATAGAAGCACCAAGATCAAGCATAGCACTACTAAAAGTGACATCTCCAATCTTGCAAGGAACCGTGAACATTCCGGGATCTTTGCATTTGGGTGGAAGTTTCCTTTGTAAAACCGTGGATGCGTTTTCGTTCATCAAAATTTTCTCATTTCCCTTCAACTTCCTCTTGTTGGTACAAAGGTCTTTCAAGAACTTTGCATATCTCGGGATTTGCTTGATTGCATCAAGTAGAGGGATGTTTACTTCCACCTTTCGGAAGGTGTCCAAAATCTCTTTCTCCTCCATATTCTTCTTTGAAGTTGCAAGTCGAGAGGGGAATGGTGGTTGAGTGGCTATTGGTGTTACTAGAGGAATGGACTTCTTTGGAACTCCGGCCTGTGCATCGTTCTTGACTGTAGGTTCTTCAATGGGAATGATCTCTATTTCTTCCTCTTCTTCCCTTGGCTTCTTCTTTGAACTACTTTCTCCGGCTTGCTTGCCACTTCTCAAGGTCACCACATTGACATTTGGGTTCTTTTCGGTTTGAGAAGGGAGTTTACCACGAGATTCCAACTTGCTTATAGATGTAACTATATCTCCCATTTGTGCTTCAAGGTTGGAGATACTAGTCCTTGTCTCTTTTTGGAATTGTTGGGTACTAGTGGCTAGAGATTTGACAATGTCTTCAAGAGACATTCCGGAGCTACTTGGTTGAGATTGAGTAGATTGTTGATGATGATGTGGAGGGTGCGGTTTGGATTGATAGTGTGGTTGTTGATGTTGATATTGAGGTTGTGGTGGTGGATAGGACGGTCTAACCAATGCATTGTGAGGCAATGGTCTTGGGTTGTAGCTTCCGTTGGGATTTGGTTTCCAACTTGAATTATATGCATTTTGGTACCCGGATGGTTTGTTGTGGTAGTTTTGGAATTCTCCCGTGGCATTCACATGCTCCGCATCTTCTTGAAGGATGGGACACATATCCGTAGGATGTCCCATGGTTGCACATATTCCACAAACCATCACTTGTGGAGTTTGTCCCATGGCTAGCTTTTGGACGACGGATGTTAGATCTTTTATTTGAGACTCAAGATTCGATGTTCCCACTTCATTAACTTTGTGTTGTGTGTCTCTCTTCATGTCTTGGCGAGGGCCAAAATGTTGTGAATTTGCGGCTATGGTGTTGAAAAGTTGTCTTGTTTGTTGTGGGGTTTTACTAAAGACATCTCCACCACTTGAGGCATCAACTAGTCTTCTCTCCATTGGTAACAATCCCTCATAGAAGTGTTGAATGAGGAGTTGTTCCGGAATTTGGTGTTGCGGGCAACTATAGCACAAGTTGTTGAACCTCTCCCAATAATCATGGAAAGTCTCATTTTGACCTTGGCGGATTCCACAAATCTCGTTTCGAAGACTTGAGACTCTTGAGGCGGGATAAAACTTGTCAAGGAAAGCTGTTGCCATGTCGGTCCATGAGTTGATCGACCCCGGTGGAAGATAGAACAACCAATCTTTTGCTCTATCGGCCAATGAAAAGGGGAATGCCCTTAGCTTGATTTGGTCATCGGTTGACCCTTGTGGCTTCATGCTAGTGCAAATAATGTGGAACATCTTCAAATGCTTATGAGGGTCTTCATTCTCCAATCCATGGAAAGTCGGTAGGTGATGGACTAAACTTGACTTCAACTCCGAGCATCCTTCCAAAACCGGGTAATTGATACCGGTTGGAGTTTGTGTAACATCGGTCTCCATCATTTGCCTCAAAGTTCTTTCGGGAACTTCTCCTCCGTCCGCCATTTCAATTGGTTCAATAATGGGTGGATTTTGTTGTAGGGGTGGTGTTTCGGGAATTTCTTGACGAAGGTCGGGACTAGAATCGGGCTCTATATCGCTTAATGAAGCGGTTTCGACCTCCGGATCCCCGTGAGGATTAGAAGTTTGACCACGTTCAATTCGCTTTTCCTTTGCTAAACGCCTTGCTTCTTTTTCAATTTCTGGATTGTAAATCAAGTCACCTGTACGCTGAGATCTGGGCATAGAGAAACAAATTGATTAAAAATAAACCAATCCCCGGCAACGGCGCCAAAAATTTGGTGGTTGTCGAGGCCAACACAAATAATAACCCTAAATGTTACACACTAAAATAGTGTATAGTGGTAAAGGGATCGAATCCACGGAGATTGGTTCAATTTCTAACTCTATGAAAAATCTCTTTGTAAAAATACTTGTAAAATAACAATAAAAATAAAATGGGGGGTTTTGGTGTGTTGAATACTTGATGCTAACTAGAATTAACTATGATTTAAATAGACAATTGCAACAAAAATAAGAATTTGATGTAAAATCAATAAGGGAAAGATGGTTGACTTAAAGTTTTCTCACTTTGACTTTTGATGAACATATCATTAGAATTCAATGGTGCAATACTTGTTTTAAATCCTCAATTTGGCTATAGTAATCCAAGGAGCTTGAGATTACCTAGACTTTTCTTAATTGTTGAAATGGCTAGAGAAGCTCATAACAATTTCCTTAGTCAAAGTCACTAATTCCAAATAGCATGTAATTAGTGAAAGTCAACTAGCATTAAGAACCAAAAAGTCACCAAATCCAAGAGGGGTCAAATGCTTTCACCACCATGTTGGAGGAAATGTTTTTATGATTGTGTGAAGCAAAATCAACACAAAAATCATTTGTTGCTTGCTAATTTGAGGATCCTTTACTTAATCAAGAAATTAGCCAACTAATCACCACAAACACATTTAAACTCATGAACTAAAACATACAAGTAATGATAAGATGTTAAAACATAAAACATTTCCATAAAGATTCAAGAACATGTTCATGGACTCTTCAACATTCAACAAAAGTTCAAAGGATTAAACAAAAGTCAACCAAGATTAGTTTAGCCAAACATGGCTAAACACAAAGAAACAAAGTTAGAGAAATTTGTACCAAACATTAAGCAAGAATCAAGAGGTAAAAATATGATGTTCTTCAAGGGTTCTTGGCCTTCAAAAGTCTCCAAAACTCCAGAGAGAATCTCCAAAAATCGGATGTGCAAGTGTATGCAAAAGATGGGCACCAACCTTCCTCAAATAGCTCAAAAGAAGGATTTCCGAAATTGCCCCTGCAGGGCCTTGCGCGACCCGCGTGCTGCTGCGCGGGTGGGTTGCGCGGGTGGTACCTGACATGGGCTCCTTTGAGATTTTGGGCCTCTAAAGCATATCCCACTAGCCCAGATCGAATCCAATCACCTCCTAGCCCACTTTCTTCAAGTTTTTCTTCATTTAAAGCCCAATTTGACCTCTCTAAATCCTCCAAAGCTCGTGAACTCGCCCGATTAATAATTTTCATACGCTTGAATGTTCCCCCGCATCTTTCAAATTTAAAGCTCAATTCTTCCAAGCCTTCAAGCAATTGACAAGTCCACCCCATGAATCACCTTCATAGCCATCAAGCATGAAATCTCCAATTCCCTTCAAGCCCAATCGCCTCGCAAGAGTGCCGCCCCGCTAGTTTCCAAGAAAATCTGCAATAATGCTCAAGAAACTAGAAAGTACCCCGAAATGGTCATAAAAATAACAAAAGGGAAAATATGCATGAAAGTTAACTAAAATGCGAATGAAATGTACTAAAATAAACTATAAAAATAAGTAAATAAAATGAAGCTATCAACCGTCAACACTTGCATTCCAACACAAATACAATACTGACCCAAAACCCTGAAACCTTCCAAACACTGAATTGTCTGCAATACTGAACCTGCCTGAAACACTAAACTGCCTGAAACGCTGATCTGGCTGAAACACTGAGCTGCCTGAAACACTGAACTGGCTGAAACACTGAGCTGCCTGAAACACTAAACTGGCTGAAACACTGAGCTGCCTGAAACACTAAACTCAAACCCAACTGTGGAGTCAAGGGACCCGCACTTAGTCGCTTCCATGACTTCTGAATGAAATCTTCCTCTAGGACTAGTTTCCACTAGTTATCCTGTCACTGTGGCTCTAACAACCTTCCGATCCAACCAATCGGGTCCATACATCACATCCTGACATCATCCATTCCATGTCTATCAACATGATGGTTCCCAGACTGACGGTAGCCCTTAACATACCCGAACCCCAACGGTCCACTGCTACTCTGATCTCATAACTGATGTGACGATCTATAGCCCAAATTGCTGACTTAGCCATAACTGAACCATTTGGGAAATCCGAAATCTAACTCGTGGATTCCCATATTCCCACTGCTGCACCCGAACGGGTGGGAATTACTACGTTCCCGCGTTCAACAACGCGCTCATGCTGCTACCAATCTGATAAAAGGCTGCGACTACGCTCGCGGACTTACAACTCTCTAGTACTATCTGGCTACTAGTGAATGCTACGGCTACCCCTGCAGACTTACAACACTACTACTACTATCTGACTACTAGTGAATGCTACGGCTACCCCCGCAGACTTACAACACTCTACTACTATCTGACTACTAGTGAATGCTACGGCTACCCCCGCAGGCTTACAACACTCTACTACTATCTATCCCGAGGACATCCTGACTATCCCTAGTCCCGCTAGTGATTCCTCATCCCGATTCCTCAAACCAGCCCTCAGTCTTTGAATTTTGCATCATCCCCGACATCTTATATCCTTGATATACTTAGCGCTTCGTCGAGGAATTCTCTGGCTTGGTTCCCAAACCAACCGTCTACTGATCCAGATACAAGAAGCTACTGTTAGGAAGTTTCCAACCTCCCAACTCCTGAATCCACATAATCCTGCATGCTGGCTCTGCCACTGGCTACTAATACGAAGACATCTCCTGCTAACCGTTTTCTCCGGATCCTCATTCCGACTCACTTGAGCCTTTACAGGTGGTCCTCAAATTCTGGATTCCCAACCAGCTTCTAACCATCTCCATTACATGAACCCACTGCTGGGAAAAGTTCTCGAACTCCCAATTCTGAACTTCTCAATCCATCCATCACTGTGCTACTACCACTTCTTCTCAAAGGCCGTGCACTCATTCTGAGTGACTCTTATCCATGTATACCCGGAGGGTTCTCCCCCACTTCGATCCTGCTTACCCCTTGCTGCTTCACATTCAAAAGAGATCCCGACCTTTACTACCATTCCAAAACTTCTACTGGGGAACCCAAGCCCGCCAGGTAGGAATTTGACCATTCCATCCAAACCACTATCCACTCCGAACTAGCGAAACGAACCAGATCTCTCCCTACCATGCTACAGTTACTGCATCCTCCGAAACTTCTCCATATGAGCACATCCCCTAACTATCAACCAATTATCCGAGGTATGCAAATGGCATATGACATAATCACAAGCAAGCCACTCCATAACACAACACTTATACCACAATTGATGCAGAAACCATAACAATATAATCATAACATAAGCTGATAAAAACAAAGTTACATACCTCCATTACTCAGTGCTGCTAGAATCCCTGCTGAAATCTACCGGAGAAACTCGGCTCAGAGCCGTAGGCACCCTTGCCCGGCCTTGACAACCACTGACGGTACTTGAAGTTCCAAGGGCAGGAGCTGGCGCCTGCCCTGCTGAATACAAACTCGGATAGTGGGCCTTCTTGTGGCCCCTCTGACTTCAATGGAAACACAACGGATCAAGTCCCTGGGCGATGGTAACAACACAGTCTCTGCTAAAATGACCAATCTGGCCGCACTTGAAACACCCAGCATCGCCACCACTTCTACGCCTACACACACCCATGTGCGTCCTTCCGCACTTCCCGCATCGACTGCGGCTCTGATAGTTCCTCGTCCTCAAATCTGAACTCTTGGGCCTCTTACTCGAACCTGTGGCAACCTGAGTCTCATCTATTTTCCTCTTCCCTTCCGACTCCCTGCCCGAATCTCGCTCCTGCGTTACCCCAACGGCAACGTCTGCTGACTGAACAACAGATGTCTGATCCTGAAGCCTCACTATCAATCTATCAGTGATCCTCACGACCATGTCTGGCAGACCCTCGCGAATGGCTCGCGAAACTTCCTCAACTATCCAATCATGCAATGGTTTCTCTTGGAGACAGAATGCCCCACACACCCCTGCCCCCTGATAGCAGAAACTAGAAATGGGATCTCCCTCCCTGATGGATCCCTGAACTCCATAAGATTCGGGACCTAGACGAGCCCCAATCTGTCCTGAAACTAACCCGGCCCTAAAGGCCTCAAGATGACTGTCCATGAGCTCCACAATAGCCTCTCTAACTGAACCGAAAATCACTGGAGTCTGATCGATGATGTTGCGCATAATCTCTGCGGAAATGAAATCCCTCATCTGATCATCAAGCTGTCCGGCTCTAAAGCCCGAGTCAGACCCCTCCCCTGCACCTGAACTGCCAAATGATATCTCGCGCAACGTCACCATGCTGAAAATATAACAATCCCTGACCAATTACATACTACTGCTGAGGGATCTCTCACATACTCTACTAGTTCCTTGGTTTCGCCTCGGCCCCTCTTGAATCGAGTACGGATCCTCTGCTTTCAGTAGTATGGGCCCCTACTACCTTCCACATCTATCCGTACTTTCCTCAAGAGTTACCTCAACTCCACCAAGTCCCCTTTACTCTTCTACTGATCTCTGCTACTCTCATCCTAGGCTTGCCCTAGGGAACCTCTAACTCTACCCAAACAGTCCTCAGCTGCTGAAGGCCTCCTTGTAATGCCAATTAGCCACCACCTGAATACCATCACATGTGATGAGGCTCGGATAATCCTTCGAGTAAAAGTCTCGTCCCTACAACGGTTGGACCCAGACAAGAGCTGCGCAGTAGGGCCAAATCTAGCACTCTTAGATTATCCAACCCTAATCACATGTGATGTGACGTATTCACCTAATGGCTAACTCCCATCACTCAGAGTCCCACAAAGCACAAAGCAAGCAACATTCGGATAAAGGAAACATACTTAGGCAAAACAATTCTCATAACCAGAAACTGCACTAGCATACAATGCTAAGCTCATGCTATCAGGCATAACCTACACAGGCTATCCTACTACTGTCTACTCAATACTAGCATGCAATTCTTATCAGCTGAAACACATAAAACAGGCACATAAGGCATCATCCTAGATCCTTAGTCTTATTCTAGCATGCTGTTCTACTGAAGCTGAAACAGAAACTGAAACTGATAATGATGATCATAACATAACTTGTATGGGTAAATTGGGAGTACTTACTTGAGCTCGGCTGATTGCATGCACCATACCCTTTTCTCGTTTTCAAAACTCTTTTCTTTCTAAGTTCTTTTTTTCCAAAACCCTTTTTTTTTCAAAAATGTTTTTCTTTTGAAAATCCTTTATCGTGTCCTTAGTTTGAGTTCAAATACACTCGAATGCATATCTGAATCCCTCAAACCAAGGCTCTGATACCAACTTGAAACGACCCAAAAATCACGACCAAAAAAAAAATTTCTTTAAAAGCATTACTAGAATCATAATTATAAAAACTGTATCATAAGTCATAACATAAATTCTCGAGTATTAATTCAGGACATAATATCATTATCAGAGTCAAACATTCCCAGGCTAACTGACTATGGTGTGTGCACTGCAATCTCCTCGAGCTCCTCTTTTGAAAACTGAGTACCTGAAACCAAAACTGAAAACCGTAAGCACGAAGCTTAGTGAGCTCCCCCAAACTACCACATACCATACAATAACATATAAACACATATTGGGCCTTGCCCACTGCATCGGGACGAAGCCCGGAAACTGCATCGGACCGGAGTCCGGAACTGACTGGGACCTTGTCCCCTGCATCGGACCAAAGTCCGGAACTAACTGCATCGGACCGAAGTCCGGAACTGACTGGGACCTTGTCCCCTACATCGGACCAAAGTCCGGAACTAACTGCATCGGACCGAAGTCCGGAACTGACTGGGACCTTGTCCCCTGCATCGGACCGAGGTCCGGACTAACTGGGGCCTTGCCCCCTGCATCGGACCGAAGTCCGGAAACTGACTGGGACCTTGTCCCCTGCATCGGACCGAAGTCCGGGCTAACTGACTGAACATAGCATAGCATAACATATCAACTAGCATGAACACATATACTGCATACTACATCGGGCCGTAGCCCGGAACATATAACACATAACACATAACACATAGCACATAAATCCTGTCTGAGCCACGAAGGCATCAAACATACTAACTACTGCATCGGACCGAAGTCCGGAAACTACTGCTAACTGAACGGGCCGACATTGTAGCCTTAGACCCGTCCCTACTGGAAGGAAACTCACCTGATGCTGCTGAACTGCTGCTGCTAATCCTTTTGACTGCTACCTGACCTCTGACTTCGATTGCTGCTCCACTAGCTCCTCAAGCTACCAATATCAATATAACACTTAGTCCAACTGACCTCCAAAGGTCACTAGGTCAATTCTGGTCAAGGTCAAAATCCTGGTCAAAGTCAACCTTCCGGGTCAACCCTACTTGCTGAGTCTATCTACTGACTCGCCGAGTTCATATGCTCTGGGTCTTTCTTATTCGCGACTTGATTCGCCGAGTCAATCCATGACTCGCCGAGTCCAACTAGGTCCGAGTCCTGTCCTGTCCAACTCATTGAGTCACCACCCGACTCACTGATTCGAGTCTCAACTCGAAGGGTTTAGGGTTTCGCGATCTGACTCGCCGAGTCCAAGAACAGACTCGCCGAGTCCTAGACAATCTTCAACCAACTCGTCGGGTTGTTCATTCAACTCGCCGAGTCCATGCCTAACTTCATCTGACTCGACGAGTTGTTCATCCTACTCGTCGAGTTCCTCCTCATCTTCAAGCTACTCGCCGAGTCCACTCGAAGGACTCGCTGAGTCCATTCGGTTCTACATACATGCAGAGGACCTTTGAGTCATGCATGGACTCCAAACTGTAGATCCACTCTTCTAAGGTCTATTCCTTACGTAAAGTGGCAAACTTTACGTGTGGCTGAGGAGATCTAGGCTCAAAACACTATAAACTCGGGTTTAAGACAAAGGGGCTCAACAATCAACCCAACAACTGATGCTTTATGAGTCTCTAGGACATGATACATTTAGATCTGAAGTAGCAACTTCAGATCTGAGCTTCCCACTCGAAATGGGTCTTAATGAACCATAAAACCCCCAAAACTCATAACAAAAAAGATCTAGATGCAAGGAAGGGAAAATGGCAGCTTAATACCTCCAAGAAGAACACAAACTGAAGTAGATCTCGGATCTACACCTCTCTTTTGAAGCCACCTTCCTGATCTTCAAGTCCCTTCCAAGATTTCCTTCCCCCAAAGCTATTTCTCTCAAATGATGGAGGCTCCCACAAATCTAGGGTTTACAGTTTCTCTAGGATGATATGGAGTCTGAGGGAGGGGCATAAATCCCTTTTATATAGAATACAACTCCCAGAATTAGGGTTTTCCTCGCACAGACCAGACTCGCCGAGTCGGTCACTTACTCCCCGACCCGGATCCCGCTCGGACTCGCCGAGTCCCTCCTTGGACTTGCCGAGTCGACCCCTAAACTTAGGGTTTTCTTTCCTTTCTTGGTCTCCGAAACTTTGGGTGTTACATTCATGCTTTAAAGGTTAAATACCAACATAGTCATCACTAGTAATAATCACGTCATCTACATATATGGATAAGAGAACCAGACCTGCACTCGTGCATCAAACAAACAATACTGAAACATGATTAGTGGGAAAAAAACAAGAGAGGTCATCAATATAGAGAAGTTCTCAAATCAAGCTCGAGGAGCTTGTTTGAGACATTATATAACTTTTGAATTCGACAGACTTCATCCCGATGGTGATCAATACTGATATGTGCTAAATTATACATGTTTTATAGAGATTTTATGGGCATTTTATAATTAAAATATGACAAAAGGTGATTAATTCATTTATATTTATATTTTGTAGGTAAAAATTTCATGTTTATGAAAAGGAATGAAAATGGGCTAAAATAGAGCTATATTGATAAGTTGGAGCAAAACAGGAAAATGCTTGCTAACTTATAAATTGGCTGATGGACCCATATTCAGTGTTTGCGCCATATCTTTCGACTCATTACTCTAATTATTGAACTTGAATATATTCTAGAAAATAGATAAAATTTCCTACAACTCATGTGTAGGTGCCTTTTAGCTAATTTGGCTTCTATCTAGTCCAAAATCGGACTTAAAGTTAGACCAATAAAGTTGGAGAAGATTCTGAAGATATTTTCTGAATTTAAATCTTGTCGAGAAATGTTTGTCACGCTGCAATTTAAGTTGGTCTTAGAAAACTATAAGTAGTAGCCTAAATTCATCCAACATATAGAGATATACTTCATAGGGAAATTTACAGAACCCTAAAAGGGAGAAAAAGGGCAAAAGACCTTGAGTTTTGCATACTATTGAAGCTATGAATAATTTTGGTTTGCATTATGCTTAGTTTCTTTGTTCTATTTAGTTCTTTATTTTTTATTATAGGCTAAGTCCTTATACTTTTGACTAGATGTAGACGATTTATGATTATGGTTTAACTCATTGAAAAGAATTTGATAGTTATTTAATTTACTATGTTAATGCTTGACTAAAGATCCATGAAAATTGATGATGATTTTACCATGTTTATGTAACTGAGTGCATAATTTATGATTAGGTTCAAATTATATATATTGAATCACATTGTTTATTAACTTTTCTAAGCTGGAAAATTGAGTCAAGAGTGCAAGCAATTGCGATTAGTGAAAAGCCTCCTAGATTAAGCATAATAAAATTTATATCAATATTTGTGATTAATCCAATAATTTAGACAATTTGAGAAGTTGCCACTAACCCTGGAAGTGATCATACTTGTTAAGTAATTACTATTGGGGTTTTTAGGTTACAATTATTTTGTATGTGCGAAATTTCATTTAACTCTTAAGGGTACATTCAACCTAATTGGATCTATGACTTTTCTCAATTAATATCAACATACTTATGAAACAAAAACTATAAAACATATGAACCAAATTCATGAATAGAACAACATACCTTATAGATTAAGTGTAATGACCCAAAAATCAAGGGTAAAAATTTCATTTTTCAATATAGTCAAAACACATATATCTTTTAAAACCAAGATTTCCAAAAACATTGCTAATTAAAAACATTTATCAGGGTTCATCCCCAAATCAAATATCGAGGAAAACACAGGTGTGTGCGCTGCGATCAATCGGGCCCTTCCTTTCTAAACCAATAATACCTGAAACCATAAACAAAACTGTATGCACGAAGCTTAGTGAGTTCCCCATAACATACCACACACAATCCACATAATCACATAAATCATATCAACCATACAAGCCATACATATAACATATACGGAATGTCAAGGACTCCCCCACATGGTCTGATAACCACATGCCATAGGCTCCCCCGGGGTCTTCCATGCAAGTATCTTAAAGACAACTAGCATATCACATATCTCATACACAACTAGTGTACCACATGTCACATAATCATCTAACATACACAAGCCAAACATATAAACATATAAGAATACCATGGAGTCCCTCCAGGATCTTACTACAGAATGTTGTGGGCTCCCCCAGGGTCTTACACCTATATGCCATGGACTCCCCCATGGCCTTACTTGGAATGCTATGGGCTCCTACATATGGTCTGAGAACCAAGTGCCATGGGCTACCCCCACGGTCTTTACCTAGAATGCCATGGGCTCCCCCATGATCCGATATCCAACTGCCACGGGCTCCCCCGGGGTCTTCCCTGTAAATAACACAGAGTAAAAAAGCATACAAAATATCACAAAACATAACTATCATACTACATAACACATATATAAACATACAAGGATGCCATGGACTCCCTCCAGGGTCTTACTCTAGGATGCCATGGGCTCCTCTCAGGGTCTTATACTTATATGCCATGGGCTCCCCCACATGGTCTTAACTATTTTCCATGGGATGCCCCACGGTCTTTACCTGGAATGCCATGGGCTCCCCCCATGGTCTGATATCCAACCGCCACAGGCTCCCCCCGGGGTCTTCACATATCTAGTCAATAAAATACTAGCACACTCACATATTCATGCATACAAACACATCAGTAGTGAATCCACTATAAACACTACAACTAAATGAATGGTCCGGCCTTGGTGCCTTCGACCCATTGGTATGGTGAGGAGACTCACCTCACACTTCCAAAGTCCCGCAAATAAAACTCTAGCTGCTGGTTGACAGATTCCTGACATGTCAACATCAAAACAGCACCCAATTAATAATTGGGTTCCAATACATAACCATATGTCCATGCTTGGGGTAAAAATACTATTTTACCCTTAACCTAACTTGGTCCAAAACCAATGTCCAAACACACATTCTGAAGGCCCCAAAACCAATCAATGAACCAAGGCCCAACATATGGCCCAATTTTCCAAATTGGCCCCAAACCTCTACATGGACTTATCTTAAGACCCAATCATTTATTATAGTCCAAACAATTGGCATTCCGATGGTCCAATATCTCATAATCATCAAGGCCTAATTATGGTCTAATTATCCAAATTGGGCCCAAGCCTTTCCAATGGACCTTATCCTAAAGCCTAATAATTTCCTTAGTCCACAAACTTATTTCCATTTGGCCCACGAAGGCCCACAACCACCCAACCCAAGAAATGGCCCAACAAGAACCAAAACACCTAAGCCCAAAAGAAGGCCCGACTTAAAGCCCAATCATAATTAGGGTTTTTCACATAAAATGATGATTAGGGTTAAGTGTTCTTACTTAACCCATTAAGGACATAATCCATTAAGGGCTTAATCCATTAAGTCCATTACTCCACTAGACCAAACATATAAAGAAATCAAGAGTAATTCAAAATTCCAAATCCAATGGTCCAACGCGGGTCCCGATAATTCCAAAAGTTACATTCCCAAAATTAGGGTTTTCTAAACCATAATTAGGGTTTCTAACCAAATTACAAATCAATTAATCTAATAGTTAAGTTTTCTACATTAATTAAAGTCTAACAAGGCGGGTACCACCCACTACCTCCTCGGGCAGTGGTGGTTGGCGCTGGTTCACGGCGGCAGCCACCACCTTACGATGGTGCTAGTCATGATCTTTGGCAAAAACAACGCCAAAAGCACTCCAAACATCAATACAAACGCACCCGAAAGCCCACAGCCACCAGAGATGGTGGCTAGCAGTGAAAGAACGACGACCGAAGGTGGTGGCCACCACCCTACGGTGGTGGTGATGAGTTTTCTTCGGTTTCCTGGCCAAGAAAATCCATACAACATTAAACTCATGAATTATGCTCACACATACCAAATCACACACACAACCGCCCCCATGGTGGCTGGTGTCGGCAAAAGAGATGGCAGCCACCACCCGACGGTGGTGGTGGTTGCTTTTCCAGTCAAAATATTGCTCATGCCACAATCACAACACCAACAACAACATATATACTAGACATACACACCCATACACATGCACACAACCACCTCCCACTGTGGCTGATGGAGGCAAGAGATGGCTGAGGGCGACATAAATAACTTAGAAGCAGCGACATCCACCATGGTTGGCTGCCATGGTGGTCCGCTAGGGTTCTGGCCAATTGCACCCGCCATGCTATGCTGAAACATACATACACATGGGCGAAAATACTCACTAAGATGATGTATTCCATTCTTGGAGGAGGGTGATGACGGTGAGGCAGCAAACAGTCGGTAAAACATCATCACAACAGCAGTGATGCCATGACGTGTTCCTTGGCGGTCTATCCTCGTCGGCGACAGTGTTGCAACGATTCCGGGTTCACGATGGGGAGGTGGCGGCTGGAGGAGGGTTCGAAGATAGTGGCGGCTGAAAAAAGTGTGGCTAGGGTTAGGGTTAGCATGGTGATGTATCTTTAAATGGTGGGGAAAAGAATGTGTCGAGTTTAAACCCGTATCCCATACAACTTCATGCAAATTTGACACTTCCAGTCCTTCCCATTCATAATCTTTTCAAAATAAAACTATAAGTTACCATTCAGCCCTCAGCATTCCAAAATCTCTTCAATTAAGTCCAATACTTACCAAACACCCCCTGAATTCTTAAAATCTTTACAAAATAAATCCCAAAATTACACTTTAACCCACGAAAATCCAAATTATATCATTTGGCTCCCCGAAACCAACGACCCACTAAATATTATGGATTTTAACGCTAGTATAAAATAATATAAAATATAAATTTACATCTTGGATTTCTAGGTTTATTATTTAATTACTATATTTCAAACAGGATGTTACAACTTCCCCCACTTAAATTAGATTTCATCCTCAAGATCATTACTTACCAACCCCGACACGCCAAACAGCTTGAGCAAGATGGCCACAATCCCAAGCATACTGTAGCCTTTCCAAGGCAACCAAAACCAACCCCGCAGGGTTCTAAAACCTAAAGATGAAACGAATTCCTTGCAACATGATCACATTGTCATCTCAACAGAGCCAAAACCACTGACCATATATACTGCTAAAGAACACTTGACTCGGCAGGAGGCTCAGATAATCCCTCGAGTAGAAGATTCGTCCCTATAATGGTTAGACTCAGAAGAAAGCTGGGAAACAGTGTCAAACCAACCACTCTGAGATTATTTAATCCAACTGCAAAAAATTGAGCATATACCCTGAATGCAAGCAACTCCACATATGAATCCCAAATCACTGAACCCACTTCGACTCTTCTTGCTACCACTTGCTGCTTTTCAGAAATAGCCAAGACCTCTCTGGTCCCACCTTATCTATCAATTACTTGAAACACTGGACACCTTACCAATTGTTGGGCCAAAACACACATAGCAGTCCCACGCGGCCTCCGAAGGATACCTCGTATTATAATATCCGCCCTATCTATACCGTCACTCATGCTTACTTCAGTCCTTTGATCTATCCAATCACGATAGGCTGACAACCTGTCGCCACTAAATCCGATGCAAAAAAGTGAATGCTACCTAAATAACTGTAGTCTTACATCATACTCGGTCTCTTTCAACATATCGTTTCCTGATGCCAATTATGTTGTGACCTACTCACAACCTTGCGAATTGGCCCACTCTGGCCTAAGTCATCTGAAAAAAATCAGTGAATGCCACAGCTACCCTGCAGTCTTTCTACACCTCCCATACTATCTGACCGATTTTGAATGCTACGGCTCCCCTGCAGTCAACACTTTCCATACTATCTGACTAGTAGTGAATGCTACGACTCCCCCGTAGTCTTACAACACTTTCACCCCAATTAAGTACTAGTGAATGTTATGGCTCCCCCATAGTCTTACAACACTTTCACCCCAATTGACTACTAACACTTAACCTTGCTAGTGATCCATTACTAGCCAACTCAAAAGACCGCACACTCACTGAAGACTAGATGGACACTTATCGATTCCCAGCAACACTGATAATCCAAAATCCTTTGAAATGATACTACACTCAAATCTTGAAACCCAAATGACAGATGCTCAGACCAAAACCTCAGTAGTAGAACACTTCCCTTGGGTGACCCCATAAGACAATCTGAGCGCAATGACTAAACCATCGAATCCTGACGATGGTGGATAACCACTCTGATGAACCCTGATCATAGACCTTCGCACATAATACCCCTAACCGATCTCGACCATAAACCAAGTTAACGTTGAAAACTTCAAACCGGCAAAAAGGAAAACGACCTTCCAATAATCCACGGCATGTAAATGTCATATGACATCACTTGAAGATATAACCCAAACACAAGCAGGGAAACAAACTCAAAGATACGCTTGCCCAAACCCTTGGAACGAAAAGTTCCATTGTGCAGTTTCCCGTAAGTGTTGCACCGAATCCGGCCCTACTAGCCTCTCAAAAGCTAACCCGAAATCTTTCTTCCTGAGACCCTACATTATATGAACCTGGTCTGGTTCCCTTTTCCTAATGTGCTCCAAATCAGTCTCCCGCTCTCGGGCCTTAGAAATCATATCATTCAGGGTCTCGCACCCTGACACACTCACCAGCTCAATCGTCAACGACTGAACTGAAATAGTTGGAGCAACCCCTGCCCTATACCGGGCTATAAACTACTCCCAAGACATAGTCTCCAATCCGAAATCACAATAGATCACACAATCGATCCGTGCCACCTGATACAAGAGATACGAGGCAACTTAACAACCCTGACAGTCCTTCCATTAACTGGCTCACCACCAGAGCCGGGAGCAAACCCTAGTCTTTCCCCATGGGTGCTCATCCTCATCTAGCAAACCAGCTATCCCCACTATCAGAGCATAAACAAGAATTCTCCTTCTCATAAGCTCCTTAGATTCTCCAAGGCTCTCACTGATTCGAGTATGGATCCTGTGCTTTCAGTAGTACGAGCCCAATACTACCTTCCACACCTATCCATACTTTCGTCAACAATCCTCTCGAATCCTCTAAGTCACCTACTTCACTAATGCACCAAATATCCGCTAAACAGCAGCACAATACCCACCGAAGCAACTCCTAGGCTCCCCCTAGCTTCCCAACCTCACCGAACTGCCCCAGTAAACTCAATGGAGCATATCCTAGGCTTTCCTAGGTTCCCAACCTCGCTCTGCCATTAGTTGCTGAAGAACTCCTCATGGTGCCCGCCATCCACCCCCTGAATATCGTCATATTCACTTAGTAGCTGTCTCCCATCATACAAGAGTTCCACAAAGAACAACGCAAGCAACATTCGTGCAGTACTACTTTGATCTAAAGAACTATCATAGAAAATTCAACCCAAATATTACAACTCATGCTATCCACATCCATCCATCCTCACTACCGACTGCTTTATGCATGCAAATTATACACATAACATGATCTAATAGACTGTCGAATAATAGACTCTATCCTAGGAGCACAACCAGACAATGAACATGAAATAAGGCCAAATCATTTATTCTAAGAATATAAGATCGTAACCATATATAATTTTAAAAGCATACACTTAGCAATTACTAATACCAAAAATCATGGCATCCAGTATCCCCAAGGCTACAAACATCACATATCAGGCCAATCTATCACTGACTACTCAGCATTACCATGCATGTCTACCAGGTCATACAATATATAAATACATTTCTCTTAGCCCTAATTAGCATGCAATTGTCAGATTCATATATCAAGTCATAACAGATAACATATACGTGTATTTTGGGGAAAACTTACTTGAGCTCGGCCAATTGAATGCACCACACCCATTTCTTATATTAAAAAACTCTTTTCTTAGAATACCCTTCTTTCCCATTTCTTATATTAAAAAACTCTTTTCTTAGAATACCCTTCTTTTGAAAACTTTACCAAATCCGCAGTTTAAGTTCAGACATACCCGAGGGTATGTTCGAATCCCTCAAATGGGCTCTGATACCAACTTGTAACGTCCCAAAAATCATGACATACATATTTTTGTTTTTAGCTAAATTAATCATTAATATATATCTTTCCCATAAAACCAAAGCAACCAAAATTTAGCAAAACATCATCAAATCAGAGTATTTCTCAAAATATAGAAACATATGGTGCTTGCTCTGCAATCATCAAGAGCTCTTCTATTTGAAAATCGGAGTACCTGAAACATAAATTGAAAACCATTAGCATAAAGCTTAGTGAGTTCCCTAAAATACCACATAACATAAAACCTCAAAATATCAAGCGACATACATATAGTTGTCATGGGTTGCCCTATGGTCTTTTCTTGGAATACCATGGGCGCCCCCATGGTTTGATATCCAATTGCCATGGTCTCTGCCATGGTCTTTACCTGGAATGCCATGGGCTCCCCCATGGTCTGATGTCTAAGTTCCATGGGAAACCCCCGTGGTTTTTCATGCAAGTATCACAGAGACATCTAACATTCCACATAACAAGTAATGGGCCGATATTGGTGCCTTTGACGCATGGATATAGTGAGAAGACTTACCTCGGACAACTGAAACCAACTGATATTCTCTGACTGCAGATCTGCTAATAATCTCACGCTATCAAACATGAATGATATTCAATTAACATTTAGGTTCCAAAACAAATCCAATAATCTATATATAGGAAAAAAAGACTATTTTACCCCTTATCTAGTTTGGTCCAAGACTAAGGCCTAAACTCTCAATCATAAAGGCCCACTAACCAATAATCATCCAAAAAAGCCCACTTATGGCCCAATTTTCCAAATTGGTCCCAAACCCTTACTTGGGTCTTACCTTAAAGCCCATTAACTTATCCTTAATTCAAAACACATATTCTCAGATGGCCCAACAAAGCCCCAAGGAACCAAACCCAAAAACGTAGCCCAAACTGAAGCCCAAACACTAAAGACCCAAATAGACAGAGTACGTGGGGCGTACAAGCACGTAAGCACATCGTACTCTCTTGGAGACTTGTATGTTGTGCGTACCTACTTTTGTGCCCAACGTACTCACCTTATTTAGCCCAAACTTAATTTTTCACTTATTCCATTAAGACAAAGCTTCACAAAACAAATCTGAACTCCTTGAGTTGGATTATCACGTAAAGTTGCGAACTTTACGTCCATACATGACTAAATGAAGCTCTTAAGCTTAAAGGGACTTACCATATAACTTAAAGCATGCATGACACCATTATTCACATAAATCTTGCACCTTTATGCTCAACGGTACCAAAACAACCTCAGATCCGGAAGAACAAGCCCTTAAACAACCAAATTCATCCATAGACCCAAAAAATGAGACCAAAATCACAACAAACTAACCAAAAAGAGATCTAGACATACACAAGACAAGATGAAAACTTGACACCTCAAAGCTTCCCCACAAGATGATGATTCTGGATCCAAATTCCCTCCACTAACCCAAACAACTTCAAGCTTCTCTTATTTCCTTCCCAAGGGCAACAATGAGCACCAAAGCCTTCCAATAGCTCAAGAACACTACCAAGAGGTTACAAGGTCGATCTAGGATTTTAGGGTATGGAGGCTAGCTTAGAAATGAACCAAAAGGACTAACAAAAAGTTTATATAGGGTACATCCCTAAAAATTAGGGTTTCACACTAACCCGCATACAACCAGCATACTCCTCATGTCCAGCGTACGAGGTCTCGCACCCTACTCCCAACCTTCGTAGTACACTATGCATACTTCTTATTACATATGGGGTATAACCCTTCGCATGAGTATGCCCTGCGTACTCCCTTGGTACGCCCCACGTACAAAGGTTTTCCCCACACCCTTATTCAGTCTGAAGGTCATAACTTCTTTGATACAAATCTAAATCCGATAATTATTATATCCATGAAAAGGTATCGAGAAACTCTACACTTTTATCAACTCACACTTGTCTTAAAGATCCCCGAACGGAAGTCTAATCTCCATAAAAGCTTGCTGCTATTTTACCAAAATACCCCTTAACTCCAAAACCAAATCCGAACGCCCAAAACATCTACATTTCATCACCCATGCCCAAATGGGTAATGATTTGAAACAGTGCGTTACACTTCTGATCGTGAAAAGGGCAAGGCTTGACTGTACACATGCACAATTGCATCATGTTTTCCGCATAATGTAATTATACTTTGATTTAATTGACTAAATAAAAATGAAAATTTTGTTATAAAAATCGGGACATTACACAATCAAATACCAACAAAAGCGAAATATGTACCCAATGAAAACAAACATTACCCATTCGATCCGTAAAACTAGTATTTGCTTCAAAGTCTTCTACAATCATCAAATCACTAAGCATTGATGAATATAACTATGTTATCATGATAATTGATAACAATAGATAGAAAAAAATGAGTAGAGCTTTATTATTGGCAAAAAAAACTAAATTATAAATTAAAGCAAATAAGATTATAAATAGGAAAACTATATAAGGTTAACCTAGTTAAATTGGTAAATAAAGGTTCAATACAAAAAGAGTGATAATAATTTTAAGTTTTGAAAATACATATCTATTGCACCATTGGTTAAATCTTGAAAATTTAGAAATTATACCAAATCGCTAATTGATTTTTTAAAGACTAGAACCGAGAACCATACCAATTGATACACTATGACCCGTGTTTGATTTTCCACTTAGGCTAAAGGGAGTGAGAGTGGAAAAAAAAACTCAACATTGATAATGTTACACAACAAACACCACGTCAGGTGCTTGACATGCTAAGAATTGTGCCAACTTTGGCAATCCCTCCCGATTCTCTCTCTTCTTCAAACCTAAAAAGCGATCACTAGATTACTCAATTTGACCGACTTTAATTTGAATTTTTTTTCATATATATAAAGAGAGAGAGAGAGAGAGTATAATGTAAATTGGTCAATGTGGTGTGCATATATATATATATATATGTGTGTGTGTGTGTGTGTGTGTATGTGTGTGTGTGTGCGCGCACCACATTGACCAATCTATTCAACCTTTCTACACCTAAGAATGTCTTCTTCAGACTCTTAAAACAACCAAAAGCCACCAACTATAAAAAAAGCCAAACCCTTAATCTCTCTATCACATATGAATGGACCGACCTGTTTTTTCACTACCTGGATTCCATTAAGGCGATATGGAGCCATATTATGGGAAATCTCTGATGCAAACCAGAGCCGTCTCCATCGAATATGTTCTAGAAAGCCAACCCAAACCTGAAACATAAGTTGTCCCTACAAACGAAGGCTACCAATAGATGTTGGGATCCGAAAGAAGAGAAGGTATGGGCCCAATCATCGGTCGGTATATTAGAGGACCTGAAGGTAAGCAATAACTAGAAAGGCCCAATTTTTTACAATCGAGTTATTGTATGTTTCCTTATTGAAATGAAAAAAATGAAAGTATCGAAAAAGACCAAATCTACATGAAACGAGGGCATACAAATAGAAAGGTAGCAATATTAATGGTTTGTTGAGGCTTGAAAACCAATTGCAAAGTGGTCAAAGTGATGCCACAATTTAAAAAATACGCTCGAACTTTTCTGGTGGAAATCCTTCAAACATTTGGAGTTTTGGAATGTTGTCAAAGATACCCTAAGATGGATTGGTTTATGAAATGGCGAATTATATTTTTTGGGTGATTTTAAAAGATCAAAACCATCCGACTCCGGCTACACTATGTCATCGGATGCTCGCATTGAGATCGACCTCAACATTGATGACACATTTGAGATTCCACATACCTATCTTATGGGAATGGACAAAGCCAAACAAAAAGGCAAAGGTCGATCGTCAACTTCACAGACAAATCGTTTTAATATGCTACAAGAAATGATGTTAGAGATCACAAACCTAAATATAAATTTGAACAAATACTTGGAGTTCGCACAATAAAATGAACGTAAGAATGAAAAAGCTCATGACATGACACATTTTATGCAAGATGTAAGTAATTTCTATCAGGAGAAGGACGGATTAACTTAGGTGATAAAAAACTGAAATCAAGAAAAATATATAACAATGGTCTTTTATCTTTCTTATTTTTATTCTTATGTTTGTTAGCTTTAAATATTATGTTATATAATTTTATTTTAAAATAATGAAAATTTTTAGATTTTATCATGTAAATTAAATTGTTTAAATAATAATTAAATTGTTTAAATAATAATGATAAAAGAAATGTAACATGACAAACCATGGGTGACAAAGAAATAGAAAAAATACGGTAATGATAAGATGACTTTGATATGACACATAAAAAAAAAGGACAAAAATGGCACCATTCAGTTTTACATTACATGTATTCGGATCAAGTTTTATACGATGTATATATAGAAAAGTATAAGAAAAAGCATATAAACATAATCAATATTTAATTTAAACCTAAACATAAAAATCAATTTTTTTCCCATTGATAACTTTTGTCAAACAATTGTCCCCTTTTTGGGAGATTAAATAGGATTAACATCAATGTAGTACAATTAGGGTTTAATTTTCATTTTATTCAAAGAGAAGTGCTTGTGTTGTGCTGTCAGCCTTTTCCCTAGTGCTACTGCGTCCACTACTTGCTCTTTTCTCCATCAATTACCAAAGATACAAAATTATATTTTTTATATAACAAAAAATCGATTTCATTATATTTCTTTTACAATATCAATAACAAATTCCCTCATCAGATGAGAAAATTTCAAATTGGCTAAAGTTACTATATGATAGTAATATCAAATTCCTCTTAATCTATATATGATGCGAAGGAGATTGAGCAATTGACATATAAGTTTACAACTATGAAGAGCGATCATAAAACAGTATTGCGAATTTCTCTGATAACATGTCTTATACATCCAGTGTTTTTGTTTTCGTTCTGGTCGCTTTATTATGCATGGTCATGGTGGGATCACAATGATCAAGAAAACACAGAAAAGAAAAGAAAAACACTTGTTTTATTGTGGCATACAAAACAGTTAGATGATGCAATATATAGCTAACAAACAGTAAGCAACACTCACACAAAAGACAACTTCCCTCTCACTATCAAAACACAAAATTAAAAGGGCCACAAGTCAAAAATTGATGTGCATTACCGTTAGAATCAGATACCTTAGTTGAAATCAACACAACTATACCCAAATAAAGAATTAAAACGACACTTCCATAATGTGTGGTTTGGCACCTTAATTAAGCCTACTCTATGAAAGAGAAATTCACTAACAATTTCAGAATTAAAAGAATGGACACCCTCCAACTCTCACACTGTTGACGAATACCCTCATATACACACCGACACACACGAACACACACCATTCTTGAATGCGGGAGACTCATAAAATAACCCTACATTTGAATCCGATATTGATGTAACAAGAATAACCAATTTTCTATTTTTTTTAGAAGCACGACTTAAATCATTTCTCTCTCTCTCTCTCTCTCTCTCTATATATATATATATATATATATATATATATATATATATATATATATATATATATATAGACACACACTAGTGGGATCAACAAATTACAATAATGAAAAAAACTTAAAAATGTTAATCTTAGAGGATGTTTGGATAAATTAGCTTATAGCGGTGTGAAAAAACAGCTTTTACAAAAATGTTTGGATTATAAATAAATTATAAGCTATAAGCAAGGGGATGTTTTTTAAAATTAGCTTATTTAGCTTATCCCATCACAATAAGCTGTTTAATGTTTCCTATCAAAACACTTAAACTTAACTTATAACGATAGGATAAACAATAAACTGTAAGCACTAGCTTTTTTCTATATCTAAAGACCCTCTTAATTTCAATATATAAACTTATATATATGGTCTATGTGTTGTTATTGACAAAAATAAAGACTTATATATATTCATCTTTTTTTTGGTCAAATTACAATAATCACATGAAAAATATTTCGGTAAAGTACTAGTACTGATCATTTGATTTGTGAACAAACGCCTATATTCAATGTGGGGCCTCCCTACATGACCCATAGGATGAACATAAGCATGAGCAGAAAGGAGTTTTGACTTGGAAAAGGAAAAATATGAGAGCCATGCAAAGGGATATTATCAAGATGTCCATATGCATTATGTATAGTGTATTGTTGGTTCTTCTACATTGATGTAACATAAATTAATGAAGTTGACTTCACATTTGTGGCCTCTTTTCTATTGCTACATGCACTCATCATCCTCCTTTTAAACCTATATTGCCTATTGGGTTGGTATCATCTCATGAAAGCCACTATCTTTTCCTCATTGGGTTACAATATAAGCAGCTCCTCATTTCTCCTTTTTGCTCCATCTTGCACCAGAAACCAATAGTCATGGCTCTTTCTACAAAATCCACTCTTCTGATTTCATTTCTATTGCTTATTTACATATTCTCAGGTCATTACCTACTAAATTCTTCGCTTTCGTAGTGTTTATATCAATATATCAACTCTTATCATTAACTAATCTTGCCGTTTATTCTATGTATATAGTGGGTGGCAGCAGTGTTGGTGTCGCAGACCCAGTCTATTCTCACCACAAGGTATTAGTTTCATGTAGCCATTGTTTTGGCTACACTAGTGTTACATGGGGCAAGACTGGATTATACTGGACTCAATTAAATGTGCACTGGACTAGACAAGTTTTTTAGTACACTAAGAAGGGTATTCACCTCTTTTACACTTACGAGAGATGAGTATGGGTCCTTCAGTCCTTGTTCCAATTTTCGGATAGGACAAAAACTTGTAATTTTGTTCCATTGACATGAATTGATCACTTCCAGTCAAATCAAACCCAATATAACCTATTGCGCCAAGTTCGGCTGTGCATAATAAATGGGGTCGCCATAACCTAGCTAGCTGTATTGATATATGCAAGAAGTTTCGCTAGCTAGTAATCCAATGTGCGTATAAAAGAGTACTCAACGTTTGTGCAGACCTTGATGGATGCCAACATAAACGGTTTTAGTGTATTTAGTGTTATAAAACCATAAAAAGTGTTATTGTGAAAAGAAGATGTTATCATGGATCCGCTAATGATGTTAGTTTTGTTCTTGTAGAATGGCTTCAGGATACACGCAAGGAAGCTTTCATTACTTGATGCGGTGTTAGACTACGACGATGCAGGAGCCAATCCCAGGCATGATCCACGGAGGGGGAGGGGCGGTAGTGGTGGAAGGAATCCATGACAGGAGTTATTTAGCTCAACAGAGAGAGAGTTCTGGTTGTGGGTTCAAGACTATTATATACACGTATTTGTTTATGTTGGTACTCTTGATCATTAAGTTATTTAGTAGTTTAGATGCCTTTGTGGGCACAATAATATTAACGAGTTAAAGGGTATATCATATCTAAATGGTTCCTGATCACTGTACTCTGGCTACAACTATAGAAATAATTAAATAAAACTTTTCCCAGGCTGAAGAAAGAGGCAAATTCGTGATGAAAACATGTGCATCAACATTAATCGAAGCATAGACCACGTACTAGGAAAGTACAAATACAATCGATAAGAAGCAATGTTCAGGTATCATATTACCTCTTGTTAGGTGATGTCTACTCTTTGAATTAGTAAACTTAAAGTGGATAGAGTCCATATATAAGGTATATATGGGTGTTTCTTTATTTACTTAATGCCCAAAATAACTTAATAGAGAAATTTAAAGAAAATAAATCTCCTCTTTTAAGTGTTAGAAGTTAAATATTCTATATGGTTTGTTTATTTACTTTGCATTGTATAAAGTGGATGATTTAATGTTATTTGATCATTTTAGTATACTGTAGTAATGGGTAAACTCTTAGTGGAAATTTATACTATTCCTTGTATAGCCCTTAATTGTGTTAGTTGGGTTCTTGTATTCTCGGCCCTCTATTTGTGTATTTATATCCATGTACAACTCTTTATTTTCATAATGAGAATGATACATTTTCATGGTACGAGAGCTCAATAATACACTCTCGTTTTCTTTTCTAAATCTCTGATTTCCCTCATAACTCTCTTTCCTAAATTTCTCAAACCTTCCTTCTGGACCTTCGTGACTTTCCCTCTATAGTCACGCATCCCTCTCCTTTCCCCAAACAAACCCTACCTTCGCTGCCTCTCTTCTTCTTTATAACTCTTTTTACTATGATAGGTGAGCACTCCAACTCTACCCCTCCAAAAAAGATATATGACATAACCAACATCAAACCCTACATCCCTCTTGTTCTCGATCTTGAATTGTTCAACTATGTTGTTTGTTTATCATCCTTGGTACGATTTTGTGAAAATTAAATGTGGATGACATCATCTTATCTTTAAACAATTTACAAATTTTATCATATTATCAAAACTATAGAGGTTGGAAAATATTTGTAACGCTGTATCATTGTCCTTAAATATTTGTAATTTTATGGCATATTTATATGGACCAGACACAATAAAAATAAAAGAATATACTATCCCTTATCTTCCCTAATATTGATCCGAAGAACATGCATGGGTTGTACATGAAGGGTTTTGTGCATTCTAACACTCCTATGGTGTACATGCAATCCTAGATGCTTTGGATCTATGTTTTCTCTAATATACATGCAAACTTTGGTTTTCCAAAGCATCGTCCTAACTAGCATACAGTGGAGTATCTTTACTACAAAATTCTAGTTAGATGACATACATCTGTTGTAGTTGGAAACCTTGGACTTTTAAGAACTTAACACCAATAGTATGAATGCCTTAAATGGAATCACAACACACCTTTGGACAAAGGATGACTTTTGAGATAATACATTTGCACCAAAATCGGCCCCATGCTCTCTAAGAACACTAGTGTACCATTTTGGATGCTAGAGGGCTTCTTATATAGTGTGGCAAGATTAGGGTTACACCGTGTAAACCTTAATGGCCATGACCCTCCATATTCCTTAGGATCCATGGGTTTAAACCTCCATGGATCATCCATGGGTTGTCATATGGGTTTAGCCCAACCTAAGGAATCATGGCTCATTGGCCCACACCGAAAGAATGAATGATTTACCAATCAACCACTTATATTTAATTAGTCTCTTTTTTATCACAAAATTAATTCCAAATTAATTCTTGATCAATACTAATTAAATAATATGATTTCGTATAAATATATTAGAACTTATAATATATTAACAAATCATAAATAACATTTTCTCAAAATTCTATCCTATCAAATTGTCCTGGTGATATGCAACCCAAATGGACCATGCTACTCTCAGGTCAAGTACATACCAATAATAGATATGGCCTTAGACACCTAATCCAACAGTCTCCCACTTGGATAAGTCTAATAACTATCATTGCAAGCATGACTCCAACCCGACTAGCAATCATAGCTCTTAAAAATCGTTGTCGAGCTCTAACCTAGTCAATGACATGTCCATTAGATAAGGGATCATATATTCCTCCATTCTAGATATCATATAGATTGAGACATGGATTATAATCATTCTCTCTGTCCATCTATTGTTTCCGGATTTTCGATTTATGACAACTGACTAATTAAACAAATCAAATCAGTCCAGGCTTGTCCAAGCACTTAGGTTTGTCATATATTCCTCCCACTTGGATAAGTCTAATAACTATCATTGCAAGCATGACTCTAATCCGACTAGCAATCATAGCTCTTAAAAGTCGTTGTCGAGCTCTGACCTAGTCAATGACGTGTCCATTAGATAAGGGATCATATATTCCTCCATTCTAGATATCATATAGATTGAGACATGGATTATAATCATTCTCTCTGTCCATCTATTGTTTCCAGATTTTCGATTTATGACAACTGACTAATTAAACAAATCAAATCAGTCCAGGCTTGTCCAAGCACTTAGGTTTGTCATCACTAAATGATCGAGGGGCCCACATATATCGTTTTTATCCACATGGGATAAAAAGAATGGATAAAATTCAACTTAAATGCTCGTTTGTACTTACTCATCAAATTACACACAACGATATGTTTTATAACACCAAGTTACTGGTGTATTTACATATGTCAATGTGTAACCGACTTGCAACTACAACTCACACGTCTTGGTTTCATGAATATAAGATATTATCGCCTCACAATCACTCGTGATAAAATCCTTGAAGTGATTCAGATGAGCGTGGGTTGAATCCAATACTCGAATCTTATTCCAGGAACACTCATGAACACCGTAGCAACTTGTGCTATGACTAAAACACCTCTACAGACCCATTCATGAAAGTCTTGCCTCAATACCTACTTCCAAAGTGATGGGTTTTACACAAAATAACATCCTATGTATTCATGCAAACTCTAAATCTTGGATCTAGGTTTCTCTATTGTACATGCAATTCATCCAAGACTTACAAACCCTAGATCTAGCATACATGATTTGAAATTCACATAAGAAAACAGATCTAGATGAATACCTTGATTGTTGATTGTAGATCTTGAAGCCTTGAGAACTTTAGCACCTCAAATGTTGTGCCTCTAATGAATCACAAACACCAAAAGCAATTGGATGAAACAAGAGAGAGAGAGAGAGAGGAGAAATTCGGCTCTAAGACTTCTAGGGTTAGGTGTAACCGAATTCTCATGCCCAAGGGGTTCTTATATAGGTGTAGGAATTAGGGTTTCAGTCATTATCCTTATCCGGTTACTTAGCCACCAAACAGCCCATAAAATAATTCTAGAATCCCCATTATAGACGAATTCTTAAGGTCTTATCCTTAGAATTCGTCCACCTTATCATTTAGGGTTTTCTTGCCTAACCTTGTAACTATCATATAATTACAATTCAGTCCCCTTAGTTCAATTGACTTCTTTTGATCACAAAATTAATTCTTAATTAATTCTTGACCAATGTTAATTAAACAAATATGATTTTTATTTTAATACATTAATCTTATAATATATTAATAAAACATAATAACCATTTTCTCTATTATTCCTCCAGTCAAGTTGCTTTGGTGAAGGCAACCCAAAAGGACCATGCACAACCGGGTCAAGTACGTACCAAACATGTTTCCTTTGGTTTTTCTGAAAAATTCGTTATCCAAGAAAATCCCATATTTTCCTATATGTGAGTTAGTTATTCGTTTATTCTACAGTTTGATTAGGAACAGTTCATTATCTCAGGAAAAACCCTTATTTTCCTATATGTGAATTTGTTATTTGTTTATTCTACAGTTTCGTTAGGAACAATTCGTTATTCCAGGAAAAAAACCGTTAGTTTCCTATATGTGAATTTTTTATTCGTTTATTCTACAGTTTCGTTAGGAACAATTCGTTATCCCAGGAAAAACCCTTATTTTCCTAAAGTCGTGGTTAGTTCTTGGTTCGGAATGCTATGCCCTAGTATCTATCATACTTGTCGTATTAATTAGGTATTCTGTTATCCTAGTTATCTTACACTCGAATGTCGAATATCTACTTTACTTAGCAGTATTTTCGAAACTCTGTCGATATCCAAAGGCGTATTTTCGTATTCGTTTTATTCGTATTCGTTTTATTCGTATTCGTATTATTTGTATTCGTTTTATTCGTATTCGTTTTATTCCTAGTTGTACTTTCGTCATTCTATTACTATCCGAGGGCGTATCTTATTAGTATTAATCCTAATTAATGATTAGTATGAATTCTTCGTAGATTATGAAATATAACATAGATTATAACACTTTGTCAAGAAATCTATGATTAATCTGAAAGCTAACTTCGCAATTCGAATTATTGGTTAATACGATTTTTCGATATTAAAAACATACAGAATATAAACATTTGAACTGAAATAAGAAGTTTGAGTACAATATTTCCTTGTACTTTTGCTTGTATCCCCCCTGAAAACATTTGAAAAACACGGAAAAAGAGTAGGGGTATGAACTCACCGGTCGAGAAGCGTGTTGGTTTGGATGCTAAACGTCAGTTCGGGGGTTGAACGCGTGCGAGGTTCTTATGTAATATGAAAAGATACACATTTGTATCTAATTAGGCTTTGTCCTATTAATTAGTTGAGGATATACACTTCTAGTCTCGAAAACACTTCATTTCAAGTGTTTGGAGTGATCCGGGTGGCATCTATGGATGTGTAAAGCTTGGAATTGGAGTTTACTCTTCAAGAGTAAACTTAGGGGTAAGCATGGTGCGGTTTAGTGCGGTTTTCAGATCAAACCGAACCGCAAACCGCATGGTGCGGTTTTTTCATTCTTAAAACCGCTGTGTGCGGTTTTGCAATGGTTCGGTTTTTCGGTTTTTAAATGCGGTTTCGGTTTGTATCGGTGCGGTTTCGGTTTTTAAACCGTGTTAAGAATTTGGTGCAGTTTTTTTATGTTTTTTTGTGCGGTTTTTTAAAACTGTAAGAACCGAAAACCATGTGCATATAAGCTTGTATTGTGCTATTTTTTTAATACATTCATTTTCAGCTCAAAACAAAATTACATAATCAAAAATTGTAATTCGCTTAAAATACAACTTGTGACGACTCTCACAAACTAATTAATGATTGAAGGTTGGTAGATTTTGACTTAATTTGTTACAAGCTTATTACATGTAATCGATTAGTACCTTTGGCTAACAATAGAACATTTCTTTTGCACCCCATATAGTTTCATACGAACACAAAATAAACATATAATAAATATATTATCGTTTATAACTATTTTAAATAGAATGTATATAATATACATTGATTGATTTATTACTATACACGCTTGCGGTGCGGTTCGGTTTTGATGGACCGGTTTTTAGGATAGAAACCGCACCACACCGTTGACCTTCGGTTTTTGCAAAAATTAAATCCGCACCATTGGTTTTTTCATCGGTTTCGGTTTTTCGGTTGCGGTTTATTGCGGTTTTGACAGTTTTTCTTTAGTTGGTTTGGTTTTTGCTCACCCCTAAGTAAACTCTTAGAGGAGTTTACGGACCTAATGATCCACTCCCCATGAGTTTATGGCCATAAACTCATGGTGGGGTGTTCTAGGGTGCTAAATGGTCTTACAACTCTTGTGGGTTAATACTAGGCTTGGTTTTAAGGCATTGGAAGGTAATTTGGACATCCTAAGGACCATTTGAGGAGTTTACGGTAGTAAACTAGGAGTTTACGACCATAAACTCTTATGTGCCCACTCAAAGTGTGTTTTAGTGGTCCTAGGTCAATCACATGTGATTCTAAGTAATTATACAAGCCTTGGGATGAATTTAGGGCATCATTTGACTAAGATATAGAAGTTTACAGCCCAGGAACCTATCCTTGGGGGCTTTACGGCTGTAAGCTCCTATGGGAGTGGTTTTCATCAAGTTTAAGGCCTCTAACTCGTTTGTGGTTGCTTCTAGACTTTAATCCAAGGCTTAGGAGGTGTTTAAGGGGCATCTTAACACCTAAAAAGGAGTTTACTGCCCAAGAAATGGTGTTTACGGTCCAAGCATGTGCTTGGGCTGTAAACTCATGGTTACTACCTAAATGATGAGTTCAAGGTGTTCTAAGTCCAGTATGGTAAGCCCCTTAGTTATATCTAAGAATGACATAGTGCGGAAATCCGGTGTGTGTGTGTGTGTGTGATGTGTAGCTACTGTGCTAGCTCCTCCCTCTTTGCTGAAGAGGTACCTGAAACAAAAATTGAAAACTGCAAGAACGAAGCTCAGTGAGTTCCCCCATCATACCACATACCACATAACTACATAACTACATACTGTCGGGCAATTCTGGGGTGCCAACCTACCCTGTTCGACAATTTTGGGGTGCCGACCTACCCTGTCGGGCCATTCTGGGGTACCGACCTACCCTCCGGCTTAACTCAATCGGCTACGAGGACTATTTCACCCCAACTACTACCACATAATCACATAACATAAACATACTGTCGAGAATATCTGGGGTGCCCGACCTACCCTTCGGCCCTTATGACCGTAACATGGGGACTATTCCCCCTACTACCTATCATCATATCATGCTGGCACATAATCATAACAAATAGCACATATCAGATAATTATCACAAATACAATCATATCTACTATAACTCTTACTAGTGGATCGACCTTGGTGCCTTAGACCCACTTCTACTAGAAGGTAACTCACCTCAATGTCGTGAAGTGTCTGATCTGTCCTTGATGTCGGGATCAACTCCTCTCAACTACTACACATAACAACCTTCCTTCATTATCATTTCATACACTTGACCCCTTTCAAGGTTCAGTTTAGGTCAAAGTCAAAGTCAAGGTCAACACCCTGGTCAAAGTCAACATCTGGTTTACTCGACTCGCCGAGTTGACCCACCAACTCGCCGAGTTCCATAATCCTTAGAATGCTAAAAGTTTCGACCCTACTCGCCAAGTCTTTCAGGAGCTAGCCGAGTTCTCCTTCATGCAAAGTCGGGACCTTCTACAACTGTCTCGTCGAGTTCATCCTTGAACTCATCGAGTCCTGTTCCTTGTAAGTTGGCACGTCTAGTCATGGACTCGCTGAGTTCTCCATGAACTCGTCGAGTTCCTCTTTATGCAGTTGGGACTTAGTATTGAACTCGCTAAGTTCCATGATCCTCAGGTTCGTAATGAACCCAGTTGGTCGAATCTTCTTCCAACTCAACACATTGCTCATTATCAGAAAAGGTTTGGGGGAAACTGCGACCCGACTCGCCGAGTCGTATGGGCGACTTACCGGGTCCCTCCATGTCTAAAACTATCCAGTCGATTTTTCAGTCGGCATTAATGATCCCAAAACATAAATCTAACCTCCTAGGGTCCATATTACACGTAAAGTCACAAACTTATCGTCCATGCATGGGTCTTCAAGCTCAAAAGACCCAAAAATGAGGTCACAAGGTGCATGGGACTCCCATGGCCATAAAGTTGGCACCTTTATGCCATGGGAACCCTCAATAGTTCCAGATTTGAAGCTATACCCCCCCCCCCCCTTAGAACCACAAAATCCCGAAAATGGCTCTACTAAATCTTATAAAAGGTAGAAACTAGCCCTAACTACAGATCTAAGAGATAGATGGTCAAGGTTGAAGCTTTTTACCTTAAACAAGCTGGAAATGTGCCAAAACTATTGGATCTACTAGCCTTCTCTTGATCTCCCAAGTCTCCTTTTTCTTCTTAGGCTTCTAACACATACAAAATGGCACAAGGAGCTCAAAATCACTCAAAAATTGATTAAGGTTTCGTGAGGATGGTATGAGGGTGCTGGTAGGGGTGCAAATGAGCCGAGCCGAACCCAAGCCTGGCCAGGCTCAACTCAGGCTCGTTTAAGTTATATAAGGCTCGAGCTCGAGCTCGGATCGATTCAAGCTTCCTTGTACTGAGCTCGGCTCGAGCTCGTAAAGAATTATACAAGCTCGGCTCGGGCTCGGGCTTGACTCATTTTTTATCTGACGTGTCTAAATAAGCCTAAGCTCGACTTGAGCTCGTTAAGAAGCTTGTTTACTAATACCCTAAATCCATAATTCCCCTAATATGTTTTTATTTTAATATATTCAAATAATATTAAATTATATTATATAAAGGCTCGTTTAGGCTCGCGAGCCTAATCAAGCTTAATGACATAGGCTTGAGCTCAAGCTCGTTTAATAAACAAGCTTAATATTAAGCTCGATCTCGGATCGGGCTCGTTTAAAATCGATTTCGAGTCGAGCTTTTAACAATCCGATCTCGAGTAGCTCGCGAGTAGCTTGGCTCATTTGCACCCCTAGGTGCTGGAGGCTGTAAAGGAGGAAAGTTAAGGTGTTTAAATAGGGTGCAAACCCTTAAAATTAGGGTTTCATCCAGAGAGGCGTACTCGTCGAGTCGGGGCATCCGACTCGGCGAGTAGGTTCTTCCACCAGCGTCCAAGTTTCACCTCGACTCGACGAGTTAGGGCCTCCAGCTCGCCGAGTCGCAGAGTAAAAATGCAAAAATTCATTTTTAAAGTACGTATCAGGAACCGGACGCTACAATTACACAACGAAACATTACCCTTGCATGTTTCGCGCTTCATAATTGTATAAGAAGAGAGGGACTACGTGATGAGTATTTTTAACGATATGATGAACCAAATGTATCGGTTCGAAATAACAATGCAATCGTTGATGATAATGAAGATAAGATTCCAACACATAGTACTGCAACGGACCGTGAATATATGACCCAGTTACGGGATGAAATTGCCGAGCAATTGATGCAAAATATCGAATGAGAATTATTAAAGTTTGGTTGTATAAAATTTATTGCAAAATGTTATTGTAAGATTAATTTGGTTGTATGAAATTTATTTCAATATTTTAAGACTATAATTATTAAACTTTCTGTGTTTAAAAACCATTTTCGGTTTATTAAATTAGTTTATTTTAATTTTTTAATGTCTGCAGCAGTCTGCAGATGTTAACAAAAACAAACACGCTTCTTATTACAGTCTGTAGCCGTTTGGTCCACCTCTTCTACTGCAGAGGTTTGTAGAGGTGGTCCGTAGACTTTATAAATTTTTGTTTCAGAAAAACAAACAACATCTAAAACACTGTTCCTTGAGTTCGACACTTGTTCTTAACATAGCTATATTATTACATGATTAGGTATACTGTCTAGTGTGTTTAATAGTCTAGCTGAAAGAAAGTAGGTTTACAAATTTAAAATTTGAATAAATAAAACACACATTAAAACACACGTCAAACATCTCCTCTACTTCACTCTGGATGTCGTCCCCTGAATCATCTTTAGTTTCTGGCTCGTATCCTACTTCCTTCTTGCTAGGAGTCTCTCAAAGTGCTCATATTTTTCGGATTGAAAAGTGTTGCTTGACTCGTCGACCGTCGTGTCTTTCTTTTTGTGGAAAGCGGATTCTGGATCTTGAAGTGGTGGAACTAATGAAGTTCTGGATCCTCGGGTCATAAATCACCGAAACAAAACAAAAAATAAATGTGTAAAAACGAACTTAACAAAAACTAAAAATTGATCAAGCAGTTCCCACGGCGTGGCCAATAAGTCCCATGACGTGGCCAATAAGTCCCATGACGTGGCTACTGAATAAACAAAAAAAATCAAATAATGCAGAAAAATAATTTTTTTTGTGGGTTTTACCCCACAAAAGTATCGAATAACTAAAAGTAATTAAATTAAAAATCAAATAAGTCATTCCCCGACAACGATGCCAAAAACTTGTTGTGAAAAACTATACTTACCAACTTTTAAATTTATAAACTTAACTAACTTAACAAATTTATGCACCTATAGGCAGTGTACCTAGTTGGATTACTGAATAACTTAGGTAAAGAATTGGATTCAATATTAAAGAGTATTTTCGTTAGATCTGAATCCCCCTTTTCCCTATGGTTGATTTCTTATTAAATTAGTGTGGTTGGTTACCAAATTATTATGCAACTAGTTATTATGATCAAATTCTTAGTTATTACAAATTTATGATTTACTATGTTATGATCAAGCACAAGTAAACACGAAATCGATATTAAGATGAATTTGGCTAAGTACGATAAATCTAATAGTTACTTTTCTATGATCAAGTCAAGCAACCAAAAACAAATTATAGATCAATCATGATTTCTAACACAGTTAAAGTTACTAGCTTTAATTACCTAATCTAAGATTTGTTAAACCATAACTTCAACAATTTAATGATCGTAAACCACTAGGTAATCAGTTTCATGCAAATAGAATGATCATCTAATGCACAAAAATTATATCAAAGCAATCAAAGACTAGAACTCAAACATGTGCGGTTTCGATTCACCAACATTATAAAAACCAACAATAATTAATCATAAAACCGAAATCAACACACAGTTCAAAGGTTTCATCATCACCAACGAAAGTAAAGGGGTTTTAACTCATTACCATATCAGAAAAACACATGAACTCAATGCAAATAAGACTAGACATAATTTAATCTAGCAAACAGAAAGAATTAATGTTGTTTTCTTCTAGATCTCTTCAACTATTAAGCTCCAATCGATTTTTGATCCTCTAAGGGTTTTCCAAGGTTATGTATCGCAACTCTCTCCAAAAAATCGGCCAGAAGTCTCCCAAGTCGACCTAAAACTGAATATTTATACTTTCCTTAAATTTGCTTCCCACGTCGTGGCGAATAGGCTCCACGTCGTGGCAATCTGGTTCTAAGCATATTCTCCAAGGCGATCATATGATCGTGAATATTCCTCTTAACTGCTTCCATGGATTTAGAAGAGGAGATCACACTCATTATATCTTGGATTATCATTAAGGATGATATAATTATCACTATCTCCCCCATTTTATGTATAGATCACTTCCAATCCACTTGGCAAATATGTTTCACTATGAATTAAGTCCTACATTGTATTGAATAAAAGAAGAAGTGGCGACTAAGTTTAATGATTTAACAAGAAAGGTGAAGATCTTCAAAAAACAATTTTCACAATATTGACAATAAATTATCAGATGAGGATGGAGATATAATTTTAGAGGCGGCAAGGGAACAATACATAATCAAAAGTTATCGGGTCGACTTTGCACACGAAGACATTTGAAATATTTTAAATGTGTACCATATTTCTAAGTTATGTTTTGTTTTGTTATATGTGGAATGTAATAAAAAAAAAGGGAAATAATAGTTGTCTTTCATCATTTAAAGCCCAAATCCAAACATAATTAATTGCATTAAAACTCAATTATTCCATTATATAGAGATTAAAAAAAAACCTCATGTATGATATTTCCCATTAAGAAGGATGCAGAAAAGGATGCACATATGTCGTTTGGTATGCAACTTGATATCCGTCTCCAATAAAGTTGAACCGTATCGTAAATTTCTATGTATGTTAAATAATTTATGACTGCCAAAGCATCACCGTACGCTATACCACGATTGCACCATTTCCTACATGTATGTGTCCAAAGTTGCAGATGTAGAACACAAGTTTTCCTAAAATCTATTACTTGCAAAATCTTGGACGACATCTTTCTTGTCTGTCACCGAACAAACTTGTACATCCTCCTGTGAAACACCATCTCTGCATACGAGGTGAGTGCACTAGTGTATCCCATGAAAAGGAAACATTATGATTTTGTTCATTTTACAACTAAATAATATTTTGTTATTTTTATAGTATTTTACCTCTCCAGTCATTGCGTTGAATAAAAATTCATTGAGTCATGGACCGATTCAACGAGCGTTGTCATCGGTAAATTGCATTCATGAATCGATAACATGTGGATGGATTCCGGAACATCAATATTAAGTACAATCTAATGGATGTTAGGGAAAAAGGGATATTGCCCATTTAGACTGAACGATATTGGCAGGCCACTCACATGTGATAGGACATAGTTGACGAAAGTTTTATTGAAAATCAGACATTATATACAATTTGCATGTCCGGCAGAACAAAGGATCAAATGTGTTGTTTTGACCAACTCGTAAGCACATAACCATCATTGCCACATTCTTACAATAATACCCATGATATAAATAAGGGAATACTTGATTTAGGGAAAAGTTATCACATCGTCCATATTGGTTATGAACCCCAACATCCCTGAGAGCTTCCTTCAACCTCATCAAGAACTAGGTAGAAGAGTCGATACTATTTGTCACGCCCAGACAAAACGCTATATGTAGGGTTTGGTTGTTTCCGTCCATAGCAACCGCTATGAGCATTGTCTATAGGTAATCCCCTCTTAGCAAGACACTACCTATAAAGATGACAGGTAGCATGCACGTGATGAATGTATGAAGCTACATTTTTTTTTGCATAATAAAACAATTAATTGTACAAACATCAAAATTTTCAAATAAATGATTAAAATTTGAAACAAAATTATCTTACCACACATCTAAAAGCCACAAAACAAAGTTGAACATGATTCATAACATATATATTTGTGTAACTATGGAGTTCATTTATTCAAGGTTGTGAAGGTAAGCAAACAAGTTAGCAAAAAATTTCTTCGTTTTCACCATCTGAGAAACTCATTTTGAAATAGTTATAAAACACATTTACAAATATTTGGTTGTAAGTGAAAAAAAAGAAAGATGAAATACACATGCTATGTAGGGGAGGAAATTCTTCCTTTTCGATGCCCGAAATACGTGTTTGAAAAATACAATAACAGTCTATATATTCCTGATGTATAGTCTGAAATGTCAGTCAAACATGTACATGTATAGTTACAATATATAGCTATGCATTCCGAAATCCGAACTTTACCAACCCTGCTAATAATGGAATGAACTACTTCAAAATGATCTAATTCCAAAGAAAATGATCATATATTTTCAAATGTGAGTAAAATTGATTATTCTTATTAAATTAATTGTTTTATTAAATTAATTGTTAGATCACTTAATTTTTCTAAAAAAACATGTAAAATAATGGTATTTTTATAGAAAATAAAAATTGGATTATCTATAAAATCTATAAATAGTTTCCATTTATGATTATTTTAGTGATTAGTTTAACCATATTTGATTTCCATTTCCTACGAAATTTTACGAAACAGATTAGAAACGATAGGTCAAAATATAATACAATTAATAGTCGTTGATTGATCACACAAAAAAAATAAAAATAAATAAATAATAGAGATGTGTATATATATAGAGAGAGAAAATCTCACAGTTACCAAACATCTTAAAGCCCCAATTGGATTTTCAGATCACATCAAGCTCAAGTGAACTCTCTTTCTCCCTTTCTTTAGGGTTTCAATTTTCAATCGACTCCTCTCAGTTTAGATAGACTACCTGCATTTGACGCCACAACTTTTTAGCTCAGATTTACGAAGATTACGGACTTTTCTTAACAATGCCCTAAAATTTTGATTTTCGATTGTGAAGAATGATGGATAGATCAAGATCTAAGAGGTACTATTACGATCAGGACTATGACCACATGGAGACTCTACCCAGAACAAAGCAGCGGTACAATAACAACTACAGCGGCGGCCATCATTACGGTCCTAACAACCATCACCAGCGACGGAACATCGGTGGTGGCGGTGGGGGTGGAGGTGGTGGTGGTGGTAGTGGTGGAGGCCGGAAACCCCAAGATCCTTCATCTCTTATGGTTACTACGAGCTACCGGATCTTGTGTCATGATGCTAAAGCTGGAAGTGTGATCGGGAAGTCCGGGAGCATAATCAAGGCCATAAGGCAACATACCGGGGCTTGGATTAACGTCCACGAGCTGATGCCGGGAGATGAGGAGAGAATCATCGAGATCTCTGATACACGGAGGAGGGATCCTGATGGGAGAATGCCTTCGTTTTCCCCTGCTCAGGAAGCTCTGCTTTTGATACATGAGAGGATTTTGGAGAGTGATGGGGGTGGGTACAGTTTAGGGTACGGCGGAGGTGATGACGATGAGGATATGTATAGCTCTCGGCTTGGTGTCAACAGGCTGGTAACAAGACTGGTTGTCTCCAGGATGCATGTAGGTTGTTTGCTTGGGAAAGGAGGGAAGATTATCGAGCAAATGAGGATGGAAACCAAAACGCACATTAGGGTTCTACCTAGAGACCACACAATACCGCGATGTGTTGAAATGTCTGAAGAAATTGTTCAGGTTATAAACCCTTCAGCTTTTGCAACATGAAAAATCATCTTTTAACGACTCAATAATAACAAGTATGTTCTCTTCTCTTCTGTCCACAGGTTGTTGGTGAGATGAGCTCAGTGAAGAATGCAGTAGAAATTATTTCTTCACGATTGAGGGAGAGTCAGCATCGTGATAGAAGCCATTTTCATGGTCGGCTACAATCACCTGACAGATTCTTTCCTGAAGATGATTTTATGCATCATCCAAATAACATGCCACGTAGGCCACCAATGGAAGGACCTAATAACTATGGATCACGTTTGCCCAACAATGGCAGAAACTTTAATCATGCTTCACGTCCATCTAGCTATGTTAATGATACTGGAGCTAGTCCTCTATCTGACAATGCTCAATCCCTTTATGCAGAAGATCTTGTATTTCGTATACTTTGTCCAAACAATAAAGTCGATAGTGTTGTAGGCCAATCAGATGGATTTATGGAATTGCTGCAGAATGAAATTGGTGTTGATGTCAAAGTTGCTGATCTTGTGGTCGGATCAGATGAACAAATCATTATCATCTCTTCAGAAGAGGTACTTGTTTATGTTTTCTCCATCTTTATATGAACAGGAAGTAACAAGATCAATAAAGATGCTTACTTTAATTGTATATTTGTACTTTAGGGCCCTGATGATGAGCTATTTCCTGCTCAAGAAGCTCTTTTGCACATTCAGACACGAATTCTTGATCTTGTTCCTGAAAAAGACAACATTATCACAACTCGTCTTCTACTTTCATCTGGTGAAATTGGATGTTTAGATGGAAGAGATGGATTTTTATCTGAGACAAAGAAAATGACTGGTGCAGACATTCAGATTCTACCCAGGGAAAATCTCCCACAATTTGTATCAGTTAATGATGAACTTGTACAGGTCTGTTGGCTACCTTTAGTATAATTATATACTATTTGAATTTCAGAGAGGGGAAATGACGACAATACCCTTGTTTTTTTTCAGATTGTTGGAGAGATCAAGGCTGCTAGAGAAGCTCTTGTGGAGGTGACATTAAGACTGAGGAGTTATATATTTCAAGGGTTTTTTCAAAAGGATGCTTCACAAGTTCCTCCCTTTCTTGCACCTAGCCCTGGGGGTAGTGCTTCAAACCTGGAAGCAGCTTCTAGCAATAACACAACTCCTCGTGAAAATTATTCCGGAAATGACCCTACCACTGCATCCAACCAAAATCTGCAAACTCTAACACTAAAGGTAACCAAAATTGGGCCCTGTTTCTCTTTCATTACCCATTCAGACATTTTATGCATACATGACTTGATGGGTAAAAAAGGAAATAAAAAACTTTTGTTATGCAGAGTACTGGTGGATCAAACAATGAAACTGTAAATCAAACCGAAAGTGGAAACCGTGAAGATACACCATCTACAGTAAACAGGTAGTGTTGATGTTTCATTTTTCTAATCTCTTCCCAAATTACCCTTTTTTACATATGAGTTTGGTTTCTTTCTTTTTTTAGAATTGCTGTACCACTAGTTACAAGGAGTATTCTGGAAGTTGTGATACCAGAATATGCAGTTCCCAAGCTCATAACAAAGTCAAGAAATAAGCTTGCTCAGATTAGTGAAGTAAGTGAACTTTTTATATTAATTATTTATATTGTTAAAAATGGTTAAAAGTGATTTTGACTTTTTATGTTGACTATTTGCATGTGAAACAAGCTTTCGGGAGCCAATGTGAAACTGATTGATACAAGTCCAGAAGCAACAGAACATATCATTCAAATATCTGGTACCCCTGAGCAAGCTGAAAGAGCCCAAAGTTTGCTTCAAGGATTTATTTTGAGCAGTATGTATTTTTTATTTAATATAATATCTTCAAAATATATTATATATTTGTATGTATGTATTGTGTGGTTTTGATTTTTGATTATTGTTTGTTGTTTGAAAAATGCAGCCCAAGAAGACCTATAAAACAAGGAGGGATAGTAGGTATGTGAAGGTACTTGTGTCCCTTGTAGATGAGTTAGTTATATTATAGGATTAAGATACAAAATGAGCACCATAGTAGTAATTTTCATGTTTTTTTTTTTTATTAATGTTTCTGAATGATTGTGGTGTATGTTTGTATTTATGGTTAAAAAAGATTGTGATTGATGTGTGATTGGGTTCATACTGAGTTTTTTGGGCCGAATTTTGGTCAGTTTTAAAAGATTGTAAAAGTTTTTGGAAGTGTCAAAAGATTCATTTTTATAAGTGTAAAGTTGTTAATTGTTTGTATATGACATGTAAATGAATGCAATTGACAACAATGGAAAGTAGTAAAAGAAAAGGTTAGATTAGAAGTTGTGACTAATTAGTTGGCACGTGTAGACAACCGAGTTTGGTGGTTTGTGTTGATTTTCTTTAAGGGTTCAAAGGTGTTGAGTTTTGACTTTTGTTGGGTGGTCATTCTTACAATGTTGAGGGTTATTGTTTTTATTACTATTATTATCATTTGTGTGTGTAGTGATGGAAAACCGAAGCGTGACTATATTTGACTCAATAGTAGCAAAGTCTTTTTCTTGAAATTCCTAAAGGTTAAAAAGTAGACGTAGGAAGTCTAATGCATTTTTGGATGGAATGATTAAAAACCACACAATCACTAAATTGTAAGGTGTTAGTTTAATATATGGATCCCTATACAATAACTATCGGTAGGTGTGGTGGCAATGTGGTCTTGTATATGTCGAGATGTATCGGTTTTCCTTCAATGAAAGTTGATACCTTTGGTTGGGGGTTTGGGTTCTTGGTGGAGTTATGCTATTTGCTTGTTAATTTTCCTTTAATGAAAGCTATTTGTTTTTTCGAAGCGAAAATTTATGCGGATTATATTTACAACCCTCTGTAACAGAAGGGGTGAACTAAACGGCTGTAACATTTAAAAAAAGTTCTGAAGTCTGCGGATCATATTTGCAACTCTCTGTAACAGAAGGGGTGGACTAAACGACTGTAACATTTTAAAAAAATGTTTGTTTTTAACGTTTGCATATTTGTAATAAACTGATTTTATAAAATTAATATAGTTTTTCAACACAAATAAAGTTTGTAGTCTTACATTATTGAAATAAAATTCATTACATTTTTTTTATAAGAACATTCAAATACTATTAAATACTTTTACAAATTAAATGAATTAACATTAAAATTATATCGTTTTAGCTAAATAATATCCTTGTGAATTGCTTCAAGTTGCTCTTGATTTGGAGTTCCTTCACAAAAAGTTGATTCAACACTTGGAGAAAGAATCTCTTGGTCCTTATGAATTGCTTCAAATTGCTCTTGATTTGGAGTTCCTTTACAAAAGCTTTGATCCAACAATTGGGGTAACATTCTCTCGGCTTCACAAAAGCTTTGATCAAACAATTGAAGTAACATTCTCTTGGCTCCTGTTTGTCTTTGCTTCGCCTGCTCCACAGATACAAGTATGATTTCAAGGAGCATAAATACATCATATTTACTAGCATACTTCTTATTACAAAAATAAATACATCATATTTTCACATTTTTATAAAGAAATTATCGAAGATGTGCCAATAGCTTTGTAATAGCATTGTAACAGGCACAAGCAAAGACCATTTGACTATTTGCATTTGTTACTAGATATGTGCCAGGTAAGACCAAACGAAATGCAGTTAAATTAAACTTCAATATTCTCTTAAGCATTTCATCGAGCACCTGTAGTGCACAACTTGTTTTGATATTAAATTACCACTACTAGATGTATACAAATCTACCCCACTCTTTAGACATCCAATTCAATAAAGAAAAGAAACATATATAAGGTTGGAATTAAATCAACATAACAAAAATCAAACTTTTCCTTAACATTCATCAAATCAGAAAATTGACTTTGAGAAAGTCTATATATTTCAGCAAATCATGAAAACCATTTCTATAAATCATAAATCAAAAATCAATTTCAGAAATCAGTATAACAAAAATTAATTTCAGGCTATGTAAAAAGAAAAGGGCATGTCGATGATTCACGAGGGCTGTGATGACTAAGGAAGGTTGATGTAGTGACTGATTACATGTCATTCTGAAATTTCATTCTCTTATTTATATTGATGCATTCTAGATTACATGTCATTCCGGAATTCCATTTGGACTGACATCATTCATGTATGCCATAGATTGCTGACTCACAGACTCATGGACACATATTACGGACACTAACATTTTGGATACCTATTTCCAGACATAGTAAATTTTGTTACAATTTTCTAAGTTGTGGAAACCAATATAAATATGTATTAGGATTTGTAATGATTATTGTATAAATGTTAATGAAAAGCATTGTCAATTTAGATAACCCTACCGTTCATTTTATATAATTAAGTTTTAAAAGACATTACAATATTTAAAATTAGAGTACATTTCCAAGATAGCCCGAAAGTTGCTTACGGTGCAAACTAGCTGTGTTTACATGATTTTCAAACAATTCTAGGGATGAGCATACGACCCATTGGACCGGAAAAAACGAGACCGAAACCAAACCGAACCAAATATTCTTATAAGTGGGCCGAGTTTTGGGTTTTGTTTCTTAGAATTAATAGGTTTCGGGTTTGGATCGGACCGGACCCAGAATAAAGTTTTTAAACCAGACCAGACCGGAAACCAAAGTTTATTAGTTTTTTTAGTGACGTACATTGAATGTTGACATCTTTGTGACAAAATATTAAAATCACCATGACATTTTTGTGAGAAAATAATTTTTAAAACTAAACACAGAGAACCACTCCGACCAAACTTGTAATTTATCGTAATTTTTTTTTTATAAAACTATATTAAATAAATAGTATTCACATTTTCTAAAAAGTCATATATTTAGTTTCTAATATTTTTTTGTTGGTAAAGATGGTGTATGTGTGGTTTTAAATTCTTGCGATTGGTCCTTATGGTTTGGTACCCGAACTTTGATAGAAACCGCTAACAACCAGTGGTGGAGTCAGAGTCAAAATTAAGGGGTACCCCAAAAATTAAATTGTATAATATACAATAAGAAAAAGATAAAAACTACAATTTTATTAGACTTAAAGTTCAACTTCCATAACAAAGTTACGTTTTAAAGTTCACATCTTCGTTCATTCATTTTACGAAAGCCATTAATTATATTTTCAGTCTTAATATTTTTAATTGCTTCATTTTTTACACTACAAATAAATGTACCGTTCATAAAATCTCACATGAATCATACTCAAGTTGTTGTTGGTAAATACGGTATTAATGGTTGCTTTAGGAGTAAAAGAAGATGTGTAATGCCCGTTTCGATTTTCGGTATGTCCTTTTTATAATAATAATAATAATAATAATAATAATAATAAATAATAATAATAATAGTAATAATAATAATAATAATAATAAAGTATATCAATTTATTTAATATAAATGGGATTTATATATCCTAAGGGGGTATTGTGCTAATTTTAAAATCATTTTGCTAAAGAATTTAGGTTAGGGGTAGATTCTATCATAATGGCATCTTCAAGGACCAAAGTTGACGTTTTTAGAAACTGTTTTGTCTATTTCTTCTCCAAACAGCAAGCAGCAACGTAGTCCTTGGTTTCTTTCCCGTTTTAGCACCTGCTAGACTCAGATATCTGAAAGTAATCTATCCTAATCTCTCAAATTCCTCATCTTCGACTATTATATCGATTACTTCCTTCTTTTTGGTTGTAAATCCCGAGATCGGTCAAGATTCCCTCTCTTGGTGGCCATAGCTAGGGCTTGAGAAGAAGTTGTAACACTCAATCTAAACATCACACATGTTTTACACTATTTAAAATTTTTCGATGGGTATCCCAGACTCTACATTGAATCCTCCTGTGTAAACAACACTGCCGAAGTCTAATTCGGCTCAAAACCCGAAACCCCATTTGGTACCCAGAATCGGACCGAACCGAAACCGGACCCAATACACCTAAACCGGTCCCGTTTTCGAGTAAGGTAAATGATTTTCGATCTTCGAGTTTTCAGTCCGAGTCTGGCCCATTGCTCATCCCTAAATAATTTCATGTAGGTCTCAATTGGGCTGAACCCATTATTAGTCATTTGGATTAGATCTTCTGTTGTTACAGTTGTCGTACATGCTTTTTCGATGATGTCCGTTGTGTTCACAAACTATCGTATATCAGTATATATTCAGATTTCGTAATGAGGAACATTTGCATATTACACAATGTTAGTTTTCTCCGCACCTTGGTTGTAGAATACGGTAATGAGATTTTCAGTATTATCATTCGTTGTTTCACATGTTGATAATCAAAAATCATTTTTAACGCATTCGTATCAACAAGACATCGTTGCTTGACTTTAAGATGTAGCATTTCATATTCTATTAGCAACTCATCATTATCAATCAAGTTACTAAATGTTGGAGACTGAAAATAAAATATATTAAAATACGCATTAAAAACCAACTTGCATAAACATATCCAAAATTAAGACTAACTTGTTGGAACGAATACATAACAAAAATTATTAATTTGCAACTACTCTATAATAACAAGTTTGTTTAAACTTGTTCCGGTCCCATTTTTCGGAGTTCTATCTACATTCAATTTAAAGCTTTAACATTTTTTGATTTTTTTTGTTAATTTTATAGTCACTTTTAGTGGTTTATTATTATTATTATAACTCAACATCTTGGTTTTTATCTGCAAAACAAAATTCCAACAATAATATATTACAATATAAATAAAATAAAATATCCATTAGAAAGTTTTGTAATTTGATAATTTATCGGGCGTAATGTTAAAAACTCATGTAAATTCGTCATTATGAATACAACTCGTCAGATCATCTCCGATCCATCTCCATTTTCTCCACAAAAGATGGAGTAAAAAATAGGGTAAATATTGTTTCATCTCCAATCCTACTCCATTTTTTTATCCCATTTTCATCCCCAAAAAATATATTCCTAGTATATTCTATTATTCCAACTTATATAGATTATCAAACACACCCTTCTACTAATTTAGTTTTAACAAATATATAATCAATATTTTCACTACATTAATATTAAATACAAAAGATTATATTTATAATAAACTTATAAATAAATATTATACATGCATTTATGAAAAATATTATACATACACACTTTTAAATAAATATTATACATACATTTATATAAATATTAGACATATACACTTTTAATTATAAATTTTTGTAAAATAGGTTATCGTTTTTTAAAATTTTAATATGTTTTTAATTTGTTATATGAATTTGATGAACAAAAAACAAATTTTATATTTATAATTAATTAATATAATTTAATATAGAAAAAACATCATAAATGGTCCCTATGGTTTCCCAAAATCTGAAGTTTAATCCCCGTGATTTAAAACATCATAGATGGTCCCTGTGCTTTCAAAACTTTTGACGATTGATCCTTATTGCTAACTCCGTTAAATTTGTCTATTAATTGAAGGGCATTTTCGTCATTTCACTACTATAGGGACCATTTATGATGTTTTCACTTATTTTTTTAAATGGAATAATATGAAGATGGTCCCCCTTCTCTCTCTCTCTCTCTCTAAAAAAACACAAGACCCATCCATTTCTCACCTACTCTTCTTCCCTTACCCAACATTATTCCATCGGATACTCCACTGTCACCATCCCCGTCGAAGACAAATATCGACACAATCATGTGTATTTTAGTCAACCAAGCCTTCATGGTGAAGGCATAGAAGACCTATTTGACTATTGTCGATGAAACCCAAGTGAAAATCAATGACAACCCATGTGAAATCGGACATTAAAATCGACCTACAAGAGCCATCTTGACTGAAATCCTTACCCTCTTTAGTTTGCTAGAGGTGATGGTGAGATTGATGCTGACCATAGGGCTCCATTTGCCCATAAATTACCAAAAAAAACAGAGTGAAAGCCCTCTGTTGTGAACATTTTTGTTGGCCAGAAATAGAAACAAATTGATTTCCTTTCTTTTTTCTTGAGTCCGACTAGCAGGTTCCCTTAAAAAAATCGATGTATGTTTATTAATTTTACTGAGTCAAACTTAAAAGTTTTGAAATTCAAATTTCGATCTTGATGGGATTTCACCTGAGACTCAAGTTTCTTAACCACATTAGATTACCGAAACCTCCAGAGATTTTCTGGTGAGCTTGTTTGTAGAGAGATCAATGATCTCAATGTTTCAATGCTTGAAATGAATCTGAGATTTCACCTGTTAGATGAAGGCGAAGACTAGTAGTTATATGTTGAACTTCTTGTTTCTTGTTAACGCACCTCAGTTTCCGATCTTCCATAAAATCGCACGGCTCCAAGCTCTTCTTGGTCCAACAACAGACTTCATTGATGCGTATGCTACAACCTTTACACGGTGAGAGCATTTATGGTTCAGGGTATGATCGAAAGCTGATCTTTTCATGTTGAGGGTGTTTAAAGCACGAAGGAATCAAAAAGCGAGATGGATCTTAAGGGAGGTATGGTTTTTGGATGTGGGTTGAGGTGCAGACATTCTGAATCAACTTATAGAATTAGTGTTGTTTGGAAGAGAGAGAGAGAGAGAGAGAGAGAGAGAGAGAGAGAGAGAGAGAGAGAGAGAAAGAGAGAGAGAGAGAGAGAGAGAGAGAGAGAGAGAGAGAGAGATAAAGAGGGTGGGACCCATCTGCATTTATTCCATTTTTTTTTAAAAAAAAATTAAGTGAAAACATCATAATTGGTCCCTGTGGTAGTGAAATGACGAAAATACCCTTCAATTAACGAACAATAGTTAACGAAGTTAGCAATAAGGACCAATCGTTAAAAGTTTTGAAAGCACAGAGACCATCTATGAGGTTTTTAAACTACGGGGACTAAACTTTAGATTTTAGGTAACCACAGGGACTATTTATGATGTTTTTCTTTAATATATAACAAAATAGTATAAGTATTAAATATCATATTTAAATTATAATTAGTAGGTAAAAATAAACTAGAAATGTACAAATATATAAATAGAGGGACTAAACCGACAACGTAAAATTCATCCATATTTGGAAGTAATGAACACTATAAAATGATATTTGGTGATGCTATTTATCTTTTCAAAATAGAGGAATAAATGGGGAGTGTATAAGAGGAATAAGGAAAGAAATTGAGGAAAAAATGGATATGTATCTGACGAGCCCATTGGGTATAGTTTGGCCCACAAGTTTCTCAAATATCAAAAAGCCCATGAAGCCCAATGGAGCATTATGCGACATGAGACACCGGACGAGATAACAGTTCGCCACAGAACCGCCATAGTCCACCGTCTAAAAGGACGAAACCACTTTTCCTTCTCGTATTCTCGTCGAACCTGTTACAGATAAGTGTAGGCGTGTCTCCCACGCTCATATGCGCGCTCACACTCTGTTTCTTCTGCTACTTATCTGCATTAGTCTTCTCGGTGGTCGGAGTTATTGCCAATTTTGTCCTGAATTTTTCGAAGGTAAGTAATTTAGGCATATCAGTGTATGTACTTTTGATTCGAATTGGAGTTATCTAATTGAGGATATTCTATTTTGTTAATATGTTGTTGATTTTGATGATTTTGTGATTTCGACTATCTTCATCAACTCGCAGCTCAATTACCAACACTTGTGTTCATTTTAGAAATAGAACTTGAAAATTTTGTGTAAATTTTAGTGCAATAAATATCTATTGAAATCTAGAGATACTCTGGAATATTGAGTTCAGACGTGCTGATTTTCAACGTCAAAAATGATAATGAGCTGTTTCGGTTCTGAATTTCATGTCAATTTTTAAGTTGGAAGTTATAGGTTATAGTACTTAACATGTTGAGAGTTATTTAGATGTTATGCTACTACTGAATCATATGTTGTCCTGTTGTGTTTGATACATATGAGCATTGCACTCTTGAAATTTTCAGGATGAGTGGATTTTGTCCAAGCATTTTCTCAGACTTGTTACAGATACACATTCCTAGTTTCTATCTTCATCCCCCAAAAGCAAAATGTAACACGAGAATGAGGCTGTATGTGGTTCCTAGTAAGATGTTTAGATGTTATGCTACTACTGAATCATTGCATGTAGGCATCACCTCAAATGAAACTCAAGTTTCTCCCATTGTTACTGATCCAGATAAATCTCAAAGGTACAAGCTCACATCTTTTTGTTTTGACAAACCATGTTACATTTCATTGCTTTTGCTCATTTTATATATGAGTTTGCTGAAAGACTCGACATTTATACTTTTGCACAATTAGGATTCTAGTTTTAGCCTTCAGGTTACTATTCATAGATGCTAGCACAGCTAATATGCTCTTTAATGGCTGAAGCAAACGTTTGGGAGATGATTTTGAAATGATGTTAGAAGAACTGTTTTCTGAAATCAAAAGCATGATAAGTTTGGGGAACAAAAGCGATGCTCTTGATCTACTTGAAGCAAATTATGAAGCTGTGAAGGAACAAATGGTTGCAGGAAGGAAAAGTATAGAAGAAGCTGCTATTCTGGATGTCATAGCCTTGGGTTACATGGCTATTGAAGATTTCAAGATGGTTGACATTATCATGAATATGGTAGGTACTACACTATTTTTTATAACAAAAAAACATTTCTATTATCTATCTAACTATATATTTTTCTTCTAAAACTTTAGTTAAATGAGATTGTACATGATTTGAGTGATGATGAGCCTCTTCTTGATTCGATACTGACACACATGGGGAGTATGAACTCAGCTTTAGGAAGGTTTGAGAATTCCATGCTTTTATACAAGAGAGCCCTTACAATTTTGGAGAAAAATCATGGTAAGTCTCAAAAAGTCAAATTTGTTCTTTTGATAGTCATGTAATTTTTTTTATGTATGCATCATTATACTTCCATTTTTTTGACATTTAAGGTAACTAACAATTGAAACCTGCTAATCGATGAGAAAGACAAATGGCACAAATATTGTCCATGTAGACAATGACCGTTTTGTCCTTAGGCATAAAGTACTTGATAATATTCATCTTTTAATCAAACCCCATGATGGCTTGCTGCTTATTGACTTCATTCTTCTGCTCTTACAACAACTTTTTATTTTTCAAAGTTTTACTTCTGTTTTCCTTTTCCAGGGTTAATATGGTAATTTGGGTTTTGTATTAACTTTTTTTAGGAAGTAATAGTAAATCTCTTGTTATGCCATTATTGGGAATGGGCAAGGCTCTTGTTTCTGCTGGAAGGGCAATAAAGGCAATTGACATTTATCATCGCACTATTTCCATATTGGAATCTAACATGGGAGCAGAAAGCAAGGAATTAGTTGTACCCTTGAATGCCCTTGGCAATCTTTTAATCGAAGAAGGAAAAGTCAAAGATGCCGAAAATACTTTTATGAGGTAAAAAATTTTATTTCTTATATAACAAAACTCAATTTTTACCTTATTTTAACTTTTCAAATCACTCATTTCTACTCTTAAAAGCTTAGAATTATAGCCATACATACCAATTTATATGGAAAAGACGATGATAGAGTTGCAATGGCTATGTGCTCTTTAGCCAATGCAAAGTGTGCAAAAGGCAAGTTATTTTGGTTTTGTAGATTCATTAAAACTCAGGGACCAAAAATGTAATTTCCTCAAAAATTGTGTTGATAACAGGAGATGCAGAAGGAGCCATTGACTTATACACAAATGCTCTTCGGATGATGGAGCATTCAGAAAACATGAATTTAGATGATATTGTATTGGAGAAGACAAGGGTAGAATTGGCAGAGTTGCTTCATGTTGTAGGAAGGTATAATATTTATAACTGATGTGAATAAAACAAAAGTTGTAATTATTTATTAACATTTTTATTATTAGAGCAAAGGAAGGGAGGAAACTTCTAGAAGAATGCTTATCCATCACTAAAAAATACAAAGGAGAAGAAGATCCAAGTTACATAACTCACCTTACAAATCTAGCAACATCATATTCACGTTCCAAAAACTATGTGGAATCAGAGCGCCTCCTAAGATCAACCTTAAACATCATGAAAAAAACTGTGGACCCCGATGACCCATCCACCACCTTTCCTATGTTACAGCTGGCAGTAACTCTTTACAACCTTAAACAAGACAAAGAAGCTGAACAACTGGCAGTTAAAGTCTTGCACATTCGTGAAAAAGCATTTGGAAATTCCTCTTTACCAGTTGGTAATTTATTATTTCTGTGATTTTCTCGATAGTTTATTGAGTTTATAATGGAATTGAATATTATTAATTTTTAAAAATTCAGGGGAAGCGTTGGAGTGTTTGATAAGCATTCAAAAGAGAGTTGGAAGAGATGATGGGGAGATATTAGAGATGTTGAAGAGGAATTTAAGGATACAAGAGAGAGAATTTGGTGATGAAAGTGAACAAGTGGTTGAAACCTTGAAGAAGATTGTGTTTTATATGGAGAAAATGGAGATTAAGGATCAAAAGTATCCTTTTCAAAGGAGATTATCTCTACTTAGAAATAAATTTAAGCAACAACTTCAATATTAATGGATTTTGTTGTTTTTTTTATACGTGTTATATATTCGAAAATTTTGTACAATTGCCAAGTTAGGAAATATAGTTATAACATAATTCTATGGATATATTAGTATTATGATCTTGTTTCCATCATTGTTATTTTAGTTTTCTTGTTTGTGATTTAACTCGTTTTATTTTATAAACGACTTGTACAATGTTAATATACTGATTTTTTATATACAAAATTAAATTCAGACAATTTTTACAAGGTGGATTATAAAAAGTCACGTTGTATTTTGCTCAGTTTTGGGGTTTATAAAGTATGGTCGACAGAAAAATAAATTGTTTTATTTCTATGTTGTGTTACTATTTGATCATTATATGATTTTTGTAACATACTCCGTGTTAGACGGAGCTACTTGCATGTATCTAAACTCTTGTACTTATTTTGTATGTAAATAATTTGTTATATAAAAACGAAAACACACAAAAGTTGGTTCATGATGTAGGAAGGTACTATGATTTATATTGCTTTTGATCTGTATTGGATTGAAACTGAAATCAAATAAAAGTTGTAATTATCTGTCCCGTTTCATAAATGATGGAACAAGATGTCAATGGGATAAAAGTTGTAATATTTTGTTCTACAAAGACAACCCATGCGGGTTTCTTGTATATGCAAAAGACATAAATATCATTTTTATCATCATCATAAAAAATAACCCCAGGCAGTGTAAATAATTGCAACATAATCAATTTTTATATATGTATTTCTAATAAAACAATATTTTTTAATGAAAAATCTACAATTTATAATAAATGACTAAAAGTATTATCTTTATTATCATAGCAAGGGAAGACCTAAAACTTCTAGAAAAATGATTATCCATCACTAAAAAGTACAAATGAGAAGAACCAAGTTACAAAAGTCACCTTACAAATCTAGCAATATCATATACATGTTCTAAAAACTACATAGAATTCGAATGCCTCGTAAGATCCACCTTAAGTGTAATGTCCCAAATTTCAAACCAAAATTTTAAATTTTCAAATATAAATTTGACATTCTAAAAGCATGTTTCATAGAAATCACAAGTACCAAAAGGTTCAAATTATCAAAAACCAATAAAATGTACCAGAAAGACAGAACCCAAATAACATAATACATAGAGATGCACATGTGTCACGGTCAAGTTAGAGCTTTCCCACTGCCATAAGCACAACTTGAAAAACATTTAATCCATAATTGTAAGCACAAAGCTTAGTGAATTCCCCAAAATATCGCAAACATCACGGTAATAATTATACATGCAAGTATTGAGCCTTTGTAGCTCATGACTAGTTCTGATCTCACTATCATCCCAATCAGGTACTCTTTGACCCATGACCTTTCCTGATCTTATCATCAACCCACCCAACACTGTTTGACTCACAACCTATCTTAATATTCTCATAAACTCAACAAGCACATAACATACCAATCAACAAACATCAAACAACAATCCATAATCAACACCCTACTGGTTTACTTAAGCATACTAACATGAATAGAATTACACATGCATCCACAGAGGATCCAATCATGACATAAATAATATAGTAAGAAGACTCACCTGAAGCTAAAAGTATCAATCTCATAGTTTCACGATAATATACAGCTATCACGAACCACCTATAACCAAATAGAGGTCCAACCTCAAACTAAAGCTCAACTTCCAACAAGTTTAACCAAAAGTCAAACTGATCAAAAGTCAACGATTAACGGTTATTGCATCATAACCAACCCATGGGCGTGTCGTGCCCATCAGGCGATAAAATAGTCGCGATTTTCCTTAAGCTCACGTTGCGAGCCTTAACCTAGCCACATTGTGAATCTGGTTTAACAACCTTCCTATTAAGGACTAATCCCTTAGTTCCAAAAGCTCGAAAATCCAAATTTGATTCTCATAAAGGTCTTAATGGATAAAGTTTCCAACTTTATCTATTCCAAAGGCTCAACCACTTCAAAACTCTAAACCTAAATCCATAAGGACCATAACTCATGGATTAGACAAAAAGAAAGTGCATTCATTTCCATTTTCTAACTCTTAATAAGTCCAGGAGCAAAACAAGACATCCATAAGCTTGTGGAGTTCTCCAAACTTAGAGAACACTCTAAAGGGACCAATTTACACTAAAAGTATCACAAATCTAGATCTGGAAGATAACGTAACAAGCTTTGAGCTTTATACTTACAATGATCCAAAAACAATGTGAGATTATTGAATTTAAGTTGTTGATAAGCTTCCATACACCAAGAATGACCACCTTCGTCTCCTATTTTCATAAAATCAAGGAAATAAGGCTTAAACTAACTTTGGAGGCTAGGGTTTGGCTGAGAGGGATTCTCTAGAGTTGGAGGTTGCAAAATGATGAAACCCGTAGAGAGTTATGCCCTTAAATAAACCCAAAACCCGAGGCTTCTAGGGTTTGGCACATTAGGCTCGTTGTGTTGCGAGCTTCATTAAAGGTCATCGGGCCGCGTCACGAAATAGGTATATCCACGCCCCTCCATCCTTCGTGTCGCTACCCAGGGAAAACCCCTAAAAGCTTAACAATTCCAATTTAATACTTAGAAACATTTATAAAAATCGGATGTAACATTAAGAATCATGAAAAAGTCATGGGCTCCGATGACCCCTCCATCATCTTTTCTATATTATAGCTGACATCAACTCTTTACAACCTTAAACAAGATGAAGAAGTTGAATAATTAGCACTTCAAGTCTTACAGATACGCGAAAAAGCATTTGAAAATTCCTCTTTACCAGTTGGTAGTTGCCTTTTCTTTTCTTTTCTTAATTGAAAATGGAAAAATATTTTTGAGAAAATCACAAATGACCATATAAATATAAATTTTCAATTGACCGGCCAGTACGAAATCACTTTATGTTGTGAAATGGCTTTTTGAATAATCCCCAACAAAAAAGATTTTTTAGATGAAAAATCATGTATTTTGTAATATATGATTATATTATATTATATTATATTATATTACACACACACACACACACATATATATATATATATATATATATATAGTGACATATCATAAAAGTGATACAGTGAGAAGACTCACTTGAAGCTAAAAGTAGCAGTTTCACAGCCTCATGATAATATACAGCTATCACGAAACGCCTATAACCAAACAGAGGTCCAACCTTAGACTAAAGCTCAACTCCCAACAAGTTTGACCAGAAGTCAAACCGGTCAAAAGTCAACGGTTATTGCGTCATGACTAACCCCTAGGCGCATTGTGACAATTAGGCGACAAAATAGTCGCGATTTGCCTTAAGCTCGCACCGCAAGCCTTAAACCTAGTCACGTCGCTAATCTGACTTAACAACCTTCATAATAAGGACTTGATCCCTTGATTCCAGAAGCTCAAAACTTCATATTTGATTCTCACAAAGGTCTTAATGGATAAAGTTTCCAAATTTATCTATTCCCAAGGCTCAAACACTTCAAATTCTAAACCTAACTCCATAAGGACCATAACTCATGCATGAGACAAAAAAAAGTACATGCATTCCTATTTTCTAGCCCCTTAACAAGTCTAGGAGCAAAACACAACATCCCTAAGGTCGGTAGTTCTCCAAACTCCAAGAACACTATAAAGGGACCAATTTACACTAAAAGTCTCACAAATATTGATCTAAAAGATAAAGTAACAAGCTTGGAACTTCATGCTTACAATGGTCTAAAAAATGGGTGAGATTATTGGATCTAAGTTGTTGATAAGCTTCAACACACTAAGAATGACCACCATTTTCTCCTATTTTCATAAAATCAAGGAAATAAGGCGCAAAATAAATTTGGAGGCTAAGGTTTGGTTGAGAAGGATTCTCTGTAGATGGAGTGTGACATCCCCATTTTCACGACAACAAAAGACCGATTTGTTTATGCTTTATTTTGAAAATCAGAGTAACCTTTTAGAGAAAAGTGTTGCGGAATTTGTTCCCAAAAAAACATGATAAATATGTTATCAAGCATTTCCGAAGAAATGTATTTTATTCATTTTTAAAACATTGGGATGACATCGTCAATACAAAAACATAAGCATAAACAGAACTTATATTCATTATCACTAGTGATTTATATCTCCTTAATCTCTCAGTGTAATGTGACTTCATACCAACACCTGTGATACAAATAAACTGAGTGGGTCAGGTTGGGAAACCTGGTGAGTACATAGGGTTTTCAACCCACAATAATATAATTATTACATTTAAACAATCAAACAATTAACCCAATTACCCATCCCCATTACCTTTTTTACTTTTAAGGATCTACCATAAGAATCAACTATTCCTCGTTAATTCATTCCTAAGGATCATCCTAAGGAATCGGTACGAAGTCCATCGTTGTCAATGACACAGCTGTCAAGCACAACGGCTAGTTCTATCACTTAGGTGCATCTGCCATAATTGTGACATTCTCTATGAGGCGCAGTTGTCGGTATTGTCCTTCGGGCACAACTGCTAGGGTTATCTCGTTTATTAACAATATCGTTTTCGAGAGTCCACTCGCAATACATGTTAATGAGTTTTTTTAGAGTACACCAGTGAACACATCATTCATAATACCTACAGGTTGCGAGCCTGCTAGTGTTCCACTGGACTGTCTAGGATAGTTCGTGGTTGTCATCCATACTTTGCTAGATGACGGGGTCAACATTTGGGAACAAGGCTTCTCACATCGTCCACCTCTCACCATTACCTCATGGTTTATATTAACTCTCAACTTATCATCAAACTCATATTTCATCTACCCATGTTTTATCCAACATATTATGTAAATATAGATACATATACAGTTTAAATCATATAAAACTTGTATAAAATCGTTCATCCAGCATAGATAGTAAGTATATAGATAATATGCACACATAGCATGTAGTTTATATAAAATACTTCATATCTATGTGTAAGATGAAAGGGACCATGCACTCACTTGAAAAGGTGGTGACTCGGCACTCGGACAACACTTCATTACTCTTAACACAATTTTCCTTTGACAAAACCTAGTATCATTACCACTAGAGTCTAGTCTAATATTCACCGAGACTAATTAATAGTCTTGCTATTATTACTATTATATAAGCATGAAAATATATTTCTCAACCACTATATACAGACAGGGGCCAAACATAAAATACCGGAGGGCAGGACCATTTTGGCATATAGCACTTCTGAAATCCAACAACCCTATACGACCTTTTAAACCAGATTCCCTGTACCACGAGTGGTTAGAAATATATTATAACAACACTTATATAACTCATAATAATAGCCCAAATACTTACTATAAGGTCCTAATAATATTACTATATTGAAACGTAAGTTATACTAAAGATAGGATAGGCGTAGCTCACTTACAACGGATTTTTCTCAAAACCGGACATCGCTGGAGCAGCGTTCCTGAGCCGAAAAGCTCTTCTTCTCGGAGCCTTCTGGCGCTCCGGGATTTTAATAAATTATTGCTACTCATTAGAAATGACACGAATATTATTTCTTTTCATTCATTGTTCAGACAAGGTTTCAGATATTCTTTTAATTATTTGAATGGTTCATTTTCTTCTTATAAAAATGGTATTTTTTTTTTATTTTGAAGCTTTACCTTGTGATGATGTGCATGAAACTGTGATGTGTGTAGACAATTTAGGCAATAGTATATTTCAAATTGATTCGTCTAATGGTATAGACAAAGCATGCTTGTGGCATTGTCGTCTTAGACACGTTAACAAGAAACACATCACCCAACTCCAAAAGGATGGAGTGTTCGAATCATTTGACACCGAAAAAATCTAGGGGATTTGTATTGTTGAAGTCCTGGTACTGAAATGACCCTCTCCCATAGAGTCCCTTAGCAGCAACAACGGCGGTGGCTGTGGCAGCAACAACCTCTGAGACAACAACATAATGCTCGTAAAACATCTCAACCATGGTGGTCTTAATAGACCGAAAAACCTTCGGGCTTTCTCCCTAATAGGCATGGTCACCTGAGAGGTGATCATATCCCGAATCTCATCATCCATCAATCCTAGCCTCGTCAGGCCGCCCGCTCCAGATCCGAGCCTCTAGTGATCAACATACTTAAAACAAACCGAAATACATCATATAAGCCACAATTCAAACTACGAAATCATTACAAAATCACTAAATCCATGGGGTTTGTGACTTTCTTAATACGTGTGTGGGTCCTATGCTTTCAGTAGTACAGGCCCATACTACCTTCCACACTTACCAGTATTTGTCTCGAAAGATCATCATGGACCATCCGACTATAAAGCCCAAAAGTAGGATACACATACATCCTATATATACTCTCTCAAGATTGGATAATTCATCCTCATGCCATCCTACTACAATCCATACTCACTCATGAAACTTCCACTAAACCTGCAGCTACTCGTGTATGCTAATCATATATAATACTAGATTCGATAGACAACCGAATACTAGATTCTACCCTGATCCCACAACCAAACAAGGAACAATATATAAGGCTAAATCAAACATTATCATACTATAAAATCTTAGTTATGTACAACTATGATGCATACAATAAGAAACCATAGTAATAATATCAGATCCATATAGTATAACAAGAGATTCTCCTAGGCATCAGGCATCATACATCAGGCAATTCTATCATGTAATTCTTAAAGATCCCTATCCTATATACTAGAATGCAAATTTATCATATCACCAATACACAGAACAAGTGTGGGTATCTTGGTGAATCGTTTTCCTTGGCTCTGACTAATTGTACACATAACATCCTATCTGTCGGTTCTTTTATAGTTAATTTTTGAAAAAAATTTGCAGATCCTTAGTTTGTGCCTGGAATCACACAAGTGTTCATTAAATTCTCTCAAACCAGGGCTCTAATACCAACTTGTAACATCCTAAAAATCATGAAGCAAAATTCATTTTTAAAACCATATCGAAATCCATAAATCATACAAAACATAGTTTCCAAAAGTCATAATTGTAAACCAGAGTATCTCAAAATCATAGGTCAAATAAATATCCAAGATGATGTGCACAATCATGCCTTCGCCTTGCCCCTATCCTCTGATATACCTGAAACCATAAAATCAAATTGTAAGCTAAAGCCTAGTAAGTTCCCCCAAAGTACACCACATAGTAACATAAAAACAATGCACGCAATCAGGCCTACAACATAAGGTGGACCACCACCAAGCCTTTAGCTATAAGTTGGACTGCTCCTGAGCCTACACCATAAGTTGGACAACTCCCTTAGGCCTACAGTGTCAACTTGATCGCCAAGGTATCTTGACCTTCAGCACAAAGCATGATTGCCTCAACCCAACAAAACAATAACATGTTGACATATGCAAGAATAATCCATACCCAGCAAGTACATGTAATCATACAGATTTACCACTCTAATATATAACCAACGAATACAGGTAATCATACAGATATAATAGTCTAACATATACCCAACCTAACATCATCATATATATCAAGATACATAACCTAGTGGGTTGGAATTGGTTCCTTCGACCCACAAGTACAGTGAGGAAAACTCACCTCACAGTCTGAAAGATAGTTGAACTGATCACTGCTCCAAACACTATCTCTACAGGGTCACCTATACAATAAATAGGGACCCAATCTTAATCTACTATTCAAATTACCCCAAATGACCTAAAGTCAAACTTGGTCAAAGTCAATGGTCAATGGTGAACGGTCAAAAAGTCAAAGGTCAACACTCAGACCGAGTATGCCTTGCATACCAGCTCTACGTCCTGCGTAGAGCATCACTTGGCTTTTACGGGACAACACAGGGCTACGCATTGCATAACCATAAGTACGCCTTGCATACTCACGCTAAATCCAAACATTCCATTAAGTGCTTAATACAAAAAAACATCACGTCCAACTCTCAGATCTGGTCTAAATAAATGTCCTAAGTGATAAAGTTCCAAACTCTATGCACTTTCATGTCTTATAAGGCTCAAGAACAAACCCTAATCTTATAACAACTTATAAGGATCTTAAACTCATGCATGGATGGTTGTATATGGCCAGCACACCATTTTTATGACTTAATACCCTTCAATACTCCTAGAAATGCACTATTCAAGTTCTAGAGTCTTTCATACTCAACAAAATGGCACAACTTCAACATCTAAGTTAGATCTAACAATAGACGTATAAAGGTACAAACTTTATACCTTCTGTAGATGAATGGGGGAGAAGAACTTTCAGATCCAAGGTTGATTCAAGCTTCCAAGCAACTTCACCACCTTCTTCTTTCTTCACAAGCACCCCAAAAACACTCTTTAAGCTCACAATGCACCAAAATAGGGTTAGGGTTTCAAAGAGACATTTAGGGAAATGGATGTTGAGAATGGAAGGGTTTCATGAAGGTTAAGGTTCCTAAATAGGATGTAATAATCCATTATGTTGCTTTTTTCATTTCATTCCACAATACCAAACATACCCAACATGAGAATAGAATGTAATAATCCATTATGTTGCTTTGTTCATTTCATTCCACAATCCCAAACATACCCGAAAAGAGTTATCAAGTTTATAAAGAAGTAAATACAAGGTTCTAAATGGCGTGGCGGCAAGGCCAAACCTCAAGCTTAACGAGCCATGGCGAGCCACGACGTTTTTCAAGGCGTGATTTAAAGCGGCGATTTTGTATTAATTTATAACTATATTACCAAATAAATATAAATTTATATTAAATATAACTATTTTTTAGAAGTGTTATATCCAACTAATAACAAAGAGTTAACAAAAAAACACAATACTTGTATCTCCGACTAGGAAAGACAAAACAAATAGCAAAAAAATATGTTTCAAATGAAAAAAACACGCGCCATAACACGCTATAATGCGCCATGACACACCATATCACGCCTTGCCACACGCCACGCCTAACAACAACGTTGAAACTTTTCGTAATGGCAAAGCCACACTTCACGCCATGACATGCATTGGCGCGCGCCATGGACCGCCTATTAGAACACCGAGTATATATATATATATATATATATATATATATATATATATATATATATATATATATATATATATATATATATATATATATATATATATATATATATATATATATATATATATATGATGGCAGATTTTATTATGTTTATATTACATTTGGGAATAGTATTGAACTAGATTTACACATGATGTTTAGTTCTAACTTTTGGGAATAACTTTGGACTATATTTACACATAATGTTTAGTTCTAGTGGTATGACGAGAACACCTTTACAAGTTATTCATTTATCATGTTTAAACTAAGATATAAGAGCTAGATTTCATTTATCATGTTTAAACTAAAACGTAAGAGCTAAATTTCTATAACAAGATTTGATTTGAAAACTACTTTAATAAAGTTGGTAGCTACTCCCAATGACCTTAGTAAAATGACAGAGAAATAAAGGGAAGGGAACCCCTCAATTTTCTTTGCTTCCCAATCATCTCACACACGGAGGAAATATTTGAAGGGAAAAAGTGATCCACTCGAGAACACATTTCATTCTCTTTCCTTTCTTTCTCCTCTGTAAAAAAACTTATGAACACAATTTCCCTACTTTTTCCTTTTTTTTCTTCCTTAAAAAACTTGAGAACTAGGTGTAGGTGAGGGGTGTTTTAGTTACTACCATGTCTCAAGTAACTTCATTAGAGCACTTGCTAGATGCATGTGCTCATATCACAATCACTTCTCGTATTGAATGACCAAGGAGCCTGGATGGGTAATGAAAATGCTTATTACACTTTTCTGCCACTTCCTCTTGTGATATGGCACGTTGTCCTTGTCACTAGCAACCTCCTTAACAATATATGGATAACTTTCTCACATCGAGTCAATAATGGCAATTCAAAAGGTGGAGTAAAAAATGAACATAAATTGAAGAAAAGAGAAACGATGATTTGTTCAAGTGATAGTTTCAAGGTTAAATTAAGTTTATGTTTTAACCGGTTTTTTAAATAATAATAAGAAGAGTAAATTACACCAATAACCCACCTCTACGATATTGGGTATTGACTCCATATGAGAAAGGAAGAAAGATATACATGTATTGTTTGAATATAACATACACAAACAAAAAGTTGGATCAAGAAACATTTGAATTCCAAACGATTCCAACTCGACAACATCAACAATAGAAGGAAATCATCATGGTTGCTACCGAAAACATTTATTCAAGATTGAATTAAATTTAGGTTTTTACTGTTTTTTCAAATAACAATAAGAAGACTAAATTACAATAGAAACCCACCTCTACGATATTGAGTATTGACTCCATAAGTGAAAGGCAGAAAGCTATACATGTATTGTTTGAATATAGCATACACCAACAGAAAGTTGCATCAAGAAACATCTGAATTCCAAACGATTCCAACTCGACAACATCGACAATAGAAGGAAATCATCAAGGTTGCGACCGAAAACATTTATTCAAGATTGAATGCATTACATTATTTTATCACTTTTATTATGTATTCCATAGGGTTAAAACCGTGATGTATTTTTGGCTTATCGTATATTAAAACAAGACAAAATTAACGATGGGTCCATGTGGTTTGCCAAAACTAGCTAGTTGAAGACACTTATGATAACCATTACGAATTTGACCTATATGATTTTATTTTTTGTGTGATTAATCCCTAAGGTCTCATTTTGTCTCATATCTGATATAAAATTACTATTTTACATCTACTTTGATTTTTTTATTTATCATTTTTTAATTTAATTAATATTTTTAAGAGTAAATTACACGAATGAACACTATGGATTGGGGTATTCTGTGTGTTTGGTTCCTAACTGTTTGTTTTAACTAAGATGATCCGTATGATAGATTTTTGTTGCACGATTGTTCACTACCAAACAAAAAGAATATATATATATATATATATATATATATATATATATATATATATATATATATTTGATACCATTGTAAAGTAAAAATATTAATTACACATACCCACTTTAATATTAATAAATATAATAATTAGAAAATGTTTATATTATGTTTAAAAAATAAAAAGTTTTGTTTTTAGATAACATATTTGTTTATAACAATTTTGAACACTAGCCATTATTAGTCATCTAACATCATTAAAATGATTATTGTTTAAAACTGTACCTAGATGGGTAGGTTTGTAAGAACTTTTAAAATCTTGCTCATAATTGTTGTAGATTCTTGTATTTGTTGTATTCTTAATAGAATATCTCGATTAGGGATACAATTCATCAAGATATTGCTAGATATAATTATTTAATTTAAACATAAATATCATTAGCTTGGTTATTTGTAACATCCCAAAAATACGGGCTAAAAAATTCATTTTAATTACGTGATTTGCAAAACGTTTGTAACAAAGTATCATACGATCATATCATTTAATAAAAACATGTCTCGTGACTGTAATCCAAAACGTAAAACATAATAATGTCAGAGTACAAATCCCAGAATATCTCATAGTGCCGAAAACAAATAGCGTGTGTGTGTTGAGCTGCTACCGCGCCAGCTCTTTCCCCTTGACTGAAGAGGTACCTGAAAAAACAACTGAAAACCGTAAGCACGAAGCTTAGTGAGTTCCCCCACTATACTGCATACCATATAATCACATAACATACATATTTTGTCAGGCATATCTGGGTGCCCGACCTACCCTTTCGGTCCTCTCGATTGGATACTTACTAGCATATCTGGGTGTTGGCCTCCCCTTCGGTCCTCTTGACCGGATACTGACTAGCATATCTGGGTGCTGCTCTCCCCTTCGGTCCTCTCGACCGGATGTTGGGGATTATTTCACCCCTACTACTACCACAAAGCTCATATCGCATAATCTATCTAGCATGGCTGGGCATGACTGCCCCTTCGGTCCTATCGACCAGTAATCTGGGGACTATCTCCCCTACTGTCACTAGCACATAGCTGTTGGATTAGTGTCTAAGTCCATAACTATTTTGGTATGTACTTGACCCGATGGTGCATGGTCCTTTTGGGTTGTCTTCACCAAAGCAACTTGATTGGAGAAATAAATAAAGAGAGAGAGGTTATTATGATTTATTAATATGTTATAAGAATAATATATTAAAGGAGAAATCATATTTGCTTAATTAATATTGGTCAATAATTAATTAGGAATTAATTTTGTGATCAAGTGTAATTAATTAAACTAGAGGGGCTGAATTGTAATTATGTGATAGTTACAAAATATGGTAATGGTTATCCTAAATATGGGTTGAATGAATTCAAGGAGATAAGGATCCTTGAAATCGTCCAAAGGATAAAGGATAAGGGTTTTCAAGGCTTATCTTATGGTTGCTTTGTGGATAAGCAACTAGATAAGGATAATGACTGAAACCCTATCTCTACACCTATATAAAGACCCTAAGGTCTTAGAATTCGTGTACTTTTTCCCAAGGAGTCCTAAGGACGAATTCTAACCTCTCTCCTCTCTCTTTATACCTTCTCCATTTGCTCTTGGTGTTTGTAAGCCATTAGAGGAGTGACACTTGTGACTCTAATCATTCCAAAGTCAAATCAAGGAGATTTGGGATTGTTATTGCTACATAACAATCAAGGTAACATTATAAACTCATTCTTATGTTAATATGATTATATGTATGCTAGAATTAGGGTTTATAGTCTTGGATTCAAAGCATGTACAATAGAGAAACCTAGATCCAAGCATTAGGGTTTGTATGAGCACATAGGATGTCTTATGACCAAAACCCATCAGTGGTATCAGAGCCATTGGTTTGGTTTCAATTGTATGAACTTGATATATTAGGGTTTATTGCCAATAAACCCTAGGAGGTTAGGGTTTTTTGAGATTAGGGTTTGCAAACCCTAATTTGCAAGAGTTTGAATAAGATCTTCAAATCCTTTCCTTAAACCCTTAAATTTCGAAATCTAGGGTTTGTTATAATCCCTTGATTTTCGAAATTTGCCTCCTCCCCAAGATAAGATCCTAATTTTTAGGGATTTGGATTATCCCATATCTTGTAATTATCCTCTAATTGTTATATATGGTAATTCAAAATCTTGCATTATCCATCCAATATTTTCGAAATCTATATAGATAATTTAAGGGATTAGGATAACTTAAATGTATAAATGGTAATTATCCTCATTATTTAGATAATCCCTTATGATTTAATAATTAAATTAATAGTCTAATTCAAGATAATTATTAAATCAAGAGTTTTAATATTTAAAATTTTAAATTTAAATGTCATAAATTCGAAATTTTAAGATAGATTAAAACTAAATTGTTTTGAAATGTTTCAAAACTTGCCCTCAAGTTTTGGAATTTAAATTTTGATTAATTGTTTAATTGTGATATAATGTTAAATTCTAAAACCCTAGTAATGTTTTGAAAAGTTCAAATACACCCTTATGGTTTTATTAATTAATTAAGGAGTATAATTAAAAGAGATTTAATAAATCCATAAAAGTTTAGGTTAACCATTTAATTGAATTAAAAGTGTAATTGTTAAAGTTAACCACCTAGTATTTTAAAAGTGTAAAATACACCATATACTATATATAACATTAAAAGTCTAACATTATATATATGTATGAGTAAAAGTCAGTCTTACCGTTAGTAGGCCTCATTCACGAAGCTGGTCTATAAGGGGTGTTTAAGGAAATTGCCTATAATATGGCGATTCAATGGGTATCCACTCTTACCCACCGCACTCTTGACTAGTGGAGGGTCGTTAGCCGAACAGGTAGGATAGGACGAAACCTTCCATTATAAGTATAATGAATTACTAAAGTAACTAAATGTTTTTCAAAATTCCCAATCTTAGTTACTTAGGAAAAGTGAATTGATGAAATTCCATGAAATTACACTTTGTGCCCTTGCGAAGACGTTAGTGGAGCGTGTGTGGTTTACCGGCACACTAAATGGTTCTAAGCAAAGGTTGCAAAGGGTAACTCAATGTTTGTCATAGTTCGGTGGAGCGTGTGTGGTTTACTGGCACATCGAATGGGTGATTGTAACATGTGAGGGCACTATGTAAGTTTGCATGGTTATTCACACCCGCTTTGTGATCCTCGGCATCCCAGTCACAAACAAGAGGGGCATATCGAGATTTAAACATGCCATTGAAAGTTCAATGAATCTCAAAGGATCTAGGAGTTTTCATAGATTTAAAACTTAAATTTATTTTTCGTTTTTCATGGTGGAAATTAGTGAATCGTCATTCACTTACCTTCAAATATTCTGAAATTAGGGTTACGGCATCCCTCTCCCGAGTTGTAGAATATTGTGTTGGGTCCTAGCCTTAGTATTTCATTTGGGTGATTTACTAAGGACTCAATCTATCAACTAACTTGAATTCGTTTTTCTCCCGTTTTGTAGATGTCAAAGTTCGACAACTATGGTCTTCCCAAATCCCGTGGAACAAGCATTCCACATGAAGATGATATTCCACGATTTGATCGAGGAACAAGAAATCATGCTTCTCTTCCTCCTCCTCCTCCTAATTATTCTCCCTAACCCACAAGATTGTAAAATTGAAAGGTTCAATATCACTCAAGCCCTTTTGGCAAGTAAACATAAAGAAGGAAAGTCCGTGTGTGCACACGTCCTAGGGATGAAGTCACACATTGATAGGTTAAGAATGTTGGGATCCATTGTCTGTGAGGAAATGGCTGTTGATTGGGTTCTTCAATCACTTCCCAACTCATATAGTAAGTTCGTAAGAGAGTACTATATGATGAGCTACGACGTGACCCTTATAGATCTCACCTATATGCTTATTGCTGCTGAATCTGCAATGATTTGGCATAATAGAAAAGCAAAGTTGATTGGTGAATATGCCTTCAAGACCTCTATGGATATAGACAATGGCAATGAAAGACATGCAATGATCGAAAAGTTTGATCATAAGAGAAAGGCGATGTCTGAAGTAGTTCCATGTGTTGTTCCAAAAGAGTCAATTTGCTTTTATTACCAAGAGAAGGGGCATTGGAGACGAAGTTGCCCTATTTACCTAAGAGATCTAAGAGATGGGAGAGTCAAAAGTATGACTACGCTTAAGGTAAAATCCACTATCTAACTCCGTTAAGTTCCTATTCATTGGTTCTTAATACATGATGTGATAAGATTGCATTTGAATGTTTTGAAGGATCGGTGAAAAGAAAGGAAGCTTGATAAGAGAGCAAGATGAATCTAATCACAAGAGATGGATCTTGATCGCATGGACTTGAAGATTGGATTTTGAGCTTAGATAGTTATGATAGAGTTGTTAGAAATTTTCCTTTTACATAGTTTTCAATAGATTTTGCATTGTAAGGACAAATGTTTTTCCGCTGCTTTTATAAATAAGATAAATTGTGTTTGACTTATTTATTTGTTTGTTTACTTCCTTGCAATGAAATCGTTATGAAAATTGATGTTTGCATATTTCTACAACGAATGGATATGATTCTTAGTTATGTTATTTATGGAAATGTCGAGAATTTACCAAATAGGGAGAGTTTCTCATCGCCCAAAGTTTCAATTGGACTGAAATTTGGAATCACGCAACTTGGTTGCATGATGAATGAGAAATGTCATATTCGGAAATTAGACAAATTCGTTGACAAAGTGTCAAGTGAAGGACTAGGAGATCGAGTACACAAAGTTGTGTGTTGATCAAGTTCACCATAAGAGTAACAAAGATATTCGTCATGATTTACTAAAGGTTTAGTAAATATGATTATCCTTATGAGATTAAATGTAATTCGGAATTGATTAAAAGGTTTAAATCAATAGCAAAACGAATAAGAAGAATCAAGTAGGTGGAAAGATAAAAGTTTCTCCATTCTAAGAAGAAGGGAGAGTAGTTTTTATGCTTTATGATAGGTCTTAATGATTAAGAACCATATCTCAATTGATCCTCTAAGTGAGTCTTAGTACAATTGTATGTTTAAGAAAGGAATCAAGGATTGAAGAAATGGTTAAATCAAGAAGTCTATCATACTTCGTTCCAATAACAAGTCTTAAAGTTAAGATTATGACAATGAGTGAAAAGTATTAAAGGTTTATAACATTCATCAAATGTGGAAAGTTATAATGTCTTGGATAAGACAAAGGCCAACTAGGACCAATTTATGAAGTGTTTTGATAAAAGCTACACTAACTCTTGAATATTTGGTTGTCAACAAATGTTTATTGACAAGAGAATCTTATATGTCAAGGAGTCAGTGGGAGTCTTAATGGTCTTGAAAGGTTTCAAGAACAAATCAAATAAACCTTATCGATCATCACTAGCACACGAGTTGAGGTTTACAACCTATCGTATTGACGTTATTTTGTTTCTACACCATTCAAATTGAGTTAATTATGCATGTGAGTTCTATGAGTTCTCATTTTGAACGCATAAAAGGTAAAGCACCTTGATCAATGAAAGGTGCATTGATAGGAAAAGGGTGAGATGCTTAACTACTTTGAAGATGTGGTGGGCAGTAGTGCTACCATGAGGCAAGAAATCAATATTAAGAAAGTTCGATCCATATGAGTTTGAATTTGTCGTAAACTTTGGTTTTAACAAATTCACATGGATAGGAACAAATACACCGTTTAAATCTAAGTGTCATAAGATTTCCTCCTTCATGAAAATGATTGTGAGGAAATGCTTTCACTAAGAAAGATTTTAAAAGGATAGTGATTGTAAAATTGCATTCTCGAATTCAATCATGGTTACGGTATCCCTTTCCATAATTTGAATTGTGAGGTTTGGCAATTAGTCTTAATAGTTTAGACACACATATGAACTACCTAAGGCAAAGGTGTATAAGTTCAAGAAGCCTTGATAAAAGATTATCAAAGCATTAAGTATTAGAAACATGGACTTAAGAAATTCAATAGGTATTGTCTTTCTGAAAGTTAAGATGTTTATGAATACATGTCAAAGCTAGTGGGAGCATAAGTGTTATGTTTTATAATAATCATCATGATAGTGGGAGCATAAATGTTATGATTGTATGATTATTATGGAAATTTTTGCAAGTTGGCAATATTAATTATAGAAAACAAGAGTTATACCTTGCAAAGTCGTAAGGGTAGTAAAGTTGTTTTGCTATAATTAAGGGAGAGAATATTATGCTTCATTTCAAATCTAAAGGCTTAGGTTGAGAAATGTTAATAAATTTAGTCAAAGGTACATAGTGTATTCTTAAAATTTCAATTATGATTACGGCATTCCTTTTCACAATTCGAATTTTGAGAACATAGCTAATAAAACATTATGTGTCGTGTCCCATACGCTTCGGGTATACGATCGATTGAAATGCTTTAATGTTTGACCATTCTAAAATTTTCCAAATGTCTAGCGCATTTAGAGGGAAAAGGGACTAGAATTGGTTTTGACTAAAATAATTAAACAACTATCAAAGGACAATCCAAAGTTCGACGAGGATTGGTTGCTTGTGAGTGGTTGGAAGCATGGTATTAATGGACCATATTGACATTATGATGAATAGAAAAGATTCTATTAAGAAATTAGTTGTCATATGGAAAATATGGAAGCGTGTCCATATTGGGAAGTAAATATTGAAAATCTATGACTAGATTAGAAACTTTTATGCAAAAGGATGTTCAAAGGAATGTACTTTGAGTGAGAGACATCATATCTAAGGAATTGTCTTGTAACAATTTCCAATAGAAGGTTTTGTAATATCATTGACAATAGTCTTTGTGACTTTGGTGCAGTGACATTGCGAAAGAATCATTGCATAAAATGTTAGAATCTAGCATATTCTATAAGTAGCAAGAATTTGATATTCTTTCACTTATGAAAAAGGATTTGGAGTTGTGAAATGAGAATGATTGGAAACGTGTTCAATGTGATCTATTTCACAAAGTAAGAACCTTAGGTAAACATTGTGTGCATGCTAGGAGCATGGGACAAGTGTAATAATTCAAGTAAGAAGTTGATTACCCGAAACGACAAATAATGAGTAATCGATATGGTGATAAATAAAACGTGTTTTATTTATGCTCAAAGGGTTGAGGCCAAATGGGATTAGTATTATTCTTGTGTTTCACTTTGCATGTTTTGACTTCCAGAATAATTGAGAATAATCGAATTATTCAAACGGGCCACAGTCGTTCATATGTTGGAAGTAGATATGAATGAAGATTGTCGTGAATTGGTGTGTGGATTATCTAGAAGAGTATTAGACATAAGCAAACGTTTGCTGCAACGTTCATAAGTGCTTATGAATATGAATTTAAGCATTGGATTAAACCCACGCTCGCTTGGATCACTCCATGAATTGTATCACGAGTGATTGGTGAGACGATAACATCTTATATTCTTGAAACCGAGATGTGTGAGTTGTATCTTGCTAATCGGTTGCACATTGATAATATGTAAACGCACTAGTAACGTGGTGTTATAAAACATATTGTTGTGTGCGATTTGGTTAGTGAGTGCAAGCAAGCATTGTATCAAAGTTTATCCGTTCCTTTTATCCAAGGTAGGATAAAAGCGATATCTTTGGGCCCCTCGATGGTTTAGTGATGACATACGTAAATGCTCGGCCGGGCTAGGGCTAATTTGATTTGTTCAATTAGTCTGTCGTCATAAATCAGAAATCGAGAAGTAGTACAAAGAGAATGATTAGAGAGCATATCTCATATGATATCTAGAATGGAGGAATATATGATCCCTTATCTAAGGACACGTGTATCTGATAGGATCAGAGTTGACAGCGGCTTTGGAAAGCTACGATTGCAGATCATGATCTGAAGTCATACGCATAATAGTTATTAGACTTATCCAAGTGGGAGACTGTTGGATTAGTGTCTAAGTCCATAACTATTTTGGTATGTACTTGACCCGATGGTGCATGGTCCTTTTGGGTTGCCTTCACCAAAGCAACTTGATTGGAGAAATAAATAAAGAGAGAGAGGTTATTATGATTTATTAATATGTTACAAGAATAATATATTAAAGGAGAAATCATATTTGCTTAATTAATATTGGTCAATAATTAATTAGGAATTAATTTTGTGATCAAGTGTAATTAATTAAACTAGAGGGGCTGAATTGTAATTATGTGATAGTTACAAAATATGGTAATGGTTATCCTAAATATGGGTTGAATGAATTCAAGGAGATAAGGATCCTTGAAATCATCCAAAGGATAAAGGATAAGGGTTTTCAAGGCTTATCTTATGGTTGGTTTGTGGATAAGCAACTAGATAAGGATAATGACTGAAACCCTATCTCTACACCTATATAAAGACCCTAAGGTCTTAGAATTCGTGTACTTTTTCCCAAGGAGTCCTAAGGACGAATTCTAACCTCTCTCCTCTCTCTTTATACCTTCTCCATTTGCTCTTGGTGTTTGTAAGCCATTAGAGGAGTGACACTTGTGACTTTAATCATTCCAAAGTCAAATCAAGGAGATTTGGGATTGTTATTGCTACATAACAATCAAGGTAACATTATAAACTCATTCTTATGTTAATATGATTATATGTATGCTAGAATTAGGGTTTATAGTCTTGGATTCAAAGCATGTACAATAGAGAAACCTAGATCCAAGCATTAGGGTTTGTATGAGCACATAGGATGTCTTATGACCAAAACCCATCAATAGCATCATATCATACTAGCACATAAAAATAACACATGTAGTAGCAACCCTAGATAAATATCACAGAGATAATCATCTAATCACATAACTCCTACTGGTGGGTCGACATTGTGGCCGTAGACCCACTGCTACTGGAAGGTAACTCACCTCGAACGTAGCTGCTGAAAGTCTGATTGCTAAGCCCCTAAATGCTAAACCGGTAATCCGTCGGCTATAAATCATAAACATAGATTAGACACTCATAAACACCCTTGGGTCAAATGACTGACTCCCCCCTGGTCCAAGGTCAACTCCTTGGTCAAAGTCAACTTCCAATTGACTGGACTCGCTGATTCATGGCACAGACTCGCCGAGTCCCTATCCTACTAACCCAATCCTGCTCGTCAAGACCCTCTTCCCACTCACTGAGTCACCCTTAACTCACTACTTGGGACGATTGGACCGACTCGCCGAGTCCCCACGAGCAGATCTCCTACTCGCTTCCAAATCCTCACCATAGCATCCTTTTTGAGGATTTGGGTTTCTGGGACTATTGCTACACGCTAAATTGCTAATTCCGCATGCAGATACAAAGGGTTGGACCTCCAACACTTAAACCCCTCTTACTCAGTAACAGTTCATCTGACTCGCCGAGTTTGAAGAACAACTCGTCGAGTATCAGGCAATCTTCATAGGACTCGCCGAGTTGTTCATCCAACTCGCCGAGTCTAAGGCCATCTTCATAGAACTCGTCGAGTTCCACTTTGGGACTCGCCGAGTCCCTTGACCCATTTCCCATATAGACAAAATCTGAGACATGCAACTGTAACATACACGTTCTGAAATTGTGTATTTTTATTATTAAAAGTGAATAAAATTGAGTGTTGAGTTCTAACAACTAGTTTTTACTAGAAATGAAGTAAAACTATGTTTAGAATCACTCATAAAATATTGGAAGTCTTATGAGATTCCAATTAACAGCCAAATAGTGAATTTAGTGAAAATATAAAATTTTAAATAAGTACAATTTTATTATTTGATGTTGTAGAGAATCTCGTTAGAAATTTGTAGGCGAAAACCTCGTCAAAATCCGAGTTATAACGAAGAAGTTATGACCAACCGAAGATCCGCGACAAAACCGGCACGGCGCCGAATGATGTAAAAAGTGAGTTTTTGATAAACTACTTTTTAGCCTTAGTAATCTAAATGAAAGTCGTAGTATTCGTTAAACCGAGAAATTTGATAAAAAGAACGCCAAAATCTGACTTCGTATGAGGAAGTTATGATTTTTCGAAGTTTCAACTTAGCAGTAGACAACTAAAAACTCGAATTTTAGATCGAGCGATATTTTACCGATACATTCTAAACGAGAATCGAAGGTCTCACCATATGTAGTATAACGGTAAAAAGTCTGACGAAAACGGATGCCGGATGAAGAAGTTATGAATTTTTAATGTATTTTCCTGTCCCGGTCTGTTAAAAATAATAATATTAAAATTAAAGTCAAAATTAGCCGACTAAATCTAAACGAAAGTTGTAGAGCATAATTTTAGCTACGCGTGCATATAAAGAACGTCAAAAACAGAGCTCGTATGCGAAAGTTATGGATTTTAGAAGTTTGGGGCTCAAAATCCGAGAAATCTCGCATGAGAGGTCCGGATTCGGTCACGTCCTTCGCACAAAGCTGCTGCGTCACCGAATCGTGTCCCATCCGAGCTGTTGACGCGCCTCGCGCTCCTGTCGCCTTCCGAGTGGACCGAAGCGTTGGCCCAATCTGAGTCCGCCACCTGCCCTTCCCGTGTCAACCTGCGAAGCGAGCCACGTGCGTGCTTCTGATTTGCTCCAGATCCGAGCCTATCGCCTATAAATAAGAGGCCTATGAGCCTTCTCGGGTAATTTTGAGAAAGTGCCATTTTTGGCCCCCTTTTCCATATTTTCACTATTTTGACTTTTCCCGGAGCCCCGGTATCAATTTTAGCACCCGAAACACGTCCCGCGACCCCCGAGAAGCCTGGAAATTTTATTTTTTAGGTTTTGAAGCCCTACCTTTGCAGAGCCCAGTTTTCAATTAAGCTCCCGGTTTTCAACATAGAAAGTCATATTTAAAGCCGAACTGTTGTCCAAATTACTATTTTAACCATCGGTTAACTTAAGGCGAGTTCAATATATAGGAACAACTGTATGTTATGTGTTATATGTGCTATGTGCTTTTCAGTATTATCATTCTGAGTTATTTTCTCGTGTTATTCGCTATGTTTATAGCAATTGTAATACCTTTGACCATGTGATCAGTTAAAGGACTTAGATTCACATTGGTACTGGTACGTAGCCTCTGGCCATGTACAGCATGTCTCCGTAAGAGAATGACTTCTATTCTATGGCATTGGCAAATGGTTAGATAGGGCTATAAGCCTGAAATCTACCTAAATGTTAATCAGAAATTGTAAGTCTTCTGTGCCAATTGGGCCAAAACTTTATTGATGCATATCAAGTATTAAAATCGTTATGTCTTATTGAAAAATATATCTTTGAATAAAGTATTTGATTGATATGAATGCTTGTCACATGATTTCATATATGTCTTCTTGTTCCCTTCTGCTTTTGTCATATTGGTATATGCAAGGCATAAGATTATATTGTATCTATCTATTGAATTCACTAAGCGTTATCGCTTATTCCTCCCAATATTTAACAATTGCAGGTGATGAGTATTCCAATATAGCTTTATACTACTGAAAGATTTAGAATAGTTAATAGTATTTCTCTGTATTTTTAATGTTCATGTATGTATATGAATAGTAGATTCCTGGGTAGACATGAAATGTAATAAAAACTTAGTCGGTTTGTATCCAATCCTTTGTAATCACTTTATCAATATAAAATATTGTTTTATAAATATGCATGTAGCATGTTTTGAGGAAGTAACTTAAGAAATCTTTTGAAATAGTATGAAAGTTTGGGTCTTTCATAAATACGAAAGTTGGGGTCTTTCAATCATGGTATCAGCGCAATGGTTTAAGTGAACTAAATAATACAGATTGGTATTTAGACTTAAACTGTTGGAAGCTCAATATATGAGCTGATTTGTAATAAGTATATGGATACAAACCATAGGAAATATTTAAGTGGGGGATTGGATAGTGATAAACCCTAGTATTCTAAGATATTAAGTTACTTCAGAATTTTAAGAAAATTAGTTTAAGTGAACTAGAAATTTTAAGAATTTCTAAACTTAAACAAGAATTATTAAGTAAAGATAATACGATATATATTAGGTTGAATACCTAATGGAGGCAAGCACTAGAATATTAAGAGGAGATATGCCTTATATTCTATTATGTGCTAAATGATAAATGAATATAGAGAAGAGATATGTCTTATATTCTATTATGTGAGAAAGCTTAAGGTCTGTTGCCGACCATGGTTTAGAAAATTTTAAGAATTTTCATAATAGAAATTTTTGAAGTGATAAAGAGACTTATGATAGGTGACATCGATAAACTTATAAATAAACGATCGCGAGATATCGTAAATATGAATTGTTATCGTAATAAGTGTATATTTACCAATAGAGCGGTAATATACATTTAAAGTATGTTTAATATGTAATAACATCTTTGGAAGAAAGATGCGCGTTTGAAACGCGTTTGGACAAGATAAATGTGTTGGTACAAATCCACGAAGTTGTTCTACCACTGTTCAGATTGAAGAAGTGATTGTTTAATAGAGTCAAAAGAACCAAAGACGGTTATCAGTACTTCGGCAGTATCACAATGAATATTGTGCAAGATTTAGAAGAATTAAATGAAGATCAAAAGAAAGGATAATGAAATTTTCAGACTCAATAGGTCGATACTTTGTGATATAAAGTTCCATTGTGTGTTAAGACGACTTTAACATACAAGATTGGGATGGTGAATTGAGTCATTTAGTGGTAAATGGTTAAGCAACTTACTTGTTTAAGTAAGGTAGAATGCTTAATTGAAGAAGAAATACACCCATAGTATTGTATGAAGAGATGTTGTAGTCAGGAATGACAGAGAACCAAGTTGAAGCTAGTAAAGCTTGCCGAGATGCAACTAAGATGCAGACGTCTTAGGATAGACTCCTATGAAATAGACTTAGATTTACTCAGATACAAGATTAACGATGTCAAGGAAGAATAATGAAATGAACAAAAGTGCATGATGGATTGCATGAGTTAGAAGATGATGCAGGTAGTAGAAGACCGTTTATCTCCATGCTGCTAAAGTAAATTTTTGAATAGTATGTCTTGTAGAGTAGACACTACTCAAGAAAGAATTTATATGAAGAAATGGAAGTAAAATTTCTATCGACCTATGGAAAAGTATTAGGATATATTAAAGCGAGCATATGCATGAGAAGAATCCTAGAAGGCGAGTATAAGTAGTCCAATATATGTTTGATAGAAACGTGAAAACCCTAGTTGAGTCTAGGAGAAACTGTTGTATGTATTTGTTTAAACACGTTCATGTGTGATAAGTTGCTTTGTGAAAACTTTTGAATGGTGACTTGAGAACTGCGAGACAATACTTGGGATGATTATGAGTAGGTGTGAATAGTAGTAGAGGCATATACTACTGGAAGCACAAGACTCACACTTGGATCAGGAAAAGTCACAAGGTTACCAAGAAGCTAGTAAATGATTTCGTTTTATTCATGTGTGTCGTTACCTTCGTTTCGGTAATGACTAAGAAGATAATTATCGTTCAAATCTTAATAAAGAATCGAGTCTGATTAGTACAAATCCGCAAAAGGAGTTAATTGGTTCAGAGAACCATGTCTTATATAGTGACAAACATCAGTAAGAATACTAAAAAAGTAAATGGTCGAGATAGTCGATAGAAATATAACAATCTTCATTAAAGAATTGAGCAATCACTAGCCAGAGATGTGACTTGCTATGTGGGGTTACTAGCCACAAGAAATGTATCTGCCCTACACTTATTAATAAAATGGCGGGGAGTCAAGTTGTTGTTCAACAATCAAAGAGTACTCCAACTAAAAAGGAGGAGGTGCCAAAAGATAAAAGATATGTCGGTCCGAAAGCACGAATTAGAGATACGTGGTGCTATTCTTTCTGTTCCAAAGCATCTACGTATTGATTAAACTCTTTTTGTTTTCGTTATTCTATCAGCTCGATTTATTTGATCTAATTCTAATATATAAGAGTTTGAATCGTTATGTGTCTTGTGCGAGATAAAATCAAAGGTCATTAGAATATGACCATTCGAGTTGTTGTTATAGCAAAAGTAAAGACCTTATCTTGGGCTCAACCTATAAACCAAGAAGGAACATGAATCTGCAATGAGAATTGAGTTTTAACTCAAAGATTAAGATCAAATGTTCAATAGAGAATCAAGAACGGGTGCAAATTTGAACACCGCCAATAATTAGGAAGTTTGAAGAATTTGACAATCGTTTGGCAAACTAAAAGTTAAATATCGTACATTTAGATTACCACAAAGGAAGTAAGTTAAAACTCGAATGTTGTGACTAGTAATTTTCTCGTAAACTCTAGGTCTGCTCACATCTTATTTGATTTCAATGCCTCAGATTCTTTCATGCCTTATAAATTCTCATATTCTTTTCAAATTACTTGTTACGTAGTTGTCCAATCATTTCATATAGATAACATAGGAAATATATCATTACTTGCTGATAAAGCCTATAGAGTTAGTGTTATAGAAATTGAAAGTTATAATCTTCCTGCTAACTTAATTCCTATCTTTGATATTATTCTCGACATGGATTGGTTGTTAAAGAACCACGTAGAGCTCTTGTGCTACAAAGAGAAGATATGCATCCCTATTGAAAGGGAAGATTTTAAATTTCTTTCTTAAAAACTCGTAAATTATGTCGAACGGATATTCTACTTATCCGGCTTATACAGTTAATACCTTGAAAGAGGAGAAGAAAACTGTGAATGATAACCTTTGGATAATCATCGACCGACTGATAAAGAGTACATATATTCTCGCCACACATGAAACGACTCCATTGGAGAAATACACATAAGTTACTTAGACAAAATTGTGGCAAGTCATGGTGCGCCACTATAGATTATTTCCGACTGTGATACTCATTTCACTCCTCACTTTTGGGTGAGAGTGAAGCATGGATTAGGATCTCGAGTTGCTCTTAGTACAACTTATCATCCTCAGACAAATGGTCAAAAGAAGAGAGTAATCCAAACAGTAGAAAATATACTGAAGGTATATAAAGTACTGTATGAGCGTAAATGTCATACTCAAATATGTTGACGTGACGTAAGACGGAAAATATTTAGAGGATCTAAAATGAATCAAGACATCACTAACAAGATACAAATTTTCCGAGAAAGAATGAAAGCGGCCCAGGATCGATAAATTCCCTATGCAGAAAAGAGGAGATGACCCGTAGAATTCCGGGTGGATGATTTAGTAATACTGAAGGTATTTCATGAAAAGGCGTTATACTACTTTGAAAGAAAGAACGGTTGGTAAGCAAGTATACTGCTTGAATTGCCTGAAGATTTGATAGATATTCATGAAGTGTTTCATGTGAGCTATCTGTGTAAAGGTTAAGCATATATGATGAAATGGTTTTATTATCCAAGATGAATATAAGAGATCGTAAATGAAAGAACGACTAATCTATGTAATAAAGAAGTGAAGTTGGTGCTTGTCAAGTGAAAACACCATCAAGTCCCAAATTATAATTGGAAAAAATAAGAATGAAATAAGAGTGAAGTATCCCTAATTGTTTTAATCGTTATGATTTCGGGGACGAAATCCTCAAAAGAAGGAGGTATTTGTAACATACACGTTCTGAAATTGTGTATTGTTATTATTAAAAGTGAATAAAATCGAGTGTTGAGTTCTAACAGCTAGTTTTTACTAGAAATGAAGTAAAACTATGTTTGGAATCACTCATAAAATATTGGAAGTCTTATGAGATTCCAATTAATAGCCAAATAGTGAAATTTAGTGAAAATATAAAATTTTAAATAAGTAAAATTTTATTATTTGATGTTGTAGAGAATCTCGTTAGAAATTTGTAGGCGAAAACCTCGTCAAAATCCGAGTTATAACGAAGAAGTTATAACCAACCGAAGATCCGCGACAAAACCGACACGACGCCGAATGACGTAAAAAGTGAGTTTTTGATAAACTACTTTTTAGCCTTAGTAATCTAAATGAAAGTCGTAGTATTCGTTAAACCGAGAAATTTGATAAAAAGAACGCCAAAATCTGACTTCGTATGAGGAAGTTATGATTTTTCGAAGTTTTAACTTAGTAGTAGACAGCTAAAAACTCGAATTTTAGATCGAGCGATATTTTACCGATACATTCTAAACGAGAATCGAATGTCTCATCATATGTAGTACAACAGTAAAAAGTCTGACGAAAACGGATGCCGGATGAAGAAGTTATGAATTTTTAACGGATTTTCCTGTCCTGGACTGTTAAAAATAATAATATTAAAATTAAAGTCAAAATTAGCCGACGAAGTCTAAACGAAAGTTGTAGAGCATAATTAAGCTACGCGTGCATATAAAGAACGTCAAAAACGGAGCTTGTATGCGAAAGTTATGGATTTTAGAAGTTCGGGGCTCAAAATCTGAGAAATCTCGCATGAGAGGTCCGGATTCGGCCAAGTCCTTCGCATAAAGCTGCTGCATCACCGAATTGTGTCCCATCTGAGCTTCTGACGCGCATCGCACTCCTGTCGCCTTCCGAGTGGACCGAAGCGCTGGCCCAATCCGAGTCCGCCACCTGCCCCTCCTGTGTCAACCTGCGAAGCGAGCCACCTGGAGGCTCGCATGCGAGCCACGTGCGTGCTTTTGATTTGCTCCAGATCCGAGCCTCTCGCCTATAAATAAGAGGCCTGCGAGCCTTCTCGGGTAATTTTGAGAAATTGCCATTTTTGGCCCCTTTTTCCATATTTTCACTATTTTGACTTTTCCCGAAGCCCCGGTATCAATTTTAGCACCCGAAACACGTCCCGAGACCCCCGAGAAGCCCGAAAACTTTATTTTTTCGGTTTTGAAGCCCTACCTTCGCAGAGCCCGGTTTTCAATTAAGCTCTCGGTTTTCAACATAGAAAGTCATATTTAAAGCCGAAATGCTGTCCAAATTACTATTTTAACCCTCGGTTAACTTAAGGCGAGTTCAATATATAGGAACAACTGTATGTTATGTGTTATATGTGCTATGTGCTTTTCAGTATTATCATTCTGAGTTATTTTCTCGTGTTATTCGCTATGTTTATAGCAATTGTAATACCTTTGACCATGTGATCAGTTAAAGGACTTAGATTCACATTGGTACTGGTACGTAGCCTCTGGCCATGTACAGCATGTCTCCGTAAGAGAATGACTTCTATTCTATGGCATTGGCAAATGGTTAGATAGGGCTATAAGCCTGAAATCTACCTAAATGTTAATCAGAAATTGTAAGTCTTCTGTGCCAATTGGGCCAAAACTTTATTGATGCATATCAAATATTAAAATCGTTATGTCTTATTGAAAAATATATCTTTGAATAAAGTATTTGATTGATATGAATGCTTGTCACATGATTTCATATATGTCTTCTTGTTCCCTTCTGCTTTTGTCATATTGGTATATGCAAGGCATAAGATTATATTGTATCTATCTATTGAATTCACTAAGCGTTATCGCTTATTCCTCCCAATATTTAACAATTGCAGGTGATGAGTATTCCAATATAGCTTTATACTACTGAAAGATTTAGAATAGTTAATAGTATTTCTCTGTATTTTTAATGTTCATGTATGTATATGAATAGTAGATTCCTGGGTAGACATGAAATGTAATAAAAACTTAGTCGGTTTGTATCCAATCCTTTGTAATCACTTTATCAATATAAAATATTGTTTTATAAATATGCATGTAGCATGTTTTGAGGAAGTAACTTAAGAAATCTTTTGAAATAGTATGAAAGTTTGGGTCTTTCATAAATACGAAAGTTGGGGTCTTTCAGCAACGCTTCAAAACCATAGATCTATGTTCCTAGGGCATGCTTATCAAATAAAGTTGCAAACTTTACGTGCATGCATGGCCCTATAATCTGAAAAGGCAAATCCAAGCTCTTTAAGAGGTCATACACTCAATAGGGACCTCAATAACTCCAACCACAGAGACTTTATACTTCTAATACATCCATAAGGTCTTGATCTGAAGTCCTTTCGGATCATTAAGCATAAACATAAGGAGTATGGTGTTTTAGGGCTTGAAAACCACCATTTTAGGGACAAAGGGATGTAAAGAACTAGTGATCAAGTTAGGGGCTTTTCTACCTGAATGTAAGCCTTTTGCAGTGTAGATTCCGGATCTACCTCCCCTCTTTGCACACTACAACCTCTTTCTTCTTCTTCTAAGCTCCAAACCTTCTCCACAAAGCCAAAATCACTCTGAAGAACAAAATGGGGGCTAGGGTTTCGCTCTTCAGCTCTCTGGAAATGTTAGGGACAAAGGAGGCCAAGCCAGAGCGTTTAAATAGGGTGAAAACACCCGGATTAGGGTTTTGGTCAAACAGGGTCTACTCGCCGAGTCCAAAGTCCAGTCCCTGCGTCTTATCCCGCTCCTACTCGGTGAGTTGGTCCATCAACTCGCCGAGTCCAAGGAAAAATGCATTATAATAAAATTTTAATTACAAGGAGTACGTACCAGGAACCAGGTGCTACAAATTTCCCCCACTTATCTTAGACTTCGTCCTCAAATTCCGCTGCTCGATCCTGAAACAGCTCGGGGTAGTGCTCCATCATGTCTTCCACCGGCTCCCAAGTCCACTCTGATCCCTTCCGGTGTTGCCATTGCACCTTCACGAGTTCCACCCTTTTGTTCCTTAGATCCTTCGACTTCCTGTCGAGGATTGCCATAGGCCGCTCGATGTAATTCAGGCTGTCATCAACCTGAATATCCTCCAAAGGTACCACTGCCGAGTCGTCCACCAAACACTTCCGCAACTGAGAGATGTGGAAAGTGTTGTGTATCTGGCTGAGTTCGGCTGGCAGGTCCAACCTATACGCCACCTTGCACACCCGGGCTACAACCCTGAATGGCCCGATGTACCTTGGGCCCAACTTGCCTCACTTTCTGAATCGGATGATGCCTTTCCATGGCGACACCTTCAAAAGAACCATATCCCCGACTTGGAATTCCAAGTCTGAACGGCGCTTGTCAGCATTACTTTTTTGCCGACTCTGTGCAGTCTGAAGCCTGCTCCGAACCTGGTGAATCATCTTGGTAGTTTTGAGCACCACTTCGGTGCTCCCCATGACCCTCTGGCCAACTTCACCCCAACATATCGGGGTCCTACACCTCCGCCCGTACAATATCTCGAAGGGAGGACGGTCAATACTTGAGTGGTGGTTGTTGTTGTACGAGAACTCAGCTAGAGGTAGATAGGTATCCCAACTACCACCGAAATCTAGCACGCATACCCGCAACATATCCCCAAGAGTCTGGATGGTCCGCTCGCTCTGACCATCCGTCTGCGGGTGGAAGGCGGTGCTAAAATGCAGACGAGTGCCCAACTCATCATGAAACTTCTTCCAAAACCTGGAAGTAAAACGCACATCTCTATCCGAAATCACTGATACTGGCACCCCATGTCGCGCCACTATCTCCCTGATATAGATGTCGGCCAACATCTCGGCCGAGAAGCTCTCCTGAATCGGGATAAAATGGGCGCTCTTGGTCAATCGATCCACGATGACTCATATAGAATCCACTCCTCGCGCGGTCCTGGGAAGCTTCGTGAAAAAATCCATTGTAATATCTTCCCATTTCCATAACGGGATATCCAACGGCTGCATCTTGCCGTGCGGTCTCTGATGCTCGGCCTTGACCTTCCTGCCGGTCAAGCACCGCTCGACGTACCAAGCCACATCCCGCTTCATGCAGGGCCACCAATAGTCCAGACGAAGATCCCTATACATCTTCGTTGCCCCGGGAAGAATGGAGAATCGGGATTTGTGCGCCTCCTCCATCAAGATCTGGCACATGCCTTCGAGGTATGGCACCCACACCCTGCGGTGTAATGTCAATAATCCCCTGCTTTCATAGTCGAAGGAGGAAACCTGACCCACTATGCGCTCACTCTTTCGATGTTCCTCCTTCAGGGACTCCTACTGGGCCTCCCGAATCCACTCCAAAAGAGGAGTCACCACTGTCATCCGCAAGCAAATATCCCTGATCGGCGTCGCCTTGCGGCTAAGCGCATCGGCCACCACATTGGCCTTCCCCAGGTGGTAAAGGATCTCACAATCATAATCCTTCACCACATCAAGCCACCGACGCTGCCTCATGTTCAAATTCGGTTGATCCATGAGGTACCTCAAACTATTGTGGTCCGTGTAAATGGTACACCGAACCTCGTAGAGGTAATGAAACGACCCAAAAATCACGATGAAACGACCCAAAAATACGACCCAAAAATTTTGTTTTTCAATGTAATCAAAACCATAATCTGAGTATCATAACATAAAAACATACGCGATGTATCCCAAATCATAATAAAATACTGTGCGGAAAAACTGTATCATACTATATCAAATCAAGACAACTAAAACCATCCCCAGGATAAAAGCTAAGCTGTGGTGTGTGCGATGCTATCACCCCGAGCTCTTCCATTTGCTTGCGGAAGTACCTGAAACCAAAACTGAAACTGTAAGCACGAAGCTTAGTGAGCTCCCCCAAACTACCACATACCATACAGTATCATATAAACACATATTGGGCCTGGCCCACTGCATCGGGCCGAAACCCGAAAACTGCATCGGACCGAAGTCCGGAACTGACTGGGACGTTGTCCCCTGCATCGGACCGAAGTCCGGAACTAACTGCATCGGACCAAAGTCCGGAACTAACTGCATCGGACCGAAGTCCGGAACTATCTGCATCGGACCGAAGTCCGGAACCGACTGGGACCTTGTCCCCTGCATCGGACCGAAGTCCGGAACTGACTGACTGAACATGGCATAGCATAACACATCATCTAGCATGAACACATATACTGCATACTACATCGGTCCGTAGCCCGGAACACATAACACTTAACACATAAAACATAGCATACAAATCCTGTCTGAGCCACGAAGGCATCAAACATACTAGCTACTGCATCGGACCAAAGTCCGGAAACTACTGCTAACTGAACGGGCCGGCATTGTGGACTTAGACCCGTCCCTACTGGAAGGAAACTCACCTGAACTGCTGAGCCCTACTGATAAACCTCTGGCTGCTACTCGACAATCCCCTGATCCGCTGCTCCTCCAGCTCTCCGAGCTATCAATATACATATAACACTTAGTCTGACAGTCAACTAAGTCAACTCTGGTCAAAGTCAACCTTCCAGGTCAACCCTACTCGCCGAGTCTTCCTAAAGACTCGCCGAGTCAGTCCATGACTCGCCGAGTCCAACTAGGTCCAAGTCCTGTCCTGTCCAACTCGCTGAGTCACCACCCGACTCACTGATTCGGGTCTCGACTCGAAGGGTTTAGGGTTTCGCGATCTGACTCGCCGAGTCCAAGAACAGACTCGCCGAGTCCTAGACAATCTTCAACCAACTCGTCGAGTTGTTCATCCAACTCGCCGAGGCCATGCCTATCTTCATCCGACTCGACGAGTTGTTCATCCTACTCGTCGAGTTCCTCCTCACCTTCAAGCTACTCGCCGAGTCCACTCGAAGGACTCGCTGAGTCTATCCATTCCTCAATCCATGCAGTGGCTTTTCGAGCCAAACTGAACTTCCAACTCCTAGATCCATACTTCTAGGGCCTATTCCCCACGTAAAGTGGCAAACTTTACGTGTAGATTGAGAGATCTAAGCTCAAAACACACTAAATTCGGGTTTATGGCAAACATGCTTCTTCAACATATCAAAGGCTGATACTTTAGGGGATTCTAGACCAAAACCAACATGGATCTGAGGTAGCAACCTCAGTTCTGAACCTCCAACTCGAATTGGTTACATATCATACCAACAATGGCCAAAACCCACACATAAGAGTAGATCTAGATGAAAAAGAGAGTCCAAGCAACAACTTATTACCGCCACTTGGTCTGAAATGACTCCACAATCCAGATCTAGAATCCCTTCTTGCACCTCCAAGGTCTTTCTTCCTCCTCCAAGCGTAATGCATTCTACAAGGCAAGATCTAGCTCCAAAAACGGAAATGGCGGCTAGGGTTTGATGTTCTGGGGTAGAGAGGCAATAAATGAACCCTAGGAAGGAGAATGAGACACTTAAATAGGCTCCAAGTTCCCGGGTTTAGGGTTTTCCCCGTTCAGACCCAACTCGCCGAGTCTCCCTGGCCGACTCGCCGAGTCGGTCGCTTTCACCACAACCCGGATCCCGCTCGGACTCGCCGAGTCCCTCCATGGACTCGCCGAGTCTCCCCTAAACTTGAGGTTTTCTTTCTTTTCTTGGCTTTCCAAACTTTGGGGTGTTACAACTCTCCCCCACTTAAACTAAACTTCATCCTCGAAGTTTGCTACGATCAACTGCCTTTGAGCTGCCTCCAACTCCCGGTCTGGAAAATCTAACACCCTTATGCCCATCACTCCAGCCACTCACCATGTTGATCACTACTGTTGGTACATACTGAATCTTTCTCCTTTCCATAATTTCCTCAACGATACTTCCTCCGACTGACAATCCTGTTGCCTCTCAACTGCCTACTGGATGCACTGAGACTACCCTTGCTCAACTATTCTGCCAATATCTGAGTTACCATCTCCCACCGGTCACTACACTCCATCGCAATCTGCTAGCCGCTCCTAGCGACTCCGTAAGATACCCCGACTGTCCATAACTGTCCCATCTATTCTGTCATCCATAATGAATCAGCTTGCTTACATCCCATCTGATTACTCAACTCCCACTAACTCGAGTCTTTCATCCCGAAGAAAAGCTACCTGCCTAGCTATCTTTACATGTCACTTATACTCGGCCGAAGGCTCAACTGATCCTGCTGAGAGAGACTTGTCATTTCCAAATCAACCAACTATACCGTCAACACTTGTATTCCAACTCAAATACAATACTGACCCAAAACTCTGAAACCTTTCAAACACTGAATTGTCTACAATACTGAACCTGCCTAAAACACTAAACTGCCTGAAACGCTGATCGGGCTGAATCACTGAGCTGCCTGAAACACTAAACTCAAATCCAACTGTGGAGTCAAGGGACTCCTCACTTAGTCGCTTCCACGACTTCTGAATGAAATCTTCCTCAAGGACTAGTTTCCATTAGTTATCCTGTCACTGTGGCTCTAACAACCTTCCGATCCAACCGATCGGGTCTTTACATCACATCCTGACATCATCCATTCTATGACAGACTGACGGTAGCCCTTAACATACCCGAACCTCAACGGTCCACTGCTACTCTGATCTCATAACTGATGTGACGATCTATAGCCAGGATTCGCTGACTTAGCCATAACTGAACCATTTGGGAAATCCGAATCTAATCCGTGGATTCCCATATTCCCACCGCTGCACCCGAACGGGTGGGAATTACTACATTCTCGCGTTCAACCACGCGCTCATGCTGCTACCAATCTGATAAAAGCCACAGCTACACCCTCGGATTCACAAGTCTCAAATACTATCTGGCTGCTAATGAACGCTACGGCTACCCCTGCAGGCTTACAACACTCTACTACTATCTGACTGCTAGTGAATGCTACAGCTACCCCCGCAGGCTTACAACACTACTACTACTATCTGACTGCTAGTGAATGCTACGGCTACCCCCGCAGGCTTACAACACTACTACTACTATCTGACTGCTAGTGAATGCTACGGCTACCCCCGCAGGCTTACAACACTACTACTATCCCGAGGACATCCTGACTATCCCTAGTCCCGCTAGTGATTCCTCATCCCGATTTCTCAAACCAGCCCTCAGTCTTTGAATTCTGCATCATCCTCGACATCTTATATCCTTGATATACTTAGTGCTTCGTCAAGGAATTCTCCGGCTTGGTTCCCAACCCAACTGTCTACTAATCCGGATACAAGAAGCTATTGTTGGGAAGTTTCCAACCTCCCAACTCCTGAATCTACGCAACCTGCATGCTGCCTCATACACTGGCTACTAATACAAAACATCTCTTGTTGCCCACTCTCGGGTTCCTCATTCCACTCACTTGAGTCTTTACAGGTGGTCCTCAAATCCTGGATTCCTAACCAGTTTCTAACCATCTCCATTACATGAACCCACTGCTGGGAAAAGTTCTCGAACTCCCAATTCTGAACTTCTCAATCCATCCATCACTGTGCTACTACCACTTCTTCTCAGAGGCCGCGCAATCATTCTGAGTGACTCTTATCCATGTATACCCGGAGGGTCCTCCCCCACTTCAATCCTGCTTACCCCTTGCTGCTTCATATACAACAGAGACCCCGACCTTTACTACCATCCCAAAATTTCTACTGGGGAGCCCAAGCCCGCCAGGTAGGAACTTGACCATTCCATCCAAACCACTATCCGCTAGCGAAACGAACCAGATCTCTCCCTACCATGCTACAGTTACCGTACTCCCCTAACTACCAACCAATCATCCGAGGTATGCAAATGGCATATGACATAAGCACAGGCAAGCCACTCCATAACACAACACTTGTACCACGATTGATGCAGAAACCATAGCAATATATCATAACGTAAGCTGACAAAACAAAGTTTCATACCTCCATTACTCAGTGCTGCTTGAATCCCTGCCGAAATCTACCGGAGAAACTCGGCTCCAAGCCGTAGGCACCCTTGCCTGGCCTTGACAACCACTGACAGTACTCGAAGTTCCAAGGGCAGGAGCTGGCCCCCGCCCTGCTGAATACAACTCGGACAGTGGACCTTCTTGTGGCCCCTTTGACTACAATGGAAACACAACAGATCAAGTCTCTGGGCGATGGTAACAACACAGTCTCTGCTAAAATGACCAATCTGGCCGCGCTTGAAACACCCAACATCGCCACCACTTCTACGCCTACACGCACCCATGTGCGTCCTTCCGCACTTCCCGCATCGACTGCGGCTCTGATAGTTCCTCGTCCTCAAATCTGAACTCTTGGCCTCTTACTCGAACCTGTGGCAACCTGTGTCTCATCCATTTTCCTCTTTCCTTCCGACTCCTTGCCCGACTCTCGCTCCTGCGTTACCCCAACGGCAATGTCTGCGGTCTGAACAACAGATGTCTAATCCTGAAGCCTCGCTATCAATCTATCAGTGATCCTCACGACCATGACTGGCAGACCCTTGCGAATGGCTCGCGAAACTTCCTCAACTATCCAATCCTACAATGGTTTCTCTTGGAGATAGAATGCCCCACTCACCCCTGCCTCCTAATAGCAGAACTAGCATTGGGATCTCCCTCCCTGATGGATCCCAGAACTCCATAAGACTCGGGGCCTAGATGAGCCCCAGTCTATCCTGAAACTAACCCGGCCCCTACAGGCCTCAAGATGACTGTCCATAAACTCCACAATAGCCTCTCTAACTGAACCGGAAATCACTAGAGTCTGATCGATGATGTTGCGCATAATCTCTGCGGAAATGAAATCCCTCATCTGATCATCAAGCTACCCGGCTCCAAAACCCGAGCTAGATCCCTCCTCGACGCCTGAATTGCTAACTGGTAGCTCGCGCAATGTCACCATGCTGAAAACATAACAAAATCCTGATCAATTAACACACTATTGCTGAGGGATTTCTCACTCACTACACCATTCCTGGTTTCGTCTTGGCCCCTCTTGAATCGAGTACGGATCCTCTGCTTTCAGTAGTATGGGCCCCTACTACCTTCCACATCTATCCATACTTTCCTCGAGAGTTACCTCAACTCCACCCAGTCCCTTTTACTCTTCTACTGATCTCTGCTACTCTCATCCTAGGCTTGCCCTAAGGAACCTCTGACTCTACCCACACAGTCCTCAGCTGCTGAAGGCCTCCTAGTAATGCCAATTAGTCACCACCTGAATACCATCACATGTGATGAGGCTCAGATAATCCTTCAAGTAAAAGACTCGTCCTTACAACGGTTGGACTCAAACGAGAGCTGCGCAGTAGGGCCAAATCCAGCACTCTGAGATTATTCAACCCTGATCACATGTGATGAAACGTATTCACCTAATGGCTAACTCTCATCACTCAGAGTCCCATAAAGCACAAAGCAAGCAGCATTCGGATAAGGGAAACATACTCGGGCAAAACAATTCTCATAACAAGAAACTGCACTAGCATATAATGCTAAGCTCATACTTTCAGGCATAACCTACACAGGCTATCCTACTACTGTCTACTCATTACTAGCATGCAATTCTCATCAAGCTGGAACACATAAAGCAGGCACATAAGGCATCATCCTAGATCCTTAGTCCTATTCTAGCATGTTGTTCTACTGAAGCTGGAACTGAAACTGAACTGAAACTGATACTGAAACTGATATTGAAAATAATAACATAACTTGTATGGGTAAATTGGGAGTACTTACTTGAGCTCGGCTGATTGCATGCACCACACCCTTTTCTCTTTTCAAAACTCTTTTTGCTTTTTCTAAAAATTGTTTTTTCTTCTCAAAATTCTTTTGTAACTACGATTTTTCTTTTGAAAACTATATACCACTTCCTTAATTTGAGTTCAGACACACTCGGGAGTGCGCCCGAATCCCTCAAACCAAGGCTCTGATACCAACTTGAAACGACCCAAAAATCACGATGAAACGACCCAAAAATACGACCCAAAAATTTTGTTTTTCAATGTAATCAAAACCATAATCTGAGTATCATAACATAAAAACATACGCGATGTATCCCAAATCATAATAAAATACTGTGCGGAAAAACTGTATCATACTATATCAAATCAAGACAACTAAAACCATCCCCAGGATAAAAGCTATGCTGTGGTGTGTGCGATGCTATCACCCCGAGCTCTTCCCTTTGCTTGCGGAAGTACCTGAAACCAAAACTGAAACTGTAAGCACGAAGCTTAGTGAGCTCCCCCAAACTACCACATACCATACAGTATCATATAAACACATATTGGGCCTGGCCCACTGCATCGGGCCGAAACCCGGAAACTGCATCGGACCGAAGTCCGGAACTGACTGGGACCTTGTCCCCTGCATCGGACCGAAGTCCGGAACTAACTGCATCAGACCAAAGTCCGGAACTAACTGCATCGGACCGAAGTCCGGAACTATCTGCATCGGACCGAAGTCCGGAACCGACTGGGACCTTGTCCCCTGCATCGGACCGAAGTCCGGAACTGACTGACTGAACATGGCATAGCATAACACATCATCTAGCATGAACACATATACTGCATACTACATCGGGCCGTAGCCCGGAACACATAACACTTAACACATAAAACATAGCATACAAATCCTATCTGAGCCACGAAGGCATCAAACATACTAGCTACTGCATCAGACCAAAGTCTGGAAACTACTGCTAACTAAACGGGCTGGCATTGTGGCCTTAGACCCGTCCCTACTGGAAGGAAACTCACCTGAACTGCTGAGCCCTAATAATAAACCTCTGGCTGCTACTCGACAATCCCCTGATCCGCTGCTCCTCCAGCTCTCCGAGCTATCAATATACATATAACACTTAGTCTGATAGTCAACTAAGTCAACTCTGGTCAAAGTCAACCTTCTAGGTCAACCTTACTCGACGAGTCTTCCTAAAGACTCGCCGAGTTCATAAGCTCAGGGTCTTTCTTATTCGCGACCCGACTCGCCGAGTCAGTCCATGACTCGCCGAGTCCAACTAGGTCCAAGTCCTGTCTTGTCCAACTCGCTGAGTCACCACCCGACTCACTGATTCGGGTCTCGACTCGAAGGGTTTAGGGTTTCGCGATCTGACTCGCCGAGTCCTAGACAATCTTCAACCAACTCGTCGAGTTGTTCATCCAACTCGCCGAGGCCATGCCTATCTTCATCCGACTCGACGAGTTGTTCATCCTACTCGTCGAGTTCCTCCTCACCTTCAAGCTACTCGCCGAGTCCACTCGAAGGACTCGCCGAGTCTATCCATTCCTCAATCCATGCAGTGGCTTTTCGAGCCAAACTGAACTTCCAACTCCTAGATCCATACTTCTAGGGCCTATTCCCCACGTAAAGTGGCAAACTTTACGTGTAGATTGAGAGATCTAAGCTCAAAACACACTAAATTTGGGTTTATGGCAAACATGCTTCTTCAACATATCAAAGGCTGATACTTTAGGGGATTCTAGACCAAAACCAACATGGATCTGAGGTAGCAACCTCGGGTCTGAACCTCCAACTCGAATTGGTTACATATCATACCAACAATGGCCAAAACCCACACATAAGAGTAGATCTAGATGAAAAAGAGAGTCCAAGCAACAACTTATTACCGCCACTTGGTCTGAAATGACTCCACAATCCAGATCTACAATCTCTTCTTGCACCTCCAAGGTCTTTCTTCCTCCTCCAAGCGTAATGCATTCTACAAGGCAAGATCTAGCTCCAAAAACGGAAATGGCGGCTAGGGTTTGATGTTCTGGGGTAGAGAGGCAATAAATGAACCCTAGGAAGGAGAATGAGACACTTAAATAGGCTCCAAGTTCCCGGGTTTAGGGTTTTCCCCGTTCAGACCCAACTCGCCGAGTCTCCCTGGCCGACTCGCCGAGTCGGTCGCTTTCACCACAACCCGGATCCCGCTCGGACTCGCCGAGTCTCCCCTAAACTTGAGGTTTTCTTTCTTTTCTTGGCTTTCCAAACTTTGGGGTGTTACAGGTAATGTTGCCAAATCTTGAGAGCGAAGACCACCGCCCCCAACTCTAAATCATGCGTCGGGTAGTTCGCCTCGTGTGGCTTCAGCTGCCTCGAAGCGTAGGCAATGGCGTGCCCTCTCTGCATCAGTACCTCGCCCAACCCCGAAATGGATGCGTCACAATATACCACAAAATCCTCTACGCCTTCTGGCAGGGATAAGATTGGCTCCTCGCACAATCTCTTTCTCAGAACCTCAAACGCTGCCTGCTGCTCAGGCCCCCATCGAAATACCACGACTTTCTTAGTCAACCGTGTCAGGGGTACGGCTATCTTGGAGAAGTCATGAATGAATCTACGATAGTAGCCCGCTAAACCTAGGAAACTCCGAATCTCAGATGGAGACTTTGGAACCTCCCATCTCATCACAACCTCTATCTTGGCCGGGTCAACCAGTATACCATTCTGGTTGACAAGGTGCCCAAGGAATTGCACCTCGCGCAACCAAAACTCGCACTTGGAGAACTTGGCATACAAGCTCTCCCTCCTTAGGGTCTCCAAAACGTCTCTCAGATGCTCCTCGTGCTCCTCCTGTGTCTTGGAATAAACCAAGATGTCATCAATGAAAACTATCACAGAACGATCCAGCATCGGTCTGCACACGCGGTTTCATGAGGTCCATGAATGTGGCATGAGCATTGGTGAGCCCAAATGGCATCACCACAAACTCATAATGGCCATAACGCGTCCGAAACGCGGTCTTCTGCACATCCTCCTCTCTGACCCTCATCTGGTGGTAACCAGAACGCAAATCGATCTTGGAGAACCAAGATGCTCCTTGTAACTAGTCAAAGAGGTCATCAATCCTCGGGAGTGGGTAACGGTTCTTCACCGTCACCTTGTTCAGCTCCCGATAATCTATACACATCTGATGCGACCCGTCCTTCTTCTTTACAAACACAATCGGGGCTCCCCAGGGTGAACTGCTTGGTCTAATGAATCCCTTGTCTAACAGCTCCTGCAGCTGCGTAGACAACTCCTACATCTCGGGAGGAGCCAACCGGTACGGTGCCTTGGCTATCGGAGCCACACCAGGGACTAGGTCGCTCCTGAACTCTACCTGTCGTTTCGTAGGTATTCCGAGAAGCTCCTCCGGGAACACATTAGCATAGTCTCGCACCACTGGAACCTTGCTCACCGTCGCCTTACCCGCCTCCCGGGTATCCATAACATACGCGACATATCCCGCGCAACCCTGCTAAAGGTAGCGCCTAGCTCTTGGTGCTGAACATACTGTGGGTCCACGCTGTGGCCTCTCGTCGTGGATCACCAACTCTCCCCTACTTGGGGTCCTAATCCGCACCAGCTGTTGTGCACAATCTATCACCGCCCCATTAGGGCTCAACCAATCCACACCTATGATCACCTTGTTCCCACGCAACGGAATAGGAACCAAATCCACCAAATAGCACTCCTCAAACAACCTTAGAACACAATCCCTGAACACTGTTGATGCTCGCACCGATCGATCATCGACAATCTCTACCTCTAAAGGGCAATCCAACATGCTCGAAGACTCAGTAAACTTCTTGCTAAGTGAAAGAGAAACAAACAATCGGGTGGCACCCGAGTCAAACAACACCTGAACTGGGATATTGTTCACATGGAACGATCCTAATGCATAAACACAGAGCACATATCAATATCATAACATCATATAAATAAAATAGAGGAAAAGAATCATACCCGTCACCACATCAGGTGCGGCGTGTGCCTCCTCGGTAATCAGCTGAAACGCCCGACTCCTCACCACTGGAGCCTCTGCCTTGCCTTGCCGGCCATCAGTGATCCGAAGGGTCGCTGGAGCTGGCGCCTTCACTGGCGCCGATGCTGCTGTCAGCTGGGGGCAACTGGCCTTCTTGTGGCCCCTCTGGTTGCAATGGAAACATAGCAACTCAGACATTTGTATCATAGGTGCAGGGGCGGTACAATCCCTGCTGAAGTGCCCTGAATTGCCGCACTTATAGTAGCCTGACGATCCCAACTTGCACGCTCCCTCGTGCGTCTTGCCACATTTCCTACAGTGGCCTCGCCCCTGTTATCCTTTCGGCCCCGCATCTGGTCCCTTGGGCTTCTTCCCCGAAGCCCCATAACATGCCCCTCTTCCGCCTTCCTCTTCCGGATGTGCTCCAGATCTATCTCCCTCTCCCTTGCCCTGACAATAATAGAGTCCAGGGTAGGGCAAGCTGAAAAACTGACATGCTCCCGAATATCAGCTTGTAGCATGTCACGATAGTGGGTCCTCCTCATATCCTCATAACCCGCGTACTGGGGCACCAACAACGCCCTCTCCCGGAACTTGGCGGTGATCTCTGCCATAGTCTCTGTCGTCTGCCTCATATCTAAAAACTCCCTGGCCAGCTGCTGAAGATCGACAGTCGACGCAAACTCTGCCATGAACCTGGTCACAAAGTCCGACCAGGTCCTAGCCGAGGCTCCCAACGAGTCATCAACGGACTCCCACCAATGACTAGCTCGGTCTCTTAAACATCCTGCTGCAAATCTCACATTCGACCCCTCGGGGTAGAAGCTAGTCAACTGTGCAGACTCAATGTCTGCAATCCATCGCCTGGCAGCTATGGGGTCCTTTGCCTTGTGGAAAGTCGGCGTACCACTGCCCCTGAAGTCCTTAAAGGACAGTGTGTGAGATCCTGACTGGCAAGATGTCATCTCACTCCTGAATGCCCTGAGGCGGTCCTCCATCAGCTCGACTATCCCTTCCTTGATCGACCCGAAAATGATGGGAGCCGACTCAAGGATGCCCCTGGTGATATCTGATGCGATGAACTCGCGTAGCCTCTCATCTACTGGCTTGGACCTTGATCCCGAACTCGATCCCTCTCCAGAACTACCACCCGCTGGCCTCTGACGTAGCACCACCATTCTGCAATACATACAGGCAACCATTAGTGATACTGATACCTCTAAAGGGATCACATCTGATTCAAGTTCCGCGGTCTTGTCTCGGCCTTCCTTATTTCAGGTACGGATACTCTACTTTCAGTAGTTCGGGCCCATACTACCTTCCACATCTATCTGTACCTTCTTTAAGGACTGCCTCAACTCCACCAGATCCCTTTCACTACTACTAATCACTGCTATTCCCATTCTAGGCTTGCCCTAGGGAAAATCTCTGACTCCATCCAAACAGTCCTCAACTGTTGAAGGCTTCCTTGTAATGCCAATTAGCCATTACCTGAATACCATCACATATGATGAGGCTCAGATAATCCTTCGAGTAACATATTCGTCCCTAAAACGGTTAGACTCAAACAATAGTTGCGCAATAGGACCAAATCCAGCACTCTAAGATTATTCAACCCTGATCACATGTGACGTGACGTATTCACCTAATGGTTAACTCCCATCACTCAGAGTCCCACAAAGCACAAAGCAAGCAGCATTCAAACAAAAAGGAACAATCTCAAGCAAATCCTTTCTCATTGAGAGAAACTGAACTAGCATACAGTGCTAAACTTATATTGTCAGGCATAACCTAAACATGCTATCCTACTGCTGTCTACTCAGTACTAGCATGCAATACTCATAAGCTGAAGCACATAAAGCAGACACATAAGGCATCACTCCTAGATCCTTAGTCCTATTCTAGCATACTGTTCTACTAAAACCGTTAAACATAACATAAACTTGTATGGGTACTTTGTGGAATACTTACTTGAGCGTGGCTGGTCGCGCACATCACACACTTCGTTCTTTCTTAAAACTCTTTACTTAACCTTTTAGAAAACTTTTTCCTTTTTGAAATCCTTCAGTCCCTTGATTTGAGTCCAGACACCCCCGAAGGTGTGTCCGAATCCCTCAAACCAGGGCTCTGATACCATCTTGTAACATCCCAAAAATACGGGCTAAAAATTTCATTTTAATTACGTGATTTGCAAAACGTTTGTAACGAAGTATCATACGATCATATCATTTAATAAAAACATGTCTCGTAACTGTAATCCAAAACGTAAAACATAATAATGTCAGAGTACAAATCCCAGAATATCTCATAATGCGGAAAACAAAGAGCGTGTGTGTGTTAAGCCACTACCGCGCCAGCTCTTTCCCCTTGACTGAAGAGGTACCTGAAACAACAACTGAAAACCATAAGCATGAAGCTTAGTGAGTTCCCCCACTGTACTGCATACCATATAATCACATAACATACATATATTGTCAGGCATATCTGGGTGCCCGACCTACCCCTTCGGTCCTCTCGACCGGATACTGACTAGCATATCTGGGTGTTGGCCTCCCCTTCAGTCCTCTCGACCGGATACTGATTAGCATATCTGGGTGCTGGTCTCCCCTTCGGTCCTCTCGACCGGATGTTGGGGACTATTTCACCCCTACTACTACCACATAGCTCATATCGCATAATCTATTTAGCATGGTTGGGCATGACTGCCCCTTCGGTCCTATCGACCGGTAATCTGGGGACTATCTCCCCTACTGTCACTAGCACATAGCATCATATCATACTAGCACATAAACATAACACAAGTAGTATCAACCTTAGATGAATATCACAGAGACAATCATCTAATCACACAACTCCTACTGGTGGGCCGACATTGTGGCCGTAGACCCACTGCTACTGGAAGGTAACTCACCTCGAAAGTAGCTGCTGAAAGTCTGTTTGCTAAGCCCTTGACTGCTGAATCGGTAATCCGTCAGCTATAAATCATAAACATAGATTAGACACTCATAAATACCCTTGGGTCAAATGACTGACTCACCCCTGGTCCAAGGTCAACTCCTTGGTCAAAGTCAACTTCCAGTTGACTGGACTCGCCGATTCATGGCACAGACTCGCCGAGTCCCTATCCTACTAACCCGCTCCTGCTCGTCAAGACCCTCTTCCCACTCACTGAGTCACCCTTAACTCACTACTTGGGATGATTGGACCGACTCGCCGAGTCCGAGAACGACTCACCGAGTCCCCACGAGCAGATCTCCTACTCGCTTCCAAATCCTCACCAGAGCATCCTTTTTGAGGATTTGGGTTTCTGGGACTATTGCTACACGCTAAATTGCTAATTCCGCATGCAGATACAAAGGGTTGGACCTCCAACACTTAAACCCCTCTTACTCAGTAACAGTTCATCTGACTCGCCGAGTTTGAAGAACAACTCGTTGAGTACCAGGCAATCTTCATAGGACTCGCCGAGTTGTTCATCCAACTCGCCGAGTCTAAGGCCATCTTCATAGAACTCGCCGAGTTCCACTTTGGGACTCGCCGAGTCCCTTGACCCATTTCCCATATAGACCAAATCTGAGACATGCAACGATTCAAAACCATAGATCTATGTTCCCAGGGCATGCTTATCACGTAAAGTTGCAAACTTTACGTGCATGCATGGCCCTATAAGCTCAAAAGGCAAATCCAAGCTCTTTAAGAGGTCATACACTCAATAGGGACCTCAATAACTCCAACCATAGAGACTTTATACTTCTAATACGTCCATAAGGTCTAGATCTGAAGTCCTTTCGGATCATTAAGCACAAACACAAGGAGTATGGTGTTTTAGGGCTTGAAAACCACCATTTTAGGGACAAAAAGGGATCTAAAGAACTAGTGATCAAGGTAGGGGATTTTCTACTTGAATGGAAGCATTTTGCAGTGTAGATTCCGAATCTACCTCCCCTCTTTTCACACTACAACCTTTTTCTTCTTCTTCTAAGCTCCAAACCTTCTCCACAAAGCCAAAATCACTCTCAAGAACAAAATGGGGCTAAGGTTTCGCTCTTCAGCTCTCTGGAAATTTTAGGGACAAAGGAGGCCAAGCTAGAGCGTTTAAATAGGGTACAAACACCCGGATTAGGGTTTTTGCTCAAACAGGGTCTACTCGCCGAGTCCAAAGTTCAGACCCCGCATCTTATCCCGCTCTGAATCGGTGAGTTGGTCCATCAACTCGCCGAGTCCAAGGCAAAATGCATATTAATAAAATGTTAATTACAAGGAGTACGTACCAGGAACAGGTGCTACATTATTAAAAACGAATACTATTTTTACAAAAATTTCATATCTTGTAGAATTAATGGTTAAAATAATTTGAAATAAAGTATATTCAAATAGTACCTTATTTGTTTACAATCAGTATATACATCTGGAGAAAAGATTATTTGAAAATCTAGAGACTTTGAATGTCAACTAGTAAATCAAGAGACTTTTGGGGTTTTCCTAGACATAGGCTAAACATTTAAGAGATTGAATATTTGCCAATGCTTATAACTAGAAACATTACATCTATTTATAGGAGTCTTGAGGTCTTTAGAGTCTTGAAATCTTGAAACTAGAAACTAAAAGTTGATTGGATCTTCTTTGAGGATTATTGAATTGAGTACTATTTGTCATATGCTGAAATGGCCGACAACGGAAATAATTTCTGTTTTTGGTGGAAAATCAACAATAATTTTTTTTTATTAGAAGTAGTATCTTTGTATTTTTTTTTTTCTCTTTAAAACAAGGGTGATAAAATCATTTTTAAATGGATAATTTATTTAATGCTTAGGGGCATAAATTAATTTGAACCGTTGAAAAAAATAAAGAATGAATTTTATTTGATAAAACCTTATCTTTCCAAATACTTAAGTGAATAAATCTTAAGTAATATGAAAAAAAAATCATGCCAAGCTCTTTTCTTATTATTGTATTCTTTATATAATATTCAATATTTTTCAAGTAATCAAAATCAATTTGATATTCTAGTTCTGAGAACTATGTATCAATAATATGTAATCTCCTCTAAATATGAGACATCACTTTTGTGTTGAATATTATTGTGTTCTATATTAGCATGTTATTCAATCCTTGAATAATGTAATTATTCAAAATTTGTTCATCGTCAGTCACTGTTGCGGGAGAAACTGTGAATTAAGACTAATATGAATCGGCTTGGTTGATTTCAAGAGGTGAAATAGCAAAGTGTTGCATCCAAATTCATATGTACTTGTTAGAGAAAGACTATTGGATATGACCCGCATCAAGAATCACTTCATGGATCGATATCATAAGTGAATCTTGATTACAGGTAAATATCTTTATGTCTTTTGACCTGAGATGCATATCGGAGAACTCAAGTATGGGGATTGTTATACTTTGACATGGTTAAACGTTGTTCGTAACCATGCAGTTATAAAAGTCTTCGTTGGGTACAACATGAACTATATGAGAGGATGTATGTAGTTAAGATGGGATTTGTTCCTCTTATGTGTTTGAGAGTTAGACATCTAAGGCGCCTTTCTTAAAAGTTGGATGTCAAATAAGAATTATCACGTTCTATGTCTCATATCCAACATGATGTCTGTAAGAAAGAGAATATTGATACACTTACCTTATACTTCCATTGTAACTAGTGAGCTCCTGGAATTGGATGTTGATTGATGGCACCCCTTCGTGTGTTACCGTTGCTAGACGTCAGCTACTGTCTATGTCGGTCTTTAATTGAATCTTGTGCAATTGGGAGATTGTTGGATCTATATGCCCAAGAATCATTATTGAGTGACATTGCTAATGACATATGATCCTATAGAGTCACACCTTAATCATGTTGGTTCTTATTGAATATTTATTATATATATTTGATATTAATAAATAAATTCAGCTCTTGTATTTAGTTAGAGAAAAATTATTGTTCTATGAAAACAATATTGCAAGAAGAAAAAAAAAAATAGTCTTTATATGATAATGTATCATAAAATAAGTCATGTACAAAGTTTTGAACACTTTGGCTAACCATGATTAAATCAAAGGCTTACTCTACCATGGTTAAAAGACTAGTAGACAATTTTTGTCCTCTTTAGAGGACATGGCCGAAAATCAAGGCAAGGAGGTTGAAGAAAGTCAACCTCCAACATTATTGTCTCCCATACTTAAATTATGTCTCTTGTTACTTTATAATACTTTAGAATATTATAATCAAAAGGGCTTACTTTACATGGGTTATAAATAGAAGGGTCTTCACATGGAGAAAAAACAAGTTTTTTGGTTATAAAATCTTCTTCCTCTTCTCTCTTAAAATTGTGAGCTTCAAGAGCTTGGAGCTCTTTCATCTTTTGAAGATATTGCAAGCTTTTGGTGTTTACTTTGTGTCTTTCTTTTGGTGCTTAATTGTTTAAGCACTTAAGGATTTAAGAACAAATTTGTACAAGAAGAAATCTAGCAATTTTGGTACTTTACTCTTGTTGATGGATTACTTGTAGAGAAGGTCAAGCTCCTTGTTCTTGCCATCTACTTCAACACCCCAAATCCAAGAGGGTTCAAAGGCTACAAAGGTTATATTTTATAAACACCCTATGGTTGTTATAATATCATTCTAATCTCTTTAAAAGGATCCTTGAGTGGTTTGTTTTGTTGCTAGACTTGAAATTTATAAGAAAAAATTTAAAGCTTCTGTTGCGGGTTTTTGTGAAAAACTATTTATGTTATGCGAAAAAACCCTTCACTTTCAACTGCGTAGACAACTCCTGCATCTCGGGAGAAGCCAAACGATATGGTGCCTTGGCTATCGGAGCCGCACCAGGGACCAGGTCAATCCGGAACTCAACCTGCCTCTCCAGAGGTATCCTAGGTAAATCCTCAGGGAATACTTCCGGGTACTCTCTCACTACTGGTACATCATCCATGGTCGCCTTACCATTGCCTCGGGTATCCATGATATAGGCGATGTATCCTGCGCAACCTCTGAAAGTAGCCCCTCGCTCTCGCCGCTGAACAGAGAATCGGCCTGCGCTTTGGCCTCTCGCCCTGAATCACTAACTCTCCCCCACTAGGAGTGTGAACCCTTACTAGCTGTAGCTCACAGTCAATCACTGCCCCGTTGGGGCTCAACCAATCGATGCCCACTATAACCTTATTCCCTCGCAGGGGAATAAGAACCAAATCCACTGAGAACTGCTCATCAAATGACTGAAGTGTACATCCCCTGTGAACCCTCGCAACTCTGACAGTCCTATCATCTGCTATCTCTACATCAAGTGGGCAATCCAGCTCTCCCGTAGCTCTACTAAATCTCTTGCTAAGTGCGCGCGACACAAAAGATCGCGTAGCCCTCGAATCAAACAATACCATAGCTGATATGTCGCTCACTAAGAACGATCCTATAACAAAAAACATAAACATAAGCAATAATCATAAATAAATAAAAGATAATGGAGAAGATACATACTTGTAACCACATCAGGATCTGCACGTGCCTCCTCTGCTGTCAACTGGAAGGCTTTGCTCTTCACCACTGGCGTCTCAGCCCGGCCCTGACGGTCGTCTGTAATCCTCAATGTAGCGGGGGCGGGTACTGTTACCTTCCCTGCTGCTACTAAACTCAGACACTGGGATCTCTTGTGGCCCCTCTGATTGCACTGAAAGCAAATCAGATCAGATAATGCGGTGGTAGTGGTGGTAGAAGCAGCAGTACAATCCCTGCTCACATGCCTTGTTCGGCCGCACTTGAAGCAGCCCGAACTCTCCGCCCTACACGTCCCCTCGTGAGACCTGCCACACTTAATGCAGTGGCCTCAGACCTACTGGCCCTTCCCTCGGGAATCTGTCTTAGGCTTCTTGCCCGAGCACTCCATGTCGGATATCGACTCTGGCTTCCTCTTCCTCTCTATCTCCAAATCAATCTCTCTCACGAGCCCTCGCAATCATATCATCCAGCGTCTTGCAGTTGGAGCGGTTCACAAACCGGCGGATATCACTTCGAAACATCTCATGATATCGGGCCTTTTTCATCTCCTCGTCCACCACATACTGCGGAACAAGAAGGGCCCTCTCCTTAAACTTGGCGGTAATCTCCGCCTCTGTCTCAATAGTCTTCTCAAGATCCTGGAACTCCCTCGCTAGCTGTTGCACCTCGATCACAGGTGCAAACTCGACCCAGAACCTGGTCGTGAAATCACTCCAGGTCATCACATCCAACACTGTATCATCACCAATAACTCTCCCAACCTCCTCCGACCAGTCACGTGCCCTGTCCTTAAAAAGACATGACGTAAGCCTAACCTTGTCCCCCTCGGGACTCCTGCTGGTGCGGAATGCGTTGGCAACATCCACCAACCACCTAGTACTCGCAATGGGGTCCCGAGCCCCATGATATTCGAAAGCTCCACATGCCCTGAACTCCCAGAAAGTGAGCATGCGCAACCCCATCATGGTCTCCATCTCAGTACATAAAGCACTAAACCTCTCCTCCATAAGCTCCAGAATACCCTCCTTGATCATACCGAAGATCACAGGAGTCTGCTCAAGTATGATAGGCATGATATCTGAGGAGATGAACTCCCCGGTCTGCTTGTTTAGCTGCTCGGCTCCAGAGCCTGAGCCCGATCCTTCACCTGAACTGGCAACTGCTGGCCTAGGGCGTAAAACCATCATTCTGAAAAAAAAATAACACATCCGAATGAATATCAAAACTCGAGGGATCACATACACTGCAAGTTTCCTGGATTCATCTCAACCTTCCTTGATTTGAGTACGAATCCTCTGCTTTCAGTAGTATGGGCCCATACTACCTTCCACATCTATCCGTACTTTCCTCAAGAAATGCCTTGACTCCACCAAGCCCCTTCTACTACTACTACTTCACACGCTACTCTCATCCTAGGCTTGCCCTAGGGTAATCACCATACCACTCTCCGCCATCAGTTGCATAAGAAGTCTCTGTCATCTCCCCCTAACTAGCTCACGAATACTATTACATATCCCTCAGACTAGATAATTCTTCGAATGAGAAATCCTACCCTACAACGGTTAGAATCAAACAAGAGCTGTGAAATAGAGCCAGACCTAACCTTATGAAATTATTTAGTCCTCACAATATGTAACTTAATATATTCATTTACTAGTTAGTGAAAGACAACTAGAACTCCTAAAAGCACAAAGCAAGCAGCATTCGGGCATTAAGCACACTGCACACATAATCAAGCATATACTACTCTAGCTATCATACTGACTGATATATACTAGCATGTAGTTCATAAAGCCGATACACATATAACAGGCACATAAGGCATTCTTCTTAGATCCTTAGCCCTAATCTAGTATGTTGTTCTCATAATAACATAAACTTGTATGCGTAATTTCGGAGTACTTACTTGAGCTCGGCTGATTGCATGCACCACACCCTTTTTCTCCTTTCAATTTCCTTTTTCTATTTTCAAAATCTTTTTTATAAAAATGATTTTCTTTTGAAAATTTAATACCACTTCCTTAGTTTGAGTCCAGACATACCCGAAAGTGTTCCCGAATCCCTCAAGCCAAGGCTCTCATACCAACTTGAAACATCCCAAAAATACGGACCAAAATTTTTGTTTTCAAATCATTATTAAAATCATAAATCATCCAAATTCATAAGTAAAATCATGAATCATGTATCATAAAACATCCTAGTATCTGTCACAAATCAAAATCTCATAACAAAACATCAAAGTAAACTCCCAGGCTAAGACTGTGGTGTGTGTCATGCGATCATCCCGAGCCCTTCCCTTTGCTAGTGGAAGTACCTGAAACCAAAACTGAAAACCGTAAGCACGAAGCTTAGTGAGGTCTCCCAAATACCACATACCATACATATATAACATGCAACTAGGAGATACGGGCCCCGCCCACACTCATGGAGATACGGGCCCCACCCACACTCCGCTAACTAAGAGATACGAGCCCCGCTCACTCTCCGCTAACTCTGAGATACGAGCCTCCCCCACACTCAGCTACTTCGAGATACGGACCCCGCCCACACTCGGCTAATGTGAGATATAGGCCCTGCCACACTCAGCTGCTATGAGATACGAGCCCCGCCCATGCTCAGCTAATAAACCGAAACATACAAGTATCACGCAGACAACAAGTATAACTGAATCTATCATTCAGGCATATATCATAGTCAAGCTCAACTATGAGATACGGGCCCCACCCACACTCGACTATAAAGAGATACGGACCCCGCCCACACTCAGCTACTATCATAACATGCTACGAGCCGACCTTGATGCCTTAGACCCGTTCCTACTGAAGGTAAACTCACCTCGTATGACAGACTGCTGAAAACCTGAGTGAGGAATCTGTGTCTACTGCTCTGGTAACTCTCCGACTATAAATTCCATAATGACACTTCGTCAGAAACTGATAACTATTCTTAGGGTAAAATGACCATTTTACCCCTGGTCAAAGTCAACATCCTGGTCAAGGTCAACCTTCCAAGTTGACCAAACTCGTCGAGTCAGCCTTGTGACTTGTCGAGTTCTAGAACTTAGGACCCTACAATCGCGACTCGGCTCACCGAGTCATCCTATGACTCGTCGAGTCCCCAAGCTACTTATCATTGCGACTGATCGAACTGGCTCATCGAGTCTTCCTCAGACTCGTCGAGTCCTAGCATAATCAGAAAAGGGACAAAATCATCCAACTCTCTGAGTTGCTTAATTAACTCGTCAAGTCCTATGAACATGATCGAGGTTTCTTCATCGGACTCGCCGAGTTCCCTTATGAACTCGACGAGTCCCTTGCAGATCTAGCCTAGTTAACTGGTTTCACACTTCTACAGCTCCAAAATACAGATCTAGGTCGTTTCCATGGTCCATTTCTATAAAGTTGGAGACTTGATGGCTTTGCACACCTCAAATGGACCCAAACTCAAGTTATAGCAACCTACTTCCATGAACATGAACATGGATTGGATGAAAACGGGTTCAAGACTCCTTTTATGACTCTAGAGGCTAAATATCACAGGAAAAGAGGGATGCTTAGCATTAGGGGTGTCAATTTATGACATGACACGACAAAAATACACAAAATGAAATGAAATCGAGACGAAATCAAAATTCGAATTCGTGTTCGTGTCGTGTTCATGTCAAGATTAAAAAACATGATGTCGTGTCGTGTTGTGTTTGTGTTCATAAATCGATACGAAATTGACACGATTAAGCATGTGGTTGTCGGGTTTTTCGTGTTTGTCATTTTTATCGTGTTATATATCTTTAAATATGAATGAAATACACTAATAGTTATGTAATATTATCTTTGTTGTGTCGTGCCGTGTTGTCGTGTTTTAGTTGGTTCGTTTTTGTGTTAATGAAAAAAAAACATGACATCGTGTCGTGTCGTGTTTGTGTTATACAAAACCTTGTCGTGTCATGTCGTGTCAGACAAAAACACGACACAACTGCCCGATTTGACAACCCTACTTAGCATACAACCCATGAGAAGCAACTTATCCTACTAAAAAGGGTCAAAAATACCCATAAATCAACATTGAAGGAGATCTAAGCTATGGGTTATCAAGCCTGATAGCTTCAACAAGCCTGGATCTTGATCTTCTTCCCCAAGCCTGATAGCTTCAAGCTCCTCCAACTATCTTCTATAACACAAAAACACACTCAAAATCTCAAAGTGAAGCTCTCAATCGGATTAGGGTTTCTGGAGGACAGGGAGGCTGGTAAAGGAGGCCTAAAGGGGGATTAAGTGGCTTAAATAGGGTGAAAAACCCCAAAAATAGGGTTTCCTCCTGGCAGACCTACTCGTCGAGTCCATGCTTGGACTCGCCGAGTAGAACCTTTAAAACTCCGCGTCCTTTCTGGCATTTACTCGACGAGTTAGGGCTACCAACTCGTCGAGTAGTTAAGAATAAATACTTGATTAAATAAATAATTGCGTACCAGGAACGGGGCGTTACAGTTTTAACTCCGACAACAACAAGTAGCGGTTAAGACCACTCCCTCATCTCTGAAATTGTCTTTGAAAGACGCTTAATCCATCGTCTCTGAAATGATTTTTGAAAAACTTGTCTATAAAAAATGATTTCTGCCACCACCATTTCTAGACCGTTGCCGCTCACCATTATCGGACTGCCAGATCCCCCATCGCCTTTTCTCTATCCCTCTCTATCATAGATATGCTCAGATTTATCTGTAACCCCATCCTCATCATCACAACCTCCACTGCAATCAAACTCCATCAACCTTCGGCTACCTCCCACCCTTGATTTCTAGGGTTTTGTTTTGTTTTCAGAAATGGTTTGAAGAACAATGATTTCCTATTCAATTTATGGGTTTTCCAGTGCTGAAACGATTTTAGATTCATAAGTGTGGGTGTTTATTTTGTAAAACAAACCTAAAAAATGGAATGTCTTGATTGTGTGTTCTTGAGTTATGAACGGATATGTGTGTGTGTGTGTGTGTATATATATATATATATATATATATATAGAGAGAGAGAGAGAGAGAGAGAAAGAGAGATCCTTTTTATTTTTTTAATTATTAAAATAAATAAATTAGTATTAGATTTAAAAAGAAATGAAAGAAAAATAGAAAATAAATACCCCAAGGATATTACAGTCATTTCACTATTCATAAAGACCAAAAACGCAACGAAACTAACTTAAAAGGATCACTAATCCAAAAAAGATGAAGTTTAGGCTAAAACTCCTAAAAAATACATACCACGTGACAATTTTGCAATTTTGTTAATCCTTTTTTATTAAAAAAAATCTTTTTTTAAGCATTTACATTTTGTTCTGTTCGAGTTCAACTTAACAAATGAAATTATATGTATGTTCGAATAAGGAAAGAAAACTACGTCATGGTAATTCACCATCTTTCTTTCTTCAAAGGAAATTCGAGGTCTACACGTTGGCAAGCATGAACAATGACAGAGAGATACAACAGCCTACCCACCTACTGGATTGCAACATAATACTTTCTTCAATAATTAAAATGATGCTGAAAACTTTCTAGACATTCTATACGAACAAGTGTTTTTTTTCTCCTAAGATCCCATTTCACAAAAAGTCGATCTAAAATTATTTTTAAATATCATAAACAAAATCGGAGAATATAATTAAATTTGAACGTAAAAATAAAAAATTATAAACATAGTTCTCTGACTTCTCTCAATAGTTATTTAATGTAGACTTGGTAAATAATAAGTCGGGTTAGTGGAAACAGGTCAAAAAAAATAAATAATAAACTATATAATACAAATGTTGACCGATCCATAGTCCAACTTAAAAAAAAAAAAAGATAAATATTTAAAATGTTGAATATGATTTTAGATCTTACAATATAAAAATAATATAAATACTAATCATAACACTTTAACGGTTTAACCATGTTGGTAAAAGCAGAAGGAAAACAATAAAATATTAAATTTATGATACGCGAGTTGTCGTTTTGGTTGATGTATCCCACGATTTCAAAGAAAATGAACTATATTAGTTTATACCATATGAGAATTACTGTTATATAATTAATTAAATTTTTTTAGTAAATACTTAAAATTATTAATCAATTATATCAAATAAATTATATTAAATAAATTATTAATTAAGAGATATTTTTTAGTTATATAAAATTATAATCGTTAATTTAAATAAAGATATGAAATTATATCATATTATAATATATATTTATTTTATTTTATTTTTTATTTTAATATTAGAGTGTGGAATTTAAAATTTGAAATGAAGAATCAATTATTCAATTATTAATTTAATGAAATTGGAATGAGAAATTTAAAATTCAAAATGAAGAATTAATAGGTTGACATGTGATAGGTAGCATATAATATTAATGATGATTTTTAATATTATAACATTTGTCAATAGGAGAATAAACTTATTTATTTATTAGAATAGGAAGATGCACATATTAGTTCCGAATTTTCTTAAATTAAATATTTAATATTTTCAATAAAGTAATTTATAATGTAAGTAAGGGTGTATCACTGTATTGACGATCAATTTGGTTTAATAACTTGATGGTGCGTATAATCATTTAAAAAGCAAATGATAGAATAAGTTACCATATTATTTATCAGGATGACACTACAATAGAAACTTTAACGATACGCAATTTATCAAAATTTGAACATTAAACCTTTCATACAGAGAGACTAATTGTCTTACCCGATATACCACCTGTGACTTGAATATTGAACATTGGATATGGATAATTGGATATGGATGATATGGATAATATGCATATATTGTCAAAATATATATATATATATATATATATATATATATATATATATATATATATATATATATATATATATATATATATATATATATATGAATGACGAAAATAATGTTTTCAAATAGTTTAGACACTTGTTAATTCATGTCAAAATGATTGTCAACTTGAGTTAACAAGCCAATTCAACAAGTGCACCTCAAACCAACTAAGTCTGTCCCAAATCACTAACTAAAGTCGGCCCCAAGCTGATTAAACTAACGAGTAAGCTTGAATCGAATTTACACTTTCTATGCTAATATGCTACGTCTTAAAGGGGTTTTCCTTTGCCCCTAGACCCTACAAGTGGGCCCGACCCTTCCCTTGGACCTCTTATATTTGTTATTTTTTGGATCAAATTTGCTTTATACACGACTCGTAAATACATCATTGCCCGAGTCCCCTTTGACATTCACATTCTTACATTTTCAAGTAAGAAATCAAAATTATTTAATATTATTATCGATTTGATGACATTACAAGTTTACCCATGACCCATGTAACTCTCGCATTTGGGGCTTCAGTTTTTGTTCTTTACAATGGAATTTTTTTAGATAATCAAATTAAAATAAAAATAATTAACTTAACAATAAATAATTAGATAAATTTAAAAAATAATTAAAATAAGGCAATAATTAAAATAATAAAATTTATTATAATTCAGATGAATTTAATAAATTAGTTATATAATTAATAGTTTAGAATTTGAGAGTTATAAGTTGACTTGGCATATTAAGAAATATCATGTTTAACGTTGAGTTAACGCAACTAACCCATTGTTCGGACTACTTTATCAAAGCAAATATTATTTAGGGGTTAACTTAGTAAATAGAATGGTTGGTCAAGATTTAGGGGTTATATGGTGGCTAAATGTGGAAAATGTTAAGTGGGGGACTAAAAGTAACAAAAGTCTAAACTTTAGAACATAAGCCTATTTCTTTATCTCTTTTCATTCTGAAAAGTGAAAACGATCTAGAGACTTAGATCTTAGGAGAGTGGCAATTTTGAAGACTTGGTGAGGGTTTAAGTTCACTTGGAGTAAATTTGACACTTTGGAAGCTTATTCCACTTTGAGCTTGAAAATGACCAAATAAAATGTTCTATCTATCCTACAAGTGAACTTCACTTATAAGTGCAAATGTTAGTTAGTAATAAGAAGACATGTTCCTAATCTATTTTTGATGATTTTATATTCTTGTATGAGGTTTTCGATCTATTATATAAGTATACTATATGTATGATTGTGTACCTTCAAGAGGCAGTTTTGAAATGAATTTCCTTATAATGGAATTAACTTTGATGTGGTGCGCATGCTTTCTTCATGAACTTGTATATTCACTTTGGATGCATAGAACATTTGGACTTAGGTACCCAATTAATGTGTTAAGGTATTTTGGTGATGTTATGGTATCTATATTGGTGAGGTGTTGGACTATGAGATTGACTTGGGTTGGATTTTAGAAGCATTTTATTGCATTGACTTTTGGTGTTAATGTTAGGGATAATGACTTGAAAGGGAAACGAACTTTCGATTTTGTTCATATTTAGTCACTAAACTTTTTTTCGTTATCTATTTGTCATTGAACTATTGAAACTATTCACATTTTACCCTTATGACCGGTTGTTACCGGTCATAAGGGTCAAATATGAACAGTATTAACAGTTTAGTGAAAATAGATAACGAAAAAAAGTTTAGTGACTAAATATGAACAAAATCGAAAGTTCGTTTCCCTCTAAAAAGTTCAATGACTAAATGTGAACAAACGTCCTCTTGTATTATGTTTTAGCAAATTATTTATTTTTCTTAAACTGTAGCAACATTTGTTGATGAAGAAATCTATGAAAAAAAAAAAAAAAAACAAAACCCTGAAAATATATTTTAAAAAAAACAAAAAATCGAAACCGAAATAAAAAAACCAATGATTTGACATTTTCCAAAATAAAAAATCAAAATTTCCAATCTGATTTTGGTTTTACAAAAAAAAAATGAACCATTCTCACTGATGTGAATTATGACCATTGGTTTGGCATGCAAAATTTGTGACATCCCATGAATACGTAGTTACAACATCGTCTGAACTCGTAATTCATAGTAAGGGGTTAGAGTATCATTGCATGAATACGTAGTTACAACATCGCCTGAACTCGTAATTCATCATCTACAGGTTATGGACCTGCTGGTGTTTCCACTGGGTTGTCTAGAATAGTCTGTGGTTGTCATCTATACTCTGGTAGATGACTACATCGCCACATTGCCGGTTCATCATCATCTATTTACCTAATTATCATCACCTTTCTGTCATCACCTATCTCTCATCATTTTATTTCATCACACACCAACTATTTCATCTACCCATGTTTCATCCACAACATATTTGTAGATATCAAATAAATATATCGTTTAAATCTTTTAAAACATGTATAAAATCGTTCATCCAGTATAGACAGCAAGTATTCAAATAATATGCACACATAGCACGTAATTTATATAAAATACTTCATATCTATGTGTAAGATGAAAGTAACTATATATACCATAAAAATCCCATAAATGCTTCCTAACTTCAAACCCCAATGTTTACTCTACTAAAGCTTCATATTCTTGGCTCTCTGGACCTAGAAGGGTCCAGATTCCTAACTTCAAACCCCAAGGTTTACTCTACTAAATCTTCATATTCTCGGCTCTCTGGACCTAAAAGGGTCCAGATCTATAACACAAACTTGCAAGAGGGGTTTGAGGCATTCAAAACCCCAAAGATGAAGTGATTCAAGTCCTAACCCCAAAATGGAATCTACACAATAGGGAAGGAAAGGGGTTCAATTTTGTACCTCAGAATGAAGCTCCTTGCTTGAATAACTCAAAAGAATAACCTTCCTTGGTCCCTCTTGCTGGAACTCTTCTCCTTTCTTGCAAAATCACACCAAAAAGCTCACGATAGCTCTTCCTCTCACTCTACACAATCAAACTCGCTAGGGTTCTCACTTATCGGAAAAATAGTCGCAATTGAAGGTCATAAGTGCCTTTAAATATGGCTCGGGCCAAAAGATTTAGGGTTTCTACCAACAGTGCGGACTCGTCGAGTCCATTCATTAATTCGAGTCATCAGTCACGACCTTACTCGATGAGTTGAGGCGTCAACTCGTCGAGTCTCTCTTCTTAACTCAAAAGAAAAATACTTCAATTATAATACCTGGAGATCCGAATGTTACATTTTATTTTTTTATTTCATAGATTTCTTCATCAACAAATGTTGCTACAATTAAACAAAAATAAATAATTTGCTAAAACATAGTACAATAGGAAGTTTGTTCACATTTAGCCATTGAACTTTTTAAAAGGGAAATAAAATTTTAATTTTGTTCACATTTAATCACCAAACTTTTTTTCTTTATCTATTTGCCACTAAACTATTGAAACTGTTTATATTTTACCCTTATGACCGGTAACAGCCGGTCATAAGGGTAAAATATGAATAGTTTCAATAGTTCAATCGCAAATAGATAACGAAAAAAAGTTTAATAACTAAACGTGAACAAACTCGAAAGTTTGTTACCCTTTCAAGTTATTCTCCCATGTTGATAATATGAATTTGGTGTTGTATAGTGTGAATTCATATTGTTAAATAATACTGTATAACCTGAAATACAATTTCCACAACCACAAATTTACATCAAATAAAATAAATTCCATATCATTTCTCCTAAAAATACTAATTTTAGAAGCGGCTCAAGACACACACCTCTCTCGCTCTCTCTCACACACACACAGAGATAGCAAAATTACCGATTCCGAAAATTCCGGCAACAAACGATGCCGCTGTGCGAAGTCGGACAATACCAGACCGGCGGTGATGCAATTATCAACCGTGGTATAAAGATCTTTTACAGAACATACGGCGGTGGCCCCGTCAAAGTTCTAATGATCATAGGTACTCCCGATAACTCTCCTTATCTTTCTTCCCTAATTACAATCCAACTGAATTCTTAACGATCATAGGCATTTTCGAACTCCGTTTATCCCTTTTCCCTGATTATAATCTCATTTCATCATCAAATTGACTTTTTTTTGTCAGGATTAGCTGCGACCCATGATTCCTGGAACCCGCAAATCCAGGGACTCGTCGGAAGCGTAAAACCCAACGACGAAGACGATGATCGGAGCTCCAATGAGACAGGTACAGGTATTGAGGTGTGTGCCTTTGACAATCGGGGAGTAGGTCGTAGCTCTATACCAACTAAAAGATCAGAATATACGTAAGGATATCAAATTTCGGATCATCTTTTTTGGGTTTATTTTGCTTATTATATTGTGGGTTTTGAAAATTCTTTACATTTAGGCTTGATTTAGTTTTATTAAAATGTTGGGTGTAGAACAAGTATAATGGCTAAAGATGCGATAGCAGTTATGGAGCATTTGGGTTGGAAGAAAGCTCATGTATTTGGCCACTCAATGGGTGAGTCAACTCAACTATGTTATTTATGAAATTTATCTAGAAAGTACATTCATTGCCTGTTTGAAGAAATTTGAATCTTGATAATCTAAGATTTTATTTTATTGTGTAGGTGGTATGATTGCTTCAAAACTGGCTGCTCTATTTCCAGATAGAATTCAGTCTTTGGCTTTACTTAATGTAACTGGTGGAGGCTATCAATGTCTTCCCAAGGTACTAAACTACACTCATGTTTCCAAAGATCCACTTCAGCTTTGCTGACGTGGCACTTTTTTGTTCTTATTAATGTCTCAAACTTGTTTTCATTTCTTCAGCTTGATCGCCAAACATGTTCCATTGCTATTCGTTTTTTGATGGCAAAAACTCCAGCACAGAGAGCAGCGGTGGATCTCGACACTCACTATACACAGGTCAAACTCAAAAGTCAAACCATCTACCTTTTCCTTATTAAGGGAAGGGGTATTTTAGACTTTTCACAACTTGTCTGATTTTCAAAAGAAGACATGTTTCTACTGAATTGTGCAGGAATATCTTGGAGAATATGTTGGAATAGAAACGAGAAGAGCAATACTATATCAAGTAAGAATTTAATTTAATTATTATCTACTTTTTTTTTGTACAAATTCTGTTTATTTATGAAATATTTTTCCAGGAATATGTCAAAGCAATTTCAGCGAGTGGGATGCAATCCAATCATGGATTTGATGGTCAGATTAATGCTTGTTGGACACACAAATTATCACAAACAGATCTAGAAATGATCCGAAAACAAGGTTTTTTAATATCATTCATTCATGGCAGGTATATATACATATACATATATATGATATATCTCTGTTTTCATATCTTTGTGTTAGTTTTAGACTTTAGAAACTGATGATTGCTTAAATTTCTGTAGATCTGATGTTATTGCTCAAGTATCTCATGCAAGAAGACTCGCACAAAAACTATATCCACTTGCAAAGATGGTTGAACTTCATGGAGGTCATCTTGTGAGTCATGAGAGGACCAAAGAGGTACATACATACATAGCATACATACATAACATACATACATGCAGTGTTTTACTGATATGGGTGCAAACATTGTAAATTTAGGTGAATGAAGCTTTACTTGAATTGATAAGGGCATCAGAGAGCAACATAAGTCCACATGATTGGACAAATTTGTCTGGGAAGAGCACTAGTAAGATTGATCAAGTGGAAATAAGAATCCAGTTTTCAATTTGGATTAAGATTATATTTGGGATGATGGAATGGAATCACAAAGGAATGGAATGAGAATGAGAAAGGATTATTATTGCGTTTCATTATCATGTTTGGTTGACTTGGAAGGAATGGAATATGAGTCATTTAAACATGTTTTATGTGTAAAACTAGAAAATCAAATGAACTTATGTTGGTGAAGAAAGAAAAGATATATATATTATGAGAATAAAAAATAATTTTGAGTTGAAGTAAAAGCATTATTCTTATCAAAGATGATGCAAGTTGATGTAATTTTGAGTTATAATAAAAAATAACCAGAATGCTCTTATTCCATTCCCTCTTTGCAGTAGAACTCATGGAACACAAATTGTTACATTCATAACTGAAGCAAACAGAAAATTGGTAAATAATAAACCAATGTGTGTGTGTGTGTTTTTCTCAGGTATCTGGTCAATGAGCTGGATTTCCTCTAGTGGATCTAAGTCAGAAGGAGGAATCACTAATGGAACTCTTAGAAGCATCATGCTATACATATTTAGCATCTTTGTTTTATTATTTGAGTACATAAGAAAAGTTCCTAGACGCATAAGGCCAGTCAGGGTAGGCACTGCTCTCACATCATGATGATGATGATGATGATGATGATGATGATGTTATGTGGGTAAGCAATCAAATTCATTCTTTAATAAGTTTAGTGTATTTAACCTAATAATCTTAATCACTCAAAACCAAATTACCATGCAGGTAGTTTACTGAACATATTGATGTAAGGCTCAACAAAGTGCAGAAAAGATGAATGATATAACTTTATAAGTTATAACAAATAGAAACATATACAAGAGGGAGTTTTGAGTTGCAATGGGATTCAACCCAAAAGCATATAATTTTCGAGTATTTTATATCCAACCAAACTGCAATTAATCCAGCTAGAGGGAGTCCTATAGATACACTATCACTCTTGCTTTTTCCTGATTATACTTAATGTTGTAAATTACTCTTGCTCATATTTTGAGTCAAATCACCAAATTCTTATAGAATCCATAAAAACAAAATGGGATGGTGTTTAATTAAAGCATGTTTTTACTCCTAACTGTGGCGTTTTTTCTGAGAATATGATACAAACTTATTGTAAATGACATATTTGAGAAAATTTAGGGTTTTAGTTTTACTCCCAAATATGGTGCATTTACTGTCAACGTGTATTTACCTATAGAAAGAACACCACGAATTGATGTTGTACGAACTTGTAAATGACAGATTGAGAAAACCTGTCAACTACAATTCGTTTCTAGCTGTATGTGCTATATGTGTAGGGATTCATGTGCACCTTCAAGTTCAATCGACAGTCTAAAGTTGAATTTGATGATTCGATTCCAAAATCAAACGACTGCAACCCATAAGAGTTCTGAACTTGATCATTCAATTAATACTGCGTGAGGCCGATAACAATTCACAAGAACCTAAATATGAATCAGACTACAACAACGAAACCTATGCTTTCCTACTTTTGTGTTTTCTAAATCAAAGGTTCGCAATAGCCATATGGTCGCAGTTTCACGTCATCAAATAACACAAAACAGAGAGAGAGAGAGAGAGAGAGAGAGAGAGAGAGATGTTACCTGGTGTTTACTTAATATCGTGGGATTCTTCTCCATGCTCATGATTGACGAAGGTGGTTGACTGGTTGGGACTTGGGAACTTGGCTTGTGTAATGAACATAAATTATTAAATTAAAAAGTTTAAGTAGCATGTGTGATAATATGCCATTTCGGAAATGGAATATTCTACATTATATATGGCATTGCATGAAAGAATTGGATAATTTTTGTGTTTAAAATATGAGACCCACAATATTATTTATTTAAGAGCTATTCATTAAAATGGCTACAAAGTTGTGCATTCGCAATTTTTTGAGTATCGAGGGATATTCTTCCGTTGTCTCTAATTTTGTACAATGATAGGAAAGATGGAGATTTTTTTAGATGTTAGAAGGAAGTCATTCAAAATTATGGATAATGGATTCTTTGAGTTCAACCTCTTTTAATTTCTGTAATTGAAAACAAAAACAAATCAAGATCTCTTAAGTTTCATCTTTTTCACAAATCTAGAAATCACAAAGAACATGAGAAAAAGTTCTAATCCAGTTCTGCTTCTTGAAATCAAAATCCATAGAACAAAGGTTGTTCCCAGATCCCTCTCATTTTGTTGGTGAATAAACAAAAGAACAAGTTGAGGGTTTGGGTTTCAAAAGAAAAAGGTTTGCTAAAAATAGGTATTTCTTGAATTATTCACAACTTAATGACTTCTATGAAAATAAAAGTAGTTCGCTAAATCTTCAACAACTAACCTTCTTTCATAATAGTAACTATTTTAAAAAATAAAGGTTGTTCGTTAAGACTTTAACAACTTGTTTTTTGTTTAAAAAATGACTGCTCTACAAAAATAAAGGTAGTTTGTGAAATTTTCCACAACTCAATTTTTTACGGAAAATTGATCTTGTGCATTTATGGATCGTTATTCACAAAATAAACGGTCATTTTATCATTTTATGATAATTAGACCATCCGTTATATATTCTCCTACCATTAGCATAGATACCTACCACTAATAGATCACTCCACCTTATTTTTTTATTTAAATTTAATTCAAAAATACATTAAAATCATTTTTTTAATACTAGTTTTTCCATTAAATTAAAATACCAAATTACATTAAATAAAAACTATATTAATTGGAAAAAAAAAACTAACAATAAAAATAAAAATTACATTACTTAAAATTAAAAAAAAATAAAAAAAAGCATTAAAAAAACTAAAAATTCCAACAATAAATAAAATAAACTACCCCATACGCCTACGTCGAGCTCGAACCGACTCTTTCATCGCTAGGAAAAGTTCCAAGTTGTCGCCCTCGAGGTCGTACGCTTTCATTTTCAAGATTTCCATATCGTTTTCTGTTTGGAGCGTCGCTTGTGCCTCTTGAAATGATGATTGTGCTTCGATCATTTTTTGTTCCATCCGAGTCATCACCTCGGCCTTCGTTTCTTGAAGTTGCACATATCGATCAAATTTATCGCCAAACATATCCATAACACTAGAATTCGAATATGTTGACGCCGCTTTTTTGTTTTACTTCTTCCAACAGGCCGACGAAGAGGTTGGTCGTTTTTAAGATATAGCGGATCGTCGTTGATGTCGATGTGTGTTGGTCTGTCGGATTGTTGAGAAGTTGCATCGAGGTATCTCAAACGCTTTGAACCGGAAGATTGCGAAGTACCTTCCATTTGTTCTTTCCATTTTGGGGCGTCTTTTAGCCATGATTTCATATACAGAAAAGCTTTGCGTGTTGTTGTTTTTTCAAATTGGTCCCTGGCCGCCATAAAAAACATCAAAATCATTCAAGCCGTTTTTGTGTATGTTTAGGAGGTTGTTGTAGATTCCTCCAAACTCGGTGCATTTTAGTTGAATATATCGCCATTTCGACGTAATTTGATTGGCGTTTCGACTTTCGCTTTCCATTAACTCGTAGAAAATGACTTAAACTTTCTCCCCAAAACTTCTGTAAGGCTGACTATCTCCTACAATTGGATCTTCGGAAGCCGTCAACCATGCCTCCGCTAACTTTTCTTCTTCTTCTTCTTTTGTCCATGGAACCCTTTTTTTTTTGTTGAGGTAGTGGTGAAGGTTGCGTTTCCGCAACAAAATCTGCGAAAGTGGTGGTTCTGAGCTTGGTGGTTGTGAAATTGGAGGTCGTTGTTGTTGTGATGATTATTGTTGGAGTTGTTGTAGTTGTTGAAATTGTTGAAATTGTTGGTATTGTTGTGAAATTTGTTGTTGTTGGAAAGACGGAAAATGTTGATATTGTTGTTGGAAAAGTGGTGTTTGTTGGATAGGTGAACCGGTTTGAAGTAGATTGAGAAAACCACCTTGAGGTGACTCCATAATCGGGAATTGGCGAGGTGTTGTCTAACGCAAATGCGTTATCGGGTTTATGATTTCTATAATTTGGAAGGGTATTTTAGTTGAGATCAATGGTTTTTGGTTGTGAATATTTAGTATGTAGATTGTGTATAGAGATAGAGAAGAATGGTGTAAAAAATAAAGAGTAAAAATGTTGTATTTATAGGTAAATAAATTGTTTAATTTTTTTAAAGAAACTGACCGTTCAACAACTAGTGTAACGTTCAAATCGTGAGCTGCAATCGGATTGGTCATGCGAGTCCATTGTCCCGAACACGAGTGACCATGAAAACGAGCCACCACAAAACAACAAGGTGGTGTGCACGCCCGTTGTTCGTGGCCAGTTCGACCCCAAACCTCGTCGTTATAGGTATACCATTTGGCCTTATTGAAAGGGAATATGACTTAGGAGGGTAACTATCTTTTATCCGTGTTCACATATTGGCAACTTCTTCTTTTTTGTACATAATAAAGCAACTAACTTGTTTTAACTGTTTAAATTACACAAATATTACCGGCTAATACATGTTTTAACCGGTAACTCAAAGGAAAAATGACTTAGAAGGGTAACTACCTCTTATCCGTGTTCACATGTTGGCAACTTCTTATTTTTTGTACATAAGAAAGCAACTAACTTGTTTTAACTGTGTAACATCCCAAAAATCATGACCAAAAATTTCGTTTTTAATTTAATACTAAAACCATAATTGTCAAACCATTAATTTAATATTCCGGCATCGGGCCCCGCCCGACATCAGGCCCCATCTGGGATCGAGCCCCGCTCGGTATACAGATCTGTCTCTCTCTAGGCCCCGCCCACTAAACACATGCAATCATATAACATGTTAACACATAAAGAAACATACTCTACCGTATCCCTGTCCTAAGAAACATACTCTGCTAATAATGAGATACGAAACTTCGTTCGTACTCAACTAATTCCAGCCAGGGCTTCAGCAGTGCAAGGTGAGTCTCCTCACTGTGTGAATGGGTCTAAGGCCACAATGTCAGCTCATGTAGTCTATGAGTAGGAAGACCCGGGGGTTAGCCCCAGGTATTGTATGCTAGTATGTTATTCCAGACCAAGGTCCGATGTTGGGCGGGTGCCCGAGGAATGTTTGCATGCTAGATTATACTTGTTGTCTGTGTGATACTTGTATGTGCCTGGTAAGGAGGTGAGTGTGGGCGAGGTCCCATATCTCATCACTAGCTGAGTACGGATGATGTTCCGTATCTCATTATTAGCAGAGTATGTTTCTTAGGACATAGATATAGTAGAGTATGTTTCTTTATGTGTTAGCATGTTATATGATTGTATGTGTTTAGCGGGCGGGACCCGGAGACAGACTTGTATATCAAGCGAGGCTCGATGTCAGGTAAGGCCTGATGTCGGGCAGGGCCCGATGTTGAAGTATTAAATTAATGGTTTGACAATTATGGTTTTAGTATTAAATTAAAAACGAAATTTTTGGTCATGATTTTTGGGATGTTACACAGTTAAAACAAGTTAGTTGCTTTCTTATGTACAAAAAATAAGAAGTTGCCAACATGTGAACACGGATAAGAGGTAGTTACCCTTTTAAGTCATTTTTCCTTTGAGTTACCGGTTAAAACATGTATTAGCCGGTAATATTTGTGTAATTTAAACAGTTAAAACAAGTTAGTTGCTTTATTATGTACAAAAAAGAAGAACTTGCCAATATGTGAACACGGATAAAAGATAGTTACCCTCCTAGGTATACCATTTGGCCTTATTGAAATGATGTTCGAGCTTTTCATATATTGTCATTTTAGTTTTTTTTTTAATGCAATGTTTTTATTAATCAAATATCAAAAACTTACAAATTTTTTTTTTTTTAATAAATAACCTTTTATTTAATGGAACAAACATCAAGATCATTTTGAAATACGAGCCTTCCATATATGGTCATTTTAGTTTTTTTTAATGCAATGTTTTTATTAATCAAATATCAAAAACTTACAAAAAAAATATATATATTTTTTCATAAATAACTTTTTATTTAATGGAACAAAAATCAAGAAAGTAAACTTTCAAAATTAGAGATTCGAACATGCAGTTAAAAAAGATTTGAACTTATCTTTTTGTATTCCAAAGAAAACAAAACAAAATGATCCTACGATGAGAGTCTAGGCATTAAAGTACAAAAATTTCATACATGATGATACTTTAGTAAAAAAAATATTTTTAGTCTTTTGCAATTAATCTCTCACATGGGTCCTAAAATGAGTTATATGGAGTGTTCAGATGATAATTATTATTTTTCATTTTGTTTAAATTCAAAAGAAATATTTATATTACCTAATTTCACTGACATTATTTTCAAAAAAGAAATATGTCATTTAAGAAAAAAAATCACTAAATATATAAAAGATGAATTCAAAAACAGTTGAGTTTTTTTCAACTTAAGCTCAAGAGGACAAGTTAAACCGATATAGAAGTGGATCGGAAACCCATATTCGCATCAGTCTATTGAATTGGTTTACCCGCGCACGCACTTCTCAGGTCCGGTCGTCGTCTTCGCCGGTAAGAAATCCATATTCACTTCGACTCTCTCGTGCTAACATCTCTACATGTGCCATATCTTTAGTATACTTAATATGAAACTCATTGATACAATTGACGCATATAAAGTGTTCGATAAAATGTCTCTACGAGTGCACGGAATCGAGGCAGGTTGCCTCTGGCTCCGGAACATTTGAAGCCATGTCGGGCTTAGAAATTCTCCTCTATCTTCTTCTTTTGAACATTGGCAATGGCTATATCCTATATGCCTTTTCTTTTTAACCCTAAATATTTTCATATAAATACCACTTCACAAATCTCACTTCACACCTAATTATATTTTCTCTCTTACCTATTTAGTCAAATGGATCCGTCACCTAGACGCAGCAAATATGTTTTTGAAAAGAATCCCCTTTTCTCATCATCTTCATCCAGCTCATCTGATGACAATCTCCTTCTCACAACAATTTTTCTAGCTGCAAAGGCGATTGTTAAATCTACTAAAGTGCTTATTGGAGATACTACAAGTTCAAGTTCAAGCGGCAATGAGCTTGTTGAAGATACCGCAAGTTAAAGTTGCAATTCGCTTCTTCAAGATACTGCAACTTCAAAGCGCAAGGGTTCTTAATGAAATGTTATTTTATATTTTCTGAAATTAAACTTTAGTTCCCAAATCTCCAAAACTTCATGTTGCATCCTTTTTTGTTCTTTTCTTATCTTATTATCCATAGATAGAAGTCATTTAGCTTGCAATTTTACTTAATAACACAATGTTTTTTCTTTCCTTTTGTTAATGTAGTGTTGTTTAGCAGTGATTATAATCGCTTCTCTTATTGCAGTTTCAGAGTTAAAGATGGATGTTGCGACTTCTACCATGGAAACAGATGCCCAAGAAAAGAATCTCAATAAGTGGGATTTCACCTGGTTAGTCTCTCTTTCTTTTTAGCTTTTGAAAGATATTCAACCTTTTGCTTTATTATGAAAACAGGATATGAAAGATATTCAACACAAATGGTTTTCTTGTTTATCCAAATTATAAGTTTTTCGTCTGCAGTGATGTGGAAGTGGATTGCAAGTCTGAGGAAAACGCTTGCATCATATATTCAACACTCAATGTTGACAAAGAGGTATTGCATTATATGATTATTCACCATTTGTTCATTCACATAAGTCTCAATCTCAGTCTAATGCATATCAAACAGTATAAACTGTTCAGTCATGTCATGTCAGCTTTTACTATCTTTATCTTTTCAATTGCAGCTGCAACCAGATAAAGTAAGGAGGTTGATGTCTGTCTCTAATGGGAAACTTTCAGTGTGAGTTTATTTGTGTTTGTGATAGAATGCAAGATTTGGTTTTTAAACCTTGAGAGAAAGATTTTAAATGTGTGTGTGTACATTGCAGGCGTTTTGAGGCAGTTGAAGCTAGATTTCTTCGGGCGTCTTTTAGTGCATTTATGGATGCTTTGACATTAGCAACGAAGACAATTGAACAATTTGGTAAAGATATGGAACTATGACATGTCACATGTGTGCTCATTAGGTGGAACTGTATAACTTGGTATTTGTGGAATTTAGCTTCTTGATTATAGGAGCATAATGGATTTTTTTTTTTTGTTAAATTACAAGCGTTTATAAGAGTGAAGTTAGCTTCTTGTTTTGCAGGTGTTTTAGTGTATTGTGATTTATGTGTGTGGTTGGGTTTTTATATTAAGAGTGTAAAAACCCGAAACTAATCAAAAGAATCAAAAAAAACTTATCTGGCTGACGTTTTTTAAGTAAAACCTAAACCAAACTGAATATATATGCGTTTGTGATTTGAAAGTATGGTGATAATAATTAAAATGAATGAATATGTGCGCCGATTTGAAAGTATGAATCACGAAGTTATATATCATGACAAAGTGAGACTTCATATGTGGCTAATTGAAAGTACCAATTATTTTAAATGTATGGATTATTGTTGATTGAAAGTACGTGTCATATAACGTGATAAAATGAGATTTTATGCCGTTTAATTGAAAGTATCAATTATTTTGAAAGTATGAATTATTTCAATTATTGAAAGTATACGAGTCATATAGCGTGATAAAGTGAGATTTCATACGTTTAATTGAAAGTATCAATTGTTTTGAAAGTATGAAAAGAATCGTGGTAAGAATTTTACACAAATGATCGATAGAGCTATGGAGAATGTACCATAAAATGAAAATTGATAAGTAATTTTCTTCATCTATCTATTAAGAATGTACATTTTTGTACCATAAAATGTATATCACAAAGACAATAGACAACCTTTTAAATTATGAAAAGGATAAAGTTTTAAAATATATGTGACGTAAAAGGGCTAGATATTTGACATTTAGAAAACGCATCACAAACCTCTTCAGTAAGAGGCAACTACTGTTATTATTAAAGTAACTAGGTATGAGACCCGTATCTTATACGGATTAATTTAAAAAAAATTAAACATTAAAGTGTAAGTAGTAATATTTTTAAATATAGAACTTTAAAATAAGAAAGAAAAAAACATATTCATTTCAATTTAATTTCATATATATATATATATATATATATATATATATATATATATATATATATATATATATATATATATATATATATATTATATTATATTATATTATATTATATTATATTTAATACTATAAATTTAATTTTAAAATTTGAAATAAAATTAGAAATTGATAAGTGAATAACATTTATTTCAAAAGTATCACAAAATGATAAGTTTCAAAACTTATGAGAGATTAATAAATGGCAAAATTATTTTCATTTATTAGGAAGGATTTACACAAATGGTTCCTAAAGTTATACCACACACACACACACACACACATATATATATATATATATATATATATATATATATATATATATATATATATATATATATTAAATGTAAGATTCTTAGAAGGTCAATGGAGTTGTTACATATAAGAAGGTGTCGTATGATTATATTATTACGATGAATCATTTAAACCAATATACTAAAGTTTGTTAGGTTAGAGTGACAATAACCCTAATTAAAAAGGGTATGTGGATATCCTACCACCAGTTAAAGACATCATACCTCTCTAGTGGTATCGATTCATATGTGAAATTGAAATAGTCATTCTATGTACACCTTGTTTTCTAATTATAGAAAAAAATATATATGAGTAACCAAACATAAAAATGTTATCTTTATGTAGCAAAAATATTTTAGTTAACTAACAAATTAAATAATATAAGTTTAAGAGTTAAGAGTTTCAAAACATTAATATTTTTATTAATAAATCAATTAGGTAACACATGTTGAAATTTTTATAATCATATTAAAAAACATTTGAAATATTAGATTTTAAATGAATTTTGGTTGAAGTTTTTTGATGTGTATTATATATATATATATATATATATATATATATATATAGAGAGAGAGAGAGAGAGAGAGAGAGATGGAAAATATTACATATGTATGAGTTTTGATTAATTATCTTTTTCAAACAATACAATTACAAAAAAAAATATATTTAAATTATTTAATTAAATATTTTCGACATTACCCTATATAACATATGATCAATATATTAATGATTAAACCACAATATACAACGACTGTGTTACAATAATCCAAAAACAAAGAAAATATAAAAATGAATTAGTATAACAAACTTACAAATTAAAAGCTCTAATATAAGAACATATCTCCAAAAATCGTCATAAGAACTCAACCCAACACAAAAGCCTTTAAGTTTATTTTCTTTCTAAAATTTATATATGATTTGTATGCATGTCTTCCCAAAAGATTGACATTTTTATAGTACAATTTTAACTAAATGCTAACTAAACATAATATAAGTTATAAAACTTTCGAGTGTTAAATCATAATTAGGAAAACTTTTGAGTTGCATTAGTTAAAAAAAAAAAGGGTTTCAAATGAATGTGGTTTGATGAAGTTAGAAAAAATGATTTCAAATGAACGAGATTCAATAAAAAATATTAGCTTTATAAGTATATATGATTAGAGTAAACTGCAAAATTGGTCCCTCAGGTTTGTCATTTTCTTTGGATCAAGTCCAACAACTTTCAAATTTTCGGATTTAGTCCTCTCACCCTACTTTCAAATTTATGGTTTGGGATAAAAAAAAACCCTACTACAAGGGATAAATCGAAAAATAAAAATAATAATAATAAAATACAAGATCTTTTTAAAATAATAATAAATTTGACATTTAATCATGAAAAAACACAATATATAAAATCTTTTGTTATATTAACCTTTACTAGGTGTGAAACCCATGTAATACACGGGTTGATTAAAAAAATTATATATGAAGATATAAACTTTAAATATTTTTTTTTGAAGAAAACATTAAATATCAAAGTGTTAACATTAAGTATTTTTTAAAATAAAATTTCTAAATATATATACAAACAAAATGATGAATAAATAAATAATTCAATTTATATTAATAAAACAAACTACACAAAAATAATTATATTTTGACCATATAACATTTTTTTAGTTTGTCAATAAAAAGCAACAAAGTTTGATTATTTTTTTTTTATATATTCCATTTTGCTTAAAATGACAATGAACTTTAAAAGGAACATGTCAATTTTGACTTATATTGAAGGAAACGTATTAAAATTTGAAAATATAAGGAAACAAATTAATGAAACATTAATTACTTTCTATAACCAACAAATTAGATAATTAATTAAAAAAAATCAAAAACTACCACAAAATGACAAAGTGAAAATTAATTTCTAAAAATTAACCACAAAATTACATGTATCTACATGAATAAGAAATTGACAAGTGACAAAAAGTTGTTTATTTATTAGGAAGGATGTTTTGGAATGTCTCTACTCATATCATATTTTAATTTAATTTGAATTATTCAAATCCATATTTTCAAAACCAAAATTTCAAATTCATTTGACCATATCGAAACAAATCATTGAAACAAACACCCTTAAATTTCATCCTATCATTCTATTATTCTATTACTCAAAAATTGTTATAGCATTGTGTGCTTACTACAAAAACAAAAATATCTCAATTAAAATGTTGTAATTTCCCTAACAATAACTTCACGAAATACACTAACCTCTACATCTATAGTTAATTAGTTATACTTATTCCTTCTAATCAATCACATCTACACATACTAATGTGCAAAACGCAGCTATTAAACCATAGAAATACAAATACCCTAACATTATAGCCACTTATAAATGAATTCAACAAGAAATATATATATTTATACATTGTTTTTTGCATAAAGTCCTCTAATTTTCACCTCAGTATTCATCCAAATAAGTGTAAAGCATTTCATCTTTCTTTGACTTACGCCTACTGAGCAATGCCTTGAGCAAACGTTTGCTTTTGCTCTGAATTTGATCACCTTCTTTCCATGTCTCTCGATCACCATTCCTCTGCTTCGAAACTGACTTCCTAGGCTCTTGATTCTGCACACCATATATTTGTCAAATGTCTAAAATACCCTTCATTGAAATCACTACCATTAATTAATTATTTATAAGATTTGATGTAGTTTACCCATTGTTGTGGAAATGTGGTTTGAGTTGTTGGTCTAGTGGAATTTGGAGTGGAAGATCTTGAATTTGGAGTGTTTGATCTTGATCTACTTGAGAATGATTCAGTATGCAATAGAGGAAACCGAGGTGGTGAAACTGCTCTCTTCTCTGATTCACCATAAACTATGTGTTTTTGAAAAACACCATTTAAAAGAATTAAGTAAAAATACATTTGCATGCACAAAGAAAATTATATGCGAAATTAATGTATACAAAGTTACAAACCAAAATCTTTTCTTGTCACCATGTCCTCAAAGGAAAACGAGTCAGGTTGTTGGGAAGCTTGTGGAGAAGGAGAGGGAGAAGGAGAAGAAGAAGGAGATTGCTCTTTTCTGCATATTAAAAATAATTATTATACTAAAAGTATAATAAAGTATAAGTATTTAATGGGAATAAACTTAATGTTATGAAGTTAATCAAAAGTTTACCTGACTAAAGTTCCAGGCTTTTCATGAATTATAGCTTGAACGACTTCTTGTATGCCAAAAGGAATCAAAGAAAACAATAAGATACAATCATTGGAGTTCATAAACAGAGAATGTACATCATCAAAAGTCAAAACAATGATAATATATTCTTACCATTCATATGTTCATGTTGATCATGTTCATGTTCATGTTCATGTTCTTCAACTAATGTGCATTCTTCATGCTTTAATATAGTTCCATTGCCATCTTGAATCATCTCCCCAACTGAACATTTTATCATAAAGCATCATGAAAGTTGCAAATTCCACATTTTTGGAATGTTTTTAAGCCATATTACATGGGGCTATATTGCAAGATGTGGAAGCATACTTTCATGTATTGGTGTATTATAGCATCCTACCTTCATTTCCTTTTATTGCAACATTGCATTCTTAATCATTTTCTTATTAAGACATTATGCTTTTGAAAAAACTTTGAATTTTAATTTCAGAACATTATACTTCGAAAAATCAACCTATATATATGAAAGTTAGATGCTATAATTAACAAATAAATGAAAGTATGTTGCTATTTCTTGCATTTAGAACTAATTTGGATCCACAAGTACCCGGCAAGACGTATCGCTTATGATACTTGGGAATTTTTAAAAGTGACGACTGCTGAGAAACGCCTTCGTGATCAAAATAGCCATGGCATGTTCTTACTCGCTGCAACATTAATAAAAAAAAAATTCAAAATTAGACACAAAAATAACGCGTATTTTAACCAAAAAGGATGAAAATGAATTTCACATTTTCAACAAACTCAAAAATCGACACTAAGTGTAGTCAAATTTATACAGAAGACGAGACTGGATAAGCTTTCTACGGCTATTTTCAACGAACAGGGTGAGGGCATTTACGTCTTTTACACAAACGAGAAAGCGCGAGTATACCTTTTTGGATGGGACAAAAAGTTGCAATTTTTTTTGTCTAACTAATATCAGTCTCGGTCCCAGTCCAATATATATATATCAGACACAGTACAACCTGTCATATCAGAATCAATGGATCGTAAAGAACGGCAAAATGAAAGAGTACCTGTTCAATGCAAGATACTCGAAGCTCTGATCCGGAAACTTCTTCAACTTTATCGTCAAAAATATTGTCAACTTTATTTGAAGCAGCGCCCAAATGGTCAACTGTATTGACTATAGCCTTGATGGCATAATCTTTTAATGTGTCAACCACCCTGTCAACCGATTCATAGTATAGTTTATAAATAAAAATTTGAGATTAATTAAATTACAACGTTTACATCTTGAAAAAAAAAATGTTGACTTTTTAGGTCAAACTCACATTTGCTTTTGGTCATCGTTGGTGTATGATAGTTCAAAGTATTCAGCGGCCGAGTATAATTGCTTTCTCAAATTTGTTAAATCCTGATAAAATTAAATTACATGGGATATATTTTGTGATTTTAATTTTGTTTCTTTATAGATAATTGTGAAACTAGAAGAGAGAGAGAGAGAAAGAGATGAATGCCTTGAGACTTTCCGAAAATAGTAACGTTTCGTGCATAGCAATCTCGTCATAATTGGCTGGCTCTCGTGGAAAAGACATTGAGGTAGATGAAGATAGCGTCTCCATTGAAGGAATTCCCTAAAAAAACATGAATATTTGCGTGAATTCTTAGTTTTTTTATTATTATTATTTAGGTCTAAATAATCAAGATTCTTAAGTTGGAGACATAGAGATTCATGAAATCAAGATTTATTTATTAGAGGGAGACAATGAGAATCGGTTCAAAATAGTTTATATGATAAATTACTGAAAAAAAAATAGATAAAGAGCAGTGGAGAATAATTCTTTTTGAATACTTCTGCAACAAACCCAGATAAATAATTCGAGAAAATTCGTAAATTGTTTCTCAAAAACTTGAGAATTACACTCTCATTCTGTCATAAATAGAAAAGAAAGAAGATTCCCACTTTTATTGTCAGAAATTGGCATACAATCCTTAACATACAAAAGTACTAAATCTTCCCCCAAAACTAAACCCTAATTGATTCTTCAGCAAAAATATAAGAACACCTATTGGAACTTCTTGACCATAATAAAATATCATTAATTTCAAATCCAACCGTTGGATATTGACCAATGAAATAACAGGTATGCTTCGACTACCAAATGCAAAAAGTCATTTTAATAGTGATTTATTAAGTCTTTTGAGTTCAAATCCGCGTTCAATAATGAAATACTTTACTTTAGTAAATGTCTCTTTCAAATTTAAAATAATCCAACAAATTCACACAAACACGCATAAACAATTTAAAATCTGGTCCTGTAAAACACATATAGAAGAAAATCAGAAACTTTCTACGATTTCTCAATAACCCAAAAGAGAAAACCACATAAACAGTATTATATATGTGGTTATGTTTAAGATAAGTCACAAAAACAATGTTTCGAACCCTTAAATTTCTTAAGTTTTTGCAAATTTTCCATGAACTAACAAGCACCCACAAGACAGAGAGTTCGGACATTGAGCTGACCTGATGAATCAGAATCGGATTTAGAAATTTGGAAATTTGGTATGTATCCCCAATCAGCTGATAGCCTCTTCGACTTCAATTACTCATGATATACACGTAGATTTAGCAGAAAATGATAGATTCTGTCTTCATTATCAAGATTTTGACTAAACGAGTAGAAGAAGACAGCATGTTTTAAGGGTGCTTAGTCGAATACAAGAATGCATGAAACTTGGGAAGGGTTTTAGATAGAGACAGTGGGAAGAGGGAGAAGGAAAATGGAAGTGAGAGAGGATTGAATAAGGCAACCACACTGCACATCTAGAGCTTTATTATATAAAAATATAAATATAGAGTAAAAGGGCAAAATGGGGTTTTTTTGTAAATACAGAGATACCTGCGAACAAAAGCCATGAATTGCTCGTTTTATTTTATTTTTTCCTTCTTTTAGACAGTGGAGCAGGATATTTTGAGACGATGTGATTCGTGAGAAACATATGTTTTATGTGATTTATAAATTTTAGATGTTTTGAATAATATAATGAAACTTATAAAATTTAATAGCACAGATAATAATGTTGACATTTCTTTTAAATATGTTTGTGTGGTCATATTTTATTGTTACGGAATACAGATTCAAATATGGAGGATTCATATGTGTTTCTTGTAAAGATATATGTAAATAATAATTTTTTTTTGATAGAAGATAGAGAAAATGACTCGGATAATAAAGTATTGATTTTGTTTATATTTATTTGTTTTTTATACACCGTATACTATCAAAGGTGTTGAAGTTGTTTGTATTTTACACTTGTGATTGCAAGTGATAAAGGTAAAATTTGAATAATTTCAAAAAGTTAGATGATAACTTGTGTACAAAAATGCAATAAACTAAATCCAAATAAAATTAATTTTTTTTTAAGAACAAATATTTACATGAGAACTTGAGACTTTTTTTGGTTAAATCTTGTAAAACCAATACCACCACACCATCTCTAGTGTATAATCTAAATCAGTTGCACCATAATAAGAAATAATTTTTTTTTAAACCGTTCGTCTAACACATAAAACATAAAAGAAAACATATTTTTTTAATTTTATTCTTCTTTATTTTATAATATAAAAATAAACGAAAGAGGATATAACAAGTTACCAAAAAAGGGATGGAGGTTACTATTAGACTATGTTATCGATGTATGTAAGAGTTTATTTGTCATTTTAATTGGTTTTCTATTTATTCAATTTAATTTAATCAATTCTTTTACTTCTAAAATATTAACTAAAACCGAACCAAATAAGGTTTTGGTAAATTGGTTTTGAGGTTATTTGTTTGGTTCTTGGTAAAATATAAATAACAAAAATCAACATTTCAAGTGTATAAAGAAGCATTGATTTGTCCAAAAATAACTTAACAAACAAAGTTTAAGCCGGTCAAAAAAATACGAAAAAGTGATGAAAATTATAAATGTGCATTTTATATATAACTCAGGGTAGTGCTCTTGCATCTCCACCTCAGGTTCCCAAGTCCATTTGGAACCCTTCCGATGCTGCCACTGGACCTTGACCAAAGATGCCACCTTGTTGAGCAAGGACTTCGATTTCCTATACAAAATCTCTACTGATCTCTCAACATAATTCAGACAATCATCAACATGAATATCATATAAAGGAATCACTGTTGAATCATTAACTATACACTTCCGTAAATAAGAGACGTGGAAGGTGTTGTGAATCTGACTAAGTTCCTCTAGAAAATCTAATCGATAGGCTACCCTTCCTACCCTGGAAATCACTTGAAACAGCCCAATATATTGGGTTCCCAACTTGCCCCTCTTCCTAAAGTGTATTACACCATTCCAGGGTGATTCTTTTAGTAAAACCATATCTCCGACCTGGAACTCCAGCTCAGACCGACGCTTGTCTACATAACTTTTCTACAAACTCTAAGTTGTCTGCAATCTCTGCCTAATCCGTTGAATAAGCTCTGATGTCTGAAGTGTTGGGTTTTGAGCACTATAACACTTCCTAAGTGCACATACAACCCTAAATGCTTTGGATCAATGTTTTCTCTAATTATACATGCATTTTATTTTTATAAAGAATTCACCCTAGCTAGCATACAATTGAAGCTATATATAATCAAAACATAGTTAGGATACATACAACCCTAAATGCTTTGGATCAATGTTTTCTCTAATTATACATGCATTTTATTTTTATAAAGAATTGACCTTTGAAAGCTTGAGCACCTCAAGTGTGATGCCTCTAATGGTTCACAAATACCAATATGCAAAAGGTGGTTCTAAGAGAATAAGTTATTTGTCTCTTTTAAAGGTGCAATGAATTTTGGTGCATGGAGGGGCCTATTTATAGTTATGGCAAGTGCTAGGGTTACACTTTGTAAACCCTAATCATCCATGAATTTCCACATTCCTATGATCCATGGGTTTAACCTCCATGGACTATCCATGGGTTATATTATTGGTTTAGCTCACTTACATAATCATGGATCAGTTAGCCCATACTATAAGTATCATTGATTTACACAATCAATCCCTCCATATTTAATTAGTCTCTTTTGACCACAAAATTAATTCCAAATTAATTCTTGGACAATACTAATTAAATAACCATATTAATATATTATACTTATAACATATTAATAAATCGTAAATAACCTTATTCTCAAAAACCTGTTGGATTAGTGTCTAAGTCCATAACTATTTTGATATGTACTTGACCCGATTATGAGCATGGTCCTTTTGGGTTGCCTTTACCATAACAATATGTAGGATGAATTAAGGAGAGAAAGGTTTAATTATGATTTATTAATATATTATAAGAATAATATATTAAAGAAGAAATCATAATGTTTAATTAATATTAGTCAAGAATTAATTAAGAATTAATTTTGTGGTTACTTTATATAATAAAAAACAATGGCCTTATGATCACTAATGTCTTCTACTTTTGGAGTTATGCCATAAACGTTTTAGATTTTGATAGATTTAGTCCTTATAATTTTTAATTTATATAAAAGGTCCGTGTAAATTTTATTTCTTACAAAAATACTCCATATATTTAAGCTTTTTGTATGTTGGCAAGTTTCACCCCTGTGTAGAAAATAAATTTCAATGATTGTCCTTGTAATTTACAGAAAATGTCCTTGTGTATTTTTTACAGAAACGGTCCATATGTTTAAAATAATTACAAAAATTGTCTGTGTAATTTATAGAAAATGTCGTTGTGGAATTTTTTTATAGAATCGGTCCATATGTTTAGAAAATTACACAATAGTCCCTACTCAGTAGAAAATTCGCAAATTTAATCCCTACTTTTTCATACGTGGGCAACTTTGGTCTCCCCAAACAGTTCTCACAAAACAATAAAATGATTAATAGTATTACTTTTATTTTCTTTAACTAGAACATAGTAAACAAAATTCTCACATACGTTCCCTACGAAACGGGGAGATGACACTTTAGGCTGCAGGGTGTGTGTAACGCCCGTAGAACTGGGCTATTCAATTTAGAGACGATAAGCATAAAAATGACTTTTTGATGGAAGATTATTTAGAAGGGGTAATTTTAACTAAGTTGTAGTATATGTTACAAGGATCCCGTACATATAAAGAACACTGAAATCCGAGTTACAATGAAGAAATTATAACCTGTCGAAGTTTCACGACAAAACCGACACGACACATCACGATGTAAATAGTGAATTTACGTTAGAGCAATTTTTGGCCTTAGCGATCTAAATGAAAGTTGTAGAATGCATTAAACCGAGAGCGTACATAAAAAGAATGTCTAAATCTGACTTCGTATGAGGAAGTTATGATTTTTTCGAAGTTTCAGCATTAGTAGTATGCAGCTCGAAATTCGAATATTAGATCAAGCGGTTTTTAGCCGACACAGCCTAAATGAGAATCGAAGATCTCATTAATAGTAGTGTAACGATAAAAAGACATACGAAAACGGAGTTCATATGAAGGAGTTATGAATTTTGAACATAGTTTTCCTGTCCCGGCCTACTAAAAATAATATATTTATAATATATTAAAAATAAAGTCAAAATTAGCCAACGGGGTCTAAACGAGAGTTGTAGAGCATAACCTCACCTACGCGTGGATATAAAGAAGGTCAAAAACGGAGCTCGTATGCGAAAGTTATGAATTTATGAGGTTCGGGACGTAAACCCCAAGGTTGTGTCAGAACTCACGAGGTGAACATATGTAGTTCACGAGGTGAGCATTAGTGGCTCACGAGGTGAACAAATGATGGTCATCTTCCAGGGCAAGTGGCTATAACGAACGCAATGACGTATCGAGCTGACGAGGTGAGCATATGTAGCTCACGAGGTAAGCCTAGCTCACGACGTGAATATTAGAAACTCACGAGGTGAACCCAAAAAATTCACCCTATAAATAGAAATCGAGGGTCAATCGATTTTGGTTGCCCCTTCTCATCTCTCCCACTCCCGATACTCTCTCTAAGCCCTATTTTAACCCCCCGAAGCCCCGGTATCATCCCGAGACCTGAAGCAAGTCCCGAAGCCCGGAGATCTCTAGAAGAAAAGAGTTTCCGAGCTGAAGCTCTGCCTGCGAGAAGCCTAGTGTGTGAAGATCTTCCAGATCTACCGAAGAATACTACTTTTACAAGCCGTAGTGCTGTCCGATCATATTCTGATCAAGTGAGTGTATAGTCACTTTCATCTTACACATAGATATGAAGTATTTTATAAAATACATGTTATGTGTATATATATTGTTATTTATAGGTGTGAGTGTATAGTCCCTTTCATAACACGATTTTAATACAAGTATTATTTGAATGTACTAAGTATATGTTTTGTGTGAGTGTGTAGTCACTTTTTTCTAACACATAAATATGAAGTATTTGTTATGAAATATGTGTTATGTGTTTATATATTGTTGTTTATTTGAGATGAGTGTAGAATGGATGTTTTATATATGTTTTAAATGAGTTAAACTGTATATGTATTTTATATCTACAAATATGTTGGGTAGAACATGGGTAGACAAAATAGTTGGTGTGTGATGAAGGATGCGTTTGAGGATGATGCTAAAGATAAACCTTGGTAGCTATGGATTTAGTACTGTAAAGATAAACCTCGGTAGCTATAGATTTAGTATTGTATAGATGAACCTTGGTAGTTATGGATTTAGTACCCGATAAATGAACCATATCAGCTATGGAATTAGTGCCAAATAAAGAACCCTAACAACTATTGTCTTAGTTCCAAATAAAGAACCCTAGCAGCTATTGTCTTAGTGCCAAATAAAGAATCCTGACAACTATTGTCTTAGTGCCAAATAAAGAACCCTAACAGCTATTGTCTTAGTGCCAAATAAAGAATCCTGACAGCTATTGTCTTAGTGCTAAATAAAGAATCATGGCAGTTATTGTCTTAGTGCCAAATAAAGAACACTGGTAGCTATTGTCTTAGTGCCAAATAAAGAATCCTGACAGCTATTGTCTTAGTGCCTAATAAAGAATCCGGGCGGCTATTGTCTTAGTGCTTAATACAGAGTGAACGAATAGATGATTCTTAGGGTAGACCTTTAAGAGTAAGGAAGATAATTGGGATGGGTAATTGGGTTGATTGTTTGATGATTAAATATAATAATTATATTATTGTGGGTTGAAAACCCTATATGCTCACCAGGCTCCCAAGCCTGACCCACTCAGTTTTCTTTGCATTACAGGTAATGGCACAAGAGTATAATTGGGTTGATTGTTTGATGATTAAATATAATAATTATATTATTGTGGGTTGAAAACCCTATATGCTCACCAGGCTCCCAAGCCTGACCCACTCAGTTTTCTTTGCATTACAGGTAATGGCACAAGAGTATAAGTTGGTGGACTTAACGAGAGATTTTGGATTATAGATCAGTAGTTATAAATAACTGTTGTAATGTCTATTTTATACTATTTATGCTTTTGGTTTGTATCGGAACATGACATCCCAAGATTTTGTTATTTAATGAAAATACATTTTTTTTTAAAGAAATGCTTTGATAAATTTTTATCATATTTTTTTTAGGAACAAATTCCGCAACTGTTTTCTTTAAAAAATTACTCTGATTTTAAAACAAAGCATAAACAAATCGGTCTTTGTGGTTTTTTTTTTTTTTTTTTTTTTTTTTTAAACTTTACTATATATATATATATATATATATATATATATATATATATATATATATATATATATATATATATATATATATATATAACCATTTTACACAACCTTTAACCATATCTCTACTCCTTTTCTCTCTCTCTTCATTTGATTAACCGATTTTCTCACCTCCGTATTAGCACTACGGTTGTATGTTTCCGTATTTTCCACAACGACCAGCGTAACCACAACCACAAACACCACCACTACCACAAACCGACCCGGATTTTAATCCATTGGATTTTTTGTCTCAACCCGAGTTTGTTCAACAAAACAAACACAACCAAAAACGGTTGTTTCTGATTCTGAATCGAAATTCGTTACGGAAACTCAGCCCACTCGAGCAGCAACTAAAAGAAAAGAGAATGCGGAGGCTAGATGTTGGGAACCTTTGGAAGCGTTAGTGTTGGCACAATCTTGGATCGATATTTCAAAAGATCCGACTGTTGGAAAAGACCAAAAGCATGACCGCTTTTGGATTCGTGTTTTACACAGCTTCCATAAAGGAATGAACCGTGGAGAATACCGTTCAAAACATCAAGTGTACTCCAAATGAGGGAAGATGAACAAGGAAGTCATGTTGTTTAATGACTTGTGGAACAACATGAATCGTCAATGAAAAAGTGAAGAAAGCGATGAAGTGATTTTGAAGAAAGCGTTGAAAGTGTATCAAAAAGAAAATCTGAAGGCTTTCAAGTTTTTTGAAGTTTGGAATTTTTTGAATGATAACAGGAAATGGCTGAGTAGCAAAACATTAGATGAGCATATCGACAGTGGATCAAAACGCAACAGAACATCTGAGTCCGACCACACTACATTAGATGCTCGTGTTCAATTTGATCTGAACAAAGATGAACCTGTTCCAATTTCACCACCTTTCCGACCAACGGGAAGAGACAAATCAAAAAGCAAAGGCAATGGCAAAACGTCAGATTTAGATGATTTGAAAGAAAAGGGATCCGACATGAAGGGTATAAAAGACAGAATGAACAAGATTTTGAAAATTGCTTCTGAAAGAGAGATTTGGAAACAAAGGGAGAGCGACATGCGAATACTAGTGATGGACACGTCAAATATAATCGGGCCCGAGCTTGAAGTGGTTTTGGCGATGAAGGAGGAAGTGAAAAACCATTACATCAATCGTGACTAATTTCTAGTTTTTTTTTCAAGTTTTTAATCGTTTCGTGTGTGTGTGTGTGTGTTTTGTTTTTAAGTTGTAGGTTTTATGTTTCTACTTTGTTTTTCTAAATTTTTAGGTTTTTTTTTTTTATTTTATTTATTTATTTATTTATTATATATATTTTTAAAATTAAATAGTGTATGGTATTTGTATTTTTAATTAATGAAATATTATCTTTTTAAAATTATGGTTTTTTATTAAAAAAATAAGTTTTATTAAATTAAAATAGTTAATAAAAAAACAAAAATAAAAAAAATAAAAGTGTGGCAAGAAACCACACTTATGTGCTATAAATTGACATGACGCTTATGTGGCAGGAGAGAGAGTGCGTTTTCGGTGACACCACTCCTTCCAGCCTTATAGTTAATTAGTAAGTATTGTAACAATTATTCAATAATAATAACTTGTATTTTAGTTTTATTTTCTTTTGGCTTGTAATCATGCATATTATATAGTATGATCGATGATGCCTAAAACCAAATTCTGCAAAAAAAACAAAAAAAGTATAACGAGTTTAATGATGACATGGCAGCATGCATCAGCCATTAAGAAAAATAGGATAGGGCGGTGAAGGCGGAGGTAATTGGTGGTAGGGCGGAGGAGATCCTCCGAAACAAGCCACCAACCACCATATCCATATGCATACATTGGGAAAACGAGGACTTGTCATCATTTGCGTGAGAGAAGCACGTGCATGGCATGCCGTGTGACGGCTTTAAACACTCATTACAAATCTTTTAATTGTGGTTCACGTATTTATTACTTCTTGTAATTACATATTTTACAAATTTTATTTATACAAAAATAGGGGAAACACGATAATTAAACTATGAGAAATGATGACTCTAAATAGAATCGAGTTTGGTTTTGTGGTTGGCCATTAACATTAACATTATTTTGTTTTTTGTTTTTTTTTTTTTTACAATAAAACATTTTTGAAACTCGCAAACATTTAAATAATCTTTTTGCCTGTTTGATTAACTTTACCTTTTAGTTATTTTTTAAAGTTTATTTGTTTGATCCATTTAATATAAAATATAGAACCGTAATTGAACTATTCTTTTTATTAAAACGAGTCAAGATTATCATATTTAATTCAAATTCAAAGATAAATTAAATAAAGTTGCTTTAAGTTATAATGTTATATAAGTGTGTAATCAATTTTAAGTGTTATACAGAGTATGAACAAAAAGAGAAGGATATTTGATTTCTCTAAATTAAATTAAAACGCACAATATTTGATTGAAGGTGAGCGATCCTAAGTAATTTTTTTTTTAATAAATAAATCAGTTTTGTGGCAACAAAATCACCTTATTATAAGAGTATTAATCTGATTTTAAAATACCAAAAAGAAAAAAAAAAAAAAACTTTCTTTCATTTGTAATTTATGAGAAATTAATGTTTAATTAAGATAATGATGAAGTGTAATAATTAACGAGTTAATTTTTATAGAACGGCAAATAATGAGTTAATTGGAAAATGTGTCTATTTATTTCAATTTTCAATACTGGATAATGCACGTAACTCCCATAACCGTGGCCACATTTCCTATTAATTACTTCTCCCACTTCACTTATATAAATTATCACATTCTTACCGCCGCTTTTAACTTCTCCCTCACAAATGGATCCACCTGCAAATCATCAAAACCCCATAGATGACCTCGATTGGTTTCAGTACTTTGATCATCAAGATCTTTTCAGGTATATATAAACTTCACTCATTACACCATCTTTCGCACAGAAAAGTGATTTTGTCATTGATCAAAACATGGTTTGGATTTTTAGTGATCAAAACGTGTCTTTCATCGTGTTGGATTTGATTGTCTTGGGTTTTTGGATTTTTGCAGTGGTGACATGCTCGACCATCATGATTACGAGTTGTCGGAAAAATTGCATGAAGTGCTCGATCAGAACGTTTCCACAGTACTTAAAAAAGATCAAAATATCATTTCTAGAAATGGGTTTCACGATTTTGATCCACTTGAAGATATAAGCTTATGGGATTGTTGGTGCGATGGTTTACCGTTTCTTAGTAACAATGATGATAAAAGTGATTGTTACAGTGAAGTTGCTGCTGCCAAAACCAATCTTTTAGGGTTTCAAGATTTTAAGACAACTGAAGATTTAAGCTTTTGGGATTGTTGGGAGGATGGTAATTTACCATTGGTTAGCTTCAGTGAAGACTGTAAATCCGGTGGTGAGGCTACATGTAGTTCTAGTGCTGCCACCACTGATCACGGTGGCCGGAAGGTGGCAAAGAGATTGAGACCACTGGAGTTTGAAGAGATAGAGAAGTACTTTGAGATGCCGATAATCATGGCAGCAAAGGAACTAGGGATAGGGTTAACAGTGTTGAAGAAAAGATGCAGAGAGCTAAACATAAACAGATGGCCTCATAGAAAACTTAAGAGCCTTCAATCCCTCATTCAAAATGCCAAGGTAAATTACGATAATAACCTTCTATACATTATTCATGCATGCATGCAAGCACTTGGTAACCAAAGTAGTTTTGGTATTTTCTAAAATTTTAATTATTAGTTTCTTTATAAAATAAACATAGGCCCTAGGCATATGCCACATCAAATCAATCGATTTACTACGATTTCCTGATTTATATTTATATAAACTTAATTAATTGTAAATTTTGTGAACTGACATTGAAAAATATATTGCATCTACCTTTAAAAAACTAGGAGTTGGGATTACAGGCGGAGATAGAGATGTTAGAAGGGCACAAGAAGATGATGGAGAAATTGCCCGGTATGGAATTGACAGAAAGAACAAAGAAGCTTAGGCAAGCTTGCTTCAAAGCTACCTATAAGAAGAGAAGACTTAACAATCCTTAGTCCTTACCTTTTATTTTAGTTTTGAATTTTTTTTTCTTCAGTTTCTTTAAAGTATTTTTGGATGTAATCACGGGTACTTTAGCCATTTTGTTATAATTAGTGGATTTTAATCTACATTGTATGTGTTTTTCTCTTGATAGTTTGATACCCTTTTCACTTTCGTTGTATGTGTTTGTCTATTGATTTTTAATGTAGAAAAATTTGTATAATTTGGGTATTACTATTAGTTTGTATTATGTATTTAGCCACATTCTAGATTGCCAATGTATTTATTGTATTTGTTGTAAGCCCCTTAGGTTACACCAATATTGTAGAACTCGTTACGCGGTATCTGTTCGGCCGATTACTGAGTAGCGAGTAATCGGGAGTACTCACGAGTACTCGGATTTGGTATATCATGTAGAATTTTTTTAGAGAAATTATATATGTCAAAATCATAAGTTAAAATCATAAATCGATTGAAATATATAATAAAATTAGATATATATGAATAGACAAAAATTAAAAAAACACATAACGGTCTTAATTCGTGAATAATTACTGAAAATTTAAGATATATGTGTAGTAATAATCACATGTGTATATGTTAAATAATAAATTATTAAATATATTATACCTATTAATCATCGAGTTTTACAACACTGCTCAGTTCAGTAAAGGGTCGATCGGAGAGTACTTAAGATTCTATAACTCGTCTCGGTAAGAGGTCGAGTAGCGAGTACTCGGAAGAGTAATCGGTCAACTCGACGAGTTTTACAACACTGGGTTACACCCCTTATATATATATATATATATATATATATATATATATATATATATATATATATATATATATATATATAAATGTTTATGGAATGAAATTATTCTTTACGGGAAAATATTAGCACTCCAAAATGGTATCAGAGCTGTAAAGGGTTCCTATCGATTTCTTTTCCCAATATCGTGATACCCATTGTGTTTGACATAGTTTTGCCACCACTGTCATCCTCTCAATCTATTTCTACCATCGATCACTCTTCTTTTTCTCCATCATGATTGGTGAATCATCTAACCCTAATGGTGGAAACATGAAGCCATACACCATTACCAAAATCAAAGCCTTCGCTCCGCTCATTCTCGACTTGAATCAACTTAATTATGATTCGTGGAGGGAGTTCTTCCAAACCTACTGTAGTGGGTTTGGTGTGCATGGTCATCTCAATGGGACATCAAAGCCAAAGGGAGACAAAGATGGAGAATGGACAACCATTGATTCTCTTTTCAAGATGTGGACCTATGGAACCCTAACTTACTCTCTCATTAACATGGTAACCAAACCTAGCTCCACCGTTCACTCATTATGGCTTGATATTGAAGCTCTATTCCATAACAACAAGGATGCTCACATCATGCAACTAGAAAATGAACTTCAGCAAATGACCATGGGAGATTAATCGATCAATGAGTTCTATGAGAAAACAAAGGTCAACATCCATTTGCTAGGTAATATTGGTAACCAAGTTACGGGATACACCTTTGTCACTTATTTTCTCAATGGACTAAACCCAAAATATGATCACATTGTTGCTGTGATTCGCCACAAAGAACCAAGTTATCGAACCATTCCTTTAAATATGATGAAAACCCGAAATTTATAGGCTTGGGGTTGGCTTAGAAAAGTCACCAAAATCACACAAACTAGACGAGAGGAGAGAGGAGAGGCTCAAAGTGGCGAAAATGAGACTGAGAAAATGACCTAAAACACAGTACCATTCTTTTAAATACAGTGAAAACCTTAAATTTATGATGTTGGATTGAACAACTACAGCGCCATGGTGGCCTTCTCACCATGTCGTGGTAACAAAATTTTGTTTATTCCTTTTCCAACTTTAAACAATCATAACTTTTTCGTTTCAAATTCGTTTCTAGTGATCTTTGTATACACGCTAAGGTATTAAGAAGCCACAAAATTCTAATTATATTTGACTTAATGAATACTAAACTTAAATCATTAATACATGCAAATAGTCTAAATATCACCTTTTTTTTTTTTTCCGCATTCTACCATTTGGCTCCAAAACACAGTTCAAGGGGTTAAATCACGTTACCAACATTACCAACATCCAATAAATTCTGAACTTCGGTGCCTCAGCCTTCTCTGGTCGAATTTCGGAAGCTCGTACGACAGTAGGTGCGGATCCCTGTGGTGCTTCCTACGCCGAACCCTGTAGCTGTATACACTCGACCTTCCGATGGCCGGTTTGGTTGCAATGGAAGCAAACTGCAAATCCCTTGGGGAAATCCTTAGCCATGTGCCCCTCCTTGCCACATTTGTATTAAGACCCTGCTCGAAAAATTCCCTTATGACTCTTGCCGCACTTACCACAAGTACGGCGCCTCTGGTTCCCTGGTCTCAAATCGGCGGGCTTTGCCCGCTTAGCTGCCGGCTGGGACTGAGCCGGTCGCCGCTCCCTCCCTTGAGACTCCGCCTCCTCCCTAGCTTGATTCTCAAGCTCAATCTCCCTCTTCCGAGCATTGTTCTGGAGCTCGACGAATATCCAGGATGTCGATTTCGCCACAAACTCGCGAATGTCCCTCCTCAGTATGCTTAGATATCGACTCATGCATTCCTGTTCAGAAGACACATGCTCAGGGCAGAACATCGCCCTCTCGTGAAACATCCTGGTAATCATAGTAACCGACTCAGTACGCTGCTTAAGCGTCAAGAACTCCTGGGCCAACCGTTCCCTTTCCACCGGGGGAACGTACTCATCACGAAACATAGCGGTGAACCTCTCCCAGGTCACCGTGGTAAGCTCTGCAGAAGTGAAATCCGTCGTCACGAACTTCCACCAGTCCTTCACTCCCAACCGAAGTTGGTTCAGCGCGAACCGTACCCTTAGATGCTCCGGACATGAACACGTGTAGAAGCATCCCTCAATGTCAGAGATCCATCTCATCGAAACTATCGGATCCTGAGTCCCATCAAACTCTGGTTGCTTCGTGTTGCTGAACTCTCGGTACAACAACGATTCACCCCCCTGTGGCCTGGCAGCAACGGCGGCTGCGGTGACCACAACAACAACGAAATCAGTAAGAGCAGCGTACTGCTCATCAAAATTCTCGATCAACGTGGTATTGATAGACCCAAACATCTCCGGTATCTCAGCTCGGATAGTCGCAACCACCTCATGAATCATCCTGCGGATCTCCTCATCGTTGACACCGCTGCTCTCTGGAGTGTGGCGCGTACTCACCATAATGTCTCTGAAACACAACACACAAAAAAAAATCAGAGACTCGCTCGATTTTACTCACACTCGATACTCCACCCTACTTGTTCCTCAATATCCTAAGGATTTTTACTTGGACTGCTCACCGATCCAGTGTTTCCAGTAGTATGGGCCCTATATTACCTTCCACAACGCATCGATATTCACCCCAAGTCCTTCTCCTAGGATCCCAAATCACAAGTACTCTATCTCTCGCTAAACATAGTCTACTCTCCAGTAAACCTGTAACATCCCGAGTCTAGGAGTGCAAGTTCGGGGTTTAAAGTGTAATTTTGAAGGGCAACTCGGCGAGTCCATGGGTGGACTCGGCGAGTAGGGTCGCGACTCAGGTCGCGTGTTAAGTGGGCAACTCGGCGAGTCCAAAGCTGGACTCGGCGAGTAGGCGCTGTGCGAAGAAAAACCTAATTTTGGGGAATGAGCCATATATAAAGGACATTATACCCTCTCCCCAGCCTCCTTACCTTCCCTTGAAGTCCAAAACACCCTAGAAACGTGATTGTGAAGGATTTGAGTGCATTTGAGCCTTGGAGAAGAAAGTTGGAGGAAGATCTTGGAGAGTTAGGAGGCTTGGAGCAAGGGGCTTTGCTTAGATTCGGATTCCTTGCTGATTGGGGGTTTCTCTTTGAGGTATTATCTCGTTTTGGGCTGCTATTCATGTAGATTCATCATTTTTGGGTTGTATGGAAAGTTTGGCTTGTGGTATATGGAGTTTGAAGGTTAGATCTAAGGTTGCTACCTCAAATCTGGAATGGAGAAGGTCTAGAGTGCATTAAAGTCCCTATTATTGAGTGATTGGTGAAGCCATCTTGTCCCAAACCCTAGCCCTAGAGTGTAAAATACCTAGATCTCTTTGGATTCACGTAAAGTTTGCCACTTTATGTGATGGAAGGGTTGTAGAAGGGTAGATCTACGTTTTGGATCAATTGCATGGCCTGAAAGGCTTCTGTATGGGTTAAGAACAAGTGGTACTCGGCGAGTCACAAGGGTGTACTCGGCGAGTTGCTTGAAGGCGGGCAGGAACTCGACGAGTTTGAAGAACAACTCGGCGAGTTGGTTGAAGATAGCCTTGGACTCAGCGAGTCTGTTCTTGAGGTCTTAGCCTTTCCTGGTTAAGCTAAGAATCGATGAGTCAAGGGATAACTCAGTGAGTTGGAAGGGAGTCCTTTTCAGTATTGGGGGACTCGGTGAGTCAGCGGGCTGACTCAGCGAGTAGAGTCAGCCAGAAGGTTGACTTTGACTATGACTTTGACCAAGAGTTGACCAGTTGACTTCCAGGGGTATTTTGGTAATTATTGGTATTTATTGAGTTCAGTCTTTTGGTATTATCAGTGGTGGAGTTCGTGTCGGAGGTTGGAGCAGCGTGATCTATCTTTTCAGTCAGTAGTTGCGAGGTGAGTTATCCTCGCTATATCAACAGGTCTAAGGCTCCAAGGCCGACCCTTTATGAGATTGTAATCCGGGTATTATTGTTATGTTGTTGTTTTACTATGTTTGCATCCTGGTAGTTAGGATGGTATTCGTTAGAGACCTGGTTAAGGTCGGTATCCTGGTATATAGGATGATGCTATGCTAGTGATCGGTTAGGTTGGTATCCTGCTTAGAGTATGTTGTGTTACGTGATCTGCTAGATCGGTTTGATTGAATATGAATTGTTATATGATTGTATGTTTATGTGCACATGGTTGTTTGACTGGGATTGGGTTGAGGCGGGACCTGCTTTGTGCTGTAGGCTAACATACCTAGGGCGGACCTGTTATTCCGAAGGCCCAGCGAGCGGTCCGGATAGGCTGTAGGCCCCACGAGGGCGGACCAGACGTGCCGAGGCTCGGAGAGTGGACCAGGCCGGCTGAAGGCCCGATGCGGGCGGATCGGTCATACTGTAGACTCAGAGAGTGGACCGGGTGGGTTGAAGGCCCGGTGCGGGCGGACCAACCACACTGCAGACTCGATTTATATGTCTAGATGCGGAGGGTGGACCAGGTGGACTGTTGGCCGGTGCGGCGGACCAGTCACACAGTAGACCCGGTATGCATGGCTCTTCTGTGATTCGATATGATATAGCATGTTATGTGTGTGGTATATGTGGTTGGTATTTTGGGGGTATCTCACTAAGCTTTCGGGCTTATAGTTGTGGTTTAATGTTTTTTTTTTTTTCAGGTTCTTCAGGAGACCATGGCAAGGCAAAGGCGTGATCGTACCGCTCCTCGTGTTTATGTTTTATGATATGGAACTGGGAATACTCTGATAATAAATGTATTGAAAACCTTTTTGTAATAACGTGATTAAAATGGGTTGTTTTTGAAAATATAAATTTTGTTGAAATTTTTGATCGTTACAAGTTGGTATCAGAGCCTTGGTTTGAGTGAATTGGATGAACATTCGTGTGAATCCAGTCTCAAATCAGGGAGAGTTTTTAAAAGAGAATTTAAAATGGTTTTCAAATTAAGTAAAAGGAGGACGCAGAGGTACGATCAGCTGGAGCCAGTAAGTAATCCCGAAATACCATAAATGATATTTGTTTTCGAGCTTTGATAGAACATCATGCTAGTACCAGGCTAGGGATCTTCAGGTTTTCATGATAATGTTGCCTGTTTTATGATGCCTGCTAGCCTAGGGTTTCCTTCTGTATGAGATTTTTAGTGTTCCTCTAGGAGTGAGGACCGAGCGCTTGCTATGTATATTTGTCACTAGGGTGTTGTGGTAGTACTTCATACAAATATGGGTAGGTGTGGAAGGTAGTATGGGCCCGTACTACTGAAAGCACAAGACCCATACGCGTATTAGGGAAACCATGACCTCTAGGGTTGGATTGGGAGTTGGTTCCCGGGTTAGTGGGAAGTATATGAGATTTTGTGATGTTTTTCAGTATGGTGGTCACGAGGCATGCTGGGAGTGGATCCGGGTCGGGATCAGGAGCAGGAGAGGGAGGTCAGGGCGGGTCTGTACCGCCCGAGGTTGTTGGTCAGATGAGCACAGGTGATTTGGATGCTAGGATACGTGAGATCCTGCATGATGAGGTTGTTGCGTTGTTCCGGGCCGAGCTGCAGGAACTGTTTTGGTCGATCAAGACCGCCATGGTGGAGTATTTTGATGAGCGTTATGCGGCTCTCGCAGAGACAGCTGTCGCGGCTGCTACATCGGCTGTAGCAGCGGCAGGGGGAGGAGCTGGTAGAGGTTTCCAGTATCAGGACTTCGATAATACGAAGCCCCCTACCTTTGATGGAGTTCAAGACCCGATTGTTGCTATGAGATGGTTGTCAGACGTGGAAGGGTGTTTCTTCACATGTTCATGCCCTACTGATCAGAGGGTGAGGTGTGCTCTGAACCTGTTGAGGCTTAGGGTGAAGGATTGGTGGAGATTGACCACGGGGTCATATTCGGATGCTCAGAGGGCTGCAGTTTCATGGGATCAGTTCCGAGCAATGTTTAGCACTCGTTATGTTCCGTGGGTTGAGAGGGAGAGATTAGCTAAGGAGTTCCTTGAGCTGAAGCAGGATTCGGAGTTGGTGACGGAGATCACCAGGAGGTTCACTGAGAGGGCGATGTTTTGCCTCGAGTTTGCTTCAGAGCAGGCTCAGATGTCCCGATATCTAAGTATGCTCAAGAGGGATATCAGACAGTTCGTGTCTATGCGAGGTGCGAGACGTTGTTAGAGTTACAGGAGGCCGCCAGGCGGCGTGAGTTGGAGCTTGAGTTGCAGTTGCGAGAGCAGAGGCAAGATTCGGTGCAGTTGCAGCCGGCACCGAAACGGTCTAAGACCGTTGATTCTAGATTGGGAGATCAGAGCAGCCACACTTGTGGGAAGTGTGGGAAGGGTCACACCGGAGTTTGTCGGTCCGTTGGTGCATGCCGCAATTGCGGAAGGGAGGGGCACTATGCAAGGGATTGTCGGCAGCAGTCCCGAGTCGGGATTTGAGGATCTGTTATCATTGTCATCAGGTTGGGCACTTGAGGGTCAACTGTCCACAGCTTACTGCAGGGCCAGTGCAGGCTCCAGAACCAGCCACGTTGAGGATCACGGGTGGAGGTCAGGGTGGAGTGGAGCCCCTAAGGGCTTAGGGTCGTGTTTTTCAGCTTACAGCGGAGGAGGTCAGGGCAGTACCGGATGCAGCTGTGGGTATGTTTCTTATTGTTGTCTTAATATTTTATGATTATTATGGAGTACTGTTTATCTGCTAGTCTCGTTGCGTGGTTTTCGGTATTGTATTCTTTTATTTTGAGGGTTATGACATGGTTATGGGCTTAGTGTTAGAAATTTCATTGATTATCATTCATGAGGGTTGTTCGTGGGAATCGGGTATTGGTCTGGATGTCGGGTAGCATCTGCAGTCCGCGTAGTGGTTAGCTGAAGATCGAGTTTCTTTCGAGTCCGGGGTGATCAATGTTGATGTGGGATTTGTGAAGGTTGCTCGTGTTAATGGGAATCGGTTCACGTGTAAGAGTTTGTGATGGGAAGGTTATTGAGGAAGGTTGACAATGGCGACCGGTGGTTGATAGTCAGTGCTCTAAGTGGGGGAGAATTGGAGAATTCTCCGGGAAAAAATCGATGAGTATGAAAGGTTATTTAGCTGCATGGGATTCAGTAGTGTCTCGGTCAGCCAAAGGCGTAGGCTTGGTATGAGTAAGTCGCAGGCGTGCGGGGCGGAATGCAGACCAAGAGCGATTGATTATGGAAGGCCTAGGATCAGGCCGGGACTGAGTATATGGGATGGAGGTAGAGTTCGGACTCCCTAGAGGGCTAGAACAGTTTGCATGGGAGAAGTTTTCCTGAAGGAGTAACTCGGAATGTTGAAGTGCTAGTTGAGCGGTCCAAACAGACTGAAGGCCGGTCGATGTGCCAGTCAGGCCGAAGGCTTGGAGAACGTTCCAGCTAGACTGAAGGCCCTGGAGGGTGGTCCAGGTCTGCTAAAGGTTATGAGAGTGGTCCAGTTGGCTGAAGGCCTGGTAAGGCGGTCCAGTCATGCTGAAGACTCTACATGTGTTGTTAGATCGGTGCGAGGAAATGGATTGAGTATGTCGCGATATGTTAGCGTTGTAAGGTCTGGCCCCGGATATTGATCACGATTAGTGGAGGTAGTGCATGGACTTGAGAGCTTTCGCGAGTGGATTCAGAGTATGTATGGTGCATGAGATAGTGATTATGCCATAAGGAAATGGTGTAGTGTTGGGTGAGCACTGTGGCACTTGTGGTAGTGTCAAGGCAGCCAAGTGGATCTCCTTGGTAAGGAAAAAGGAAAGGAATGTAGCTCCGAGAGGGAGTGTAAGTCACAGAAGTGAAATCAGTAGGGCGAAGTATGACTGAAGTGTTTCAATTATGGTTATTGCGCAGTGTGTGTGGCGGTGATATGGAATCACATCCGGTTTGGATGTCTGCCGAGGTCACGGAAGGAAATTCCGAGGGTGTAAGGTCAAGAGGCTTGTAAGGGATGCAGGGATGGAGTTTTGGATTCCCAGCTTGATTTTGGTGAAGGAGTTGTGTATGTAGTGGTAGTTCATCCTGGGGGATGTTTGGAGGTATTGTTAGTGTATCGGGTTTTTCGAACCCGAGGGTGCTAGAGCCCGTTCAGCATGGGGTAAGAGATTACGGAGGGGAACTCATGAGAGTTGCTATGAGATTAAGTGACGTATCATCCTGTCAGCATGGAGTGGGTAAAGTTGAATTCAGACCGGGATTCTGGTGGTTCAGGGATTATCTCTAGCTTGCATGAGTCAAATGATTGTTGCGAATTGGAGCAAGCGAAGTATCAGGGGGTACTCGGTGGTTAGATGTGGTTATCGAAGGATGAGGCCGGTGGCCGGCTTGAAGCGGTGGTCAGGACACCGCAAGAGGGAATGTTGGGTTTTGGATTCCGATGGCTGTGTTTTGAAGAATTTGGTCTGGTTAACGCCAGTAGGTGCATTGCAAGAGTATTTCTGAAGTTGTGTTGCCATAGGCTTCGAGGACGAAGCCTAATTTAAGTGGGGGAGAATTGTAACATCCCGAGTCCAGGAGTTCAAGTTCGGGGTTCAAAGTGTAATTTTGAAGGGAAACTCGGTGAGTCCATGGGTGGACTCTGCGAGTAGGGTCGCGTGTTAAGTGGCCAACTCGGCGAGTCCAAAGTTGGACTCGGCGAGTAGGCGTTGTGCGAAGAAAACCGTAATTTCGGGAAATGAGCCCTATATAAAGGAGATTATACCCTCTGCCCAGCCTCCTTACCTTCCCTTGAAGTCCATAAAACCCTAGAAACGTGATTGTGAAGGATTTGAGTGCATTTGAGCCTTGGAGAAGAAAGTTGGAGGAAGATCTTGGAGAGTTAGGAGGCTTGGAGCAAGGGGCTTTGCTTAGATTCGGATTCCTTGCTGATTGGGGGCTTCTCTTTGAGGTATTATCTCGTTTTGGGCTGCTATTCATGTAGATTCATCATTTTTGGGTGGTATGGAAAGTTTGGCTTGTGGTATATGGAGTTTGAAGGTTAGATCTAAGGTTGCTACCTCAGATCTGGAATGGAGAAGGTCTAGAGTGCATTAAAGTCCCTATTATTGAGTGATTGGTGAAGCCATCTTGTCCCAAACCCTAGCCCTAGAGTGTAAAATACCTAGATCTCTTTGGATTCACGTAAAGTTTTCCACTTTACGTGATGGAAGCGTTGTAGAAGGGTAGATCTACGTTTTGGATCAATTGCATGGCCTGAAAGGCTTCTGTATGGGTTAAGAACAAGTGGTACTCGGCGAGTCACAAGGGTGTACTCGGCGAGTTGCTTGAAGGCGGGCAGGAACTCGACGAGTTTGAAGAACAACTCGGCGAGTTGGTTGAAGATAGCCTTGGACTCAGCGAGTCTGTTCTTGAGGTCTTAGCCTTTCCTGGTTAAGCTAAGAATCGATGAGTCAAGGAATAACTCAGTGAGTTGGAAGGGAGTCCTTTTCAGTATTGGGGGACTCGGCGAGTCAGCGGGCTGACTCAGCGAGTAGAGTCAGCCAGAAGGTTGACTTTGACTATGACTTTGACCAAGAGTTGACCAGTTGACTTCCAGGGGTATTTTGGTAATTATTGGTATTTATTGAGTTCAGTCTTTTGGTATTATCAGTGGTGGAGTTCGTGTCGGAGGTTGGAGCAGCGTGATCTATCTTTTCAGTTAGCAGTTGCGAGGTGAGTTATCCTCACTATATCAACAGGTCTAAGGCACCAAGGCCGACCCTTTAGTCCTAGTTATGAATACCTATCCCACTTTTAGCATGCATAACATATCATATAATATCTCATAACACATAATGTAAGGGTATTTTGGGAAATCACCGTTCGGGCGCTGGCTGATCATACACACGGCTCCGCTCTGCTTGTCTCAACATCACTTACCCTTTTTAGAAAAAAAAAATTATTTATGAAAATTCCTTTCTCAAATCCTCAGTTTGAGTTCAAAATTCCCCGAAGGTGCATCTGAATCCCTCAAATCACGGCTATGATACCAACTTATAACGACGAAAATTTCCAAAACAATTTTCATTTTTCAAATAACAAAAAAACTCATTCAACATTCTCAAATCTCATGTTTAACAAATATCATCATGATAAAAACATATCCCAAGATCATAAAAATATTTCCTCTGCCAGTGTGTACAGATCATGTCGACGCCTTCCCGTGATCCTCGCTAGTATCTGAAACACATAACACATAAAACTATAAGCATAAATGCTTAGTGAGTTCCCCAAAATACCACATACAATACATATTAGCCACTTAAGGCTATAACTCTGTGTGACCCTTAGGTCAAGGTGTCTCTGTGGGACCCTCCAGTCCTATAACTCTGTGGGCCCTCTGGCCCTAACTCTGTGGACCTTCCATCCCTAACTCAGTAAGCTCTGAATTATACATGGCATATATCACATAGAATAATACAGTGTATCACATCATACAAATAGCATATAAATTACTTTATCACGCAACTCTAATTACCACTCTATGTAAGTATAGTGAGAAGACTCACCTCGGGAAATCTCAAACAGTCTCGAACTCAGAATACTGGTCTAGCCTCCACCTAATCACATAAATAAATTACTATAAATCAATAACGACTCACAAAGGCTAAATAAATCTCTTACTATAACCTCTAGAAGGGTAAAAGACCATTCTACCCCTCTACTGGTCTAAAGGTCTACTGGTTGACTAAACCCTAAAAGTCAACTGAAATCAACAGTCCACACTAACCAGACTCATCGAGTTCATGCGACTACTCGGTGAGTCCATACGCGTACTCATATTCCTCCTAAGGTCTCACTTGACTCAATGAGTCAACCCTTAAAGTCGTCGGGTCACCACTGGTGTCGAATCGCGGGGCAACCCGATCCAACTCGTCGGGTCTTCAAATGGACTCGACGAGTATCCTCCATGATTATGCTCATTCGACCTTCTGAGGTCAGATATGCTTCTCTAACTAATAGATCTAACCTTCTAGCACTCAAAAGTCACGTAAAGGTTCAAACTTTACGTTCATGCAACACACATAAAGCCATAAATGGAGAAATAACCTTCAAAATGGTAACCTATTCTCAAAGCTCTCATGAAACAACATAAAGCTGGAAGGTTGGGACTCTTTGGACCTTTCATGGTCCAGATCCAACATCTACACCACCTTAGGACATCACATGCTTCATAATCCAACCCAAAATGATGCAAAGAAACCCTAGATTCAAGCAAACTATCAAATACACAAAATGGGAAAGGATTTGTACCTCTAGAAGCGAATCTCAGTATGAATAACATAGATCCAAGCTCCACAATCGATCTAGCTTGGACTTTCCCACTCCTTCTTGCAAGAACACACCAAAAGGATGATGAATTAGCCTTTCCCTTGCTCTCTAAGCTCTCTTCGCTCTCTAGGGTTTCTCAGGGGTGTACTTGGCTGCAAATGATGGCTATAAGGACGTTTAAATAGGTCCTAAACCTGAGATATTAGGGTTTTCCTCGTCAGCACCAACTCGTCAAGTCAGATACCCGACTCGTCGAGTCCAATCGCTAAACCATGTCAAAAATCACAACCCAACTAGACGAGTTGAGGCACCAACTCGTCGAGTCCCTCCAATAACTCCAAAAATTAAATTATTAAATAATTAAAATAGCATACCTGCAAATTCCGGATGTTACACCTTCACTATCGGGATATGGATTTGCTTCATTTGTTTGATCTCATGGTCCATGATCTTTACCGGAACTTCCATGAAGTTGAGGTTCTCGCTTACCTCGACCAAAGCGAGTGAGATAGCAGAACCTCAACTTCATGGAAGTTCCAGTAGAGATCATGGACCGTGAGTTCAAACAAATGAAGCAAATCCATATCCCGATAATGAAGGTGTAACATCCGGTCGGATGGGTGGCTCTGCCCCAAGTCCACAACCAGACAAGGAACAGGAGATAGGGCGGAATCACATATCCTAAATCTTGTTAAGTCTAAATTAGAAACCACTTTTGTGTATATACTTAGCAGCGATTGATTAACCTAATGAGTTCTTAGTCTCTATTCTTAAACTTGGCCTGCGGTACGAGTGGTCTTTCTCGGAGATCTACTGTGTAACATTTGGAATCCCAGGTATATTATTTTAATATTTTATTTTTGGAATTTGTGAAGGAACTCGACGAGTTGATGCTTAGACTCACCGAGTAGGGTCGCGGTTGATCATCTGGGTTCGCGTTGGACTCGGCGAGTCGACGCTATTTAATGAAACCTTAATCCTCCGGGGTTGGAGCCTATTTAAAGGCCCTTATGGCCGTCCATTGCGGCTACCACACCCCAGAGAGAGTCTTAGATTGCTTGTGAGGAGAAGAGAGGCCATTGTTGATCAATTGTTGGTAAAATTTGAAGGAAAAGGTGACCAAGGCAAAAGAAGGTTGAAGGAAGTGCAAATCTAGTGTCTTCAGAGATCAAAGGCTTCATATTAAGGTATTCCTTCGAACCTTCTCCAATTTTGGGTGTTGATTTATAGAGTTTGGGTTTTGTTATGGCCCTTTAGAAGAAGAATATGTAGAGTATTTAGTCCCCTCTCGAGTTTGTGTTTGGATCTGGACTCAAAGGGGTCTAGAGACTTCAACCTATGAAGCTTTATGAGTCTTTGTGGGGGTGATTGGACTTAGGTTGCCATTGTTGGGACTAAATCACCATTTGATGCCATTATGTCTCTCTCACACTCTAACTAACAAATGGGTCTAAAGGCTAAAGCACCACATGCAAGTGGGTTTTACAAAAGTTAAACATTTACAAAGTCATGAATGAATATGCAACCCCAACATTCTCCCCCTCAAAGTTAGGAATGATTGACCCACTTCAATTCTTCCAAAATATAGCACTACGCGGTTCGAGCCTCAAAGGTGACACATGTCGACACGAACTTCAATCTTCAATTCTTCCATGATTCTTCAATTTGGGCTCTAGGATGTGAGACCATACAATCCGAGCAGCAACGAATGATCAAGAGTATTCCAAACTCCAAATAATTACCCAAAGTTGCGCATAAAAACACACCCCAAAAATCTTCAATAATTCCAAACCCATTTCGAATACATGACTTCCGAACTTCTAATTGCATCATCTCGTAGGCTTCAAAACTTCAAGATCACTTCGGTCTTCAAATCCGCGTAATATGAAAAATTCAAGTTCGAATTTCCATATAAAACTTCTCCCCCTTTTTATAATCGAAATTTGATTATAAAACTCCAAGGAAAAAGAACGTGCTTTATTCGGAATTTTTCATGTCAAAACTCCCCCTTAACATGTGGCATAAACTTTGTGCTTCAATCCGGAAAACCCAAAAAATATTAATTTTTATTGTTGTTCACGGATTGCCTATGACAAAATTTCTCAAAAATGGGTAGAAATTGTCAATTTCAAAATTCGGCAGTGACCCGTTGCGCCAAAAATAGTCAAATATGCGAAACACACTCCCATTTGTGAAACTGGGTAGAATGTGTAAATTCACACAAACTGCATGGACCAGATTTGAAAATATTCCAATTTCGCAAAATTTTTACCCCAAATGCGAGACTGGGTAAAATTTATCATCTTGCGAAGACTGCAGGGATGCAAAATGAAAATTCTGCATTTTTGTCATTTTATAACCCCGTTTTGCGAAGTTGGACCATTTGTATTATTTCGTGAAAAGATCAGGGACCAAATGCGAACATATTTGTTTTCTTCTTCATTGAACGAGTGCTTCGCATATTCACTCTTCGCATGTGACTTCGCATTTTTAACCCTAATCAAGCAAATGCGAACTCATGTTTTGATCTCATATGCGAACCATATCACCATTTGCGAACATTCAATCCAGTTAATCAAATGCAAAATTAGTTTTGAAACCCAGATGCGAACTCAACTTTGAGTCACCGATATGTGAACCCAATTGATAATCAGAATAGATCCATAGATGCGAACTCGATTTTGATATTCACTCATATAGGAAAACCCAAACTCAATCATCTAATACCAGTGTCGACTCCAAAATCTTGAGACCCTTCGCAATATCAAAATCAAAATACCAATCGATATCCAAACCAACATACGACATCGCAATAACAAATCCAGACTCCAAGCTTGCGAAATTAGCTTACATACACTTCGACTTTTGAAATTGAACTGAATTGAACACGATCATCACTTTGTTCTTCATTATCACTTTCCAAACTCATGGATTCGCTTTTTCATTGAAACCAAAACACCAAAACATAAATCGACAACAACTACACTTCGACAGTCGACTCACCAAAATCAACAATTGCAAACGATTCAACCATTAGCAAATAAATGTTGTTCGATTCCAGATAACCCAGAACATCGACTTTGACTCACAGTAAGAACATTCGACCCCAAATAAATTCCAAGATCGAGTTCCAAAATCAACCAAGATCATAAGAACATGCATCGACACCATTAGCTCTAATCCAAGAAATTTCGAAATTAAACACCAAATTGAACATGATTTTGACATTCACAGTTGAAAAACAACTTATATCTTCCAATTTCTTCTTCCAATTCATTGAATCAACCCATTGAAGCCGAGTTTGACTTTTTATGGGGTTGACTTTTCTAAGTCAAAGATCAAGAAACACGAAATTGAAGTACCCAATACCAAATTTCAGATCAAAAACATATTTTATTACAATTTCTAAGCCTCTTTCATGAGTTCTTGACCAAAATCGATAAGATCAAAGAATTAATTTTCGATTATCCGACTGAGACTTGAACAAAAGCGATTTTAAAATCGAAGTGATAAAATCGATTTACAAAAATAACCCAACAATCAATTCCAATTGAAGTTAATATTTAAAGAAACGAAGATGAAGATACTACTAGAAAATAGCCCTTTCATGACGCGCAAACAATGACACTCGCTGATAGAGGAAGCGCATTTGTGAGTGCCCTAAAAAATATTGTCAATTTTGCAAAATTTAAAATATTTTGGACACGCATTTTTACGTGCTTTAAAATTAGTGTCTAAAAAAAAACACGGAGGGCGCCTATAATAAAATGCGCGTCGTCTACGACCGTCGTTTTATAAATTTTAATATAACGCGGGAGTTCCATCCGGGTAAAATGAAATCCCAAAAACTTAAGAACCCCGCCTTCCCTTTTTTTTTTTTTTTCCTCCTCCGCTTTAGTTTCCCTCTTTGTAATAGCTAGGGTTTTTTTAAAGAACTTGCCCCGGTAGGGAGGGGGTTCGAAACATGATTGGGAACAGTGGGTCAAGAAGCACCGGCAGGGAGCAGCGACCAAAATGAAATCGGAGCAGCAGCAGGTGGTGGTGATCGGAGATTCTCAACAAATGCAGTGGTGGTGATCGGTGGATTCCCTCCTCTCTAACAGTCTTAGACGAGATCCGGCGACTCCCAAGACTTCCCAGCGGTGTCACCGACAATTCTTCGCCGTAATTAAACCCCTTGTGTCGATGCTCCGTTCTCTATCACTGGAAGCCAACGAAGTTGCCCTGCTCGCCTTTCTTAACCTCTCTGTTATGGATGAAACGTATGTTTGTTTATATTTCTTTTTTACTTTGAAACTATGATCATGATGATGATGAGCTTCACTTTGTGTTCAATCGTTTTCTTTTCTTATCGTTGCATATTTTTTGGATGATTCAGAAATATTTGGAAAAAGAAAAAGGAATCAAAGCTTTTTTAAAAGTGTGTTTTGTGGTCTCTGTTTTATCGTTGATCTTTTTTTTTTCCAATTGGTTAACAGAAAAGAAAACAATTTGACTCAGTTAATTAAATTAGTGTTTGTTCTTATTGATAAAAAAAATCCATATATTGTTTCTATAAATTAAACAATATACACATGTTTTTATTGGAAGTGTTTAGTTTTATGAGTAGTTCTGTTCATGCTTAGATAAACAATGTTCTCTTGTTCATAAGATTCCCTACTAGGATATTTCATTGGTGGTTTTAAAATTCTTGGAAGAAGTTAAAATGAATTAGAATTTGAAAAGTTTTTGTGGACTTTTCAGAACAGAGAACATCAGCAGCAGCAGGGAACAGAGAACAACAGCATCAGGGGTATTTTTGGAACAGAAGCTGGGAGTTGATGTTTACCCAGTGTAGTTCCAGGTATAGAGATGAATACATGGGCTATAGGAGGAGAAGTCGCAACAGAAGCAGGGACAAATATGACTGTGAAAATGATAGTTCCGGGTATAGAGATGTTTACCTCTAACTTTGAACACATGATATTAAAATATATAATACTTGAATTTTTTTTGTTTGTCTGTGATATAGAAGCAACAAGCTGGTAGTAGTGGTACTAGTAATCAATCTCATATACCAAGTTCTCGGATTAACACACAGTCATACCAAACTGCTCCATCAAATCAGGTAAACCTTCTAGAGTCTTTTCTGTAGTTTTAATCATGAGAAATGTTACTTATTGTGTCATGTTAACTTTGTGATCTGGTAGTTCATTGGTCAATATGTTGTTAATGGACTAAGTGGAGTTGACAAAATGGTGTTGGATTATTTGCTACTTCCAGTCAATTTGTATGTTGTTTAGTTTGGTTTGGTTTATTTTAGTTTTATTATGTGAAATTCCAATTCTTTGTAAGTTGTTTGCATGTTTCAGATCAATTCATTACAATAGCTCTAAAACTTAATTTATTTCGGACTTTAGAGGAATCGGAGGTTTACAACAGTTAAGACATGTAGCTTAAAAATGGAAATGAAGAAAGTTTGTTTTAAAATCTTCCCTAGGCTGAGTTTCATCTGTTGGTTCAATAAGGAGTAATTGACCTCTTTCTTGGTTTGTCATAAGAGCTTTATAAGAAAAGTAGGCTTTTGGATAATTCGTGGAAGCTCTATTGGCATTCCTGACATCAGTTTGACAAGGAATGAACTTATGAACTATAATGTAATTGAGTTGCATTTTTTGGTTTATTACAGTCAACAGGTGCATATGTTTGAGCTATTTTATATTATTTTGGTGACAAACTTTGCTAAGCTTACTAAAAAAATTTCTTTTTTTGTTAACTCCAGAAAGTGGACATGGAACCATGCCCGAAGGTGCACTCATTTCAGCTAAGGAAAGAGTATCCTTTTTCCCACCCTTATGATATTTTACTGACTTTTATGTTGATTATGGTCTTTCTTTAGACGAAATTGCTATACAATTTGGCCTTTCTTTAGACAAGATTCGGTAATCCTCTGTTTCTTTTATATGTGTAATGATGACGATTAAAGAATATAAATTTGATGGTTTTGAAATTTTAACAGGGAGGCGATTGAAGGGATGGTAATTGAGGGGCTGATTTACTCATCGATTGATGAAAATCACTTCAAGTCCACTGGCAATATGTGATTCCGATTCCGGGACTGTTTTCAAGTATGGAATAGGTTGATAGTTTTGGTTCCTAACGTTTCCGTGTGTTTCTTGTTTGCTCTTTTTGAACCATGATGCTAGTTAAACTTAGTTTATCTGGTTTTGCTTTTACCAGTAAGATACTTGCTTTCAAGAGTTCACTTTTATTATCCTCAAATGATCCACCCTTTTGTTGGCCTTTGGAGAGTAAATAGTTGATGATATATATGTAATTCTAAAGATGAATCTCTATATGTTTATCGTGTTTTAGACGTTTAATGTCAATTAATACTTAATGATCTATCATTTTGAGAATTGGTCGGCTGGGGATTAATTGACATCTCTCAGCTATGAAGTCGCTGACAATCTCTGTGAAATTAAAGGGTAATACTGTAATTATTGAATTATCTCTTGTTCTTTTCATAATCAGTTGTTTTTTGTTTTGTGTAGCTGTTGTTGGGGGACTACCATCATATGCTTCATGGATGGCTCTCTCGGTAACAAGAATTAGTTAGAAACAAGTGAGTTGCTAGAAGAACTTATACTTCTCATTTCATTTTCATATCGATAATCTGTGGATGAATTGTGTAAATATAAATATAAAACATAATAAAGTTGAATTTCTTCACATTTTGATTGGAATTTTTACAAGTTTAGATGTGTACTATATTTAGAGGGAGCTTGGAAAATCATCTTTTCAGAAGTAAGTTTTCGCCATTTTTTTTTCCCATTTGGGAACTTTTCGAAATTGTGCACGTATTTTACCAGCTACTCTTCACCATGGAAATTTTCCAATTTTGTTGTTTGTAACTATATGCATGTTGTTGCTTGTCCATGTGCATTGGGTTTAGCAACACCAACTGCTGTGCTGGTAAACCCATTTTTCCAATATATTTCCTTTCTTTTTAAAAAAAATCGTTTAGCAAAAGCAAAAGAGTTGTTTTTAGTTTATTTGTTACTGATAGGCTGTTGCAGAGGGAAGAGCTATATACAATAACAAAAAGTAGTTCATTAGATTGGTGGTTGGGGATTAATTTGTATTCCTTAGGTATGGATGTCAAAAAAATTATCTTAACATTATCCTAACATTTATTCTTATTACAATTTAAAAAAATATTGAATCTATGTTGTTTTTGTTGGTAGGTTGATAGAGAATTGCATCCATGGATTGCTAAAGATGATGATGTTGGTTGTTAGGTTGAGAGAGAATTGCAGCCATGGATTTCAACTGTATGTGTCTCATGTGAAGCCCGCTTTTGTTAGAACTATTAATCTCAGGGATTTCAAGTTTTTCATATTTCTTGTATGTAATTAGTTTGTAAATTTTTGTTACTTCTATTGCTTTGTTTTATCTTTCCATTGAACGATTATTTGTATGACATTAAATTTTATGTAATGGATTGTATTTTTTGTATATGATATTTTATTTTATTTTATGACACATGAAATGCAAATTTAATTTAAAAATTAGTAAATTTATAAATAATTTAAAAAAAAACAATTACGATACGCACAAATGTGTGTCATCTTCATTTATGAAATGGCCTTTCTTTACAGCAGCTTTAATGATACGCATTGCGTGTCGTAAATGCGCGTCGTCTCTCGTTATGACAGGGCCTTCCGTGACGCGCATTTGTGCGTCGTCTAAGCGTTTTACGACGCGCAATGAGCATCGTAAAAGGCCTTTTTTCTAGTATATATGATCAATTGCAGACGATTAAGAATCCAGAACTGAATCGTGTGAGTTCAAAGGTACAACTATTTGATGCGTGCAAACTAGATCTGGAATGAGACTAATTTGTCATACGATGTAAACGAATTTTGATCAAATAAGAATTTTGAATGGGCTCAAGATTTCAACTCATATCAAATGAACAGTAATGGATCAAATATTGGGTTACGAATCAACAATTAATGAATTATCACTGATTCGGGCTTCAAAGTGTATAGATGAACAATAACGAATTTAACTTTTGTTTTTGTTTGAATTTGATCTAAACAAAAATTGATTGGATCAACAATGAGGTTTGAAACGAATCAGATCCAATGAATCAAAACGATCAAAAATCAAGAACGTAACGCACGAATCAAAAATTACGAGAGATCATAGACAAAGACTCACCAAAATTGATCAAATTGCGACAAAAATTGCCTAACCAAGAATCGTTCTTCAAAAGTCACGTTGATCATGAAAACCAAGCTTTGATCCCAATTGTACATTGCAGTAGACAAACTTCCATCATATTTTCCTTTTGTATACGAAACTCTAGTCGGTTTTGAGACTGAAGGATTTGGAAAATTTGGTTGCTTTGGTGAAAATTTCACTTTTGCTTGAGTTGAATTTTTGAAAGTTGATAAAGTATTCGTGAATTTGCCAACATTTTGAAACTTTTGATTATTTACAAATTTTTGCAAAGTCTCAAATTTGCGATTGTTGTCATATTTGCGAACATATGAAATTTTATCAACAGAGTTTATTGGTTTGTGAAAACTTGTATTTATTCGTTTATTTTTGCTTTGAAATTTTGATGATGGTGTTTTTGAAATTTATTCTTTTTCAACTTTTGGTTTGTCATTAGACATAACTTGCCAAAAGATTGCTTTTCTTGCTTTTCTTTTTGAAACATTATTTTCTAGAATAATTTTCAACCATCAATTTGAATTAATGAGAATTTAATTTCATTTCAGCCTTTGATTTTTCAACTTTTTCAAAAACTTTGTTTGCTTTTGCACCTTTAATCACCCATTTTTGTGATGATTTTTGTTTTTAAAACACATAAGGATTTTGAGTTAAATTGTTTTCTTCTGTGTTTTGATTTGCAAAAAAACCTTCAGTAGTTGATCTTTGATTATCTTTTTCAATCATTTTGTTGAATTTAGGATGAATTTTCTCAACATTCCCAGTAGTGACAAAAACTTGATTTGGAAAAATGGTGTTATTGGTGCATACAAAATTTGGATATACCACAGTGTTGGTTTCCAAATAATGTGCACCTTTGTCATTTAAAATTTTATCAAATTCTTTTGTATTTTCAAACACTTGATCAACTACAACTCTTGGAGGTTTTTCATGTAAATCTTTCACATCTTCTTTGTTTTCATCAATGTCATAAGATTTCCAGCTTTCAACTTCCACATTATCAAAATTACAATGTTGCGAAATAGAGTGGTTTTCAGTTTCATCCACTACTATCGAATCAACTAAAATTTCTTTACCTTTGATATTAGATGTGATATTAATGATTGACAATTTAGAACAATCAACCTCTTCTTCCTCTTCAATTTCACTGATCTCACTCACATTGTTTGAATTGTCATTAACATCGGCATAATTGAGTTGAGAATCAAGATTCGAGGTTTCGGTTTTCTTTAAGATTTTCACTTGTTCACTCTTTGTCAAACTTTCATTGACAATGTTAACCAACTCATCAGCATTCAAGTATTCATCAATTTTGACAATACCATATGCGTATCTATCATCAGGTATTTTATCAAAATGAGCAATTGTGCTTTCGCAATCAAAAGAAACAACATCAACTTTTTCACGTTCATATTCAAGAAAAGGTAAAAGTTTCCTATGTTGTGCTTTGCTAATGTCATAAGAATGATGTAAAGCAGTTAATTTTCCATACATTCGTTTAGCAGAATTACAGTATATGTTCCTTTGTGCTAGCAACAACCTAACATCGTTTGTAGGATTATCCCTATCACAATTTACATTTTTGATCTGCATTTCAAGTTTTTCTACTCTGCTCCTTTTTATTTCTAATTCCTTTCGTGTCTCACCTAGTTGCTTATTCAAATTTTGAGCTTCAGTACTAGCAGACACAATAACAGAATCAAAATAAGCCACGGTATCATCAAATGAAGTGATTTCAGCATCATAAGCAGATAAAGGAATATTAAAAGATTCAAGTATAGCACGTACCTTGGTGGTCATGGGTGATTTGTCTTTGGATTTGGATACGAAACACCTTCCTGAAATATCTTCTTTGCAATCTTCAAAACTTGCGAACATAGCCCCATGTGTGGGATGCCTCATTTCTTCGTCATCAGACCCTGAATACCAGATCTGATACGTTCCACTCTTTTCCGCATCAGACTCACCCTTTGCAACCAGTGACATTCCTTTCGCTTTCGCACGCACTTCTTTGATTTTTTCTAAATAGTAAGATTCATCTTTAACTTTTTCCTTCTTCTCTTCTTTCTTTCGCAACATGCAATCGGCTGAGAAGTGATTCGCACCATTGCAGTAGTGACAATAAATTCCTGAGTCACCTTTCAGCTTCTTCACTTCTTTTTCATCTTTTTGTTTCTCATCAGCTTTCTCCATTTTCTTCTTCTCCTCACCTCCAACTTTAGCAGCTCCACTCTTTGCATCATTTGCCTTTCCTTTTGGATTAAAAGGCTTTTTGAAAAAAATTCTTAACTCTGTTGTTTGAGTAGAATGCTACAGCTTCATCATCAGAGTTCATCAAAAATCCTTCATTATCTGAACCATCTTTTTCATTAACTTTAATTTCTGATACCTTTGAAACAAGAGCCAAAGGACCTCCAGTACTCTGTTTTGATTCTTCATACATTTCTGAGACTTCATTTTCGTGTGTTTTCATCTGATTGTAGAGATCATTCAGGCTAGTTGTGTCAAAGCTTTGTTGATTCTTTATCATCATACTCACACTTCGCTATTCCTTGCGAAGGCCCATGATGAATGTTAAATTGAACTCCATGAGAGACCTAGTGATTCCATACCTATTGCAGCGATACATAAGCTCATTCAGACGATCATAGTAATTTTCAAGAGTTTCAGCATCCTTTTGTCTGAATTCCTCCAGTTCAACTAGACATTGCTTCACAGAGTTGATCTTCGTCTTTTCTCTACCTTGATACTTCTCTTTTAGAGTGTTCCATATCTCTTTGGCTATTTTACAACTACGAATGTAATTGTAAACCACAGGAGGTAAAGCACCTCTTAGTTCCCTCATGCACCTCTTTTCATTCTTTTTCAGACGGTTTAGTTGTTCAGCAACATCAACAGAAGTAGTAGACGATCCAATTGATTGAACATTAGCAGGAGCTTGAACTGTTCCATTGATACAATTCAAAAGTTCTTCATCAATTCCATTTAAGTAATCCTCCATTCTGTCAACCCATTGATCATAGTATTCTGGGATTAACATTGGAATTTTGGTTGAAGAACCAAGCAAATGAGAGAAAGAAGTCATTGTATTCATGTTGAAGTTCGCCATTGATGAACACATAAATTTTCAGAAACCTTGAAAAACTTGATGAATTTGAGAATTGATCAACTAAAATGATCACAAATCGCTAATCGATTACTCGACTAAACAATTCAAAGACAGAATCAATTCAAAACTGAAAATCAAATATGATTTTCAAAATCAAAATGCACGGAATATTTTGAGTAAAGTTGCTACTCAAAAAGCAAAATGATTCTAACACGAAAATCAGATCGATGCAGTTTGAATCCTGCTCTAATACCAATTGAAGAGAATTGTTATCGATATTATGAAAGCAATTATGATTTGAGTGATTGAAAAGTAAGAACACGAAGTAAATATTAATCAGATCTTATATTGATAAAGACTGATTACAAGCATAAGTAGAAAGGATATTTGAGTTTCCAAAAGTTATTCTCTACTTCTATCCTCAGTCCATATTTATAGGAAACCTGAGTGTACAAAAAGTATACTAAGTCTATTACAATAAGCTTCGCATAAAAATGACTTAGTAAAATAACTAAAAATGCAAAAACTAAACAAACACTCAATTCGACTTTTATAATTTAACATCTAAAATTATGTATATATATAAGCATCAAGTTTTGAGCTTTACGTGATTATATTACTTTGGAAGGACAGATCTACGGATTTAAGGAACAGATCTGACCTCAGGAGATCAATAGAACTTGTGCATGGCATGTACTCGCCGAGTTATTCTTGGGACTCGACGAGTTGAGTCGGGGTAGCCCCACGATTCTTACCTGGGGACTCGTCGAGTAAAGGGAAGGACTCGACGTGTTAAATGGGACTAAAGAGTTAAGTGGACACAGGCGGACTCGCCGAGTCGGGTCAAAGTTTGACCGTTGACTTTGGTTGACTTTTAGGGTTTGGTCAACAACGAGGGCCTTTGAGCCAAAGTAGGGGTAAAATGGTATTTCACCCTTCTGAGGGAGCTTAGAGAAAGTAGAGTCTAGTTCTAGAAGTTATATTTATGAGAATATTACTTTATGTGTTTAGGCGGAAGCTAGATCGTATTTCTACCAAGTCAGTGATTTACCGAGATATCAGAGGTGAGTTTTCTCACTATACTGTACCTGGAAGGGTACCTATGTGTGACCGGAAGGTCTGATCGCTATAAGATATATGCATTGTATGAGATTAGTTACCCGTTTTGTATGTGCTATGTATGATATGATTGTTATGGGTCGGAAGGCATTATGTTATGGGCCGGAAGGCATTATGATGTAGACCGGAAGGTCAGGGAGTTTTGGACCGGAAGGTCGACATGGGTAGGACCGGAAGGTTTACCGGGTTGGGACGGAAGTCCCCTGTGACACATGGACCGGAAGGTCATGGCCTGGAAAGGCGTATGTGTGTAAGTGGTATATTGGGGAACTCACTAAGCATTTATGCTTACAGTTATTATGTTATGTGTTTCACGTACTAGCGAGGACCGTGGGAAGGCGCCGACATGATCTGTACACACTGACGGAAGATTTATTTTATGATCTTGGGGTGTATTTTTATTATGATGACATTTGCTAAACATGAAATTTGAGCATATTGAATGATGGGTTATGTTGTTTGAAAAATGAAAAATTGTTTTGAAAATTCACGTTGTTACAAGTTGGTATCAGAGCCTTGGTTTGAGGGATTTGGGTGCACCTTCGGGCGTAACTGAACTCAAACAGAGGATTTAAGAAAAAATTTCCAATAATAAAAGCATTAAATTGTACAAGAGGTTTTGAAAGAAGGAGCAGTGTGTACGGTCAGCCAGCGCCCGAACGGTAAAATCCCCAAAATACCCTTACAATATGTGTTATGAGATATGCTATGATATGTTATGCATGCTAGCATAGACTAGGTATTCATATTAGGACTAGAGTGGCCTGATTTGTGATGCCTTAGTCTAGGAGAATCCTACTGCTATGAGATGCCTTGAGAGCGAGTAGGTAGCCAATGCATAGCGAGAATAGAGTACTTGCGTTCCTTTGGGTATTGGAGGTCGAGTAGGGTTGCGTTATCGAGTGCGAGTATGCTCGATCAAGTCTCTGATATTTTTATGATGTATTTCAGAGAGGCATCATGGTTGGGACACGCCACAGACCTGAGGCGAGCGGTGTGAGTGACGAGGAGCTTCGTCAGATGACCCACGATGAGGTGGCTGCGGCGATCAGGGTCGAGATTCCGGAGATGTTTGGGTCTATCAAGACCACATTGTTGGAGACTTTTGATGAGCGGTACGCCGCAGTGACTGAGGCCGTAGTCGCTGCAGCTACAGCAGTTGTGGCTGCTCAGGGGGTTACTCGTTGTTGTTCCGGGAGTTCAGCAACACGAAGCCACCCGAGTTTGATGGGACGCAGGATCCGATCGCTGCGATGAGATGGATTGCTGACATTGAGGGATACTTCTATACGTGTTCATGTCCAGAGCATCTGAGGGTACGGTTCGTTTGAACCAGGTTCGGTTAGGAGCGAAGGATTGGTGGAAGTTTGTGACAACGAACTTCACGCTTGCAGAGATTTCAGCAGTGACTTAGGAGAGGTTCATCACCATGTTCAGAGACGAGTATGTTCCACCGGTAGAGAGGGAACGACTGATTTAGGAGTTCTTGACCCTCAAGTAGGGTAATGATTCGGTTACTCTGGTCACTCGGAAGTTTCCTGAGAGGGCGATGTTCTGCCCTGAGCAGGTGTCTTCTGAGCAGGCACGAATGAGCCAGTATTTGGGTATTCTGAGGAGGGACATTCGGGAGTTCATGTCGAACTCGACGTACCAAACATTTGTTGAGCTCTAGGTAAATTCCCGGAAGAGGGAGATTGAGTTGGAGACTCAGGCCATGGAGGAGGCCGAGTCTCAGAGGATGGATCGGCAGCCGGCCCAGTCTCAGCCGGTAGCCAAGCGGACCAAGTCCACCGATTAGAGGACGGGAGGCCAGAAGGGCCGCACTGGCGGGAAGTGCGAAAAGGGTCATGAGGGGGCCTGTCGATCATGTGCTTGCTACAAATATGGAAAGGAGGGGCATATCGCCAGGGATTGCCCCAAGGGATTTATGGTTTGCTTCCATTGCAACCAGACCGGCCATCGGATGGCCAAGTGTCCTCAGCTACACCAGGGATCAACACAGGGATCTGCGCCTGCTGCTAGGGTTACCGAGATTCGACCGGAGAAGGCTGAGGCTCCGAAGGCTCGTGGGAGAGCTTTTCAGTTGACTGTGGAGGAGGTCCTTGTGGTGCCCGTTGTAGTGGCTGGTATGTATTCTTTCATGTATTTACTTTCATGTTGAGATATTGTGCTTATATTATGATATGCGTAGGTACTTTTCTCATGAATTCTATACCTTCCTTGGTATTATTTGACTTGGGTGCGAGTCGGTCTTTTGTATCTTTGGCTTTTAGTCAGCACATCAGTATTAGTCGGGAGGTGATGAGTCGACCCCTGAGGGTTTCCATAGTTGATGAGAAAGCGGTATATGCCACCAAGGTGATTCAAGGATGTGTGCTCGAGATTTTTGGCGTCAAGTTCCCGATTGATCTAGTTCCTATCGCGATGGAAGATGTCTGTGTCATCTTGGGCATGGACTGGTTGAGCAAGTTTGGAGCGGTTATTGACTACGAGAGGTAGCTAGTGACCATACGAGATCCTAGTCGGGGAGTTCTTACCGTGTACGACAAGGGTACGCGTCCTGGGTCGGCGTTTTGTTCAGCTACCAAGGCGAGGCAGAGTTTGCAGCAAGGCTGCCATGGGTTTGTAGCTTATGTGATGGACACACGAGTGGCCGCGGGGAGGCCAAGTTCGATTGACGACGTCCCGATAGTGTGCGACTTTCCGGATGTTTTCCCCGAGGAACTGTCGGGCGTGCCTCCGGAAAGACAAGTGGAGTTCCGTATCGATTTGGTTCCGGGAGCAACACCTATTGCCAAGGTGCCTTATCGCCTTGCGCTGCCAGAGTTATCCTCGCAGCTTCAGGGGCTGTTGGGGAAGGGGTTTATTCGACCGAGTAGCTTACCTTGGGGAGCACCGATCCTTTTTGTCAAGAAAAAGGATGGTTCACACCGGATGTGTATTAATTACCGGGAGTTGAACAAGTTGACGGTCAAGAACCGGTATCCATTGCTAAGGATCGATGGTTCACACCGGATGTCTATCCGTCGCATTGGGCGTGCACCCCATGGTTGTGTCTGAGGTCACGAGGTGAACATATGTAGTTCATGTGGTGAGCCTAGCTCACGAGGTGAATAGATGATGGATGTCTTCTCGGGCAAGTGGCCATGACGAACTCAATGATGTATCGAGCTCACGAGGTGAATATTAGAAACTCACGAGGAAATTCACCCTATAAATAGAAATCGAGGTTCAGCCGATTTTGGTTGCTCCTTCTCATCTCTCCCACTTCCGATACTCACTCTAAGCCCTATTTTAACCCCCCCCCCCGAAGCCCCGGTATCATCCCGAGACCCGAAGCAAGTCACGAAGCCCGAAGATCCCTAGAAGAAAAGAGTTTTCGAGCCGAAGCTCTGCCTGTGAGAAGCCTGGTGTGTGAAGATCTTCCAGATCTATCGAAGAATACTACTTTTACAAGCCATAGTGCTGTCCGATCATCTTCTAATCAAGTGAGTGTATAGTCCCTTTCATAAACACGATAATAATACAACTATTGTTTGAATGTATTAAGTATATTGTTGTTTATATGTGTGAGTGTGTAGTTACTTTATTTTACCGCATAGATATGAAGTATTTGCTATGAAATACGTGCTATGTTTTTATACATTGTTTTTTTTACCTGAGATGGTTGTTGAATGAATGTTTTATATAGGTTTGTATATGTTTTAAACTATATATGAAATTTATATCTACAAATATGTTGGGTAGGACATGGGTAGATGAAATAGTTGGCGTGTGATGAAATAATGTGATAAGAGATAGGTGAGGATATAATGGTGATGATAATTAGGTGATGATAGATAGGTAATGAATTACGAGTCCAGGCGATGTTGTGGCTATGTATTCATGCGATGATAGTCTAACCCTTATTATGAATTACGAGTCCAGGCGATGTTGTGGCTACAAATTCATGCAATGATAGTCTAAACCTTATTATGAATTACTAGTCCAGGCGATGTTGTGGCTACGTATTCATGCATTGATAGTCTAACCCTTATTATGAATTAAGAGTCCAGGCGATGTTGTGGCTACGTATTAATGCGATGATAGTCTAACCCTTATTATGAATTATGAGTCCAGGCGATGTTGTGGCTACGTATTCATGTGATGATAGTCTAACCTTTATCATGATTTACGAGTCCAGGCGATGTTGTGGCTACGTAATCATGAGATGATACCCTAACCCTTACTAGACACATATTGAGGGAGTGATCCCCGAATTAGTATTATCTACGCGATGTAGGTGATGATCCTTAGGAAAAGTTCTTAGGAACAAACATATAAGGAAATAAGATGTAAGGAGATGAGAGGTAAATATGAGATAGGAGATGACGCTTAGGATAATATCTTTAGGGAAGATTAAACGAAGATAATGGGGATGGGTAATTGGGTTGATTGTTTGATGATTAAATATAATAAATATATTATTGTGGGTTGAAAACCCTATATGCTCACCAGGATCCCAAGCCTGACCCACTCAGTTTTCTTTGCATTACAGGTAATGGCATAAGAGTATAAGTTGGTGGACTTGACGATAGATTTTGGATTATATATCAGTAGTTATAAATAACTGTTGTAAGGTCTATTTTATACTATTTATGCTTTTGGTCTGTATCGGAACATGACATCCTGAGATTTTGTTATTTAATTAAAATACATTTCTTTAAAGAAATGCTTTGATAAATTCTTATCATATTTTGTTTTAGGAACAAATTCCGCAACTGTTTTCTTTAAAAGATTACTCTGATTTTGAAACAATGAATAAACAAATCGGTCTTTTCTAGGAGTTAAATTGGGGATGTCATAATTGGTATCAGAGCATTAGTTTAAGCGAACTAGGAATTTGTAGGATTTCTAGACTTAAAATTAGAATGCTAAGCGATGATTGTGAGATGAGTGTCTACCAAATTTTATGACATGAGAACTAGTATATTTTAGGAAAGTTTCCTAAAATGCTTTTATGTGCTAAATGTTATATGTTTGCCAGATATTATATTATTTGTTCGGATCTATGGTCTGTTGCCAACCTGGTATGGAAACCTTATGTGTTTAGGGTGCTAACAGTACGACTTCGGTATTAGAACCAGCATGTAAACGTTTTAGAGTGATAAGGAGATTTATACGTCTATCGTAAATAAAGCTTTCTTATCTTAAATTCTCGCCCAGTACACCGAACGTCTGCTTGGGTGTACAAAATGTTATGGTGAAGTGTCACTGATGTGTGTAAAACCAACTAGTTTTAATCCTACTAACTTAAACACAAAGACAAACACACGAAAGGCAGTGTACCTATCGATTAGCAGTTTAGTTCAGGTAAGTAGGGTATCGAACACAGGGAACGGTAAACAATTAAAATAGATGCTAATATTATCTAAATAAAACAAGTAATAGAAAGGGGGTTTTCTCTAGTTTTGCAAGACTAGAAATTTAAACAATTAACTAAAACTTAAACTAAGAAACTAAGAGCTAAGCAAATAAAAATCAACTAAATTCAATAATAAAGAGGACTTCTGTTTAGGTTCGACTCATTTGTTCCCATGGATTATTTCGATGTATCGGATTAATTCTTCATTAGCTACCGACTAAGATGATTAGTTCCACTTTCGCTATTACTAAGTCTTAGGAAACAAATTAACACAAGCAGTGGCCAGTTGTCTAAATTAACGAATTTCCTAGTTATTGATTTGGGTTAAATAAGACTTGTAATGGTTAATTAAATTGGCCCTTCAATTAACCTCTTGTTGATGGTGTATCACACAAGCTCACACATTAACTTACCTATCTTCAAGTTAATTCTAGTTTCACATTCGTTATTCCTAGACATACAACTATGTGGTCACGTAAATCATATGAAATTAGCAACTAAGAGATGTTCATACAACTTAATTACTGATTTATTAATAGAAGAATAGTTATTGTTAACACATAAGGTTCTTTAACAAGCTTAATAAAACATAATCACCAATTAAAATTAATCCTAATAAAATAATCAATCCATGTTCACAAATTCATCTACCTAAACAGAAGTTATGAGTTTTTAGCTCATGATTACAGCAGAAACAAGCTCAAAAACGAAGTCAATTGGTAAAAACATAGTTCAAACAAGATATTAGGTAAGAGTAAACTTGATTTTGACTTGATTCTCCTTAAAATTGAATGTAGGGTTGATTCCTTTGCTTCCCACGCTCCAACAGCACCTTTAGTCGACAATTGGCCTCCAAGGGTTCATCTATCTCCTAGGGTATCGATATGAAAGTCCCTTTATATAGATTTTCACAAAACAGGGGCTACTCGGCGAGTCCAGTGACCTACTCGGCGAGTACGTCACTTAAAACCCGTGTACGGCAAGTCTGCGCATCCAGAATCGCGAAACTTCAGACCAACTCGGCGAGTAATCGACCCTACTCGCCGAGTACGTTTGGAATCAGCATTTTCTCAAAACACGAAAGTCATCCGAAATTGTGTCTAGTTTTCAGAACATTTTGAATCTCATCAATCGGAGTTACGGTTCATGAGATATGGCTAAAACACTGACGAGGGGTCAAGCTGTCCAACAACGTCCTTCTTTCTTCAAAATCCATGATCCAAGCGTCCAATCGCTAGTTCCGCTTCATTTTCCTTTCGAGCATGTATTTGTTGCTGAAAATGAAATATTTAATCTAATTAAGCACCTTTTGTTCATTAAATGAGACAAAAACAACATAACGTATTAAGATAATGCATGAATTTTATAAATAAATATGCCCATATCAGTCACACCCCCGAACCAGGCGGCGGAAACGTCCGGGGGCTATTGTGACTCAATTGAATACCATCACAGTGAATATACATGAAACATAACATCATACATCACCAAGCATTGGAATAATACAACTGGTAGCGTTTACATCCGTTACATTGTTTCAAAATATTACATTCCAAAATACATTGTTCATTGTTACTTAAACAACCGCAAAACAATCATAGAGTACAGTCCTTTCTTCACTTATCTGTTACCTGAGAATACAAGTATTTTGAAAAACGTCAACATATGAAATGTTGGTGAGTTCATAAGTAATGTTTGAAATCCAATGTTTGTAATGTTTTGAAAAACCACCAGAAAATCCGATATTTTCTGAAAATAGAATAACGTAAAAATATGTGAAGATCCATGAGTATGCTTGTTTGAATTCTATAGATGTAAGCGTAAGAGTTGTGAAATTCGACATGTAGTTCATAAGTGTACTAGTTGAAAACCCTAGGAAAACCCGACGTTTTCCTATCACTTTGCTTTAGTTAGTTTGTGTGTTGTTATTTCGTTACGTTAGAGGTGTTCGTTGAGCTCCGGAGGCATTGAGTATACAGAGGGTGGTGAATTGTTGTAACGTACATTAATGAAAACGTCCAGTTGTCAACCGTACTAGCGATCCCTTAGGCGTCACTCGCACTTATTCACACAACTCAATCCTCCCGGACTTGTGTAGTCCCACGACCGAGGAGAAAAAGTGAAGGTGCGAAACCCTCGGTATTTCCCTACGTCGTTCAAGACCATTGCAATTGCGAAGGGCCCGAAACCCATCCAGCAATCGTGAGTTCCCGACTTTACTAGCGGCGCCGAAGAACCCTTGGGGACCAGCAGCACGTTTGCCATTGAAAGTCCTTTTACACGCGGTCGAGTCGTATTAGACCTAACTACATGTAAGCAAGTATCCTTTGGGCCTAAAGATCATGTCATCGGGCTAGCTAGGCTCAACAAGCATGATTTGCAACTTTTGGGCCTAAGGAGTGTACGTCGACGTATTGAGTAATTCCACGAGAGTATAGAGTTCCGAGAGTTCCATATGTGTATTGAGCGTTGTAGTGTTAGTAGTTTTGGATTTGTTATTGATTCGAGACCGAATCAATTCGTTTGATAACGATTGTTGGTGATATTGTGTATTGTAATTCATCGAGAGTCGTAGTGTCAGTCTTTGTTCACAACGAGTGTATTGAATTATATTGAATTGGAAAATTTTTGCAACTTTGGTGCTTTTTAAATTTGAAAAGCATTTTAAACCTTTGAAAAGTACTTGTAACACTAGTAGTCCACTGTTTTACAGAAAAACACAGTTTTGGCCCTCCAAAACAGAAAATTTCGCATAATGGGCCCTATTGGGCCGAAATTATCATTTTTAGCCCATTAAGCTTGAAATTTATGTTTTTAATCCTCCAAATAGTATATTTTCAGAAAACACATTATGGAAACTGTTTTGACTCATCTCACCCATCAGATTTCGAAATATTTCATTTTAGGCCCTTCAACTTTGTATTTTTAACATTTTATGTCAAAAAAATGAGTTTTTAGCCCAAAATAAGTGTTGTCAAGCCATTTGGCTATTTTTCTTGGTATACTTTGCATGTAGTAGTATATTTCATGCTAGTATAAAATATATCTCGGTTTTTGGCAATTCATAACTAGATCTAGCATCATAATCATACAAAACATACATATAAGCATAGAAATCATCCAAAACATACACATAATGATGGATCTACACCTTTGCTTGTATTCTCCCCCACAAAAACTTATAAAAACCGAAAATAAGGGGGTATGAAGCTCACCTTGGGTGTGGTTTCGGTTTTGGAGAAAAGATGGAAGAAAAATGAGGTGATTTTCGGCCTTAGCACCCTTTGATGAAGATCTCGGCCTTGAGGTGGTTCTAGGATGCAAGATCGTGATTTCTTATGAGTTAAGAGGAGATGTTTGATAGATCAAAGAATCTAGGTCATAGTTCTAAGTATAACCTTACCTTGGATGGTGATTTTTTTGTGGAAAACCTCCTTTGAATGCCCTTGAATCTTCGAAATTTAGTGAAGAGAGTGGAGGTGTTTTTGGAGAGTGTTGATATGTGAAAGGTGATGAAAATGTGTGTGTGTGTGTTGGAATCGGCCGAGACAAGAAGAAAGAGGAGAGAAAGAGTTGAGTTGACATACATAGATGCATGTTGGTCCATGCATGGAAATATGTGGGACATAAGTGAGGTGGCATGAAGAAGTCAACCCCCTTTCTTCTTGGATTTGGGCCTTGGGCCGAGAATTTGGAAAGGAAAAAGGTTTTTGGGCTTTATTGCCCCTAAGCCCATATAGATGTTAAGTTGGATGGTTTTTAGTCCCAAAAGAAATATAATATGATTTTTACACTTTGTTGGGCTAGTTTAGGTTAATCATGGTTCATAATTTTGAATTTATTTCATTCTAGGCCCAATATGGCCCAAAATGTTGAAATAAATAGATGTGGGTCCAATTAGAGCCCATTTGAAGGTTATAATCCCATGATAGTCAAATTGGAGGCTTATTGGCCCAATGAGTCCAATAAGGAAGTCCTAGTCCAAAACGGACCTAACCAGAACTTCTAGGGTTTCCAATTGCTTGTTGACCATTTGTAGCACTTGCATGATGTATTTGATTGAAGTTTTTGATGTCATTAAATAAGCATCACACATGCTTTTAAGTTTTTGATTCAACCTTTACTTGCATGTAGTGATTACAAGACACAAAATTTCTAGTTGTGACATGAAGACTCGTAGAGAATTGAGTAAATAGAGGAAATGAAAGGCTTATGATAGTGAATGACACCTATCGGAAGATATCGTAAGAGTCGTATCTTGCTTTTAGAATATGTCTGATAAAATAACGAAACGTTTAGAGGAATACGGTACATCTGAAGTACACCTTCGATTGGCAGGATGGTGGAACGATTGGTGTAATTCTTGAAGTTGTCTCATCGTCTGGAATTTCCATCACCAATCGAGTTGAAGTAGAATTGATGATTGAAGATACGCATGGAAGGAGTCCTAGTAGAGTCTAGGAATTTTTTTATGATAAATTGGACACATTCGTATGTGTTAAATTGTTTGGTGATTTTAGGACTTGGGGACTGCGAGACAATACTTGGGATGAGTATGAGTAGGTGTGAATAGTAGTAGAGATCTGTATTACTAGAAGCACAAGACCCACGCTTGGATCAGGGAAAGTCACAAGGTTACCAAGAAACTTGTAATTGAGTTCGTTTTTATTTAAGTACGTCGTTACCATTGTTTTGGTATTGACTAAAAAGATGATTGATATTCTTACCCTATCGGTCATATCAAATTGAGTCCGACTACGATGAGTTTGTTACGTGGTTCATAGAATACTAGAAGCACAAGACTCACGCTTGGATCAGGGAAAGTCACAAGGTTACCAAGAAGCTTGTAATTGAGTTCATTTTTATTCAAGTATGTCATTACCATTGTTTTGGTAATGACTAAAAAGATGATTGATATTCTAACCCTATCGGTCATATCAAATTGAGTCCGACTACGATGAGTTTGTTACGTGGTTCATAGAACCAAGTTCGAGGTAGCATTTGACTCAGATCAGAAGATTGAAATCAATGCGATCGATAGCATCATGCTCGTTGTTAAGGAAGCTTGTAGCTAGAAATACTACATGCAAAAATGTGATTATATCACATTATAATATGAAGGAAGGTATATTCCATTCTGGAATTTGACTCTATGAGACTTGAGTCTAAGCATTGCATCATACGATGAGAGGTTATTAGAACATGACCCATCGGTCTGTTACAATAGATAAGGGAAAGTAATTATCCTAATAAGAAGAAGGAGTGCTTAATAAGTATTTATTTTTCAACTCGTAGGTTGCGATTGAAAGTCCAACATAGTACGGAGAACAGATGCAAGATTGAGCATAACCTGCGGTTAAGAAGTCCAAGAGTTAGATACTCATTCGAAGAAACATAAAAGTTATGATTAATACCTAGAATGAAAAAAATAACATATGGAATCATTATACAAGCCTTATTTCGTTGATGATTTCGAGACGTGATCATCCTAAGGGGGAGATAATTGTAACGTCCGTAGATCCGAGCTAATCAATTTAGAGACGATAAGCATCAAAAATTAATTTTTGATAGAATAGTTTTTAGAATGAATAATCATAACCAAGTTGTAGTAGATGTCACAAGGTTTCTGTGCATATAAAGAACGCCGCAATCCGAGTTATAACAAAGAAATTATGACATGTCGAAGTTTCGCGACAGAACCGTCACGACACAACGCGACGTAAATAGTGAATTTACGTTAGAGTGATATTTGGCCTTAGCAATCTAAATGAAGGCCGTAGAATACATTAAACCGAGAGCATGTATGAAAAGAGCACCCAAATCTGACTTCGTATGAGGAAGTTATGATTTTTTGAAGTTTCGGCTTAGCAGTGTACAACCCGAAGTTCGAATATGAGATCGAGAGATATTTAGGCGAAACAATCTAAACGAGAATTGAAGATCTCATCGATAGTAGTCCAACGGTAAAAACACAGCGAAAACGGAAGTCGGATGAAGAAGTAATGAATTTATAACGGAGTTTTCCTGTCCCACCCTACTAAAAATAATATATTTGTAATATATTAAAAATAAATTAAAAATTAGCCAATGGAGTCTAAACAAGAGTTGTAGAGCATAATCTCACCTACGCATGGATATAAAGAACGTAGAAAACGGAGCTCGTATGCGAAAGTTATGAATTTATGAAGTTCGGGGCATGAACCCCAAGGCTGTGTCAGAGCTCACGAGGTGAACATATGTAGTTCACAAGGTGAGCATTGGTGGCTCACGAGGTGAACAGATGATGGACGTCTTCCAGGGAAAGTGGCCATGATGAACGCAATGACGTATCGAGCTCACAAGGTGAGCATATGTAGCACATGAGGTGAATATTAGAAACTTACGAGGTGAACCCAGAAAATTCACCCTATAAATAGAAATTGAGGGTCAACCGATTTTGGTTGCTCCTTCTCATCTCTCCCACTCCTGATACTCTCTCTAAGCCCTATTTTAACCCCCAAAAGCCCCGGTATCATCCTGAGACCCGAAGCAAGTCCCGAAGCCCGAAGATCCCTAGAAGAAAAGAGTTTCTGAGCCGAAACTCTGCCTGCGAGAAGCCCGGTGTGTGAAGATCTTCCAGATCTACCGAAGAATACTACTTTTACAAGCCGTAGTGCTATCCGATCATCTTCTGATCAAGTGAGTGTATAGTCCCTTTCATAAACACGATAATAATAGAAGTATTGTTTGAATGTATTAAGTATATTGTTGTTTATAAGTGTGAGTGTGTAGTTACTTTCTTCTACCGCATAGATATGAAGTATTTGCTATGAAATACGTGCTATATGTTTATACGTTGTTTGTTTACTTGATATGGCTGTTGAATGAATGTTTTATACAGGTTTGTATATGTTTTAAACCATATATGAAATTTATATCTACAAATATGTTGGGTAGAACATGGGTAGATGAAATAGTTGGTGTGTGATGAAATAATGTGATAAGAGATATGTGAGGATGTAATGGTGATGATAATCAGATGATGATAGATAGGTAATTAATTATGAGTCCATGCGATGTTGTGGCTACGTATTCATGCGATGATAGTCTAACCCTTATTATGAATTACGAGTCCAAGCGATGTTGTGGTTACATATTCATGTTATGATAGTCTAACCCTTAGTATGAATTACGAGTCCATGCGATGTTGTGGCTACGTATTCATGCAATGATATTCTAACCCTTATTATGAATTACGAGTCCAGGCGATGTTGTGGCTACGTATTCATGCGATGATAGTCTAACCCTTATTATGAATTACGAGTCCAGGTGATGTTGTGGCTACGTATTCATTAGATTATAGTCTAACCCGTATTATGATTTACAAGTCCAGGCGATGTTGTGGCTGTGTAATCATGTGATGATACCCTAACCCCTACTAGAAACATATTGAGGGAGTGATCCCCGAATTAGTATTTTCTATGCGATGTAGGCGATGATCCTTAGGAAAAGTTCTTAGGAACATACATATAAGGAAATAAGATGTAAGGAGATGAGAGGTAAATATGATATAGGAGATGACCCTTAGGATAATATCTTTAGGGAAGATTAAACAAAGATAATGGGGATGGGTAATTGGGTTGATTGTTTGATGATTAAATATAATAAATATATTATTGTGGGTTGAAAACCCAATATGATCACCAGGATCCTAAGCCTGACCCACTTAGTTTTCTTTGCATTATAGGTAATGGCAGAAGAGTATAAGTTGGTTGACTTGACGATAGATTTTGGATTATAGATCAGTAGTTATAAATAACTGTTGTAAGATCTGTTTTATACTGTATATGCTTTTGGTCTGTATCAGAACATGATATCCCAAGATTTTGTTATTTAATTAAAATACATTTCTTTAAAGAAATGCTTTGATAAATTCTTATCATATTTTGTTTTAGGAACAAATTCAGCAACTGTTTTCTTTAAAAGATTACTCTGATTTTAAAACAAAGCATAAACAAATCGGTATTTTCTGGCCATGAAATTGGGGATGTCACATGTACCCAATTCTAAAACTGATTCCCAGATCGACCTCTGACCAAGCTAGACTGTAACGACCCAATTTTCATGTCCGAAAATTTCATTTTAAAATATTACTTTAGAAAACATTAATAGATAAAAACATTGTTTGATCACACCATCACACTTCGCAAACCATGTTTTAAAAAGTCAAACCATACATCCCATCAAAATATCAGAGTACAATCCCAGTGAATCTCGTAAATGCAGAAACCAGAGTGTGTGCATGATGTGCCGCTACCGCGCCGGCTCCTTCCCCTTCGGTGAAGAGGTACCTGAAAACAAAACTGTAAACGTAAGCACAAAGCTTAGTGAGTTCCCCCAACGTACCACATACCATACAAACACATAACATACGTACTGCCAGGCCATTCTGGGGTGCCTAACTACCCGGTACGGCCATTATGGGGTGCCGACCTACCCATACGGCCATTCTGGGATGCCGTCCTACCCGTGTCAAGCCATTCTGGGGTGCTGACTACCCATGTCAAGCCATTCTGGGGTGCTGACTACCCATCGGTCCTAACAACCGAACTCTACTACTATCGCATATAACGTATCATGATAGCATATAACATATCAGGTAATAGCAAACCTAGATGATATCACAAAGACAATCATCTATCATACGTCTCCTACTAGTGGGTCTGCATTGTGACCTTAGACCCACCACTACTGGAAGGTAACTCACCTCCAAGTAGCTGCTGAACTGATCGGGAACTAACTGACTGTTGCTGCTCCGGAAATCCTCCGGCTGTAATTCCCACAACATACTCAATCAAACACTGTTAACTGTCCTTTGGTAAAATGACCATTTTACCCCTGGTCTAGCTCTAAGTCAATGTCAGAGTCAACTTTCAGTTGACCCGACTCGCCGAGTTGGCTCTCCAACTCGTCGAGTCCCTATCAGACGATTGTCTTGAGTCCCTGTTTCTACTCGTCGAGTTAGGCTATGACTCGACGAGTTCATCTTCTAGACTGACGTTCAACCTTTTCATCCTACTCGCCGAGTTGTATGAACAACTCGTCGAGTTCGTCTTCATCCGAAGAACACTTATGCTAAGACTCGCCGAGTTGTATGAACAACTCATCGAGTCTGTTCTTGATCTATGAAGATTGCCTTGGAATCGCCGAGTCAGGGCATTGACTCGCCGAGTCCTATCATGAGTGATTTCAGCTTCCAACTCACCGAGTCACCCCCTGTGACTCACGGCTCAACTCGATACATCATAAAGGGACCAATTCAGTGACTCGCGACCAGACTCGTCGAGTCACATATACGACTCGCCGAGTCGCAGCCATGCATCCATCAAATACACCGATTTGCTCGATTCCAGTCCATGCCATTCACAGATCTGGGCTTCTAGGACACAAATCACACGTAAAGTTTCCAACTTTACGTGTAGATATTCACCAATATGGATTTTAAGGCTCAAAGTGCACCAAAAGAGGTAGATCCAGGGCTTTCATGCAATATGACCCCATAAAGGCATTAGATCCAAGCTCCAGGGACTAAATCATGCCTAGATCTAAAGGCTAACAACTTATTACAACCCACAAAGCACAAACAAGCTTGGGGAAGAGCCCAAGAAGGACTCCTATGAAGCTAAAAGAGATTACAAGCTTGAAAATAGAGGGGAAACGAGCTATACCTCAAGGAAAACGTTGAGATGACACAAAGATGCCTGGTCTCCTTCTCCTCTTCTTGATCTACTCTTCTTTCTCCTCAAAATCTTCAAGAACACTCCAAAACACTTCAATCTCTCAAGGAAATAAGGGTATAAACGAGGTTGGGAGTTCTGAGGGTGAATGGGGACGAGTTTGGGGTGGAATGAGGGTTTAAATAGGGTGCAAACCCTTGAAATTTAGGGTTTCATCCAGCAGCGGTGACTCGCCGAGTCCGGGATATGGACTCACCGAGTCACCAACTTAATTGTGTCCTAAGTCTCATCCCTACTCGGTGAGTCGGACCTATGACTCGCCGAGTCCAAGGCTAAAATAGGGAAATACTCAAATAAAATTCACATACCGGAAACCAGGTGCTACAAATCTCCCCCACTTATTTTAGACTTCGTCCTCGAAGTCTGCTGCTCGATCCTGAAACAGCTCGGGGTAATGCTCCATCATCTCGTCCATTGGCTCCCAAGTCCATTCCGAACCCTTGCGGTGCTGCCATTGCACCTTCACTAGTTCTACCCTCTTGTTCCTCAAAGCCTTTGACTTCCTGTCGAGTATTGCGACTGGGCACTCAATGTAATTCAAGCTGTCATCAACCTGAATATCCTCCAATGATACTACCGCTGAATCGTCCACCAGGCACTTCCGCAGCTGCGAAACATGGAAAGTGCTGTGGATCTGACTGAGCTCGGCTGGCAGATCCAGCCTATACGCCACCTTGCCCACCCGGGCTACAACCCTGAACGGCCCGATGAATCTTGGGCCCAACTTGCCCCGCTTCCTGAATCGAATGACGCCTTTCCAAGGCGACAGTTTCAGGAGAACCATATCCCCGACTTGGAACTCCAAGTCGGATCGACGCTTATCGGCGTAACTTTTCTGCCGACTCTGAGCAGTCTGAAGTCTGCTCCAAACCTGCTGGATCCTCTCGGTCGTCTCTAGCACCACCTCGGTGCTCCCCATGACTCTCCGGCCAACTTCACCCCAACATATCGGGGTTCTGCACCTCTGCCCGTACAACATCTCGAACGGTGGTCGGTCAATACTCGCGTGATAGCTGTTGTTGTAGGAGAACTCAGCCAAGGGAAGATAGGTATCCCAGTTACCACCGAAATCCAACACACACGCCCGCAACATGTCCTCCAAAGTCTGGATGGTCCGCTCACTCTGACCATCTTTCTGCGGGTGAAAGGCGGTGCTAAAATGCAATCGAGTGCCCAACTCGTCATGAAACTTCTTCCAAAATCCGGAAGTGAAACGTACATCCCTATCCGAGATCACTGATACCGGCACCCCGTGCCGCGCCATGATTTCCCTGATATAGATATCGGCCAACTTCTCGGCCGATATGCTCTCCTGAATCGGTATAAAGTGAGCACTCTTGGTCAGTCGGTCCACGATGACCCAAATCGAATCCACTCCACGCGCGGTTCTGGGAAGCTTTGTAATAAAATCCATGGTGATATCTTCCCATTTCCACAGTGGAATGTCCAACGGCTACATCTTACCATGCGGTCTCTGATGTTCGGCCTTGACCTTCCTACAGGTCAAGCACCGCTCTACGTACCATGCCACATCCTGCTTCATGCAGGGCCACCAATAGTTCAGACGAAGATCCCTATACATCTTCGTCGCCCCGGGATGGATAGAGAATCGGGACTTGTGCGCCTCATCCATCAAAATTTGGCGGACGCCCCCGTGATACGGCACCCACACCCTATGGTGTAGTGTCAATAGACCCCGGCTATCATAATCAAAAGAGGATACCTGACCCACCACGTGCTCGCTCTTCCGATGCTCCTCCTTGATAGCCTCCTGTTGAGCCTCCCGAATTTGCTCCAATAGGGGAGTCACTACGGTCATCCTCAGGCATACGTCCCTGATCGGCGCCGCCTTGCGGCTAAGCACATCGGCCACCACGTTGGCCTTCCCCGGGTGGTAAAGGATCTCGCAATCATAATCCTTCACCACATCCAACCACCGACGCTGCCTCATGTTCAGATTCGGCTGGTCCATGAGATACCTCAGACTCTTGTGGTCCGTGTAGATGGTACAACGAACCCCGTAGAGGTAATGTCGCCAAATCTTGAGGGCGAAGACCACGGCCCCCAACTCCAAATCGTGTGTCGGGTAGTTCGCCTCGTGGGGCTTGAGCTGCCTCGAAGCGTAGGCAATGACATGCCCCCTCTGCATCAGAACTGCGCCCAACCCCGAAATGGACGCATCACAATAAACCACAAAATCCTCTACGCCCTCAGGCAGGGCTAAGATCGGCGCCTCACACAATTTCTGTCTCAGCATCTCAAACGCAGCCTGCTGCTCGGGTCCCCACCGAAAGACCACGGCTTTCTTCATCAGTCGTATCAGGGGTACGGCTATCTTGGAGAAATCTTGGATAAATCTCCGATAGTAGCCCGCCAATCCTAGGAAACTCCGAATCTCAGATGGAGACTTCGGAACCTCCCATCTCATCACGGCCTCAACCTTGGCCGGATCGACCAGAATCCCGTTCTGGTTGATGAGGTGCCCAAGAAACTGCACCTCGCGCAGCCAGAACTCGCACTTGGAGAACTTGGCATACAAGCTCTCCCTCCTCAGGGTCTCCAACACCTCCCTCAGATGCTCCTCATGCTCCTCCTGGGTTTTGGAATAAACCAGGATGTCATCGATAAAGACTATCACAGACCGATCCAGCATCGGTCTGCAAACGCGGTTCATGAGATCCATGAACGCGGCAGGAGCATTGGTGAGCCCAAACGGCATCACCACAAACTCATAGTGGCCATAACATGTTCGAAACGCGGTCTTCTACGTATCCTCCTCCTTAACCCTCATCTGATGATAACCCGAATGCAAGTCAATCTTGGAGAACCAAGATGCTCCTTGAAACTGGTCAAAGAGGTCATCAATCCTCGGGAGTGGGTAACGGTTCTTCACCGTCACCTTATTCAACTCCCGGTAATCTATACACATCCGATGCGACCCATACTTCTTCTTCACAAATAGAATCGGGGCTCCCCAAGGCGAACTGCTCGGACGAATAAATCCCTTGTCCAACAGCTCTTGCAGCTGCGTAGACAACTCCTGCATCTCGGGAGGGGCCAACCGATACGGTGCTTTGGCTATCGGAGCCGCACCGGGAATAAGATTGATCCTGAACTCTACCTGTCGCTCCGGAGGTATCCCAGGTAGTTCCTCCGGGAAAACATCTGCAAAATCTCGAACCACCGGGACCTCGCTCACGGTCGCCTTACCCGCCTCCCGAGTATCCATCACATACGCGACATATCCCGCGCATCCCTGCTGGAGATAACGCCTAGCCCTCGCTGCTGAACATACAGTGGGTCCACACTGTGGCCGTTCGCCATGAATCACTAACTCTCCCACGCTTGGGGTCCTGACTCGCACTAGCTGCTGCGCGCAATCTATCACTGCCCCATTAGGGCTCAACCAATCCATGCCAATAATCACCTTGTTCCCACGCAATGGAATGGGAACCAAGTCTACCAGGTAACGCTCCTCAACAGTCGCAGAACGCAATCTCGAAACACCATCGATGCTTGCACCGATCGATCGTCAGCAATCTCTACCTCTAACGGGCAATCTAACTCGCCTGAAGTCTCATGAAACCTCTTGCTAAGCGCAAGAGAAACGAACGATCGGGATGCACCCGAGTCGAACAATACCTGAACTGGGATGCCGTTCACATGGAACGATCCTAATACATATATATACACACGGAGCACATATCAATATCATAACAACATAAAACATAAGATAGAAGGAAAGAATCATACCCGTCACCACATCGGGCGCGGCGCGTGCCTCCTCTGTAGTCAGCTGGAATGCTCAGCTCCTCACCACCGGAGCCTCTGCCTTGCCTTGACGGCCATCCGTGATCCGCAGGGTTGCTGGAGCTGGCTTCTTTACTGGCGCTGAAACTGTCAACATGGGGCAATTGGCCTTCTTATGGCCCCTCTGGTTGCAGTGGAAACACAGCAACTCCGATGTCTGAACAACTGTCGCAGGAGCAGTGCAATCCCTGCTGATGTGCCTAAACTTGCCGCACTTGTAGCAGCCTGACGATCCCATCCTGCACACCCCCTCGTGCGGCCTGCCGCACTTCCTGCAGCGGCTCGGTCCTGACTGGCCTTTCGGCCTCCCATCTGATCCCTTGGGCTTCTTCCCCGAAGCTCCTCCTGCCTGTCCCTCCTTAGATTTCCGTTTCCGGATGTGCTCCAAATCTATCTCCCTCTCCCTTGCCCTGGCGATCATAGAGTCCAAGGTAGGGCAAGCCGAAAAGCTAACATGCTCCCGGATGTCAGCTCGAAGCATATCGTGATAACGAGTCCTCCTCATATCCTCGTCGCCAGCATACTGGGGCACCAACAAAGCCCTCTCCTGGAACTTGGCGGTGATCTCCGCCACAGTCTCCGTCGTCTGTCTCATATCCAGAAACTCCCTGGCCAGCTGCTGAAGCTCGACAGCTGGCGCAAACTCTGCCCTGAACCTGGTCACAAAGTCCGACCAGGTCATAGCCTCGATAGCTGAGGCTCCCAACGAATCACCCACTGACTCCCACCAATCCCGGGCTCGGTCCCGTAAACACCCCGCTGCGTATCTCACCTTCGACCCCTCGGGGCAGAAGCTAGTCAGCTGTGCAGACTCGATGTCTGCAATCCATCGCCTGGCAGCAATGGGGTCCTTTACCCCATGGAAATCCGGCGCACCACTACCCCTGAAGTCCTTGAAGGACAGTGTGCGTGACCCCGACTGGCCAGATGCCAAATCGCCCCTGAATGCCCGTAGGCGATCCTCCATCAACTCCATGATCCCTTCCTTGATCGACCCGAAGATAATGGGAGTCGACTCAAGGATGCCCCTGGTGATCTCTGACGCGATGAACTCGCGTAGTCCCTCATCTATCGGCTCGGACCCTGATCCCGAACCTGACCCTTCTCCAGAACCGCCGTCCACCGGTCTCGATCGAAGTACCACCATTCTGCAATACATCACAACATTCATTAGATATACTGGTGCTCCCTGAGGAATCATAGCTACTTACAAGTTCCCTGGTCTTGTCTTGGCCTTCCTTGGTTCGGGTACGGATCCTCTGCTTTCAGTAGTACGGGCCCATACTACCTTCCACATCTATCCGTACCTTCTTCAAGGACTGCCTCGACCCCACCAGATCCCTTACACTAAGGCTAGTTACTACTATACTCATTCCCGGCTCGCCCTAGGGAAACCTCCGGCTCTGCCCGATTCAATCCTCAGCTGCTGCAGGCCTCCTTGTAATGCCAATTAGCCATCACCCGAACACCATCACATGCGGCGAGACTCAGATAATCCTTCAAGTACCCGACTCGTCCCTACAACGGTTGGACTCAAACAAGAGCTGCGCGGTAGGATTAAATCCGGTACTCTAAGATTATTCAACTCTGATCACATGTGGTGTGACGTATTCGCCTAATGGCTAATTCCCATTATTTGGAGTCCCACTTAGCACGAAGCAAGCAACATTCGGACAAGGAAAAACGACTTCAAACAATTCCGCTCTCATAGAGAGGAACTGAACTAGCACACCATGTTAGCTTATACTACCAGGTAAACCCTAACAGGCTACCCTACCGCTGTCTACACTATACAAGCATGCAATTCACATATAGATAGAACACATAAGGCAGGCACATAAGGCATCATTCCTAGATCCTTAGCCCTATTCTAGCATGCTGTTCTACAAAAGCTGATAAACATAACATAAACTGGTATGGGTACTTTGGGGAGTACTTACTTGAGCTCGGCCGGTCGCGCACATCACACACACTTTTGTTCTATCTTAAACTCTTTTCTCGTTGTTCGAAATCATTTTCTAAAAAAAAGTTCTTTAAATCCCTAGATTTGAGTTCAGACACCCTCGAAGGTGAGTCCGAATCCCTCAAACCAGGGCTCTGATACCAACTTGTAACGACCCAATTTTCATGTCCGAAAATTTCATTTTAAAATATTACTTTAGAAAACATTAATAGATAAAAACATTGTTTGATCACACCATAACACATCGCAAACCATGTTTTAAAAAGTCAAACCATACATCCCATCAAAATATCAGAGTACAATCCCAGTGAATCTCGTAAATGCGGAAACCAGAGTGTGTGCATGATGTGCCGCTACCGCGCCGGCTCCTTCCCCTTCGGTGAAGAGGTACCTGAAAACAAAACTGTAAACGTAAGCACAAAGCTTATTGAGTTCCCCCAACGTACCACATACCATACAAACACATAACATACGTACTGCCAAGCCATTCTGGGGTGCCTGACTACCCGGTACGGCCATTCTGGGGTGCCGACCTACCCATACGGCCATTCTGGGGTGCCGTCCTACCCGTGTCAAGCCATTCTGGGGTGCTGACTACCCATGTCAAGCCATTCTGGGGTGCTGACTACCCATCGGTCCTAACAACCGAACTCTACTACTATCGCATATAACGTATCATGATAGCATATAACATATCAGGTAATAGCAAACCTAGATGATATCACAAAGAAAATCATCTATCATACGTCTCCTACTGGTGGGCCGGCATTGTGGCCTTAGACCCACCACTACTGGAAGGTGACTCACCTCCAAGTAGCTGCTGAACTGATCGGGAACTAACTAACTGTTGCTGCTCCGGAAATCCTCCGGCTGCAATTCCAACAACATACTCAATCAAACACTGTTAACTGTCCTTTGGATAAATGACCATTTTACCCCTGGTCTAGCTCTAAGTCAATGTCAGAGTCAACTTTCAGTTGACCCAACTCGCCGAGTTGGCTCTCCAACTCGTCGAGTCCCTATCAGACGATTGTCTTGAGTCCCTGTTTCTACTCGTCGAGTTAGGCTATGACTCGACGAGTTCATCTTCTAGACTGACGTTCAACCTTTTCATCCTACTCGCCGAGTTGTATGAACAACTCGTCGAGTTCGTCTTCATCCGAAGAACACTTATGCTAAGACTCGCCGAGTTGTATGAACAACTCGCCGAGTCTGTTCTTGATCTATGAAGATTGCCTTGGACTCGCCGAGTCAGGGCATTGACTCGCCGAGTCCTATCATGAGTGAGTTCAACTTCCAACTCACCGAGTCACCCCCTGTGACTCACGGCTCAACTCGATACATCATAAAGGGACCAATTCAGTGACTCGCGACCAGACTCGTCGAGTCACATATACGACTCGCCGAGTCGCAGCCATGCATCCATCAAATACACCGATTTGCTCGATTCCAGTCCATGCCATTCACAGATCTGGGCTTCTAGGACACAAATCACACGTAAAGTTTCCAACTTTACGTGTAGATATTCACCAATATGGATTTTAAGGCTCAAAGTGCACCAAAAGAGGTGGATCCAGGGCTCTCATGCAATATGACCCCATAAAGGCATTAGATCCAAGCTCTAGGGACTAAATCATGCCTAGATCTAAAGGCTAACAACTTATTACAACCCACAAAGCACAAACAAGCTTGGGGAAGAGCCCAAGAAGGACTCCTATGAAGCTAAAAGAGATTACAAGCTTGAAAATAGAGGGGAAACGAGCTATACCTCAAGGAAAACGTTGAGATGACACAAAGATGCCTGGTCTCCTTCTCCTCTTCTTGATCTACTCTTCTTTCTCCTCAAAATCTTCAAGAACACTCCAAAACACTTCAATCTCTCAAGGAAATAAGGGTATAAACGAGGTTGGAAGTTCTGGGGGTGAATGGGGACGAGTTTGGGGCGGAATGAGGGTTTAAATAGGGTGCAAACCCTTGAAATTTAGGGTTTCATCCAGCAGCGGTGACTCACCGAGTCCGGGATATGGACTCGCCGAGTCGCCAACTTAAACGTGTCCTGAGTCTCGTCCCTACTCGGCGAGTCGGACCTATGACTCGCCGAGTCCAAGGATAAAATAGGGAAATACTCAAATAAAATTCACATACCGGAAACCAGGTGCTACATAGACTATAATTAGAAATCCATACAACGAGATGACAAATTACCTCCACAACCGATACTGAACCTGAGTGGTCCTTGCGACTCCTAATCTATTTATTGGCAACCCTAAAATTAACCATTAGTTGCAACGAGCTCCTATACCAACCACTTTAGCTAAGGGACAACTCATGTGACTCCCAAACACACACATCCGATGACCACCTACTCTATACCCTTACCTTGACCAAATCCTAAACAGAGATCCCACATACTAGCAACATAAATCCTTATGAACCATTTTTCCAACACCATGAACTCAACCAGATCGATGATCCTCCAACCATAATACCCAATTCTCCCCCAGTTAGGGTTCAAACTGTTGGATAAGGTGTCTAAGTCCATAACTATTTCTGGTATGTACTTGACCCGACCCGGCATGGTCCATTTGGGTTGCATGGCACCATGCAATTGGATAGACTAAATGAGAGAAATAACGCTTGGAGATTATTAATATATTATAAGTTCTAATATATTAATAATAATATTATTTGATTAGTTTGATCAAGAATTAATTTAGAATTAATTAAGTGATCAAAAGATAACTAATTAAATATATGGGTTGATTAAGTAAATCGTCCATATCTTGTATAGTGGGCTAAAAGGCTCCATGGATCATCAAGTTGGGTTCCACCCATAGGATGCTCCATGGGAGTTACAAACCCATGGGTCATGGAAATGAAGAGTCATGACACATTAGGGTTTAACCCTAGATGTGTCAACACTATATAAGTAATATGATCTCCTCCCAAATCGGTTACACACATACACACTAAGTAATAGAGGGCTTGGCCGATTTTGAAGAGTGTGTGTTCTCTCATAAGTTCTTCCAAGAGCATTTGGTGTTGTGTGAAGCATTTGAGGCATCACACTTGGGGTGCTAGGCTCACAAGGTTTCAAGGAACACAAGCAACAACAAGGTAAGTTATTCTATCTATACTTTATGTTAAAATTGTTCCCCATGTATGCTAGATAGGAATATAACCTTGGAAATCAACTTTGCATGACAAATTAGACAAACATAGATCCAAGGTTATTAGGGTTGCATGTACACTTAGGAAGTGTTAGAATGCTCAAAACCCATCAGTGGTATCAGAGCCTAGGCTTGTTTGTTCTTATTTGTGCTTAAAAGTTGAAAACAGAATCGAAAATTTGCTGTCTGCGAACGGACTCGTCGAGTCCATAGGGGGGACTCGTCGAGTCCATGTGTATCTTCAACCAACTCGGCGAGTCATGTTCTTGCACTCGGCGAGTAGGGTCGAATGAGTGCAGAATTTCGATTCAGTTGCTGGAAAATGAATTAGAAACATTACCCTAAACTGTTTTAGTAAATGTAAACTTGTTTTTGGTGGTGTAATGTCTTGCTAATTCATTTACAACAACTAGTTATCAAAAATTACAAAGTTTTATGTAATTTTTTGATTGTGTTCATATTCATGTTCTTGTTCTTATGATGTTTTAGATGATCATAGGAATTATTTGTAACCTATTTGGTAGTTTAATTCTTGATCATAATGTGTTTTAATGGAGTCCATAACTTATCCTTAAGTTATGGAAAACCAAAAGTCACACTTGAGTTAAAACCATTAAGAAAAACACAAGAGTTATAAAAAATGAAGAGTCTTCATTTTATGACTCTATTAAACTCATAAGTTACAAGAAATGAAAAGTTTTGAAAGTTACAAAACTTGCCCTCAAGTTTTGGAACAAGTAAAGTTAAGTTAAAACTTTAGTTCCAACCCCTAGAATTTTAAAAGTTAAAATTCAACCCTTATACTTATATTATGATGATTTAATAATTATATATATATGTATAAGAACAAGTCGTCTTACCGCTAGTACGCCTCATTCACGAAGCCGGTCTATAAGGTGGGTATAAGGTTGTTGCCTATAAAATGGTGACTTAATGGGTGAATATTCTCACCCACCGCTTGCTTGACTGGTGGAGGGTCGTTAGCCGAACGGGTAAGACAAGGACTTATAAATTCTCATTCAAAGTATGATGAATATAATAAAGTAACTAAATGTTTATTAAATTCCCAATCTTAGTTACTTTAGGAAAAATGTGAATAAGGTGCTAATCCATGAAATTACACTTTACACTTTGTCTGAGTCGTTGGTGGAGCGTGTGTGGTTAACCGGCACACTAACTTGGACTTAACAAGGTAGGTAAAGGGTGACTTAAGGTTTATTATAGTATCGGTGGAGCGTGTGTGGTTTACCGGCACATCGATTGAGTGATAAACTTTAAGGGTACCAAGTGATTTGCATGGTTACTTCACACCTCGTTTTGTGATCCTCGGCATCCCAGTCACAAAACCTGGAGGGCACTCCCGAGATTGAAACATGCCTTTGAAAAGTTCATTGGATCTCAAAGAATCTAGGAATTTCTAAAACCAATAAAAACTAAATATTTAATATTTCGGTTTTCGTGGTGGAAATTGGTGAATCGTCATTCACCTACCTTTCAAATATGGTATAGCTTAGATTACGGCATACCTCTTCTAAGTTATATTATATTGTGATTGGATCCTAGCCTTAATATTACATTTGGGTGTTTTATTAAGGACTCTCTTAAATCTAAACTAAACTTGTTCTTCTTTTTCAGATGTCTTCAACTAATGCTTCTGGCTCGAATCCTAATGGCTCCTTTACTCTTATGAGTCTATGTGGGAAAGTTACCTTTGATGGATCCAACTTCAACAAATGGATCAGAAACATCAGGATGATTACCCGCTACGAGGACAAAGAATATGTCCTTGACAAGGAGCTTAAGGAAATTGACGAGTCCACTGCAACTCCCCAGGAGATCGCTGACTTTCATACTCATGAAAGAGATGCAACCAAGGTGGCTTGCATCATGTTAGCCACCATGACAGCTGAACTCCAAAAATCTTACGAAGACTTCTACCCTTATGAAATGCACCAAGATTTGATGGAAAGATACCATCAAAGTGCACGACAAGAGAGGTACGAAGTCATCTGCTCCATGATAACAACCATGATGAAGGACGGAGAGTCCGTCACGAGCCACATGCAGAAAATGCAAAGGTATGTGGATCGGTTGCTGAAGCTCAATGTGAACTTCCCTGAGGAGCTTGCAATAGATATCATTTTGCACTCCTTACCATCGTGCTATGATCAATTCCGCATGACATATCACATGAACAAGGAAGAGGTCACCCTCAGCAAACTTCAGGGACTTCTCAAGATCGCAGAAACAGGTCTTAAGGGGAAGTCGGTTGCTATCACTCCTACTCCAGACTCAACTCCGGTCTTGGCAATCGGGCAAAGTCGAGGGAGGAAGAGAAAGAGATCTTCAAAGGGTACCAAGGCTCGGACCCTTGATGGCTCTTCTTCAAGTGGAACCAAGAAAGGTTTCATTACTCCTTCTTCTGACCCAAAAGAGGCTGAATGCTTCTATTGCCACGAAAAAGCTCATTGGAAGCGGAACTGCCCAAAGTACCAGCAAGATGTGAAGGATGGGAAAGTCAAACCCAACCATGCAGGTATTTACACTATCATTTCTAATAACTCACCCCATTCGAAATCTTGGGTCCTTGATACAGGTTGCGGTATTCATATTTGTTGTGACTTGCAGGGACTAGGAAGAAGTGAGAATGTGGAGCAAGGAAGAATAAACTTAATCATGGGGAATAGGAAAGTTACACCTGTCACCAAGATTGGAGTTTATACTTTATCGCTAAGTAGTGGGTTAAATTTAGATTTGAATAAATGTTGTTATTCGCCAGAAATGGCAAGAAATATTATTTCCTTTCATGCATTGTACAAACAAGGTTTCACCTTTTCGTTTGATAATGAAGTTGGTTCGATTAATGCTTTCTTTAATAATGTACTTTATTTTAAAGCATTACCTTGTGATGGTGTGTATGAAGCTGTATCTATTGTAGATAACTTAGGAAATAATGTTTTGTGTATTGATTCTACTAATAATAATAACTTGGATAAAGCATCATTATGGCATTGTCGTCTTGGACATATAAGCAAGAAACGCATAGGCCAACTCCAAAAGGATGGAGTCTTGGAGTCGTTTGACCTAAAGTCAAATGATAGTTGCGAATCATGCTTACTTGGAAAAATGACAAAGTCACCCTTCACAGGCTCATGTGAAAGGGGTGAAGGTTTGTTGGACCTTATACACACGGATGTGTGTGGACCATTCAAACATGCCACAAGAGATGCTAATCGTTATTATTTGACTTTTACCGATGATTACAGTAGATATGGATATGTCTACTTAATCAAGCATAAGTCGGAGACTTTCGAGAAGTTTAAGGAATTTAAACAGGAAGTCGAGAATCAATTGGGCAGGAACATTAAGATGCTTCGATCCGATCGAGGTGGTGAGTATCTTAGTTCAGAGTTCCTAGACTATCTAAAGGAATGTGGGATTGTCTCACAATTGACACCTCCCAGGACACCGCAGTTGAATGGTGTGGCTGAGAGGCGTAATCGAACCTTGTTGGACATGGTTCGTTCCATGATGAGTCGAGCTTCACTACCAATCTCATTCTGGGGGTATGCCTTAGAGACTGCCGCCCATATCCTTAATCTAGTCCCTACAAAGAAAGTTGCCAAAACTCCTCACGAGATGTGGACTGGTAAAGTACCTAAACTAGACCACATCAAGATTTGGGGATGCGAGGCTTTCGTGAGACGCGAGGCTCATGATAAGCTCGAACCCCGAAGCGAGAGGTGTATTTTCATCGGCTACCCACAGCAATCCTTTGGTTACCTCTTCTACAGACCTAGTGACAATGTGGTCTTTGTAGCAAGAAGAGGAGTCTTTCGAGAAAGAGAGTTTATAAGCCAAGGAGACAGTGGGAGGCAAGTTGATCTTGAAGAAATTCAAGAATCAAGTGGTGAAGGAACTTCAAACTCTAGCCCTCAACTTGAGGAGGAAACTCCTGTTGAGCCAATTGACGAATCTGTACCTCTGAGGCGTTCCACGAGAGTTAGGAGTGCACCTGAGCATTACTATGGATTCCATATTACTGCAGAAGGTGAGACACTTATTAGTGATGAGACACTAGTAAGTCAAGATGACCCTAACAGCTACGAGGAAGCCATGGCGGGCCCCGAGTCTGCCAAATGGAAAGGGGCTATGGATAGCGAGATACAATCCATGTATGACAATCAAGTTTGGAACTTGGTTGAGAATGTACCAGGTCGAAAGACTGTAGGGTGCAAATGGGTCTTCAAAAAGAAGACCGACATGGATGGTAAAGTACACACTTATAAGGCTAGACTGGTTGCAAAGGGCTTCTCTCAAATTCCTGGAGTGGACTATGATGAGACCTTTTCTCCGGTAGCCAAGATTAAGTCTATTCGGGTTCTGTTAGCCATAGCCGCATTTCATGACTATGAAATTTGGCAAATGGATGTCAAAACCGCTTTCCTTAATGGAAAGTTGGCTAAAGATGTTTACATGAGTCAGCCAGAGGGTTTTGTCAGTAACGAGTATCCTAATACAGTGTGTAAGCTTGAGAAATCCATTTATGGATTAAAGCAAGCACCTCGCAGATGGAATCTTTGCTTTGATGAAAAGGTCAAGGAATTTGGCTTTTCTAGGAGTGAAGATGAATCTTGTGTATATGTCAAGGCTAGTGGGAGTATAGTTAGCTTTTTGGTATTGTATGTGGATGACATACTACTCATAGGAAACGACATTCCAACCCTGCAGGAAGTAAAGTCCTGGCTTGGAAAGTGTTTCGCTATGAAGGACCTTGGTGAAGATGCCTATATTTTGGGGATAAGGATCTTGAGAGATCGAAGTAAAAGACTAATTGGACTTAGTCAAAGTACCTACTTGGAGAAGATTCTGAAGAGATTCAGAATGCAAGACTCCAAGAAAGGAGAGTTGCCCATCCAGAGTAGTGCCAAGCTGAGTAAGACACAAAGCCCTAGCACTGAGGCTGAGATAGCAGAAATGAGTCGAATACCTTATGCTTCGGTTGTAGGTTCGATCATGTATGCTATGACGTGTACTCGACCTGATGTAGCCTTTGCCTTGAGCATGGTTAGCAGGTTTCAGGGGAACCCTGGCAAGGCACACTGGATTGCGGTAAAGAATATTCTCAAGTACCTACGAAGGACTAAGGACTGGGTCCTTACCCTCGGTGGGAGTGATGACTTGAGAGTTGTAGGGTATAGTGATGCTAGCTTCCAGACTGATAGGGATAACTTCCACTCTCAGTCGGGCTGGGTCTTTACCCTAAATGGAGGAGCAATTTCTTGGAAGAGTTCCAAGCAAGAGACAGTGGCAGATTCTACTTGTGAATCAGAGTATATTGCAGCTAGCGAAGCGGCAAAGGAGGCGTTATGGCTGAGGAACTTCATTGGAGACCTTGGAGTTGTACCAGCTATTAAAGAGCCGATGGAAATTTTCTGTGATAGTGAAAGTGCTGTTGCCTTAGCCAAGGAACCAAGGGATCACGGGAGATCCAGACATATCGACAGAAAATACCATTTCATCAGACATCGGATCGAAGAAGGACTCCTCGTGGCAAAGAGGGTATCATCAGATGAGAATCCGGCAGATCCCCTCACGAAGGGACTGACTCGGGTTAAGCATCTCCAGCATGCTCGGAGCATAGGGCTGAAGGATGATATTAGATTTAGTAGTTAGATAATCTCGAAATTTGTAAAGTGTAATTGACATTTGATGATGAATAAAAGTGTTTTATTTATGAGTAAAGTGTTGCTATCTCTTGTCGATCGTTTACTATATTTCTTTTGCATGTTTTGACTTCCAGAATAATTTTGTTTGATATAACATATTATTCAAACCTCCACAGTCGGTCATATGTCGGAAGTAGGTATGAATCAAGACTGTCATGTTTGATTGTAGAGGTCTGGGACAAGGCTACAACAATCATGAGTGCTCATAAGTTCTGAGCATTGGAATCAACCCACGCTCACTGGAATCACTTCATGGAATTCTATCTCGAGTGATCGTGAGATGGTAATATCATATAAGTCTTTAAACCTAGAGATATGATTTGTTACTTACGAGTTGGTTATGCATTGATTGTACGAAAAACGCATTAGTAACTCGATGTTATAAAATCTTGCTCTTATGTGTAATTCAATGAGTAGTAGAACAAACATATGAGTCGAAGTTTATCTGTTCCTTCTTGGATTAGAAGCTGATATCTGGGCCCCTCGATGATTTTGTTTTGACCTATGTACCGGGCCCGGTCAGAACTAAATTGATGTGTTCAATGAAGTTCTTTGTCAAACAAATCGGAAATCGGGAAACAAATGTTGGACAATAAGTAAGACATTGTTCCATGTATTTGTCCGACTGATATCTAGAACAGAGGATTATATGATCACTTATCTTAAATGGCGTACCATCGTCTTCTCAAGTTTCGAGAAACCTTGTAAAGAGCTACGATTGCCGATCGGTTCCTGAAGTCATACTTGCAGTAATAGTTACTAGACTTATCCAAGTGGGAGACTGTTGGATAAGGTGTCTAAGTCCATAACTATTTCTGGTATGTACTTGACCCGACCCGGCATGGTCCATTTGGGTTGCATGGCACCATGCAATTGGATAGACTAAATGAGAGAAATAACGCTTGGAGATTATTAATATATTATAAGTTCTAATATATTAATAATAATATTATTTGATTAGTTTGATCAAGAATTAATTTAGAATTAATTAAGTGATCAAAAGATAACTAATTAAATATATGGGTTGATTAAGTAAATCGTCCATATCTTGTATAGTGGGCTAAAAGGCTCCATGGATCATCAAGTTGGGTTCCACCCATAGGATGCTCCATGGATGCTCCATGGGAGTTACAAACCCATGGGTCATGGAAATGAAGAGTCATGACACATTAGGGTTTAACCCTAGATGTGTCAACACTATATAAGTAATATGATCTCCTCCCAAATCGGTTACACACATACACACTAAGTAATAGAGGGCTTGGCCGATTTTGAAGAGTGTGTGTTCTCTCATAAGTTCTTCCAAGAGCATTTGGTGTTGTGTGAAGCATTTGAGGCATCACACTTGGGGTGCTAGGCTCACAAGGTTTCAAGGAACACAAGCAACAACAAGGTAAGTTATTCTATCTATACTTTATGTTAAAATTGTTCCCCATGTATGCTAGATAGGAATATAACCTTGGAAATCAACTTTGCATGACAAATTAGACAAACATAGATCCAAGGTTATTAGGGTTGCATGTACACTTAGGAAGTGTTAGAATGCTCAAAACCCATCACAAACTACCACCCACTGGTGTTGAAACCAAACCATAACTCAAACTGGCTCAACCGGTATGACCATCCATGACTCCGTGGTGTATAACACATGCAGGATCATCTTCCAGATATGGATCAGACAAATCCTAAGAGAATCCTGAATTTTCGCTGAAGATCTCTGAAAATTTCAAATCATAACCACTTAGCATTAAAGAATTCTTGCAACTGCATAAGAAAAACACCAACTTACTATCCAAGACTTACATTCTTCTCCTGCAATCCCAGCCAATAATCTGGTACCTGACCTGCCTATATGCAAAGAGCACGGACCCTTGATTGCATCACAAAACATCGATACCACATCAATCCTCTTGCGTACTCCTACGCTGACATATTGTTAGAAAACACCGTGATTAATAGACCCCAAGCAGAGTTTACATCGAAAATCTAACAGTTCCAAGCCTGCTCACTCATTCTCCGAACTTGGAAAACCGAAAGGGAAAAAGCCTTGCCTCAGATAGTGACAATCCAATCCATGAATCAACCGCTCAACTTCCAGCTGCAATCCCCAAGCCAATCATAACAATCATTTCCTTCTTGTGTCCCGTGACTCAATGCATGACCTCGAGAACTCAAAACCAACAAGTCATCGTGGTCCGCACAATTCCACCCAATCTGATATCGCTACTACAACCCAAAACAATTACCAGACCCATCCGTATTCGTAAGCAACCATAACCAATAGATCAATATATGCGGAACCTCTACAACGAATCATGGTATCAACCATGCTATCTTCCTCGACCATCCCTTAGAATCCCCAAAACTCTCATTGATTCGAGTATGAATCATGTGCTTCAAGTAGTACGGGCCCAATACTACCTTCCACACCTATCCATACTTTCTTCAAGGATTATCTTGGGTCCTCTAAGACCTAGTCATAAATATACTCCCGATACTTGCTCAAAAGTGAAATAACCGCACTAAAATACATCCTAGGCTCTCCTAGGATTCCCCACCTCCCTTTCCATTAGCTATTGAAGGACTCGAATCAATGTTATCCAACCACATCATGAATACAGTTACATGCAACAAAACTTAACTAATCTTCCGACTAAAGGACCCAACCCTACAACGGTTAGACTAAAACGAGAGTTGCAAAATAGGGCCAAATCCTTCGCTCAAAGATTATTTAACATCCACATGATGTGACTTAATGTATTCATTTGATAGTTAGCTGTAACATCCCAAAATACGGCCCAAAATTTTTTGTTTAATAATTACTAAAAACACCATGTTAATATCATAAAGTAAAACTCGTACGTCAATATCTCAAAACAATAGAAAGCTGTATCAAGATTGTATCAAATCACATCTATGAAAAGCAATAACAATTCCCAGGACAACTGAAGCTGTGGTGTGTGCGATGCCATCAACCCGAGCTCTCCCCTTTACTTGCGGAAGTACCTGAAACCAAAACTGAAACTATAAGCACGAAGCTTAGTGAGCTCCCCCAAACTACCACATACCATACAACAACATATAAACACATACTGGGCCTTGCCCACTGCATCCGACCGAATTTTGGAAACTGCATCGGACCGAAGTCCGGAACTAACCAGGGCCTTGCCCTCTGCATCGGATAGAAGTCCGGAAATTGCATCAGACCGAATTCCGGAACTAACTGGGACCTTGTCTCCTGCATCGGACCGAAGTTCGGATCTAACTGCATCGGACCAAAGTCCGAAAACTGTCTGAGCATAACATAGCATGGCATAAACATATCAACTAGCATGAGCACATAAACTGCATACTGCATCGGGCCGTAGCCCGGAACACATAACACATAAATCCTGTCGAGGCCACGAAGGCATCAAACATACTAAAAATTGCATCGGACCGAAGTCCAAAAACTACTACTAGCTAAACGGGCCGACATTGTGGCCTTAGACCCGTTCCTACTGGAAGGAAACTCACCTCGTAAACTGGCTGGTAAATGAACTGCTCTGGGAACCGACTGCTGCTGCTATGCTATCTCCCTGACTACAATTTCCATAAATACACTCAATCATTTACTGATAACTGTACTGAGGGTAAAATGACTATTTTACCCCTAGTCAAAGTCAACCTCTTGGTCAAAGTCAACCTCCAGTTGACCGGACTCGCCGAGTTTAAGGAACTACTCGCCGAGTTCTGTCGAGCAGATTCCATACAACTACATTCGAATTCGCTCTAAGGTTCCTAACTCGCAGATCTGAAACCTTGGAACCATCTGAACACGTAAAGTTGCTAACTTTACGTGTAACCACGAAGGAATGAGGCCATCATACTAAAACACAACTTTACTCGGGAAAACTCATCCGACTCGCCGAGTTGCTCATACAACTCGTCGAGTTCTAAGGCAAACTTCAATGGACTCGCCGAGTTGTTCTTCCAAATCGTCGAGTTGACGGCCAAATTCATAGAACTCGCCGAGTCGTCCTGTGGACTCGCCGAGTCCATTCAGCCCTTTTTCCATACAGGTCCGATCTGAGCCATGCAGCTGCTACAAATCATGGATCTAGACTTCTAGGGCATGTTTTTCACGTAAAGTTGCTAACTTTACGTGCATGCATGGATTTAAAGGCTTCATTTGACCAAAATAAGCTCTTAATGAGGTTCTAGGCTCAATGGGGACTTTAATCACAACCACAACCAAAACTTTATACTTCTAGCATGCCATAAGTGTCCAGATCTGAGATATAACCCGGCTACAAGGCCTATTCATAAGGGATTTAGGGTTTTTGGTCTTAGAAACCACAATTAAGGAACAACATAGATCCATATGCTCAATAGGAAAGGTATAGAATTTAATACCAGAAAAGATGGCCAATAGAGTGTGTATTCTAGATCTACTTCCTCTTCCTTGAACACTCCAACTTTCTCCTTCTCCTTCTTACTCCAAAGATTCCTTCACAAGCAATAAACACACACACACACACTAAGAAATGGCTAGGGTTTGATGAGGAATGTTGTGAGGGTGATGGAGTCTGAAATGGGGGCTATAAGGACGTTTAAATAGGTTGCAAACCCTAAGAATTAGGGTCTCCACTCGTGGAGTAGATCACTTAGAACCCGCACCCAACTCAACATCTACTCGGCAAGTTAGGGCTACAACTCGCCAAGTAGCTCCTCCTAAAAGAGCCTTTAATCAAAATAAATACGTAACAGGAACGGGGCGTTACAATTCTCCCCAACTTATCTTAGACTTCGCCCTCGAAGTCTGTTGACTCCATAAACAACTCTGGGTAGTGCTCCCTCATCTCCTCCTCCGTCTCCCATGTCCACTCGGAACCCTTCCGGTGCTGCCACTGTACCTTCACGAACTGAACCACCTGGTTCCTCAAGGTCTTCGTCTTCCGATCTATGATCGCTATGGGTTTCTCAATATAATTCAGGCTGCTATCAACCTGAATGTCCTCTAAGGGTACAACTGCTGACTCGTCCACCAAACACTTTCTCAACTAAGAAACATGGAAAGTGTTGTGGATCTGACTGAGCTCTGCCGCGAGATCCAACCGATAAGCAACCCGTCCCACCTGGGCCAAAACCCTAAAAGGACCGATAAACCGGGGGCCCAACATGCCCCTCTTCTGAAACCTAATAACACCTTTCCAGGGTGATACCTTCAGGAGGACCATATCGACTGCCTGGAACTCCAAGTCCGAACGCCTCCTATCGGCGTAACTCTTCTGCCGACTCTGCTCAGTCTGCAGTCTACTACGAACCTGCTGGATTAGCTCTGTCATCTTGAGCACCACTTCGGTGCTCCCAATGACCCGTTGACCGACCTCGCCCCAACAAATTGGGGTCCTGCACTTCCTCCCATAAAGCATCTCGAAAGGAGGTCGATCAATACTCGCATGGTAACTGTTGTTATATGAAAATTCCGCTAGCGGAAGATACGTATCCCAACTACCCCTAAAATCTAGGACACATGCCCGCAGCATGTCCTCAAGGATCTGAATCGTTCTCTCGCTCTGTCTATCCGTCTGAGTATGGAAAGCAGTGCTAAAGAGAAGACGAGTACCCATCTTGTCGTGAAACCGCTTCCAGAATCGGGAAGTAAAACGAACATCTCTGTCTGACACCACTGACACAGGCACTCCATGCCGTGCCACCACCTCTTGCACATATATATCGGCTAGCTTTTCAACCAATATTCTTTCCTGGATCGGTATAAAATGGGCACTCTTCGTCAATCGATCTACTATAACCCAAATCGAATCCACTCCACGTGTGGTCCTAGGAAGCTTAGTAATGAAATCCATAGTGATATCCTCCCATTTCCACACTGGTATGTCCAACGGATTCATCTTGCCGTGAGGCCTCTAGTGCTTCGCCTTAACCTTCCTGCATGTCAGGCATCTTTCCACATACTAGGCGACATCCCGCTTCATGCAGGGCCACCAATAGTCGGATCGAAGATCCCTATACATATTCGTTGCCCCTGGATGTATGGAAAATCGAGACTTATGGGCCCCATCCATCAACACCTGCCGTACTCCGCCCCAGTACGGTACCCAGACCCTCCCATGAAGGGTCAACGATCCTCGACTATCATAGTCAAAAGAAGCTACTCGGCCTACGATCCTCTCACACTTCTGCCACTTCTCCTTGAGGCCCTCGGCCTGCGCCTCTTTAATTTGCTCCAGCAATGGAGTAATCACTGTTATCCTCAAACAAATGTCTCTAATCGGTGCTGCTGCTGCCTTGCGGCTCAGGGCGTCGGCCACCACGTTGGCCTTCCCTAGGTGATAAAGGATCTCACAGTCGTAATCCTTCAGCACATCTAACCATCGCCTCTGCCTTATGTTCAGGTTCGGCTGGTCCATGAGGTACCTCAAGCTCTTGTGATCCGTGTAAATGGTGCAACGAACCCCATAGAGGTAATGTCTCCAAATCTTGAGGGAAAACACCACTGCCCCCAACTCTAAATCATGCGTAGGATAGTTAGCCTCGTGAGGCTTCAACTATCTCGAGGCGTAAGCTATCACACGGCCCCGCTGCATCAACACTGCTCCTATACCTGCGATCGAAGCATCACAGTAGACTACAAAATCCTCCACTCCCTCTGGCAGGGTAAGAATCGGGGCCTCGCACAATTTCCTTCTGAGGGTCTCGAATGCTACCTGCTGCTCAAGCCCCCAGCGAAACACCACCGACTTCTTGGTCAGTCGGGTGAGCGGTACTGCTATCTTGGAGAAATCCTGGATGAATCTCCTATAGTATCCTGCCAAACCTAGGAAGCTCCGAATCTCGGATGGAGATCTCGGGACCTCCCACTGCATCACGGCCTCTATCTTGGCCGGATCTACCAAAATACCCTTCTGGTTGACGAGATGCTGAAGGAATTGCACCTCCTGCAACCAGAACTCGCACTTAGAGAACTTTGCAAAAAGTCTCTCCCTCCTCAAAATCTCTAGCACCTCTCTCAGATGCTCCTCATGCTGCTCCTGAGTCTTGGAGTACACCAAGATATCATCTATGAATACTATTACAGACGGATCCAACATCGTCCTCCACATGCGGTTCATGAGATCCATGAATGTTGCTGGAGCGTTAGTGAGCCCAAATGGCATCACCATGAACTCGTAATGAACATATCGGGTCATGAAAGCAGTCTTCTGCACATCCTTGCCTCTGACTCTCATCTGATGATTCCCGGAGAGTAAATCGATCTTGGAAAACCAAGATGCTCCCTGCACCTGATCAAACAAATCATCTATCCTCGGAAGTGGGTAACGGTTCTTTACTGTTACCTTATTCAATTCCCGGTAATCTATACACATACGGTGCGACTCGTCCTTTTTCTTCACAAACAAAATCGGTATACCCCAAGGCGAACTGCTCGGCCTAATGAAACCCTTTTCTAGCAGCTCTTGTAGCTGCGTAGATAACTCCTGCATTTGTGGGGGAGCCAATCGATACGGTGCTTTGGCTATCGGAGCCGCACCAGGAATCAGGTCAATCCTAAACTCAACCTGTCTCTTGGGAGATATTCCAGGTAATTCCTCAGGAAATACATCCGGGTAGTCTCGCACTACCGGAACATCGTCAATCATCATCCTGCCCTTCTCCCGAGCATCTATAACAAAAGCAACATAACTGTAGCAACCCTTGTGGAAATAGCGCCTCACCCTGGCCGCTGAACATAAAACTAGCCCACGCTATGGTCTCTCACCCTGAATCACTAACTCTCCCCCACTGGGAGTGCGAACCCTCACCAATTGCAGCTCACAATCTATCACTGCCCCACTGGGGCTCAACCAATCCATGCCCACTATGACTTTATTCCCTTGTAAGGGAATAGGGACCAAGTCCACCGGAAACTGCTCATCGAACAACTGTAAAAAACATCCTCTGTGCACCCTTGCGACTCTAATGGTCCTATCAGCTTCTATCTCAACCTCAAGTAGACAATCTAGCTCTCCCCGGAGCTCTTCTGAACCTCTTGCTAAGCGCAAGAGAGACGAATGATCGGGTAGCCCCGAATCAAACAATACCGAAGCTGAAATGCCGATCACTGAGAACGACCCTATACAAACCATATAACCATAAGAAACAATCAATAATAAACGCAGAGATAAGGGAAAAATACATACCGTCCTCTGTCTTCAGCTGGAAAGCCCTACTCTTCGCCACCGACGTCTCAGCTCGGCCCTGACGGCCATCCGTAATCCTCAAAGTAGCAGGAGCAGGTGCTGACACCTTTCCTGCAGCAGCTAAACTTGGACACTGGGACTTTTTATGTCCCATCTGATTGCAATGGAAGCAAATTAGATCTGATGATGTAACGGCGATAGTAGTGACTGTACAATCTCTGCTCATATGTCCAGTCCGACCGCACTTGTAGTAGCCGGCACTCCCTGCCTTGCACGCCCCATCATGCAATCTCCCACACTTGCCACACCGAGCGTGGCTCTGCTGACTCCTAGCTCTGTGATCTAAACCCTTGGGCTTCTTGACCGCATTCCCTGTACCTGGAGTCGCCTCCGACTTCCTCTTTCTCTCCATCTCAAGGTTAATATCTCTCTCTCTCACTCTCTCTCTCTCTCTCTCTCTCTCTCTCTCGCCCTAGCAATCATGTCATCCAGCGTTTTACAGCTGGACCGGTTCACGAACTGGCAGATATCACTCCGCAACATCTCATGATAATGAGCCTTCTTCATTTCCTTATCAACCGCGTACTGAGGAACAAGAAGAGCCCTCTCTCTGAACTTGGCGATAATCTCCGCCACTATCTCTGTAGTCTGGGTAAGATCCTGAATCTCGCGTGCTAACTGCTGCACCTCAATAACCGATGCGAACTCAGCTCTGAATCTGGTAGTAAAGTCTGCCCATGTCATGGCATCCAAGGCTGCATCATCCCCGATAGCATGACCAATCTCCTCCCACCAATCCTGTGCCCTGTCCTTCAGAAGACAGGATGCCAATCTGACCTTGTCCCCATCGGGACATCTGCTAGTGTGGAAGTCATTGTCCACGTCCGCCAACCATCTGGTGCTTGCTATGGGGTCCCGTTCCCCGTGAGAATCCGGAGCCCCGCATGCCCATAACTCCCTGAAAGTGAGCGTGCACGACCCCATCATGGCCGCCACCTCAGCACGGAAGGTTCTCAACCTCTCATCCATCATCTCTAAGATACCCTCCTTGATCGAACCGAAGATCACAGGAGTCTGCTCAAGTATGGTGCGAGTAATCTCTGAAGAGAGAAACTCCCTAGTTTGCTCATCCAACTGCCCGGCCTCCAGGCCTAATCCTGATCGCCCTCCGGCACCTAAACTGCCGATTGCTGGTCTAGGGCATAAAACCACCATTCTGAAACACAACATTATAAACGTCAGGAACACTGATAATTCGCAAGGAATCACTACTTTCACAAGTCTCCTGGTGTTATCTCAGCTTTCCTTGATTCGAGTATGGATCCTCTGCTTCCAGTAGTACGGGCCCATACTACCTTCCACATCTATCCGTACTTTCCTCAAGTACTTGCCTTGACTCCACCAAGTCACTAATACTGCTAATAATCTATGCTACTCCCATCCTAGGCTTGCCCTAGGGAATTCTCTGACTATACCCGATCCAGTCCTCAGCTGCTGAAGGCCTCCTTGTGATGCCAACTAGTCATTACCTGAATACCATCACATGCGGAGAGGCTCAAGTAAAAGACTCATCCCTACAACGGTTAGACTCAGACAAGAGCTGCGCAATAGGGCTAACTCTAGCACTCTGAGATTATCCAACCCTGTTCACATGTGACGTGATGCATTCACCTAATGGCTAACTCCCATCACTTAGAGTCCCACAAAGCACAAAGCAAGCAGCATTCAGACATAGGAGACTACTCAAGCAATTCTATCCTCTTAATTGAAACTATATTAGCATTCAATGTTAAGCTCTTACTATCAAGGATAACCTAAATAGGATATCATTATGTTGTATACTCAAAACTAGCATACAATTATCATAAAGCTGAAACACATATAGCAGGCACATAAGGTGTGACAACTGTCAGATTTCAGTCAAGTCAAAGTCAACTAAAGTCAACAAGTTAAACCGTTTGACTCAATTTGCCCTTGGGTACTAGAATTTACATTATGAAATTTCTACACAACTCTCTATTCTAATGAGAGATCATAAATCAAAAAGTGCGAACATCTAGATCTCCTTAAGCAAAAAAAACTGTGGTACGTGGCTAGCCAAACCGATAAAACAATGTTACATACTCATTGGGAGTGTGTAAGATCCTTAAACAAGGCTTAACAGTGTTTACGGACCTTGCATTGCGAAGCCGGACACTCACAAATGCCACACTCGAAACCTCTCTCAATCGTTTTCAATCTATCTATCTCTATTTGAAATCTCTCCGAGTATGTGAAATCTCTCCCAAATCTCTCTAAGTATGTGAAACCTCTCCTAAAACTCTCTTTGTATGAGAAATCTCTCCAAGTATGTGAAATCTCTCCCAAATCTCTCTAAGTATGTGAAATCTCTCCCAAATCTCTCTAAGTATGTGAAATCTCTCCCAAAACCCTCTTTGTATGAGAAATCTCTCTAAGTATGTGAAATCTCTCCCAAAACTCTCTTTGTATGAGAAATCTCTCTAAGTATGTGAAATCTCTCCCAAATCTCTCTAAGTATGTGAAATCTCTCCAAGTATGTGAAATCTCTCTCAAATATCTCTCTGTATGAGAAATTTTTCCAAGAATGTCAAATCTCTCCCAAATCTCTCCAAGTATGTGAAATCTCTCTCAAATATCTCTTTGTATGAGAAATCTCTCCAAGAATGCCAAATCTCTCCCAAATCTCTCCAAGTATGTGAAATCTCTCCCAAATCTCTCTCCAAAGTTTCCCATAACTTTTTAGAATCATTCGGGTCATTCTGACCCTTAACCGGCTCAAAAACGGCTTAAAACGGGGTAAAAACGAGAAAAATGGACCTTAGGAACCGAAACCCTCTCGAGAAGAGAGAAGCTTCTTAGGACCCGAAGGTCCTCTTAGGGACCGAGAGCAAGAGAGCCGAACCTGAGAGCAAGGAACCGAACCCTCCTGAGCCAAAGGTCCTCTCAGGGCCGAACCTCGCCCAGGAGGAACCGAACCCGAAAGACTCTTGCAGGCCCGAACCTCGCAGAAGCACCCGAACCCGAAGGTACTGTTCACCACTGTTCATTCGGCACATTTCGGTCGGACGCGTCGCCTCTTATCTCCGGACCGAACTCGCACTCGCCTTCGCCTTCGCCTTCACCTCTCGCTTCCTCGCCTCCTTTCGCTCCCTCGCCCCCCTTTCGCTTCCCTCTGTTCGTTTCGTTTCCGGCTACAGCCCCCAGCAAGGACCGAACCTAGGCCTAGGGACCGAGAGGTCTCGCTGGGAATGCCTTTTCTCCCGGTTTTCGCGTAGTTTTGCGTTTAAGGCCCGTTTTTAATTATTTTAACGCGGAATTTTCACCCAAAATCATATTTTAACATAATAAACCCTAAATATTCACAATTTAATCATATTTTCATAAAAATCTTTATTTAAATAATAAAAGCAAGTGGGTAAAGTACAAAGAGGTGGAGTGTTGACTTTGCTTTACCTTATGACACAAGCAACCACTCCCACACCCACTCTATGACCAGCCACACCTCCCCACCTTACCTAGGTCACATCAATGTCCTTTTCACTCAATTATCACTCTTTCCCATGTTTTTGAGAGCTGAATATTCATCCTCTCTCCTCACTTCTCTCATTTGCTCTCATTTCACAAGAAGATCAAACTCTTTCCTCTCTCACTTTCTCTCTCTAGAAATTCGAGATTCAAGGGCTGATCTTGAGTTTTTCCTCCACATTTGGTAAGTATAATCCACTCTTTTTATGATTATCTCACTTATTTCCACTCAAATCATGGATATCTTACACAAACTCCATTATATATGTGTTAGAGCTTTGAATCTTCAAGTGTTCTTGGGTTGAACACTTCTCTTCTTCAACACTTATCTACTGAAATCACTCAAGGTGAGTTCATACCCCTACATTTTCATGTTTTCTCAAGTTTTCAGGGGGGGAATACAAGTTAAAACACTAAGAACATAACTAAAATTTTCTAATAGCCTTCATCAAAAAAGTTCAACTCCATTCACGGACTGTTTTGGGCATCTTAAACATTTTTGTTTTCAAAAATGTACAAGGTGCAAATAGTTCAAGTTTTTATCTTTAAAATGACTACTTGCACATCTCCATACGATTTTTCTACAATTTATGGTGATTTTTACAAAACTGCCTATCATTTCAAACAACAATCCGGACAAGTCTGTGATTATGGACTTTTTCACCCAAGTTGGAGGTCATTAAAAATCGTGATACAAATTATGAGTAAACTAGACACATGTTTTGAACTCTCAGAATTTACGGATCTAGTTTTCGACTTCGTATGATTTTTCTATGATTTTTCCAAAACAGTGCAGAAAAGCTACAGTTAGCCAACAGCATATAAATATCATAACACTTTGTATTATGTTGAGCAAAGTGTATAATCATAAGTTCTAATTATTGAATGTGTTCTTTGTTAGTTTATCATCATGAACTGAAACTAAGTCAATCGTAATAAATATTATGCATTCATTTTAGAACAAGTATAATAAACTATAAAAAGTATAGTTTGATAAATTCATAACACTAATACATTTCCATAAAAAAGTTCATACATATTAGATACATTTTAGATAAACTATAATAGGTATAGTTTATGATACATCACTCAACACACTCGTACAAAAAGGGTACATTCATACAGAAAAAATTTATATTCACACACATTTCACGTAAACTTGTTAACCTATATTGTGAGACTCTCTCTCTCTCTCTCTCTCTCTCTCTCTCTCTCTCTCTCCCCGTACGTCCGAGTGCGAGATATAATTCCTGGTAGTTATAATCAGAATCTCCTTGAGGGAGAACGTGATACTTGTATATAGATCTATATTGGGTTTGACACCCCACACCTTGCTGCTAGCTACAGTGGGACCTGCAGGTTTACGAGTGACAAATGTCATTTCAGTTTTCGCGACGCCTAAGAACGTCGTGGCAGGTTCACATAGTCATAGTATGATTATAGCGACTCACATAGGGATATAACAATCCATAAGTTAACGGGATTTTATTTTTAAAACCTAAATGAGTTTTATGTCGATTTAGAATCACTTTTTATCTCTATGAGTACAGATATTACTGTACACTTTTGGTTTTGGTAGTTACGACTACACATAATTTGAAACCACATTTATACCTTTAAGTATGGTCAATACTTGTTATTACTCGGTCCTCTAATTTAGGACTACATATATATAAAGTATTAACAAACATGAGAACATACAGAAATTTCATTTAATTCAAACGCGTCCATGTCCATTTAAGTACATAACATTTTCTATTAATAAGAAAGGTTACTTATACATTTTGGTCTTCAGTCATAAGACTACATTACACAGATTTTAAAGAAAATATCGGATTTTCTGGATACATATTCTAACGCTTTTACAAGGAAAACGATTTACTTTTCTAACGAAATTTCTTATGAACTCACCAACCTTTGTGTTGACACTTTTCAAAACTACTTGTATTCTCAGGAATTCAGTGAAAACAGGAAATCAACAACGTTTTGAGGATGGGACGATAAATTGTCAAATAGTTCATTTTGTATCATAATGTAATTGATGTGAATCATGTAAACATGTTCTTTGATGTAACGTTTTCAATTATATTTGTGTTGGTTGTAATTACTTTGAGCACTATTATATTCATTGTTGTGATACTCTACATGAAGTCCTCCACCCCCGGACGTTTCCGCCATCCTTGGTTTGAGGGTGTGACATAAGGCATCCTCCTAGATCCTTAGTCCTATTCTAGCATGCTGTTCTACTGGAACTGAAATAGATAATCATAATATAACTTGTATGGTAATTTGGGAGTACTTACTTGAGCTCGGTTGATCGCATGCACCACACCCTTTTCCTTTTATAAAAACTCTTCTTCTTTCTAAGTTCTTTTTTATGATTTCGAATAAATGGGCTTTAAGTGTATTGAGAATAAACAGTATTGAACATAATTGAATTTCAATATATTTTGCTGATGATATTTTCGAAATACTAGCAAAATTTGATTTCAAAAAAAAATTTAGAATAAGATTTTGATTTTAGTTTTGATCTAAAAAAAATAATTAGATCAATCAATGGGGTTGAAACGAATTCGATCCAATGAGGCAAATCGACCAAAAATGAAAAACATAAAATATGAATCGAAATCATGGACGTTTTGGAATCCATTTGAGAATTTGTGATACCTTTTTGACGAATCGAGTTCCGTTTGCAACGAATGAATCAAATCTAGAAGTTCTTGGTTCTTTTGTTGGAATGAGAAAATCTCTAATTTGAACATTGTACCACCCATTATGCACAATGTACAACTCGTTCTTCGTGTTCTTCAACGATCCAAGAACATCTTCAAAAGAACCACCAGCACTTTCGGGTTTTGACTTCAAATTCAATGCAACCTTTGGACTTTGTTTCTTTGGAACTCAAATTTGTTTCACGGATTTCGGCTTCACAACATTTGACGATTTTTGTGAGTAAACCCGCTTGTTTTTCTGTTTAATCTTCTTCTTCTTCTTTTTCTTTCTCATCTTTTTGCATCTTGAAGACTTGACTTCATGAACAAACCTACTTTCCACAACTCCAACTTTGTGAGTTTGAATCAAATCCTTTGGAGTTTGATACTTGTGAATTTCTTGGATCACCGGCTTATGATAAGGAATCATTTCTTCAAACAAATCACACGAACAAAAAATATCATTGGTTTGAACTCTAATCGAGCAAAAAACTTTTTCATCATAAGAATCAACTTGAACTCCTTTTTCTTGAATATCATGAACATCCGGGTAAGAAGCAAGAATATTATCACCATATTTTCACTCATCAAGACGAATTCCTTCAATTATTTCATCATCTTTCTTCTTCTTCCTTGTTTCATGAAAATTTGTTACCAAATGATCAAGCGACACCGCATGATGATCATGATCAATAGGATAGCCATTGAACTTTCCACATTCACATTTCATCTTAGAAATGAGTAAATTTCGTTTGAAATACCCGGTTACAAAACAATTGAGAATACCTTCAAAATTGAATGACCATGGAATACACTCTACAAATCAAGCATCACAAATTGTTTCTTTCATCATTTATCAATCAATAGAATCTTGAGTTTTGTAGAGAGAGAAAGTGATTTTGAATGGGTTTTATAGAGAGAGAGAAAGTAAAAAAAATCAAGGAGATCTTTAGAGATAGAAAGTTAATATGAACCAAATTCTAGTAAGAGAAAGTGGTACAAACAAGTATTCTAGGGAGAGAATCGAATTATGGATCAAACCAAGGAAAAAACGATTTCTACAACACAAAACACTCTCTAAACACGAAGATCAACAAAAACATGAAGAATCACCAAATTTAGAAAGCCACCATTGATCAATACTTGATCAAATCAAGAACATTTGCTCTGATACCAATTGCAGTGGTGTTGATTATGATGGCTTGTGCGGAATTAGAAAATATCTAGTGAATCATCATAAAAACTCAAGAACACAAGGAGTAAATAAATCTGTTTAAGCTCATATTAGATCTTGAAAGAGTATGCAAATGGGTCTTGTACAAATTCTCTATCTAGTCTAACACTCCAAATGGTTCTCTTACATAAATAAGTGTCACCCACTTCCTATTTATAGGAAAAGACAACTCATCACACAATACAAGTGGTTAAAGCACAAATATATCTAAGCGTGACTTTGCACCCTAACATTCTCCCCCTCAAAGATAGGATTGGATGCTCGACTTCAATATCCACCGAGCTGGCGTGATCAAGACCAAACTCCCCCTCGAATTAACATCGGCCTTCAAATCCGCAAATGAATACCCGAAAAAACCTGCTTCGAATACCCATCTAGAAGATATATCAAACAACCCCGAAGTGTCATTAACAATGCACATAGTTGCTAAAATTAGTAAATACATTACATATTGCATGATTTTTTTGAACGATGACAATATTATTAAAACTAACAAACGATATAAGAAAAAGACATTAAGTAATTACACAAGTTGGATTTTTCACCCAATTAACCCACTTAATGTTAAGCTTAGAACATCTAGAAGAAATCCATAAAAAAGATTGAGATTGGATGAAATCTCAAAACACCACCCTGGTAGGTTTAACCTGCACAAACAACAATCTATTTCTAAAAGGCCAAATCACCCACATCATAGTAAGAACCACTGCTTCCAAACACCTCTTCAATTAAGTAGAAATACAACCATTGTCACACCAAGATAACCATTTAGAGATAGACAAGAAGACAAGCAAATTCATCTCCCACCATCTACCTAGAAGATTCCACAAGTCAAATGCCATACCATAGGAAAAAAAGAATGATTAGCCGTCTCAACCCCACCATCACAAACCAAGCACAACAACGAACCAACATCAATGCCACATCTATCCAGGTTGAATTTGGTTGGAACCTTATTCAAATACAATCTCTAAAAAAGAATGTTAACTTTTGACCGGACCAATCTGTTCTATCTAGTAGGTTGAGAAGTTGTCTCCAAGATAAGATAATAGAATCAATAAAGCAACAAGTTGAAGCAACTATGAAACTTGTAGCCAGGTCGATAGACCGCCTCTAAGAATCATGATCCTCCCCTAAGTTAACAGGCGCAATGAAAGATCATATTGAATAATCTCCTTACCTTCTCTAGGAGACCTTCTAAAAATCGGTATCCAATCAAAGAGCTAAATATGAGTGGAAACCATGCCATTTTCTACTAATCCAAGGCAAAAACCATTGGAAATTTATGTTTAAAAGCAAAATCACCACACCACACATCATGCCAAAAGGAGAAAGCATCGTCATTACTAAGCTTATGATTGCCAAGAGAAAGAAGGTCGATACTGTTCAAAGAGAGATTTTTAATAGAATTTAAAACCCCAATTCAACGAGAGGAAGGAGTGCAATAAGTCGGATTGCCAAGACCCCCATCAACTCGATGAATACTCTTAATAACTTCAACTCACAAGTCGTTATGCATTCTAAATGTCCAAATCGATTTGAATAAAAGAGATCTATTCAAAGCAAAAATCCTCATAATGCCTCGACCACCTTGATCTCTACTAGCTAAACACTTTTTCCAAACAACCCAAGTCATCTTTTTATATTCCAAGTCCCCTCCAATAAAAAAATTATTCCAAAGACTCAGTTTTTTCCACAACAATGAGCACCCTATCTCCAGTATGCGAGCCTTCCAAGAATAGAGTTTACTTTTAAACATAGCAACAATCCCTTTCCAACTAGCAATACGCTACATATTGCATATTGCATGATTTAGAACAATGTTTTGGCTTAACTTAATTGATACTCTCCACAACACAATTTATGTTTTGAAAGATAATTTCACAAACCTGACCAAAACAAAGAGATTTTTACAAGTGAATAACAATAAAAACATTGAAAATTTCCAACTTTTTATAGTGTTTATCGTTTATCAGAATTTACGAGCACAAATAACAAGCATTTTAATATATAACTAACCTTGCACCTATACTTCTACACACTTATATGTAAGTACCCATCAAATAATAACTCATTCTTGATAATTAATTATATCATGCTATTGATGATGATAATGTGAATTATAAAGGCTTATCTTCGTGATTTCCTTTGCATTGCCTGTTTGAAGGTCCCATACATGCCTGCCTGTCAATTTATAGAATCATTTATGTTATTAAGTAGATAAAATTGCTTTGAAACTGCTAATACAATAGATTCATATAGGAAGCGTGATAACTATACAATACAAGTACCATACCTATAAGTCTGCAACACAAAATGCTTAAAAACACTCTTTATGTGTTAAACTATTTTAGCAACCGTTCCTTGCTAAAGTTGTTTTATCACTTGCTAAAGGTTTTGATGCCCGACTTCCACTTTTTTCAAATTTTTGTAACGTTAACGAAATATCTAAATTTAGGTTGTTGTAAATCATCTACATTGTTGCAAACATATTGCTTCACTCGTTAAGGACTTAATTTGAAAACATTGTACACAGCCACAAGTTTTGATTAATTGAAACTTTACAACTCGTGTCCGCGTTTAACAAATTGATAAGAAATTGAGAATCCACAACTCAACTGTTACAATGCTTCAGTTATATCATTATGCCAAAAGGCTGATGTTGACCTTTTACTTTTCTGTAGCGTGTAAATATACAACCAAGTGGCTAATTTGTACTTAATGGGTTCAATGGATACATAACGCAATGCATATATATATATATATATATATATATATATATATATATATATATATATATATATATATATATATATATATATATATATATATATATATATCCGGTAAGAAATTTTTTTTGGTAGGAAGGTAAGAAATTTTTTTTTCTACATAGTTTTTTGACGAACAAAAAAAAATGAATCACTAGATGATTCATTTGTAAGATGATTCACAAGAAAAAATTCTCAAAAAAACATCTTTATGATTCATTTTTAAGTAAATTAAGGAAAAATTCACTTTTATGACAATTTTAGTGAATAACAACAAAATCATTATATAAATGAATCATCTAGATGATTTTTTGAGAATTTTTTCTTGTGAATCATCTTACAAATGAATCATCTAATGATTCATTTTGTTTGTTCGCGAAAGAAATATGTAGAAAAAAACTTTTTAACTTTCTACCAAAAATTTACTTCTTATTTGATCGTGACTCTATATATATATATATATATATATATATATATATATATATATATATATATATATATATATATATATATATATATATATATATATATATATATATATATAAGTTAAGATGGTATGTATATGTTAAGTTAAAAAAAGCCTCGCTTTACTGAGTCCAAAATTCACATTTTATCCTCATTGCTCTAACTTTTATTTTTCACAACCCTTAGTTACAGACTCTTTTTCAATGGAGACCCTCCTCTATTGGTAATAACAATTGCCCCATGTTGATGATTTTCGTGTGATCATCCTCTATTGGTAACAACAATTACCCCATGTTGATGTGTTTCGTATGATCTAGGTAATTTTATTTAATTGGAATTTATAAAAGTGCAACAGGGGCGAATACAAGTTACTCGGTGTGTACAATAAACTCATATAAGACGAGCCCTATTTCAAAACGTTGATTTTGGTTTTCAAGTTTGTTTTCACCATATATTTGTATTGTTTATATTCTATTATGTTTCAAGTTTCACATTAACTTGATCTTTTTTTGGTGTCCGCTCAATGGTATAATATTACGGTGATTGATATATTTATTTATATGTCCATATATTTGATCTTGTTTGTTGTTTGCATTGACGTTGTTCCCTTCAAAACTCATGTTACATTAAACGATATGGATTTTTCTATTGATGGTAATGCTCATTTTAAAATGATTGTTGTAATACCCATTTCTCATAACAAATATTGTTTCGAGGGTTAATGCTCATTTTACAATGATTTTTCTCTCGATGGTAATTCTCATTTTACGAGATAAGTAGGAGAAACAGAGCATTAAGTTTGATTTAAGTTGCTTATAGAATGTGTGCTGGTGTTAAATTGTGAAGTAGAAGAAGAAAATGGTAAATTATAAGTACTTTGCTATTTTGGAAAGTCACGATGCGAGTTTTTTATGTTGTGGTACGTTGGTCAAAGAGGGATCAGGTCTTGGTCAACGGTCAAAGGTCATGACGCGAGGGTGATGTTGGTTGTGATGCAATGAGATGCCCGGTGTTGGACACGTGTTGAGAGGTCGATATACGTAGTTGCGGGAGACGGCATGTGGCAGATGGCTGAGACGTATGATGTTGATTACTACACGATGACCTTATGGTGGTGATGTGATTCCTCGAAAGTCTTATGTATATAAAAGGAGTTTTTTTGTCCATTTGAGAAGTTTTGACAAAATAAGATCAACGAGAGAGAGAGAGAGAGAGAGAGAGAGAGAGAGAGAGAGAGAGAGAGAGAGAGAGAGAGATTGATTGGTTATTAGGATATTGATCGAGTAGTCGGTGCTAGAATGTAAGGGTATGAGATGTCAATTGAATCGAGGTATCCTCTTGTTCTGTGATTACGTTATTGTATTTTATAGCGTAGTTAGGATGAATAATTGAAACTCGAGTTAGTTGTTAGAACTCATAATATGGTGCTATTATGAACTATGTTGTAAATCTAATAGTGAATTCCCCGACTGGTTGATGTGGGTTATAAACCCTAACTAGTGGACTTGTTAGAAATATGAGATCTATCTAATAGTTTATGGGGTTAAGTTATTTAGCAGTTGCAGTATGGAGTTTAACTAGTTTTGTGATAATTGGTCACATTGTTTAGCTCGGAGTAAGTTGTAACAAGTTCTGAGGAACTTATTATTTATTTAATATATGTTGGTATGTGTCAAGCTGAGAAGCAACAGAGGCTAAAGACCAAAAATAAAGTTAGTCTACTAACTAGTGAGGTGAGTAACACTAATCTAGCATCCATTATTATTGATGTGTGTAGTTGCACAATATGTGAATTAGATATGTAGTTATATTATTATATCATGCATTATTGAGATGATACTTGATGATAAATTTGGTGTATTTACTTTAGACGGAGTATATCCAAAGGTGTGTATTTGTAACATCAGTTTTTCAGGTATGCTTTTTTGCATTTATTTGGAATTAATAAGTTTTTGAGATTTTCTATAAGTGGTGGCACGACAGATTTAGGGATCATGACACGACCTTTAATGAAACTCGCGACGCGATGGGTCTGATGGGACAAACCTTAGAAGCCTTGGGATTTAGGCCAATTTAAAGGGAAAAACCTTGAGGGTTTCTTCATCCTCCCAACTTCCATCCTCAGAAACATTTTCTCTCGCAAAACCCTAACCTCTTAAAGAGTTTTTTGTGTTCTTACATGCCTTGGTGTGATTTTTGGGTAAAAAAAGATTCATTATGGTGTTATTAGAAGCAATCCCTTGAAGTTGTCTACATTTTCTTTGCCTCTCCAAGCTTTGTGAGTATTCAAGTTCTTATGTTTTTAACTCATGCTTGCTAGATCTTGGTTTTGGGTTGATTTGAGAGCTTTTTGGTCCCTCAATGTTGATGTTCTTGAAGTTTGAAGAACTTCAGAACTTATTCTTAATGATTTGTTCTTCTAGACCCTTGTTGATGGATAAAAAGATCATGCATGTGCTTTCCTTGAGCCATACACTTGGTTTTGGCCTTATAAGCGAACACTTAGACTTAAAGTTTAAGATCTTGAGTTTTTAAGCCATTGGAATGGATAAAGTTTCAAACTTTATCCATTAATATGTTGTGGAGCTTCATATATCAAATTTGGAATTCCTGTCTTTAAGGATTAAGCACTTAAAGAGAGTTGGTTGTTTTACTGAGTTAGCGGCACGACTCCTTGAAAGATCACGATATGATCCTGGAAGGTTTTACGACTATTTTGTCATGTAGAATTTCACAATGTGACTAGTCTCTAGTCTCCGCGCAAGTGCTGACCACTAACCATTGACTTTCTAACCAGTTTGACTTTGGGTCAAACTTATGATTTTGAGCTATAGACTAAGATTTAAACTATGTTTGGTTTAGGTGGTGCGTGTAGCTACATCCGTGAGACTTAGAGTGTTGTTACTTTAGCTCTTTGACCTATGTGATTTTTCTTACTATACTATATATTACAATATGTATCCTCTGTATGTTAGGATGTAGATATATTCCAGTGTATTGTTAAGCAAGTATACTAGCTTAGTCGTTCGCATGCTATTTTTGGATTGTTTATTTGTTTGTCTATCATATGTTGATATATTACATGTGAGAGTTGATAGAGGTCCAAGTATGTACTAAACGTTAAGATACTCAGGGCAGATTAGCTTTATGTTGAAGACCAAGGGGATGACCAACTTTATGCAGAAGGCTAAAAGGGTGGACCAGTTGTGTGCTGAAGGCCATTACTTGTATGCATTATATGTATATTGTTGTATGTGGTATTTTGGGGAGCACATTAAGCTTTAACTTAAAGTTGTAGATTAAATAGATATTTCATCAGATTGTTTGAAGGGCAAGACTTAACTGTACACGCACATCGACACTATGATTTGAGGTTTCCGTATGCTTCCATTTTATACTTTGATTTGGATATTTGGGTTTGATTACCAAACAATGGTTTTGTATTAGTGGAAGAATGTTTTGAATGAAATATTATTTGTTAAAAGTGAAAATTTTGGTTTGAAAAATGGGACATTACTGTATTATAGTAGTGGTGAATACGTGGTTAACCTTAACGATATACAAGCACTGAAGAAACCAATTGGTTGGTAGGGGTAGCATGTGTTACCCCTCATTTCTCCCTACATATGTTAAAAAATTGGATCTCTATTATATATACATATAGTATACTGATAAATTTAATAGTACTCTTAGTCTAAATAAAAAGTGAAAAGTTTTAAACTATTTCCAGTAAATAAATGCATACAATATTTCTACAAAGGAAAAAAGGCATGACAAAATAAAGAAGAGCTTATGTAGCATCTAGCCTTGTTCTCACTATCTCATGGCTAGGCCAGGCTAGTTGTTTATTTTATCTTGTTTTTGGTTTTCCAGCAAGAATGAAATACGTATCATTTATTAATTAGTTTATATTGATTTTTTTTATTTTGTTTAATTTAGTTGTTTAAATAAAAAACCTAAAATTAGCTAATTAGTTATTTATTTGTTATGTTGTTTTTTTGTTGGTGAAATTTGGTTTAAATCATTAATTGTGAATTCGAAATCTTTAATTTTGTTTGTAGGATTTTTATTAGAAATAATTTTAACAGAAAATTGGATGTTGGAAATGGTAGTAATGATAAAAGTAGTAGAGCGTATTCGAAAACTGGATAAACGAAGAGGTCAACTTTAAGATATATGACTTTTGTGTTAGTTTGATATATCTAGTGCAATCACATTTAAAAGAAAAATACTCATTATCATTTATCAAGAATATCTCTATGCTACTCCTAACAAAAGTTTCTGGTTCTGCTACTGTGCACAAGACAATAACCAAATAAGTGAAATAATATTTGTTGTTATCATAAGGAGTCATGAGACAATAAACAATTAATGTGTTTTATTTAGTATATTTGATGTGGTGTATATGTTGTTAATGATAACTTTATTTATATATGATGTTATGTTCTTGTAGTTGTTCTTCACAAAGCCTTATGAAGTACGTTGTTTTGTTGTTGTTGTTGTGTTGTGTTGTAGGTTAGGTTGTTGAAACCCATGGCTCAAATCATATAGTTGATACGAATACGATTCTTGGTGATAACTCATTGTATTTCAGTGTGCTAGTGTACACCAAAATGTTTTATAAGGTTGTAAATAAACTGATTTATAGGGTGTCCTTAGTACGAAAAACTAAGTGTTACAATTGTTATGGATTTTTTATATGTTCGTTTCGGATATAATTTGATATTCACATACAATGGTTATCATGAAATGTTTGTGATTTTAGTGTCACCAACCATTTGTTCTAATTTGAATAGAAACGAGTCCAAATGACGATTAAAACTATGACCTTATTATGTGAGTTTGATCATGGACATGGAAATAAACGAGGGTCAAGGGCCAATACTCTAGCATATACTGGGACAACTCCCTAAAAGGTCTTACTGTAAAATTCTGTTCAAGAGAAGTAGTTTGTTAAAGAAAATAGATTTTTTCTAAGGCAAACAGGGTGCTTCTGCAACCTTATTTAATGCTACCAAAAGACTTTAGTCCACAACTAGTAGGATGCTATAGTAGTCTATAGTTGAGGTTGCTATAGTAGTTTGCAACTGAGGCTGCTTCACCGGTCTGAAACCCTGAAACCGAGGTTCAACAATCCATGCCGAGGATGTTGTCTGTCGACTTTTCAAAATTGCTTCCGAAACAATTATAAGTTCCATGCAAGCGTTAATAACTTCCGAAAACTATTTTTGTCAATCTTATCATCTTTTGGGTATAAATAAAAGTGAGACTTCAATCCTTTTTTTTTACATTCATGAAAAGAAATAAAGAATTATCATAGTATTTGTATCTCTACTTTTGAGTTTTTCCAAAAGATTTATGAAAGTAGTTTTGATTGAACATCCTAGATTGATTTTTATAATACCAAGCAATATAGATTTGAAATATTAACGAAGGAGATTGACCATGCACGATCAATCAAAACATTACATTCTAATTTGATTTCATATCCTACCATAATTTCATTGATGAATTGGTATATATTCAATTAGATATTATTTGATATCCAAAAGTGATTGTTACGAATTGTTTTTCACATTGACTACACTGATTTGATTTGGATCATTGTTGTGTGAATTTATGGTTTTTTTTTTGACATGGACTTTTCTTATATCCTAAAAATATATTAAAGTTACTAATAAATACGGAGACGTTAATGTGCGTCGTGCGACTGTGCGGCCTAAAACCATTTTAGATAGTTACGTGAATCAGCCAAGTTCAACATTTTCGGCGGTTTGTTTAATAATATTATGGAATTTAGCCCGACCCGGTTCAACACATTAATAACATTTTGAAGGAAAGATTAATTAATGAGACTTACCAAAAACCCAGAAGAACTACGATTGAGGAACGTGAAGCTGTTCTTCCTTGTAACTTTTGTGATCTTACTATTGGAATCAAGAGACTTTTGAAAGTCATCAAATGAAGAAGACAGAGAACCACTTCCACCTACACTTCTGCAGCTGCTACCACCGCTTTTGCCACCGCCACCCATATCTCTGAAACTATCCCACCTCCATGAGCAAAACTTGACCGCTGGCGACCTGTCCCCTTTGTCAACTCCAATATCCCTGAAACTATCCCACCTCCATGAACTGATCAACTTTACTGGCGACTTCTCTTTCCTCATTAAATTCCTCAAAGGCATCGTGATCTTACCTTTACTCCTACCGCTGTAATTACTACAACCCACCACCTTCTCCGGCGACCCCAACATTGATTTATTAAAAGTGTACACGCATTCATAAGGTCCACCCAATACGGTGGTCGGTGATGGTATAATCTCTATTCCACCACTACTGTTGGTTACGTTGCTAGTAGCAGTACCCACGGTGGTGGTTAGCCTTGGAGGGAGGTCTAAAGACCTGACTGTTTTAGACTTTGGTGGATCATCGGTGGAGGTGGGTCGTCTTGGTTTTCCTGGTGCTTCCTCCCACAAGAATGGGATGGTGGCCACCGTGTTGGGTGGCGGCGTTGGACCATCCTGCAGAGTACTTGGTTTGGTTGGTAGTGAAAAGAGAGAGAGTTTAGGAGGTGTAGAAACTGGTTCTCCGAACTCCGGCACCGGAAACATCATGTGTGTGTGTTTAGATGTAGATTGAGGTGGTAGGGGTATAAATCAAGTATGGGTTTGTATGTGTGGGGTCATAAACTCATATTCAATGGTAAACGCTCCTTCGCCTTAACTTCACGAGAAAACAAAACCACAATTCATAGTTTATACTTCCTACTTTTATATCCCTTTGTATAAAGGAAAATACAAAACATCTTTATTTTTATTAATACCTATTTTTTACATTGCATTTTTAATTTTCAATGTACTTTTTAATTACATGATAACATATTCTAATTTTGTCAAATTTTAATATGTTAAATAAAATATACATATAAGTATATTTCTTCTACAATAGACAAAAACCTTTAAACAATATCAGTCGAACTTATTAAAACCCTTCCATATTACAAGATTATAAACAAACTAGGCATATGTATTCATATGGTACGAGAAATAAATCTCAAGATAATATTAAAAATAATATTTTATTAAAAATAAATTATTGTAATATTTTTTCGATATTTCATTAAAACCACATATATATATATATATATATATATATATATATATATATATATATATATATATATATATATATATATATATATATATATATATATATATATATATATATATATATATATATATATATATATATACACTTTATATTTAACATATATTTTGTATACAACTAAGATTCTACCGGCTGCGTGTTGCAGCAGCAATAATTGATTTAAGAAAAGAAACTCTTTCGGTAATAATAAAAACTTAGGAAGACTTAAGTTGTCAACCCATAAAAGTAAGGGACCAAATCCATATATAAAAAACTTAGGACTTACCTTGCCAAAACACAAAAGCCACCGACCAAAACCAAACCTTGTGAAGCAAAATGCTTAAAAATAAGCATGAAAACATATAAAAAAAATTACGTGGAAACGTAAATTAACTCGAATTAATATTGGTACATATATAAAAAAATAAAAAAAGTAAGTTTTTTTATTTAAATTAATGAACAAAAATTTTAAATTTACGTCAAAACGTTGACCACCTCGAATTTATATCATAAAATAAACATGTTATAAATTAGTATTTTTTTTATAAAATTCAAGGTTGAGGGAGTTAAAGTGACAATTTACAAAGTCGAGTGTAACACCCGACTTTTAACACAAAGTACATCAAAAAAATCTGGTTTTCAAATCATAAATCATAATAAATCCACTTTGCATTTGTATTAACAATCAATACATGTAGCTACCAAAAGGATCGTATATATTGCTGACACGATGATTCGAGTCGGGCACTACCAAACTCACATCTTTATACACCATCTACCTGAATCTGAAAGGCACACAACAACAAACGGGTAAGCTACAACGAGGGTAGTGAGTACCCAAGTCGTCCAGTAAGAAATTAATTACACGATCAAGTATATCATTATACTAATGAACCCTAAATATTTCTCAGTTCCTTTCTAACAAATCGATGATATATACTCGGTTTTAGTGTTATTACACAAACTCCCTTAATGATCGAGGTTATAGCTAATTCAACTGTTATTCCAATCCAAATAACCTTTCCTCGGTAGCATCATAACTACCCAATCTATCATCTTATTAACTAACATTTTCATCCATTGGCAATTTAGTCACACAAGCTTCCACTACATTATATTCATTTACAAGTATAACAACCACGAAGGTTGCCGACTTGCATTTCTTCCAATGAAGATATTTCGACTAACAAGGTTACCATCATAATCCTATATATATATATATATATATATATATATATATATATATATATATATAGATATATACGGAAAGGTTATTTGGAAAACAAAAAAACCCTAAAAATCATTAAAACGCATAAAAAAAATACTTAGAGATCACAAAACTTTTTTTTTTTGAATTTTTTTATCAAAAAATCGCAACTTTTACATCAAAATCGCTGAAATTTTTTTTTGAAATAAAACTTTTATTTAATTTTTTTTTTTGATTTTTGATTTTTGATTTTTTTTCAGCGAAATTTTAAACAATGCTGCGATTTTTTGATAAAAAAAATCAAAAAAAAAAGTTTTCTGGTGTCTTGGAATTTTTTTTATGCATTTTTATGATTTTTAGAGTTTTTTTGTTCTCCAAATAACCTTTCCCTATATATATATATATATATATATATATATATATATATATATATATATATATATATATATATATATATATAAGTGCATACGAGTATATCATTACGACCACCAAGACTGCCAATGACTTGGAGTTCTCCCAATAATGGTATTATGGCCACCAATGCTACCATCATAATCCAATACCAACATACAAGTATAACATTGCGGTCACTAAGGCTATCATCATAATCCAATACCAATATATACAATTATAGCATTATGACCTTCAAGGCTACCATTGACTTGAAGTTCTGTCAATGATGGTATTACGACCTCCAAGGCTACCATCATAATCCAATACCAACATACAAGTGCATTATGGCCACTAAGGTTGTCATTAACTTGTAGTTCTTCTAATGATGGTATTACGGCCACCAAGGCTACCATCATGACTTATTGATTCCAGTACAATAGTGTTATAATCACCAAGACCACCACAACGTTTGTTTATTATTTCATATAGTAATAACCTACTATCAATTTCCATTTTACAAATTCACTACAACTCCCAACCACTCATAACTTTATAGGTTCTAAACCAATTACGTAATATTTCACAATAACTATTATATTATATTTATCATGCAATATAATAGTAAACATACGTTAAGATAACATTTATCTAAAAGAGGAGTGTGCTTACTTACCCAGCTAGTTATTGAAGACTAACTATTATCCTGGTGTCAAACACTATGATGCTTCCAATTCGTCACTTTTCTAAACCTGTTTACACAACATATCAAGTTCCTCAGAACAATCTCAAATCACCAGTATTTTTTTACACCTCCCATAGTGATCAGTTAACCAATCACTAACAACACTTAATAACCACTAGTTACAAAAATAGGTTAATCTCCTCAATACAATCACCTAATGGCTTAACCCTCATGATTTTCACGTAATATGATTCTAGTGTTTACAGGGTTTCGTCCTGATATACGTACAAAATATGTAAATTAAACGGCTTCAATTATCATCCTCGACGTTGGTAGCGTGAAATTGAGACTCGTATTGGTTCTTAGACCTTTCATAAGTTTAATTCCTTCAAAACATTCGGTTATCTCACATTTTCCTTGTCTATTGTTCCTAAAAAGTTTTACTATCAAGTGGTGTCAAATAAATCGACTTAAGACTTTACTATTTTTTGCAAAGTTGGTGTAGGCGCATCATGCCTTTCCTTGATGCACAGTTCTTCTCGTAGAAGTAATATAAGATATGCAAAACTGTTCATCATATCTATAACAACACAGATAAAACTATACGTCAGTGTTGTCTCCTTCCTTGAGGTCGATGGTTCGAGTTCTGTCATCGATTTAGGTGGAGAGTATATTAGATTTTCTGTTAAAATATATTACAATTCTAACATGTAACAAACTTAAAAAGTTTATATGTGCTTACGTTGGTGGTTAGTATTACTAACTACTTTACTTTTCTTTTTATTCCTTTCGTTTTTGTCTAATACATTGCTTCAATTCTATTTAATTGTCCCTTAATTCTTTGTCAAATATCATACATTGATTTCATGTTACCAACATTTATCAATGTTTTCCATTTTTTGTTCTTTTTCATACTATTTCTATGTTTCAATGTTTTACTTTCACCTTCCTATTGCTACTATGATTGACATATGATATTTAAGTTTCATGATATCATTTTAACAATAGACATTCAATTAAATACTAAATTCCAAGTTTAATTTTCATGGATCCCACATGACTCTGTTATTCATGAACTCAATTGAATAATTGATATCACTTTTGATGTAACTTGGAATAAATTACAATTAACCCTTGTTTCTTACATAATTTTTTTTATTCAATTGACATTTAACCCATCAAATGAAACTAGGCATGGTTGATGCCTTCAAGCTTGTAAATAATGGTAAATACAATGTTAAGATAACCCAAATTATTGTTATTCTAACTTAATTCCCACATACAAGACACTTGCCAAATTAGGGTTCCTGACCTAATACCCATAAATCAGTAATTCCAACTTAAATAATGTCATTTTTACAACCTAACATGTTAATGAATCTCAAATAATCATAATCTATCTTTAAAACTAACATGTAAGCCGAAATAAAAGTTAGAATTCAAAATCATACTTTATTTCCATCATCTCCTTCATAATCTAAGTGAAGGGTATGAGATTATTAACCTTTGATATTGTTTTTTATGAAAGCTTGACTTTGTTTCCATTAGTATAACCTCCTTATTGGTCTCGACATTCAGTAGCAAACACCCAAACTCGCACCTTAGGCCACACATACAAGTCCCATAAGGTTTTAGGTGAAAATATGGTGTTATGAACTTAAATCACAAGATTCAAAAACTTCCAAGCTTCACCAACACGAACCACTAATGACCAAGGCATGTTGATGCACATACCATGCATACATAAACATGCTGAAATATTATGTTTTGCTTGTACAGACCAAGCTGAAAATGATTGTAGTTATGCGGACCAAGCATGTAATAGCCCTCTCTTGTTTTAGCCATAACTTTCTCATACTGTATATTGTTGGGTAGATTCTTTTCATTACATGTACCTTTTTAGTTAGCTACATGTTGGAATAGAAAAATGATATGGAATACTTAAGGTTGACTTTTACTATTAAAACTCAAGAGGTATAATTTACAAACCAGATACAACGACTAGAACTTTGATTTTTGATTTCTTTGTGCTTTTCAACTCTTATCTCATGCTTGGATAATGTGTCTTAATTATTTCCATGTATTAATTCTAATTCTAAAGCATACTTCTATCATATTTTCACTTATGTTATAAAATTACACAATAGAATCCTACTTAATCTCTTTTTACAATTATAACAACCCACTTTGCTATATCTCCATCTACATGTCTAAGTACTAAATGTTTTGAACCATTTTACTTATAATAGATATTATAACATGTCCCAATACAATATCTATAACTATACAATACATGTGACATGTTTGAAACCATTTCTCATATCTTGTACCATTTTTCCATCTTTTTAACGAATGTTGAATAATAGTATTTTAGTCGTACCTTATTAGAATTACAAGCTTATGATATACTTGTTATCATTTCAGGTAGTTTGATTAAGTCTTACATCAATTTCTTTATTCTTTATGCTATGATTTGGTGATTTTTCTACTTATGTCCCACTTTATAACATAATGAAAGCATGCATTGTAAATTTTACCAATTCCTGCATAAACATAATTTTAAGCATAAAGTTTTCATTATTTAACATATAATGATCTGTTTAGAAATATTTTTTACATAAACTTGGTCGTTGGATGTTATTTGACACAATTCACACTTTTGTTCTCGAACGTTATAAACATATATATCATAAACTGATATATCAATCATATATCCTAACATCATAAACTAAATTTTAAGGATGTTATACTCTTGATTTTCTAGAAATGCTAACAACATTTGAGAAAGAAAGCTGGATTAAAAGCGGATAAGCTTCCAACACCAAGACTGCTTTTTTTGCTTGCTATTAGTTTATTCCAATTCACCCAAATAGAGATTTCGCTCCCCCAAAAGAAACAAGTTCGACGAGTCTCAAGTTTTTTCAACTCCCTATCTAAAACTTTAAAAATAGACATGCAATAAATTGCCAAAATTACCAACACCGAATTCGACAAAGTTAACCTTTCACCAATGAAGAGAATAACATCCCAAAAATCAAGGCAAAAAATTTCATTTTTAAATAATGTAAAATCATTGTTTTCAGATACCATCCAAATCAAGACCATTCATTTACAAAACATTTCTCTCAAAAATAGAAATCATATATATCAGAGTGTCCCCAAATCAATATCATCAAAACCAATAGGATGTGCACGATCACGCCTTCGCCTTGTTCCGATCATATGAAGTACCTGAAACATAAAACTGAAACTTTAAGCTCGAAGCTTAGTGAATTCCCCCAAAGTACCACCATACAAGCACAGAACATATACAATCATGCATGTTGGGTCCACAACCTCTCGGTTGGATTATCCTGGCTCACAACCTCCCGGTTGAATTGCCCTAAATATCGCATATCGGGTCCACAACCTCCTGGTTGGATTGCCATAAATATCGCATACTAGGTCCATAACCTCCCGATTGGATTACCCTAACCCATAACCTCTCGGTTGGATTTACATACATATCACATACTAGGTCCACAACCTCCCGGTTGGATTACCTTGGCGCATAACCTCCTGGTTGGATTGCCTTGGGTTTGTTGACTGGTAGCACAAAGTAGTACAATCTCAACCTAACCACACTATGTCACATATGCATAAGATAAACATATAACCAGTTAGCAGACAAACAGGCAGATCTATAGATCACTACCGCATAATAACATCCTATATACCAGGACACACATCTAACATATCACTACATCATAACAACAACCTGTATATATCAGGTTACATAACCAAGTGAGTCGGCGTTGGTGCGTTCGACCCACAGTACAGTGAGCAAAACTCACCTCTTAGAATGAAAAGATCGTTGAATAGGACACTGCTCTGAATATCAGCTCTACCAGTTACCTATTCATTGGAACATGCCCAAACTTAACTTATAATCAAAATACCCAAAATAACCCTAAGTCAAACTTGGTCAAAAATAGGTCAATGTCAAAAATTCAAAAGTCAATCCGAGTCAACTCAGCTGAGTACACCCAACATACTCAGCTTGTACGCTTAGTGTACTTAAGCCTTGACTAGAAACAAGGTCTTTGACCTCGTACGGGCAGCATACCAGGGGTATGCCCAGCGTACTTAGTTGCTTCCTTCCCTTCTGTTAAGAGCTTAATTCCTTAAGCTCTTTCGTCCGAATTCCATATCTAGTCCTCAAATGTTGTTCTTAATCACAATGCTTCCAACTTTATGGTCTTTCATGGCTATTATGTGCTCAATACCAAAAACCCTAACTTCTAAACTCATTAAGTCATCCTAGCTCATGTATGGAAGAGAACTAATGACAAAGATTACATTTTTATGGTTCCTAATGGCCCCATAATAGATAAAGTTTCCAAATTTATCCATTAGAATGATCCCAACAACCAATATATCGTCTTTAAGTCTCAAGGGGACCAATAGTGCATCTTTTCCAACTTAATCCATTAAGTCCAAGTCTCCATCATTCAAATCTAAATCAATATGATGTTTAGATGGATAAAGTTTCCAACTTTATCCATAACAAGGTCACCAAATTTCAAGATCTAAACTTTATGTACTAAAATTACCAAAAGCTCATAACACCCAAAACTAGCTAGACCCAACAAATGCATCATCAAGATTCAAGCTTTATACTTTCAGAAGAAAGATCAAGGTAAACAAGGTATGGATTTACAAGCTCCAATGCAACCAACACTTATTGAAAATCTGGACAAAAACTCCAAAATACCCAATAATGTTGTCAGAACCTTGATCGGATTAACCCCAAATACTAACCCTACCAACGTGAGATGCCAAAACTGAACTCTATGTAGAACCAAAGTCCCACCTGAAAAATTCAATAATTTTGCTTTAGTATCCGAACCTTCATTATCCTAAGACAACCGCCAAACCTGAGCTTGCTAGAAACAACAATCCCGAAACCGAATAACCAAGGGTTCGCACACCCAAAAACCTAGATATCCAACTGATAATAATTTAATGAAAGGTCAACGCACCAACTGCACCTTCAACTATTACTGCTCGAAACTCTCGAATAACCCCAGGTGCTGATAAGGAACGAAATAACTAATTGCTCGAACATGGACTGGAAAACAAAACCCAAGGATCTCATGTACTGATGAACAATTCTCATATGAAAATAGACAGTATGAACTCTAGAGTTGATCAACAAATCAACCACTGCCCACTTTTAACTAAAGGTCACCAACTGATACCACAAGCAACCCATGCTCCCTATACACGATACACAATCTGAGCAGCCCAAACAATTCTTTAGCGAGATAATTGGCACATTCTAAAGGAACCATTAGCCATAGCGAGCCCCTTACCCAACAGCTTCTTATTGCAAGGACAACTCATGCATCCCTGAAAACATACATCTTATGATAACTTTCTCAGAATTCACGATCTAACATATCCTTGAATTATCCCAGGTCACGGAGGACTCCGATGGATCCTTGAGAAACACAATAAGAAAACTTCATATCCAAGATCACTTTGATGGTAGCATAACTTCCATCTCTTATGTAGCAGTACACTTGAACCAAAAACCTTGCATACTTGAATAGTAACTTCCTTTGACCCATCATACTAACCCACAAAATCAAAAAACTTGATGATCCTCCAAGAAAAATAAATGTTTCTCCTCTACTTAGGGTTCAAACTAACATCAACTAAAATCTGAAAACAACAAAGCCTCAAACCAACTGAACCAAATACATGTCAACCTTGACTCCCGACATACAAAACATAAAATAAGATGATCCTTCGGATAATAACAAGCCAATCTCTAGAAACTTCGAATCTAGATGGAGACTTAGAGACCTCTCACATCATCATAACCTCAATCTTAGTGATGTCGACCAGGATATTATTTGATTGACGAGGCACCCAAAGAACTTATCCTCGCACAATGAAAATTTGCCATTAATGAAACAACCCACAACCTTAACTTCATATGAAACTTCATGAATGCTTTGCAAATTCTCTAACAATAGATCTAGAAAACCCAAAATAACAATAGAGATCTCTTATATATCGTCTTCCTTTTTCGGACTTCCGGTCCATACTTTGGAATCCAATTCTCGATCTACATTGTAGACATATGATCTTCTCAAAATTGGATTGAAGATTTCGACTCACGACATGATTGTAGGGGTTTGTGTTGGGTTTTGAGCATTCTAACACTCCTATGGTGTGCATGCAACCCTATAACCTTGGATCTATGTTTTCTTCTAAAATACATGCAAATAATAATTTCCAAGGTTTCTTCCTAACTAGCATAACATAAGGGTTATGAATCATAAAACTACTAGTAGAAATACATACCTTTTGATGGTGGTTGATTGCTTGGAGTTTGAGAGCCTAGCACCAATAATGTGAATGCCTCAAGTGGAATCACAAATCACCACAAACTTAGAAAAACCTTGAGAGAATAATATGCTTATGTAGAAATTGGCCACCCTTAGTTCTCACACAAATAGTTACCCATTCTTGCAATATGTGCATCTTTATATTGTGTGGAGGATTAGAGTAAACCCTAATAATCCATGTCTTTTCCTTTCCAAGGATCCATGGGTTAAAAGCTCCATGGATCATCCATGGACCCGCATGCATGCTTAGCCCATTCCTAATGAGTTTAAGCCCACATTATATAAAATGCAATAGCCGATGTTTAATTAGTCTTCCTTTTAATAACTAAATTAATTCATAATTAATTTAAGACTAAAACTAATTAAATAACATGACTTTATATTAATATATTATAACTTATAATATATTAATAAATCATAAACATACTATTCTCATAAGTTTATCCATATAAATTTTTCGGGTGAAGTGCAACCTAAATGGACCATGCCGGGTCGGGTCAAGTATATACCAAATAAGTTATGGACTTAGACACCTTATCCAATAGTCTCCCACTTGGATAAGTCTAATAACTGTATTTGCGTATGTTACTTCAGGAACCAACCAGCAATCGTAGCTCTCGAAAACTCCGTTGAACTATGAAGTGCCATTTTAGATAAGTGATCATATAGTCCTCTGTTCTCATGATATTAGCCGGACAAATACATGGAACAATGTCTTACTTATTGTCTGGCAGTTGTTTCTCGATTTCAGATTTGTTTGACAAAGAACTTAACTGAACACATCAATTTAGTTCTGACTGGGCCCGGTACATAGGTCAACACAAAATCATCGAGGGGCCCAGATATCACTTCTATTTATAGAAGGAACAGATAAACTTCGACTCATATGCTTGTTCTACTACTTGTTGAATTGTACACAAAGGCATGTTTTATAACATCAAGTTACTGATGCGTTTACGTGCAATCAATGCACAACCAACTCATAGGCAACAACTCATATCTCTAGGTTTGTAGACTTATATGATATTACCGTCTCACGATCACTCGAGATAAATTCCATGAAGTGATACAAGTGAGCATGCGTTTATTCCAATACTCATAACTTATGAGCACTCATGAATGTTGTAGCAACCATTGCTATGTCTAAACCCATTTAGCTATCTACAACCTCGATTCATGACAGTCTTAATTCATACCTACTTCCAACATATGAACGACTGTGGAATGTTTAAATAACTTAGTCATTCGAAAGAATAACCTAGCTATTATGGAAGTCAAAACATGCAAAGTGAAACACAATAATAATCGAATCCAATATGGTCTCAAAACCCTTTTGAATATAAATAAAACCACCTTTTATTTATCACCATATTGATTGCACATTATTCATTGTATAATGTTTCAAATAATCAACTTAATACTTGAATAAAACAACAGTTGTCCCATGCTCCTAGCATGTACACTTTGTTTTCTAAACAATAGTTATGCCATACTCCAAGTATGCACACTATGTTTGTCTATGACCTTTACTTTGTGAAATAGATCAATTGAACATGATTCCAATGATACTCATTTCACAATCCCAAATCCTTATTGTAAATGTATGAATTCCTAATTCCTACCATTTACCAAAAAATTTGTTAGATTTTAAACTTATATGCACTAATCCTCTCATAATGATTATGCACAAGGTCACCAAAACCTTGTCATCAGTCATTACAGAGTATTCCAAAGAAGATCAGCTCTATGGAAATGAAGTCTCATATTCAAAGTACATTGCTTTGAACATCCTTCTTGCATTAAGGTTTTCTAATCTTACACAGATTGAATAACTTCCATCTATGAAGACATTTCCATAGTCCCATTTTAACTATCACTTCTGAACAAGAGTTGCCTCTTTTCAGTAAATGTCAATATGGTCTTTCCAAGATTAACACTATACTTCCAAATGTCCCTGAGCAACCAATCTTTGGTAAACCTCAGATTGTCCTCAACAATTTCTTAATCACTTTAGTCATATCCAGTTCTAGACTTTTCCCTTCTAAATGCCCTGAGCATTTGGAAAATTTAGAAAGGATGAATATTATAGCACATGAAATCAATCCTATATCTGAAGCATATGGAACACGATTCATGATGTCTCACATAAAGACATGACACTAGACCAGTCTCTTGCTACAATATTTTTATTTTCCATGTTCTCAAAATTTAACTATGAAGAGGGATGTCGTAGTCATAATTGAATTTTGAGAATGCAATATATATAGAATTTCCTTAAGTCGAACCATTCAAACATAAAATTCATATATATGTCCTTGACTAATGATGATTAAAATCTCAATCTAAGCATCTAGAATTGAAATGAAGTATAATTTCCTCTCCCTTAATTATACCAAAACGACTTTTTCAATCCCTGCAACTTCACGAATTGAAACTTTTGTTTTTCTATAATTGTCACACCCCCAAACCAAGGATGGCGGAAACATCCGGGGGTGGAGGACTTCATGTAGAGTATCACAACAATGAGTATAATAGTGCTCAAAGTAATTACAACCATCACAAATATAATTGAAAACGTTACATCAAAGCACATGTTTACATGATTCACATCAATTACATTATGATACAAAATGAACTGTTTCACGATTTATCGTCCCATCCTCAAAACGTTGTTGCTTTCTTGTTTTCACTGAATTCCTGAGAATACAAGTAATTTTGAAAAGTGTCAACACAAAGGTTGGTGAGTTCATAAGAAATTTCGTTAGAAAAGTAAATCGTTTTCCTTGTAAAAGCGTTAGAATATGTATCTAGAAAATCCGATATTTTCTTTAAAATCTGTGTAATGTAGTCTTATGACTGAAGACCAAAATGTATAAGTAACCTTTCTTATTAATAGAAAATGTTATGTACTTGAATGGACATGGACGCGTTTGAATTAAATGAAATTTCTATATATTCTCATGTTTGTTAATACTTTATATATATATATATATATATATATATATATATATATATATATATATATATATGTAGTCCTAAATTCGAGGACCGAGAAATGACAAGTATTGACCATACTTAAAGGTATAAATGTGGTTTCAAATGATGTGTAGTCGTAACTACCAAAACCAAAAATGTACAGTAATATCTATACTCATTGAGATAAAGAGTGATTTTAAATCGACATAAAACTCATTTAGGTTTTATAAATAAAATCCCGTAAACTTATGGATTGTTATATCCCTATGTGAGTCGCTATAATCATACTATGACTATGTGAACCTGCCACGACGTTCTCAGGCGTCGCGGAAACTGAAATGACATTTGTCACCCGTAGACCTGCAGGTCCCACTGTAGCTAGCAGCAAGGTGTGGGGTGTCAAACCCAATATAGATCTATATACAAGTATCACGTTCTCCCTCAAGGAGATTCTGATTATAACTACCAAGAATTATATCCCGCACTCGGACGTACGGGGAGAGAGAGAGAGAGAGAGAGAGAGAGAGAGAGAGAGAGAGAGTCTCACAATATAGGTTAACAAGTTTACGTGAAATGTGTGTGAATATAAATCTTTTCTGTATGAATGTACCCTTTCTGTACGAGTGTGTTGAGTGATGTATCATATACTATACCTATTATAGTTTATCTAAAATGTATGTAATATGTATGAACTCTTTTATGGAAATGTATTAGTGTTATGAATTTATCAAACGATACTTTTTATAGTTTATCATACTTGTTCTAAAATGAATGCATAATATTTATTACAATTGACTTAGTTTCAGTTCATGATGATAAACTAACAAAGAAACACATTCAATAATTAGAACTTATGATTATACACTTTGCTCAACATAATACAAAGTGTTAGGATATTTATATGCTGTTGGCTAACTTTAGCTTTTCTGCACTGTTTTGGAAAAATCATAGAAAAATCATACGAAGTCGAAAACTAGATCCGTAAATTCTGAGAGTTCAAAACATGTGTCTAGTTTACTCATAATTTGTATCACGATTTTTAATGACCTCCAACTTGGGTGAAAAAGTCCATAATCACAGACTTGTCCGGATTGTTGTTTGAAATGATAGGCAGTTTTGTAAAAATCACCATAAATTGTAGAAAAATCGTATGGAGATATGCAAGTAGTCATTTTAAAGCTAAAAACTTGAACTATTTGCACCTTGTACAGTTTTGAAAACAAAAATGTTTAAGATGCCCAAAACAGTCCGTGAATGGAGTTGAACTTTTCTGATGAAGGCTATTAGAAAATTTTAGTTATGTTCTTAGTGTTTTAACTTGTATTCCCCCCCTGAAAACTTGAGAAAACATGAAAATGTAGGGGTATGAACTCACCTTGAGTGATTTCAGTAGATAAGTGTTGAAGAAGAGAAGTGTTCAACCCAAGAACACTTGAAGAATCACTTGAAGATTCGAAGCTCTAACACAAATATAATGGAGTTTGTGTAAGATATCCATGATTTGAGTGGAAATAAGTGAGATAATCATAAAGAGAATGGATTATTCTTACCAAATGTGGAGGAAAAACTCAAGATCATCCCTTGAATCTCAAATTTCTAGAGAGAGAAAGTGAGAGAGGAAAGAGTTTGATCTTCTTGGTGAAATGAGAGCAAATGAGAGAAGTGAGGAGAGAGGATGAATATTTAGCTCTCAAAAACGTGGGAAAGAGTGATAATTGAGTGGAAAGGACATTGATGTGACCTAGGTAAGGTGGGGAAGTGTGGCTGGTCATAGAGTGGGTGTGGGAGTGGTTGCTTGTGTCATAAGGTAAAGCAAAGTCAACACTCCACCTCTTTGTACTTTACCCACTTGCTTTTATTATTTAAATAAAGATTTTTATGAAAATATGATTAAATTGTGAATATTTAGGGTTTATTATGTTAAAATATGATTTTGGGTGAAAATCCCGCGTTAAAATAATTAAAAACGGGCCTTAAACGCAAAACTACGCGAAAACCGGGAGAAAATGAGTTCCCAGCGAGACCTCTCGGTCCTAGGCCGAGGTTCGGTCCCTAGGCCGAGACTCGGTCCTTGCTGAGGATTGTAGCCAAAAACGAGCAGAGGGAAACGAAGGGGCGAGGAAGCGAGAGGAGAAGGCGAAGGTTCGGTCCGGCAATGAAAGGCGAGAAGTCAGACCCGAAATGAACCGAATGAACAGTACCTTCGGGTTCGGTTCTTCCTTTTAAGCAAGGTTCGATTCCTCCTGGCTCGGGTTCGGTTCCTTGCTCTCGGGTTCAGTTCCTTGCTCTCGGGTTCGGCCCTCTTGCTCTCGGTCCCTAAGAGGACCTTCGGGTCCTAAGAAGCTTCTCTCTCTCTTCTCGAGAGGTTTCGGTTCCTCATGTCCATTTTTCTCGTTTTTACCCCGTTTTAAGCTGTTTTTGACCCGCTTAAGGGTCGGAATGACCCGAATGATTCTAAAAAGTTACGGGAAACTTTGGAGAGAGATTTGGGAGAGATTTCACATACTTAGAGAGATTTGGGAGAGATTTCACATACTTAGAGAGATTTCTCATACAAAGAGAGTTTTGGGAGAGATTTCACATACTTAGAGAGATTTGGGAGAGATTTCACATACTTAGAGAGATTTGGGAGAGATTTCACATACTTAGAGAGATTTGGGAGAGATTTCACATACTTAGAGAGATTTCTCATACAAAGAGAGTTTTGGGAGAGATTTCACATACTTAGAGAGATTTCAAATAAAGAGAGATAGAGTGAAAACGATTGAGAGAGGTTTCGAGTGTGGCATTTGTGAGTGTCCGGCTTCGCAATGCAAGGTCCGTAAACACTGTTAAGCCTTGTTTAAGGATCTTACACACTCCCGATGAGTGTGCAACATTGTTTTATCGGTTTGGCTAGCCACGTACCACAGTTTTTAGTTAAGGAGATCTAGATGTTCGCACTTTTGATTTATGATCTCTCATTAGAATAGAGAGTTGTGTAGAAATTTCATAATGTAAATTCTAGTACCCAAGGGCAAATTGAGTCAAACGGTTTGACTTGTTGACTTTAGTTGACTTTGACTTGACCGAAATTTGACAGTTGTCACAATAATTAACATTGCTAGCTTGCAATAATAGTAATTACAATTATCATGCTCCCACTGGCATGATGATTATTAGCATAACACTTATGCTCCCACTAGCTTTGACATGTATTCAGAAATCGGTTGGACTTCTAAAATTTGGATTCATACACCTTTCCGTAGATAGCTCACTTGTGTGTCTAAACAATTTCCAGAAATATGAAAAGGGATGTCGTAATCATAGTCTCAATTGATTAGTCCTTTGTCATTTCTCACAAGTCCATGTTAGTGTGCCGGTTAACCACACACGCTCCGCTAACGACTTTTGAAAATGCAAATATCACAATTGCTATCTACTTAAAATCTACTTAGTGAAAGCGTTTCCTCATCATCATTCTCATGAATCGGAGAGAAACCTTATGACACTTAGATTTTATGATGTATGAGTTCCTATCCATTTGAATTTGTCAAAACCATAATCACAAGACAAGGTTAGTGACAAATTCAAACTCATATGTATTGAACTTGTTCAATCTTAATTTCTTGCCACTTGGTAGCACAAAGGCCCACCATTGCTTCCAAGTTGAACTCTGATAACTCACATGCATATTCAACTTATTTGAAGTAGGCACAGAAATAAGAATTATGTCAACACGATAGGTTGCAAACCTTAAGTCGTGTGCTAATGATAAACTATAGGTTTTACTCTTGATTAAATCTTGAAATTCTTTCAGGATCTTTAAGACTCCCACTGTCCTCTTGACATATAAGTTTCCCTAGTCAAGGACCATTCCTTGACAAAACAAATATTCAAGGGATAGTGCGGAATCTTATCAAGACAAACACTTCACATAATTGGTCTTAGTTGGTCTTTGTCTTATCCAAGACATCATAACTTACCAATTTCAAATGTACAAGAGTAGAAAACATTTTACACTACATTTGATAAGTGTTTTAAACCTTACTTTATGTCACTCAATCTTACAATCTTGGAGTATGACTCTAAGAGTTCTTTTGGAACGAAGTATGATTCATCTTATTGATTTTAACCATTCCAAAAATTCATGACCCCTCTTCTTAGTCATAACAATGCACTAAGATGTCCTTACAGTATGAATTTGTGATATGGTATCTTAATCATTAAGATGATCATAAAACATGATACTAAAGTACTCTCCCATCTTTTCAGATTTGAGAAACTTTTATCTTTCTGCCTAATTTGATTCTTTCCTATTCGTTCTGTCACACATTGAAAAACTTTTCAATGCTACAAAATTATACTTAAACTTGTAAGTATAACCATATTTACTAAGCTTTAGCAAATCATGACGAATAGTCTTATCAATCATTGTGGCGGACTTGACCAGTGCACAAGCATGTGTACTCGATCCGTTTAGTCCTATCCTTGTTCACATAAGGAATTAGTCTTAATTTTCCAAAGATGAAAATTCTCATCCATCATACGATACAGCTTGTATGATTCCAAGTTTCGGTCCAATTGAAACTTGGGTGATGAGAACCTTTCCTCATTTGGTAAATTCAGACACTACCACAAATGAAAGAATCAAATCCACTTTCCAATATTGCTATTACTGGAAACATATAAGCAACAATTTTTCACAAATGCCATTGTAAGGATATTTTTAAAATAAATAAATAAAAACTTTGCGGAAAAACTTATCCTTACAATCCATATGAAAACCTTGTTGTTATCTATTCCTAAGTAATATATCATAACTCTCAAGCAACAGCTCAAAATTCTGATCACCGAACAATGTGATCGAAACCCATCTTCGCAATCAGAATAAGCATATACTTCTTTTAAGCTTCCTATCTTTTCTTTGATTCTTAAAAACATCAACATGTGACCCATTCACATTATGTAATAAGAATCTACAAATAGGAACTTAATAGAGTTAGTCAGTGGACTTTAACTGAAGTAGAGTCAAACTTCTTGACTTGATCAATCTTATGATCTTTCTGGTAAATATGGTAGCTTCGCAATCAGTGTCCCTCCCTTTGGCAATAAAACATATGGACCCTTTGGTAATGGCACATGAGACTATCTCAGACTTAGCCTTTCTCTTTACCATTTGGTCAACCGAGTTGACTATGGTCGATCCCTTTCCATTGGGAAAAGAAATCCTTTTCTAGATATCCAGTGCTACCATTGTCAATGTCCATTTAAAGTTTGGGAAGTTGATCTTCTAACAAAATTTGCTTTACTAGTGTTTCAAATCATTGCTGATTCCGCAGCACCAAGCAAATAGATAAGATCATTAAGGGTCATGTCATAGTCTATCTCATAGTAGTCCCAAAGGGACTCACTATGTTACCAAGAAAGTGATTGAATATCCAACTTTCACAAGACTTTGACACCCAACTCTCCCGGCTTGTCAATATATGACTTTATCTCCAAGATGTGAGCACATATAGACTATGCTTGCCAATAGGGCTTGAGTGAACTTAAACTTGTGGGTTAGGGAGAATAAATAGAGGAGGTGGAGGAAGAGAAGCATGATGTTGAGGAACATCATCTTTAGGAGGAAAGCTTGTTCCAAGAGATTTAGGAAGATCATAGTTGTCTGAACCAGGCATCTATAATGGGAGATAATCAAGTTAGTTGATTCAAAATCCTTAATATAACACCCAATATGAAATATTAAGGCTAGGACCCAACACAATATTTTATAACTTGGAAGAGGGATGCCGTAATCCAAGCTATAGAATATTTGAAGGTAGGCGAATGACGATTCACCAATTTCCACCATCAAAAACGAAAATTTTATTTGGTTTTAATTGGATTTGAAACTCCTACATCTTTTGAGATTCATTGAACTTTTCAACAGCATGTTTCAATCTCGAGTGTGCCCTCTCAAATTTTGTGACTGGGATGCCAAGGATCACAAAACAAGGTGTGAATAACCATACTAATTCACTTGGTACCCTTAATATTATCACCTAATCAATGTGCCGGTTAACCACACACGCTCCATTGATCTATGGCAAACATTAAGTCACCCTTCGTAATCCTTACTAGTCCAAGTTAGTGTACCGGTTAACCACACACGCTCCACCAACGACTTGGTAAGGTACAAAGTGTGAATTTCATGGGCTAGCACCAATTTCACATTTTTCCTAAAGTAACTAAGATTGGGAATTAAAAATATTTAGTTACCTTATAATAATCATTATACTTTTAATGAGAATTTAAAGACATTATCCTACCCGTTCGGCTAACGACCCTCCACCGATCAAGGAAGCAGTGGGTGAGAGTGGACACCCATTAAGTTTCCATTTTATAGGCAACAACCTTATACCCCCCTTATAGATCGGCTTCGTGAATGAGGCCTACTAACGGTAAAATGACTTAATCTTATACATATATATAATTATTAACCATTAATCTTATAATAGTATAAGGGTATAATTTTAACTTTTAAAATTTCTAGGGTATGGAATTAAAGTTTGTGTAAGACTTTACAAATTCCAAAACTTGAGGGCAAGTTTTGAACAATTCAAAAAACTTTTGGATATTCATAACTTATGAGTTTTAATTAAGTGTTTAAAACTTTTAATGAAGAGTCTCTTGGAAATCCATAACTTGAGGACAAGTTATGGAGTCCATAAAAACATTTATTAGAAAAAACTCTTCAAAAGTGTAACTTATGACTTCTTAAAAGAACATTTAAAATAAAAAAAAACTTTTGGAATTCCATAACTTGAGGACAAGTTATGGAGTTCATTCAATGTCATAAAGATCAAGAATTATACTATCAAACAATTTGCACATAATTCCTATGATCTATCAAAACTCATAAGTTCATGAACATTCATAATCAACAACTTTCAAGAATCATATAAGCATATATAAACTTGAAACTTTGATTATAACTTTGAAATTGGTCCACCATCATCATTACCACATCAAAAACAGGTTTTATAAGTTCAAAACAATTTAAGGTAATGACTCTAGGCCAATTCCAACACCAAAACTCGAAAATCTGCACTCAGGCCTGCCAACTCGTCGAGTGCATGAACTGACTCGGCGAGTTGGTTGAATATACACATGTACTCGGCGAGTACCATGAAGGACTCGGCGAGTCGGCTTTGCAGAATGCAGTTTTTCGACATTTTTCAGCAATTTGCATCAAGTATTCAAGAAAACAAGCCTAGGCTCTGATACCACTGTTGGGTTTTGAGCATTCTAACACTCCTATGGTGTGCATGCAACCCTATAACCTTGGATCTATGTTTTCTTCTAAAATACATGCAAATAATAATTTCCAAGGTTTCTTCCTAACTAGCATAACATAAGGGTTATGAATCATAAAACTACTAGTAGAAATACATACCTTTTGATGGTGGTTGATTGCTTGGAGTTTGAGAGCCTAGCACCAATAATGTGAATGCCTTAAGTGGAATTACAAATCACCACAAACTTGGAAAAACCTTGAGAGAATAATATGCTTATGTAGAAATCGGCCACCCTTAGTTTTCACACAACTAGTTGCCCATTCTTGCAATATGTGCATCTTTATATAGTGTGGAGGATTAGGGTAAACCCTAATAACCCATGTCTTTTCCTTTCCAAGGATCCATGGGTTAAAAGCTCCATGGATCATCCATGGACCCCCATGCATGCTTAGCCCATTCCTAATGAGTTTAAGCCCACATTATATAAAATGCAATAGCCCATGTTTAATTAGTCTTCCTTTTAATCACTAAATTAATTCATAATTAATTTAAGACTAAAATTAATTAAATAACATGACTTTATATTAATATATTATAACTTATAATATATTAATAAATCATAAACATACTATTCTCATAAGTTTATCCATATAAATTTTTCGGGTGAAGTGCAACCCAAATGGACCATGCCGGGTCGGGTCAAGTATATACTAAATAAGTTATGGACTTAGACACCTTATCCAATAGTTTGAGCATAACATCATTCCTATGGTGTACATGCAACCCTAATTGCTTTGATCTAGGTTTTTCTAAATTGAACATACAATTATGAATACCAAAGCAACAAACCCTAATATAGCATGCTTATTTCGAAATTGACATAATAAACAAGTTAGAATTATTACCTCAACTTGTTACGTAGCAATAACAAGTTTAATCCTTCTTGATCTTTACTTCTGAAAGCCTAGTACCCAAGTGTTGCACCTCTATTGGAGTCACAAACACTTTATGTAAAGGATGAAGTAGGAGAGCAGATGAAATTGGCCTTCTAGGGTTTCTTGAAGCATTGGACCGATTTTCACAAGGAAAGGGGTCTATTTATACTTGTGGCTACTAGGGTTTTAGGTGGAAACCCTAATATGACTGCTTAAGCCTTAAGCAGCCCATGGACACCTTCTAGAATAGCCCTTGGACGAATTCTTTATGGGCTTCCCATAGAATCCGTCCATCCCATCTAAAAGGAGTCCACATCCCAAATTACAATTATTAGATAATTGAAATATCAGTCCCCTTAATTTAATCAATCTCTTTTGATCATCAAATTAATTTCAAATTAATTTCTGATAAAAAATAATTAAATAATATGATTTCCTAATAATATATTTATAAAACCATTTTGAGTACTAATTTATTATTCATATAATAAATTCTACTCTCTTTCCACTTGTCATCCTATCAAGTTGCATGAGTGAAGGCAACCCAAAAGGACCATGCTTATAATCGGGTCAAGTACATACCAATAATAGTTATGAGCTTAGACACCTAATCCAATAGTCTCCCACTTGGATAAGTCTAATAACTGTTATTGCAAGTACGTGTTTAGAACCTGATTAGCAATTGTAGCTGTCAAAAGCCGCTATCGAATCCTGATCTTATCAATAATCGATTGTGGATGTTTGAATAACCTATTTATTCTGGAAGTCAAAACATGCAAAGCGAAACACAAGAATAATCAAATCTAATATGGCCTTAAAACTTTTGAGTATAAATAAAACACATTTTATTTAATCACCATATTAATCACACATTATTCATTGTATGATGTTTCGAATAATCAACTTAATACTTAAATTATACCAATAGTTGTCCCATGCTCCAAGCATGCACACTATGTTTACCTATGGTCCTTACTTTGTGAAATAGATCAATTGAAAACATTTCCCATTATGCTCATTTCACAATTCTCAATCCTTATCTATAAGTGTAAGAATACCAATTGCTTGCCACTTTTAGAATATGTTAGATTCTAACATTTCATGCAATGACCCTTTTGTAATGTCACAGCACAAAAGTCACAAAGACTTTGCCAATGATATTACAAAGTGCTCAATTGGACATTGTTACAAGACAATTCCATAGATACAAAGTCTCACATTTAAAGTACATTCCTTTGAACATCCTTCTTTCATAAAAGTTTCTAACCTACACATAAATTCTTAATATCCAACTCCCATTAACGGAAACATTTCCATATTTTCCATATGACAACTCATTCTAAATAGAATCCTATATATTCATAATAATGTCGATATGGTCCATCCAATACTATACTTCCAACTGCCCACAAGTGACCAGTCCTTGGTGAACCTTAGATTGTCCTTGACAGTTGTTTAGTTATTTTATTCATATCGATTCTAGTCCTTTTTCCCTCTTAATGCCCTAAGCATTTGGAAAATCAGAACGGACAATTATTACAACATATGCAATCAATCCTATACCCGAAGTGTATGGGATATGATACACAATGTCTTACATAAAGACATGATACTTTACCAGTCTCCTGCTATAATATTGCCATATATAGAATTACTTTATGTTGAATCTTTTCAACATAACATTTATATATGTCCTTTGACTAAATTTGATTAAAATTTCTTGATCTAAGCTTTTAGATTTGAAATGAAGTATAATATTCTCTCCCTTAAGTATAGCAAAACAACTTGTCAACCTCCACAACTTTGCGACATAATAATCATGCTCCCACGAACATGATAATTATCAGCATAACACTTATGTTCCCACTAACTTTGATATGCACTCAGAAATCAGCTGGACTTCTAGAAAACAATACTTATTGACTTTCCTTACCAAGGTTCATATTTCTGATACGTGATGCTTTGATAAAACTTTATCTATGCTCATACACCTTTTATTAGAAAGCTCATATGTGTTTCTAAACCATTTCAGAACTTATATCAATAAGATCCAAATGTTCAGATTAATTGCCAAAATATCAGAATTCGAACTATGAAGAGGGATGTCGTAATCATAATCGAATTTGAGAATGCAATTTACACAATCGCTATCTCCTTAAAATATTCCTAGTGGAAACATTTCCTCACAATCATTTTCATGTAATGGAGAGAAACCTTGTCACTTAGATTTTATAGTGTATGTGTTCCTATCCATGTGAATTTTTCATAACCATTATCACAAGACAATGTTTGTGATAAATCCAAACTCATATGGACTGAACTTGTTCAATCTTTATTTCTTACCATTTGGTAGCATAAAGGTCTACCATGTCTTCCAAGTAGTTGAGCAGCTCACCCATACAGATCAATGAACTTTTATTGATTAAGGTGCTTTGCCTTTATGCATTCAAATGAGAACTCATAGACCTCACTTGCATAGTCAACATAACTGGAATGGCACAGAAACAAGAATATGTCAACACGATAGGTTACAAACCTTAAGTCGTGTGCTAGTGATAGACAATAGGTTCATTCTTGATTAGTTCTTGAAGCTATTCAAGACCATTAACACTCCCACTGACCTCTTTACATATAAGATTCTCTTGTCAAGAGACATTTCTAGACAAACAAATATTCAAGAGTTAGTATGGATTCTATCAAGACAAAACATAACACACAGTTGGTGTTAGTTGGTCTTTGTCTTATCCAAGACATCACAACTTACCGATTTCAAAATGTGTTACTTACTTAAGACATGTCACTCAATACACAATCTTGGAGTATGACTCTAAGACTTGACCTTTTGGAATGAAGTATGATTCATCTTCTTGACTTAACTATTTCAACAATTCCTGATTCCTCTACTTATCCATACAGGTGCACTAAGGTGTCTTTAGAGGATCAATTGTGATATGGTTTTTGTAATCACTAAGATGATCATAAAACACGATACTCAAGTACTCTCCCTTCTCCATTCTTTTCAGATTGGAGGAACTTTTATCTTTATGTCTAATTGATTCTTCTTATTCGTTCTGCCATTCATTGAAACATTTCCAATGATTCAGAATCACACTTAATCTTTTAAGCATAACCACATTTACTCTCTAGTAAATCATGACGAATAGTCTTATTGTTCTTTGTGGTGGACTTGACTAGCGCACAACAATGTGTACTAGATCCCCTAGTCCTTCACTTGACTCACATCTACATGCGAACAAGGAATTAGTCTTAATTTCCCAAATATGAAGGTTCTCATTCATCATACAATGCAAATTGGATGATTCCAAGTTTTTGTCTAATTGAAACTTGGGTGATGAGAATCATTTCTTATTTGGTAAATTTTCGACACTACCACAAATAACATAACTAAGAATCACATCTATTTTCTAATAGAAACATATAAACATCAATTTTCACAACTATCATTGTAAGGATGATATAAAACAAGATAAAATCAAAATTTTCTTTATTTATAAAATGCGGAAAAACTTGTCCTTACAACGCAAGTACAAATGAAAACTGTGTTACTAAATATTACTAAGAAATCTATCATAATTCCTAAGTAGCGGCTCAAAAATTTGATCATCGAACCATGCGATCGAAATCCATCTCTTCGCGACCTAACTCAGCTCACTCTTTTTTTAAACTTCCTTTCAAAACATAAAAATGCAATCTTATCACATTATGTATTAAGAATCTATAAATAGGAACTTACTAGAGTTAGATAGTGGACTTACCTGAAGCAGAATCATACATCTTGACTCTCCCATCCTTGCGAACTTTTTGTTGGGTTTTGAGCAATCTAACACTTCCTAAGTGTGCATGCAACCCTAATAAACCTTGGATCTATGTTTGTCTAAATACATGCAAAATAATAATTTTTCCAAGGTTCATAAACTATCTAACATGGCATGGGGTACTTTTAAACATAAAAGAATTAGATGAGATTACATACCTTTTGATGATGAGCTTAATTCCTAAGGAGTTTGAGGGCCAAGCACCAATAGTGTGAATGCCTCAAATGGAATCACAAATCACCACAAACTCTTGGAAAACTTTGAGAGAGTGTATACACTTATAAAATCGGTCACACACAAACACACATACTCTAGTTACACTAGTTTCACTAGTGGCTATTTCAAGCAACATAAGCATGCTTATATAGTGTACATGGTTAGGGTGAAACCCTAATAACCCATGACCTTTCCTTTTTCAAGGATCCATGGGTTAAAAGCTCCATGGATCATCCATGGACTTCCATACAAGCCTAGCCCATTAACAAATGAGTGTTAGCCCACACCATATAAAACCAATAACCCACAATCTAATTAGTCTTCCTTTTAATCTCTAAATTAATTCATAATTAATTTAAGACTAAGACTAATTAAATAACATGACTTCATATTAATATATTATAACTTATAATATATTAATAATCATATGTGTATAACTCTCATAAAATTATCCATAAATAGTTTGGATGAAATGCAACCCAAATGGACCATGCCGGGTCGGGTCAAGTGTATACCAAATAAGTTATGGACTTAGACACCTTATCCAACAGACTCCCACTTGGATAAGTCTAATAACTATATTTGTGTATGTTACTTCAGGAACCAACCAACAATCGTAGCTCTCGAAAACTCCATTGAACTATGAAGACTCTGTTGAACTATGAAGCGCCATTTTAGATAAGTGATCATATAATCCTCTGTTCTCATGATATCAGCCGAACAAATACATGGAACAACGTCGTACTTATTGTCCAGCAGTTTGTTTCCCGATTTTTGATTTGTTTGACAAAGAACTTAATCGAACACATCAATTTAGTTTTGACCGGCCGGTACATAGGTCACAACAAAATCATCGAGGGGCCCAGATATCGCTTCTATTTCTAGAAGGAACAGATAAACTTCGACTCATATACTTGTTCTACTACTTATTGAATTGTACACAAAGGCACATTTTATAACATCAAGTTACTGATGCGTTTACGTGCAATCAATGCACAACCAACTCATAGGTAACAACTCATATCTCTAGGTTTGAAGATTTATATGATATTACCGTCTCACGATCACTCGAGATAAATTCCATGAAGTGATACAAGTGAGCGTGGGTTTATTCCAATACTCATAACTTATGAGCACTCATGAATGTTGTAGCAACCATTGCTATGACTAAACCCATTTAGCCATCTACAAACCTGATTCATGACAGTCTTGATTCATACCTACTTCCAACATATGAACGACTATGGAGTGTTTAAATAACTTAGTCATTCGGAAAGAATAACCTAGCTATTTTGGAAGTCAAAACATGCAAAGTGAAACGCAATAATAATCGAATCAATATGGTCTCAGAAACCTTTTGAATATAAATAGAACCACCTTTTATTTATCACCATATTGATTACACATTATTCATTGTATAATGTTTCAAACAATCAACTTAAGACTTGAATAAAAAAACAATAGTCGTCCTATGCTCCTAGCATGTACACTTTGTTTTTCTAAACAATAGTTATGCCATACTCCAAGTATGCACATTATGTTTGTCTATGATCCTTACATTGTGATGTAGATCAATTGAACATGATTCCAATGACACTTATTTCACAATCCCAAATCCTTACTGTAAATGTGAGAATCCCTGATTCCTATCATTTAAAAAAAATCTGTTAGATTTTAAACTTTTATGCAATGTTCCTCTTGTAATGATTATTCACAAAGTCACTAGTCATTACAGAGTATTCCAAAGATGGTCAACTTCGATGGAACAGAAGTCTCATATTCAAAGTACATTGCTTTGAACATCCTTCTTGCATTAAGGTTTTCTAATCTTACATAGATTGAATAACTTCCACCTATGGAGACATTTCCATAGTCCCATTTTGACTATCACTTCTGAACAAGAGTTACCTCTTTTCAGAAAATGTCAATATGGTCCTGCCAAAATTAACACTATACTTCCAAATGTCCTTGCGCAACCAATATTTGGCAAACTTCAGATTGTCCTCGACAATTGCTTAATCAATTTAGTCATATCCAGTTCTAGACTTTTCCCTTCTCAATGCCTTAAGCATTTGGAAAATTTAGAAAAGATGAATATTATAGCACATGCAATCCATCCTATATCCGAAGCATATGGGACACGATTCATGATGTTTGACATAAAGACATGATACTAGACCAGTCTTTTGCTACAATATTTTTATTTGCCATGCTTTCAAAATTTAACTATGAAGAGGGATGCCGTAGTCATAATTGAATTTTGAGAACGCAATATATATATAGAATTTCCTTAAGTCGAACCATTTAGACATAAAATTCCTATATATTTCCTTGACTAAAGATGATTAAAATCTCAATCTAAGCTTCTAGAATTGAAATGAAGTATAGTTTCCTCTCCCTTAATTATAGCAAAACAATTTTTCAACCCCTGCAACTTCACAAATTGAAACTTTTGTTTTTCTATAATTAACATTGCTAACTTGCAATACTAAACGTAATAATCATGCTCCCACAAACATGATGATTATCAACATAACACTTATGCTCCCACTAGCTCTGATATATTTCCAGAAATCTGCTAGACTTCTGAAATTTAGATTCATACACCTTTCCGTAGATAGCTCACCTGTGTGTCTAAACAATTTTCAGAACTATGAAAAGGGATGCCGTAATCATAGTCTCAATTGCGTAGGCATTTACCATTTCTCACAAGTCCATGTTAGTGTGCCGGTTAACCACACACGCTCCACTAACGACTTTTGAAAATGCAAATAACACAATTGATATCTACTTAAAATCTACTTAGTGAAAGCGTTTCCTCACCATCATTTTCATGAATCGGAGAGAAACCTTATGACACTTAGATTTTATAGTGTATGAGTTCCTATCCATGTGAATTTGTCAAAACCATAATCACAAGATAAGGTTAGTAACAAATTCAGCCTTACATGGATTAAACTTGTTCAATCTTAGTTTCTTGTCACCTTGGTAGCACAAGGCCCACCAATGCTTCCAAGTTGAACTCCGATAACTCACATGCAAATTCAACTTATTTGAAGAAGGTACAGAAATAAGAATTATGTCAACACGAGAGGTTGCAAAACTTAAGTCGTGTGCTAGTGATAAATTATAGGTTTTACTCTTGATTAAATCTTGAAACTCTTTCAGGATCTTTAAGGCTCCCACTGTCCCCTTGACATATAAGTTTCCCCAATCAAGAACCATTCCTTGACAAAAAAAATATTCAAGGGATAGTGCGGATTCTTATCAACACTAACACTTCACACAATTGGTCTTAGTTGGTCTTTGTCTTATCCAAGACATCACAACTTACCAATCTCAAATGTACAAGAGTAGAAAACATTTTACTCTTACATTTGACTAGTGTTAATAAATCTTCCTTTATGTCACTCAAGGTTACAATCTTGGAGTATGACTCTAAGAATTGTTTTGGAACGAAGTATGACTCATCTTCTTGATTTTAACCAATCCAACAATTCATGACCTCTCTTCTTAGCCATAACAATGCACTAAGACGTCCTTAGAGTATGAATTTGTGATATGGTTTCATAATCATTAAGATGATCATGAAATATGATACTAAAGTACTCTCCCATCCTTTCGGATTTGAGAAACTCTTATCTTTCTGCCTAAGTTGATTCTTCTCATTTGTTTTGTCATACATTGTAACCTTTCCAATGTTACAGAATTATACTTAACCTCATAAGTATAATCATATTTACTAAACTTTAGTAAATCATGACAAATCAATCTTTGTGGTGGACCTTTACTAGCGCACACCCAGTGTACCTAATTCCTTAGTCCTTCAATTGACTCACATATACATGTGATCAAAGAATTAGTCTTAATTTTCAAAGATGAAAATTCTCATTCATCATACAATACAAATTGTATGATTCCAAGTTTCTGTCCAATTGAAACCTGGGTGATGAAAAACTTTCTTTATTTGGTAAATTCAGACACTACCACAAATGAAAGAATCAAATCCACTTTCCAATATTGCTATTACTGGAAACATATAAGCAACAATTTTCCACAGATGTCATTGTAAGGATATTTTTAAAATAAATAAAATTAAAACCCTTTTTTCTTTTATTTTAAAACTTTGCGAAAAAACTTATCCTTACAATCCACATGAAAACCTTGTTGTTATCTATTTATAAGAAATATATTATAACTCTTAAGCAACAACTCAAAATTCTGATTACCGAACCATGCGATCGAATAGGTAAGATCAATGAGGGTCACGTCGTGGTCCATCATATAGTACTCTCTAATGAACTCACTATATTAGTCAGGAAGTGATTGAAGAATCAAGTCAACAGCCAGCTTCCTTGAGACATCAACACCCAACATTCCCAACCTGTCAATATGCAACTTCATCTCCAAGATGTGAGCACATATAGACTTTCTATCTTCATGTTTGCTTGCCAATAGGGCTTGAGTGACCTTGAACTTTTCAAGTCTTCGAACATGTGGGTTAGGGAGAATTATTGGAGGAGGTGGAGGAAGTGAAGCATGATTTCCATCTCCATGATCTAATCGTGGAACATCATCTTCATCTGGAAAGATTTTTCCAAAGAATTCAGGAAGACCATAGTTGCTAGAATTTCACATCTACAAAAAGGGATAAATTCAAGTCAATTGATAAGAGTCCTTAATATAACACCCAAAATAAAATATTAAGGGTAGGACCCTACACAATAATTTACAATTCGGAAGAGGGATGCCGTAATCCAATTGCAAACTATTTTTTGGTAGGTAAATGGCGATTTACCAATTCCACCACGAAAAATGAAAAAAGAATTTAAGTTTTAAATGAATTGAAACTCCTAGATCTTTTGAGATTCATTGAACTTTTCAATGGTATGTTTAATATCGATTATGCCCTTCAAGTTGGTGACTAGGATAACGAGGATCACAAACAAAGTGTGAATAACCATGAAAATTAGCTTGGTACTCTTGAATATGTTTATCACCTAATCAATGTGTCGGTTAACCACATACGTTCCATCGATCTATGATAATCTACGAGCTACCCATTGCCATCCTTCATTAGTCCCACATTAGTGTTCCGGTTAACCAGACACGCTCCACTAACGACCAATAAGGTGCAATGTGCAATTTCATGGATTAGCACCAAATTCACATTTTTCCTAAAGTAACTAAGATTTGGGAATTTATTAAAGTGTTTAGTTACTTCGTATCTCATTATACTTATAATGGAAGGTTGTGTCCTATCCTACCCATTCGGCTCACGACTCTCCATTAGTAAAGGGTGCGGTGGGTAAGAGTGGATACCCAATGGTGGTCATTTTACAGGCCGCTTCCTTAAACACCCCTTATACACCAACTTCGTTAATGAGGCCTACTAACAGTATGACTGACTCTTTACTTATACATATAATATATTAACTTTTAATTTTATATATTATAAGGGTGTACTTTATACATTTTAAAATACTAAGTGGTTTAATCTATTAATAAATTAGACTTTTAATTTGATTAAACTTAAACCATATAATTATGGATTTATTAATTATCTCTTTTAATTAAACACTTAATTAATTTAATAAAACCATAAGGGTGTAATTTGAACTTTTCAAAATACTAGGGTTATAGAATTTAATATTTCAAAATTAATACATTTTAATTAAATTTTAAATTCCAAAACGTGAGGACAAATTTTGAAACCTTACAAAATGTTAGGATTTAACTATTTAAATTTCGAAAACTAAAACTTTTAATTTAAAATTTAAACTATATAACCTAAATTAAAGGGTGTAATTTAAAACTTTTTTAAAATTACTAGGTTAAATATTTGAATCAAAATAATCCTATTTGATCCATATTTAACCAAATCCACCAAATCTGATAAGGATATCACATACCAAAGAGAAAAATCGATTTTAGGCAAAGAAAAAAAACGAGTTTTGGTAATTATCCTAATCAAAATCTGGCTAAAAAATCGAAATCCCGGCACCAGACCCCTGGACTCGTCGAGTTCATGCAACTCGTCGAGTCCATACATGGACTCAGCGAGTCAGCCAGTCAGACAACAAAATTTCGACTTTTTGATCTTTTGGTAGTTCACTTTTGCATCTATTCAATAGAAAAACGACCTAGGCTCTGATACCACTGTAGGGTTTTGAGCATAACATCATTCCTATGGTGTACGTGTAACCCTAATTGCTTTGATCTAGGTTTTTCTAAATTGAACATACAACTATGAATACCAAAGCAACAAACCCTAATCTAGCATGCTTATTTCGAAACTGACATAATAAACAAGTTAGAATGATTACCACAACTTGTTATGTAGCAATAACAAGTTTAATCCTTCTTGGTCTTGACTTCTGAAAGCCTAGTACCCAAGTGTTGCACCTCTAATGGAGTCACAAATACTCTATGCAAACGATGAAGTATGAGAGAAGATGAAATCGGACTTCTAGGGTTTCTTGAAGCATTGGACCGATTTCACAAGGCAAGGGATCTATTTATACTTGTGGCTGCTAGGGTTTTGGGTGGAAACTCTAATATGACTGCTTAAGCCTTAAGCAACCCATGGACACCTTCTAGAATAGCACTTGGATGAATTCTTTATGGGCTTCCCATAGAATTCGTCCATCCCATCGAAAAGGAGTCGACATCCCAAATTACAATTATCAGATAATTGCAATATCAGTCCCCTTAATTTAATCAGTCTCTTTTGATCATCAAATTAATTCCAAATTAATTACTGATTAATAATAATTAAATAATATGATTTCCAAATAATATATTAATAAAAAAAATTTGAGTACTAATTTATTATTCATATAATAAATTCTACTCTCTTTCCTCTTGTCATCCTATCAAGTTGCATGAGTGAAGGCAACCCAAAAGGACCATGCTCATAATCGGGTCAAGTACATACCAATAATAGTTATAGGCTTAGACACCTAATCCAATAATGATTTTCACTCCAGCCACCGAACCGAAGACAATCAATCTCAAACATCCTTATACTAAAAAGTAGAAATGATTTTAAGTGAACCAGACATTACTCCTTGCGATTAAAACTAATGCGGAAAACACTCTCAATTTTTGCTATCGATTGATATGAATCCGATCTCCTCTCCCTCGAATACGGGGGGTTGGAATAATATAACCATGTAGTAGTGAGCGACATTCCAAGCCATCAGTTGACCAACTTGTCAAAGGCTACAATCCTCAAATTGAACATCATAATCGCTTCCCACCTAAGTCCCATGAATCAAACCGGCACTACTTCAAACAAGGTCCTTGGACCTTAGGATCAACCAACTCGTGCAAGTTTGCACACTCGGACCAAACCATCATAGCCACTAGGGATGAACCATATATGAGATCATCCTCCTCCTGCCTAACCATAACCAAATAACCTATAGGGACAGAAATATACTACAACGAATCATAGTGTTGAACTGAAATATCTACCCTCTACTAACTCCTTAGTAACCTTTACAACTCTTCATGATCCCCATACGTATGCTTCTAGTTGTATGGGCCCATAATACCTTCCACACCTATCTGTAACCATCCCAAGAATTGTCTCAAGGTTTCCAAGTCACTATACACAACCACTACTAGTCATACTAATCACATATACTCACGCTTGAACGAGCACACACCGTTAATTTTCCTTGATTCTCCTTCTAGGATTTCTCTTATGCAAGTTCCTACACTATCACACTTTAACATTTTTCCTAGGTCACTAGGCATTCCCATCCCATCCTATTGTCAGCCACGGAAGAAACTTATACCAATGTGAACTAACTATCTTACGAATACAACTACATGCAACGAAAATTAACCATTCTTTCGACTAAAAGATCCTACACTACAACGGTGAGACTCAAACAAGTGGTTTGAAATAGAGCCAAATAAAGCATTCTAAAACTATTTCATGTTTGTGGCATGAAATCTAACATATTCGCTTAATAGTTAATTAATATCAATATAGGCTTTACATAGAAAAAAGCAAGCAACATTCAAACAGTAAATTCATCAGGAAATACGGCATCAAAAGATCAGACCATTCTAATATGCAATTCTTGAAAGATCCTTAGCCTAAACACTAGCATACTATGACACCTACTATTCTATTTAGTATAGTGAAAAGACTCACCTTATCAAGGAGTTGAAATCCACACCCCGAAGTCTAATTAATCAGCTACAAGAACTGCCTAACCAAACAGAGACTAAACCTTAGTCTTTACTCAAACCCTTCAATTTTACAAAAAGTAAGATTGGTCAAAAAGTCACCTACCAATGGTCAAAGGCAACGTTTAAAAGTCAACATTTGGTTAAATAGGTGCCCCACGCCCCATAAAGGACTCTATATGCCCACTAGAAGACAAAACAGTCGGGACTTCAGTCTAAAACAGACACGCATCGAAAACCCTAAAAAGTGTGTCGTGCCTAAGAAGGACGTGCCGCGTTCAGACCGTTTTTCACAAGGTCAAAACTACATAATCTAATAAGTCATAAGTCAACTTCTAAGATCTGAATCTCACTAATGTGTTAATGGATAAGATTTCCAACTTATCCATTAATAAATCCCAATTATGCAATATCTAAACTTTAATACTCCAAAATGACCTAAAAGATTAAATAACTTGCATGGCTCAAAGAACATGAACAAGATGCTAAGTTTCCAAGTCCAAAAGGTCCATAGAGCATTACTAAATGCTCAAAAGGTTTTGGAGTTATCTAAACTCCAAATCATAAGCTCAAAAGGTCCAAAAGTGACAAAATCAACACATAAAGAGATTTACTAAACCAAATAGCAAATTAGGAACTTTATACTCACAAAGGTCTAGAATGAAGTAACTATGATGGATCTACACTTGCACTTTCCTTCAATGGCACCAAGAGAAGTTCAGGATCTTCAAGCTACACTCAAATATGGAGAAATAAGCTCATAAATTAACCAAATGCTTAAGAATGAGAGAGAGAGAGAGAGAGAGTGTGTGTGTGTGTGTGTGTGTTTCTCATAAATTAGTCAAAGGATCATGGAGGATGAGAATGAACCAACCCTAGGGGGTTAGTGACCTTTAGATACCTCCAAACCCCTAATAAAATGTGTAGCCCACTAGGTCGGAGGCGCGACGCGCCCATTAAGAGGTGCCCCATGCTTTTTTTGAATAATTTCATATTTTCAACATATACGATAAATGGCTTCCTACTTCACGTCATCCTTCTAATTTCTTCTGGTCTAAAAAATCCCCAATTAAAGAGTGGAAAAACACCCTCGGAAATAAGGAGCACACAACCATCTTATTTTTAAAAGGACTTTCAAGAATCTCACAACCTTTAATGAAAGCTAAATGTTAGATATTGATCAAATTATGCATGACATCAACAAGTATATTGGTGAAGAGCTTGCCAATGATCTTGTACTGCAACTAATCAAACTGATACGTTGGTACTCTTTGATAAACTTTACATCCCAGAAATTTGGAATCAAAGTAATAAATGTAGTATTACACCCCTTCGGGATTTTACTAGAAGACTAAAAATGATTCACATGGCTCACAACATCCTCCTGAAAAATCTGCCATTAGCTTTGATAAATCCAAATGTAAACCCATTAGGTCCCGATGCCTTATATACACCAAAGTCCCAAACAAAAAAAAAATCCTCAAGAGAATAGGGTTTTCTCCATCGTCCATAAAAGATTATCTTAATAAAATTTGAATAAATGGTCTTTGCGGTACCATTTTTCATGAAAAAATAGCATTTTCGTCATCTGTTTAGCCCTTCTCGGAGCCCCGATCCGCAGCCAAAAACTACCTACCAGAGCCTCCTAAGAAGCCTCCCCGCAACCCTTCTTAGCCATGATCTGAAGTCCTCTCAGGCTCCTATCCGCAACCTCAGTCAGCAGCTTAGAACCGCAGCCTACCCTTCCTTGCTGATGAACCGAAGTCTCCCTCTTGCGGACTCCTCTTGGACCACAGCATCGGTCCGCATGCGTTCCTTACTGCAGCCTCGTCCGAAGTCTCTTGCCTGCTCACCCTACCGCAACTCGCATGCGTAGTTGGGATCCCTGGCACCGCAGCTAGTCCATCAGCAACACGTCCTAGCCATTCATCTCGGACCAAAGTTGCAATCAGCAGCCAACCTTATCACTCCGCAACATCCTCCTCGCACCGCAGTCAACTAGATCATCCGCAACCAAACCCATCTCGTCCGACCCGCAACTACTTCTCTCTAACCCAATGACTTCGGTACTCCTATATCATTCGCACCCAACCACCTCCATCAGCAGTTACCCTCCCACCACAACTCCTCCTCCTCCCTTCTCCTTCAGCTCCTCCCCTCTCTTCTTCCTTCTTCTCCTCCTTCCTCCTCCCCTCCCCTCCTTTTTTCCTCCCCTCTCATCAGCCCTCCCCCCTTTTTTATTTAAACTTCATTTTTTTATTTATTCAACCATTTTTTGTATTATTTTTTTTTTTTTAAATTTCAGCCATTTTTCTAACGGCAATTTTTTTTATTCCGCCAATTATTTTTTAACACCAATTTTTTTTTTTAGCCAATTTTTTTTATTAAAACCATTTATTTTTTTTAAACCAATTATTTTTGTTAACACCAATTTTTGCCACAACCGAACCTTGGATTGTCACATTGGTTCATTTCATGCCGATTATTTGGAAGAATACTCATACCATAGTCGGACTTTATATAATTCTTTGAGATGCTTGCACCGCAACGGCGATTGATCAACAAAGTTGTTTCGCATTCTTCACTTTATGGGATTTTATGACTTGACACTCTTGATTTTTTGTTGACGAATCATGTATCTTGAGCGTGTGGACTTTATTTTCTATTGAAGACCACTTCGAGAGTTTCGGCACCGTAGTTTAGGTATTTTGGTACATTTTCGGCACAACAGAGATATTTTTCATGCGGTGATTCTTCGTACTTTGGTATTTGTTTGAGCAGTCTTCAACAACTATATCACCTGCCTTCTCATGACCATAGAGTATCTCTTTTACTCTATTTCTCGTGTCTTACCGAGACCCTTCATACATCTAGGGAGAGCTCTCTTAGCTCTTGGTATCTGACACTCTTCATCCAATGATTTGTTGATTTTTGATATCCGGTCATTGGTTATCCAAAATAGAGAGAGAATATCATCCAGATTTGGTTCTTATGATTGTTTGAGTTTGGATTTTTGAAGACTTCTGAAGATGATTATTTATTTCGTGATGCAATGTGGCACTTATTTTTGGTCTTTATGGATCAAATTTTTGGCATTACTCGATGTTTTCCGATTCAAATTATTTATTATTCAGACTCTACCACAAGATGATTTTGTATTCGCATCCGGTTAAGATCTTATGGTTTCACGAGTTTGGATTTGTGATATGTTGAAGACGAAGATTATTTTGGCGATGTGACGTGGCACTTATTTTTGATCCTTGGATCAAATTTGTGGCATTGTTGGAGCATGTCTTTGGACTAACATTATTTATTATCCAGACTTCATTTTTGGATGCTTCACATTTTTAGCAGGTTATTCTTTGAAGAATTTTTGGTGTATTATGATTCAAGAACTCGAGATGTTTTTCAGACTTTTTGAAGCCGAAGTGTTTCTTTTATTAGATCTTCTACTTGCTCATGGTGACTTTCTTCTTCCGGTGATTATGACTGGTTTGAAGATTTGGATCTTATTTTTCTGCTTCATTGGTTGTGCTTTGAAGCCGAAGACCTTCATTGTTTAGAGATTCATGGCCAGTTTCAGACTTCACAAACACTTCAGAGTTTCAGAGACATTTCCGCATTTGGTTCTCATTATGCTTCATTTTATTACCACACTTGCTAGTCGGATTACTGTATTATAGCCTTGTAACACTTATTGTATCTTTCATCATTTGTAAGCATTTAGGGAGAGAATGTTGGAGCATGGAAATGCTCTACAAATAATGAGTGATAGTTAGGTTGTATTTTTCCCTTTATTGAATTGTTGGTGTATTTGTCTCTCCCTCATATATAAAGGGAGAGGTGGTCATTTCTTATTGTGCACTTTTCTTACAATGTAATTCTAGACAGAGAAAGTGGTGGGATTTCTCCCATCCAGGGAGAGTATTCTCTCCCACCAATGTTCTTCATGAATATTATTATTATCTCTCTTTTCTTTCTCATCTTCTAAGAATTCTCATCATGTTCTTCATATTTTTATATTTTGATACACGATAAATCTCAAGATATTATTCTTCCGTATCCACCGTTCGTTATAAAAATGGGTTCCTATAGGCTTCATTCTTGGACCAAGCTAGGTTAGGGGTAAAATGGTTTTTTACTCCAAGTAGGGATTTTTGGTTATGATTTAGATCCCAATTGTTAATTGGTTTTATTTGGAAATTGATAGCTCGGCGAGTTGTAGGACCAACAGTCAGGGATCATTCGTTTCATTTACCTTTTCAAGGTGATTTTTCCTCACTGGGTTTAGCAGGTCGAAGGTACCATTGTCGGCCCATGTTTATGCTATGTTAGTATGCTAGCTGTCTGCGTGACTCTTGCATGGGTTATGTGTTTATATGCTTACCGATCTAGGGTCCGATGTCGGGAGGGCCCTAATGACCATTTGTATGTTCTGTATCTTTGTGATTATTGCATGTGTATGTGATTATTTAATATATGTTATATGTATGTTGGGCGGGGCCCGATCTATTACCGAGTGGGGCTCGATGTTGGGTGGCGTCCATTATATGTTTATCGTATGTATGGTATGTGGTATTTTGGGGAACTTAGTAAGCTTTGTGCTTACGGTTTTTAGATTTTGTTTCAGGTACTTCCGGTTCCAATGGGAAGGGCTCAGGTTGACTGCATCGCACACACCATATGGATTCTGTTTATGGGACATACTCTGAATTTTATGATGTTTGACATACTTATTCTATTGGGTTGTATCAATGTTATGGAATACTGTTTTTACTTAAATTAAACATGAATTTTTTGGTCATAATTTTTTGATGTTACAACTGTCAAAAAATTTTGTCTTTCATGGAAGAAACAAATATATCCACACTCGATTCCACTTCATTCAAGAGACAAAATTAGGAATAACTCTGGTAATTATCATAGTATTTGTTTAAGTACCCATTATAGTTTTACTATTTCCATTAAAATTAGGATATTACGTATTGCATTTGTATATTTCCTTATTGATTTCAGAAATTATAAATAATTATATTGAACCATCTCTAATTAATTCTATTACATGGGATGTAGCATGAGAAACCAAGTGCTACCATTACTTTGTTAGTTTGATTGTTACGTCCAATGCCAAACTATGAACCACTCTTTTTTTATTCAAGCTTTTATCTTTAATGCATGAACGACATTAGCTCCTACCATGTCCTAAGGAGGCCACTTAGTTGATTTTAGAGTCGATACCAATTTAACTCTATCGTTTGCTTTTTATTTAGTTCAATTTTATATCAACATAGTAAGATGACATATCCCAAGTATTTCCTTACATTTTTTTAATAAACATTTTCTAATAATGGCAATCTTAAATTAATAGTTGGTAAATCGATCGACTTCGATTCTGTTTTCTATTTTAGGAATCTATGTGTTATAATTTGAAATGTTATTATTTAAGAATTAACATCTGAAATTCCTCTAGAGATGGTGAACACAAGAAGTAATTGTAAACATTATTTTTCCTATGATCGAGACATTATCATTACACAATACTCCCTCCATCCCAAAATTTTAGTCCATCTTTCCTTTTTGGTTTGTCCCAAAATAATATTCCACTTCTAAAAATAAATAACATTTTTATGAAAATACCCGCTCATTATTACTTAACCAAATAAGCATTCAATGGATCATTCAATGCAAAGTAAGGACAAAACTGTCATTTTATTATATAAAGTTAATGGTAATTAATGTTTTTCTTAATCTGTGTGTTTTTTGTCTGTGGACAATAATATTTGGACGGAGGGAGTAATAAATAGCATACAAATACGTATTGGGCTACAAGTACATACAATGGGTCATAGGAGACCAAGCCTAAATACAATAACAATAATATAAATATATCGACTAATATCTCCTAGCTAGTTCGAACGGGAGAGAATTCACAGACGTTTAAACCGGGCTAAAAATCAATAAATATGATCGATGGAAGACTTTTGGTGAAGATGTCAACATATTGAGATAACGATGGAACATGATGAACTTGAACTTTTCCAACAACAACTTGGTCACACACAAACTGGAGATCAATTTCAATATGCTTGGTCCGTTAGTGTTGAACAAGGTTGGTTGACAAATATATTCACTAACATTGTTACAATACGCGACGGTAGCCTTGTGTGGAAGGTAGTGAAGATCACAAAGTAAATTACGTAACTAAGCAGTTTCAACGATTGTATTGACAACGCCTCGACATTCGGCCTTGACACTTGATGGAGACACAGTGTGTGGGCGTTTGGATGACCATGATAGAAGATTATGACCCAAAAACACACAATATTCGGATCTGGGACGTCTCGTAACAGGGCAATCGGCCCAATCGGAATTGGAATAGGCTATCTTTCCGCGGTTTGGGGAACTGAACAGTTGTAGACCATGATCTGATGTACCGTAAATGTATTGAAGAATCCTTTTGAGAGCGGCGAAGTGCGATATCTGATGTACCTCAAGTGGGTGGAAATCAGCCTCAATATGGAGTTGATCAAGAGCCACGAAGGGTTGCTCAAATGTTGACAACGGTTGGTCAACAGTCGGAGGAGAGATGTTGGAGGCGGAGGAGGGTAAGTCGGGTGTTGGGGATTAAGGAGGCATGACATTTTCATTGGAGTTTGGTGTAAAAATATTTTCAATAAAAATGTCATCAGTATCGCTTGAATGATCACTGGATGGATTAGAAGAGGCATCGGAAATATGAACTAGAGGAGGGTTGATGTTATCAAGAAATGAGTATGATGGAGATGGGTTGGGATTCATGGACCCAAATAGGAATATGGTTTCACTGAAAACAACATGACTCGATATAATGATTTATTTGGAGGGAAGATCAAGAGCCAAAGTCTCCAATGATTAGATGGATAACCAATAAAGACGCAAGGATATGATTTCAGAGATAGTTTATGAGGGGTGTCAATCTGAGGGAAGAATAAACATCTGAAGACTCAAATGTGAGAACAAGTGGGATGTTTTTAAATAGATTATGGAACAGAATGTCACCCTTGAGGACTGAAGATGGAAAACTATTTATTAGATGAGGAGCCATATGAAGTGCCTCAACCTAGTAACAAGGAGGAAAAAGAGAATGCAAAAGAAGAGTATGAACAACATTGTTGATCGTACATAACATACGTTCTTATTTTCCATTTCGTTGAGAGGTAGCATATAAATTCCATTTTGGTCACAAAGATGATAAAACTGTTTGTTGGTAAACTCACCATCATTATCGCATTAAAAAGCATGGATATCTGTTTTGAATTGATATTGAAAAATAGATTAAAAAAAAATTCACACTTTAGAATAACCTTAGATTTCGTATATAACGGATGATCAAGACATCAATGCCAAATAAACGTATCTAGGGATACAAATGCTTGAAGAGTTTGTGTAGTTACAAGATAAAGATCATCGGTGTTGTCACATCACATGAGAATTTGTTGGGTCCCCAAATCCTTCATAGAAAAGCCAAATGAGTCAAATTCAATGGATCATAAAAATTTACACGACTAAAGCGACGAAGAAAAATGAGATATTTAATAATTTGAGGAGTGATTAGAACATTTATCAAACGAAAAGTACAATATATATTAGGAAAGGAAAAAGAGGTGTGACCAGTTTTAGTTACAAGAGTTGAAGATCCATTACCAACTAAAACAAATGTATAAGGGTTCTGATTTTAAGAAATAGACTTTAGAATACCTGCATTATTATGAAGATGATAAGAAGCGCCCGTATTCATAAACTATCCCATGTTGTCTAGATCATTTAACAACATCGTGTTGAATACTTGAGTTAAGGTGGTAGCCTAATCATGCGAATTTAGAGTGGGCCAAGGTGCTGTTGGGGGCTATTAAGGGCTAATGAAGGCTTATGAGTAGGAAACCGATACAGAAGCAGACCCATAAGGGGATGAAGAGGTTGTTGGGTTTCTTATGTTGTTCTCGGCCAAGCAAGAGCGTGAGTGGGTGGGCTCGACAATAGTCCATGTTTAGATTGTGAGGAGGTTGCAATGGATACCAACCAAAACCCCAACCATGAGGAATAAGTTGTTGTCAATTTTGGCCACCACCTCCGAAAGAAAATCTGCCAACACCACTGCTTTTACCACTTATACCACTCTAGCTATTGTGGTCATCGGACCGACCACTACGATAACTGCCACGTGATGAGTTATTTTGCGAATCAGCCACTAAAACTATAGGTGATGATGAATGATATGAATTAATCGCATTTCACATGTGATCAATCTTTTTTTTATCTTGGTTTATCTGATGTTCCTATAACACTCATAAAAGTCATGAAAATTTATACCTTTTCAACCAATCCAAAAATTCATAATTGTTCACATTGTAGTTTTCAAAACGAGTTTAAGCATTAGAGTAATCCCAAGATCATGAAACAAAACATGAGGATGTGCACGATCACGCCTTCGCCTTCTCGCGATCCTCTGAGGTACCTGAAACATAATCCAAAACTGTAAGCCCAAAGCTTAGTGAGTTCTCCCAAAATACCAATACATAACAATAGCACAAAATACAAAACAACATACTATGGGTCCAATCAACCATCGAGTTGGAATACCCCAGGCCCCTCAACCATTAGGTTGGAATGCCAACATACTATGGGTTGAATCATCCTCGAGATAAAATGCCCTAGGCCTCAACTATCGGGTTGGAATGCCCCGACCCATTGGTTTATGCACAAAGCGGTAAAGGCTTAGCCGCCAACCAATCATGTGCACATAATACAGATAAACATAGTATTAACCAGCCAGTAAACAGACAGACAGATCTTACAGATCAATAAGCATAGCAACATCCTAAATACCAGGATACTTATCTAACGGATCACCACAACAATATAGCAACATAACAGGATATCAAATCCAAAGGGTCGACCTTGGTGCCTTCGACCCGTAAGTATAGTGAGGAAAACTCACCTCTCAAGTAGTGCATAATTGATAAGGTCTGACTCCGAATCTCAGCTCCCGACTTTAATGCCTATAACCACCATGTGATAAATTCCATCAAAATTCCGAAATACCCAAAATACCCTCAAAAGCCAAACTTGGACAACCATGGTCAAAGTCAAAGTCAATAGTCAAGGTCAACAGACCAAGTTTACCCAACTTGTCGAGTGCACCAATGAACACACTGATGGACTATGAGCATAACATCATTCCTATGGTGTTCATGCAACCCTAATTGCTTTGATCTAGGTTTTTCTAATTAAACATACAACATTGTGTACCAAAGCAATAAAAAATAATTGACTAGCATACAAATCCGAAATTTACATATGATTAAGGTTGGAATCATTACCTTGATTGTTATGTAGCAATAAAAATCTCAAATCCTCCTTGTAATGGCTTCAGAAAGCTTAGAGTCACAAGTGTCATTCCTCTAATGGCTCACAAACACCAAGAGCAAGAGGTTGAAGAAGGAGAAGAGGAGAGACACCCAAAACGGCTGGAAACCCTAAGGAATCAGTTAGCCATGTTTTTTGGTGCCCTAGGGGTCCTTAAATATGTGAGGCTATTAGGGTTATTTAACAAGGAAACCCTAATTTGACTGCTTAGGCCCTTAGCAAACCCATGGACTCCCTCCTTAAAGGCCTTGGACGATTTCTAATGGGTCTCCCCATAAATTTCGTCCACTCCTCTAATATGGAGTCCATTAGCCCAATATCCAACTATCACACAATTGACAGTTCTAGTCCCCTTTATTTAATTAATGTCTTTTAGCCACAAAATTAGTTCTTAATTAATTATTGACTAATATTAATTAAACAATATGATTTCTCCTTTAATATATTATTCTCATAATATATTAATAAATCATAATTAATCCTCTCTCTCCATAATTCATCTTATCAAGTTGCTTTGGTGAAGGCAACCCAAAACGACCATGCACCATTGGGTCAAGTACATACCAAAATAGTTATGGACTTAGACACTAATCCAATAGTCTCCCACTTGGATAAGTCTAATAACTATTCTGCGTACAACTTTAGATCCTGATCCGCAACAGTAGCTTTCAAAAGCCGCTATCAACTCTGATCTTATCAAAAGCGTGTCCTTTAGATAAGGGATCATATATTCCTTCATTCTTGATATCGTATAGACGTGAGACATGGATTGAAATCATTCTCTCAGTCTATGTGTTTTTTCCCGATTTCCGATTTATGACGACCGACAACAGACTACAAGTGAACACATCAACTTAGTCCCGGCTTGGCCAAGAGCTTAGGGTGTCATCACTAAATCATCGAGGGGCCCACAAATATCGCTTTTATCCCACTTTGGGTAAAAGGAACGGATAAACTTCGACTCAATGCTCGCTTGCACTCACTCACCGAATCACACATAACAATACATTTTAAAACACCGAGTTACTGGCGCGTTTACATATTATCAATGTGTAACCGACTCGCAAGATACAACTTACACATCTCGGTTTCAATAATATAAGATATTTTCGTCTCACCAATCACTCGTGATAAAATCCATGAAGCGATCCAAGTGAGCGTGGGTTTAATCCAATACTCTAATCTTATAGCAGCACTCATGAACCTTGCAACAAAGTTTTGCTATCTCTAAAACACTTTAGACAATCTACAGTCAGATTCATGACAGTCTTCTTTCATACCTACTTCCAAAGAATGAGCGACTGTGGACGGTTTGAATAATCTTATTATTCGGGAAGTCAAAACATGCAAAGTGAAACACAAGAATAATACTAATCCTATATGGCCCCAAACTTTTGAGTATAAATAAAACACCTTTTATTTAATCACCATATTGTTTACTCATTATTTGTTGTTTCGGGTAATCAACTTCTAACTTGAATTATAACAACAATTGTCCCATGCTCTTAGCATGCACACTATGTTTACCTATGGTCTTTACTTTGTGAAATAGTATAATTGAATAACATTTTCAATCACATTCATTTCATAATTCCTAATCCATTAGTGTAAGAATACAAAATTCTCGTCACTACTAGAATATGTTAGATTCTAACATTTTATGCAACGGTCCTTTTCGTAATGTCATGGCACAAAAGTCACCAAGACTCGGCCAATGAAATTACAAAATACTCTATTGAAGATTGTTACAAGACAATTCCATAGTCATGAAGTCTCATATTCAAAGTACATTCCTTTGAACATCCTTCTTGCATAAAAGTTTCTAATCCAGACATTGATTCTCGATATCTAACTCCCAATATCGAAACATTTCCATATTTTCCATATGACAACTCATTCTAAATAGAATCTTATCTATTCATAATAATGTCAATATGGTCCATCCATGACTATACTTTCAACTGTCCACAAGCGACCAATCCTTGGCGAACCTTAGATTATCCTTAGCAGTTGTTTAATTATTTTAGTCAAAACCAGTTCTATTTCCTTTTTTCCCTCTAAATGCCCAAGGCATTTGGAAACTTTTAGAATGGTCGAATATTACAGCATATGCAATCGATCCTATACCCGAAGCATATGGGATACAATTCATAATGAAAAAACGTGATACTTTACCAATTTCTTACTATAATATAGTCATAATATTTCCATTTGCCATGTTCTCAAAATTCGAACTATGAAGAGGGATGTCGTAATCATAATCGTATTTTGAGAATGCAAATAATAAATATACCCTTAACTAAATACAATTAAATTTCTCAATCTAAGCTTTTAGATTGGAAACGAAGTATAACATTCTCTCCCTTAATTATAGCAAAAACAACTTTTCTAACCCTGCAACTTTGGAAAGTGAAACTTTTGTTTTTCTATAATTAATGTTGCCAACTTGCAATACTTAAACAATAATCATGCTCCCACTAACATGATGATTATATCCACTCCAGCATAACATTTATGCTCCCACTAGCTCTGACACGTATTTAGAAACCAGCTAAACTTCTAGAAAACAATACTTATTGACTTCCAAAGTTCATTGTTTCTAATACGATATGCTTTGATAAGCCTTTATCTAAGCTTCTCAAAATCACACACCTTTCCTTAGATAGCTCACATGTGTGTCTAAACTAATTCAGAACTTATTTTACTAAGTCCCAAATGTTCAGACTAATTACCAAATCTCACAATTCGAACTATGAAGAGGGATTCCATAATCATAATCGAATTTGAGAATCCAATTGACATAATCGCTATCTCCTTAAAATCTATTTTAGTGAAAGCGTTTCCTCACAATGATTTTCATGAAGGAGAGAAACCTTATGACACCTACATTTTATGGTGTATGTGTTCCTATCCATATGAATTTTCCATTACCATAATCGAAAGATAATGTTTGTGACAAATTCAAACTCTTATGGACAGAACGTGTTCACTCTTGATTTCTTGCCATCAAGGGTCCCACCATTGCTTCCAAGTTATCTAGCAGCTCACCTATTCCAGTCAATGTACTTTCATTGAATAAGGTGCTTTCCTTATGCATTCTATTGAGAACTTGTATAACTCATATGCATAGTTTACTAAATCAGAATGGCATAGAAACAAGATCATGTCAACACGATGGGTTACAAACCTCATGTCGTGTGCTAGTGTTTAATAATAGGTTTACTCTTGATTAGTTCTCAAAACTTTTCAATATCATTTAGACTCCCATTGACCTTGTAACACCCATAAAATTTACGCCAAATTTAAACTTTTAATACTAACAAAAGAGTCAAATAGTATGTGTTTTTACACAACGTTTCCAATTCTTTTATCATCAGAGTGTCCCAAAATAGATCATGAGGATAAGGAGCGGTACGGTCACGCCTTCGCCTTCCCTCGCTCTCCTGAAGTACCTGAAACAATAAACTGAAAACTGTAAGCCCGAGGGCTTAGTGAGCTACCCCCAAAATACCAATACCACACTGGCAGAAACCATAGCCATAACGATCAATCAAACAACGTACATACTAGGCCATCGGCCGGACTGGTCCGCCCTACTGGGCCTACAGTCTATCTGAATCTATCCCGAGCCTTCGACATGACTGGTCCGCCACGTGGGCCTACAGTCTCCCCGGACCGCTCAGAGGGTGTGTTGGCCTTCAGCACAAAGCAGGATTGCCTCAACCCATTCAACCAGCAACGAACCATGTACGCATACTATCATATAATGGCACATACACATAGCAATATATCTATCTCAATTACCATCAGTCATAGAGTTTCACTTGTAACTAGCATTGACCTAACAGGTCACTATCATACCAATCCTTACGGATCATAAAAGCATATCATGCTATCTATCCTGATTTCGATCTAACAGATTAGAATCGTATGTAGCATACTATGACAACCGATCTAACCGATCTCTAGCATAACAACCATCCTAAACAGGATGAATTCTAACATGGAAATCACATAACACCCATCCTAAGCCAGGATGAATCTAACATGGCAATAACAAGGTAACCATCCTAGACCAGGATGTGAATCATAAAGGGTCGGCCTTGGTGCCGTAGACCCTATCGATATAGTAAGGATAACTCACCTCGCAGATGTCGATTGAAGTGCAAACCCCAACTATCGGATCACTTAACACCGGCTCCACCACCTATAACCATAGCACAATATACTCATAAGTTCTTACTCTTATGAGACACCCCATAACCCCTTAGTAATTCCTGATCAAGGTTAGAGTCCTCAGTCAAGGTCAACAGTCCATGTTGACCTCAACTTGCCGAGTGCACTCGGTCACTCGCCGAGTCATCGGAGTGACTCATCGAGTTCCTTCGAATCCCGATCAATCCTTAAGGACCACCCGTCGAGTTTCCTCCTTGCAACTCGACGGGTGCACACGCATGCCTACCCAAGGGAAAATCCATCCGACTCACCGAGTTTTTCTTCAACTCATCGAGTTTTATGGTGATCTTCATCGGACTCGTCGAGTTGTTCATCCAACTCGCCGAGTTCAATGACCATCTTCATGTGACTCGCCTAGTTCACTCTTGCGACTCGCCGAGTCCATCCAGTCCTCTTTCCGTACAGACGTGATTTGAGCCATGCAGCGGCTCCAAATCACAGATCCAAGCTTCTAGGGCATACTTACCACGTAAAGTTGCAAACTTTACATGCATGCATGGTTATAAAGGCTCCAAATGTCTATTTTAAGTTCTTAATGGAGCTTCTATTCCAAGAGGGACTCCAACCACAACCAATACAACAACTTTATGACTCTAGCATCCAAGGAGGGTCCAGATCTGAAGTTACAACTTCAGATCTAGCCCATAGCTCAACATCCCAACTTGAAAATCCATAAAAAGCCCTAGAATCAACCAAAGGGAAGAAAAGGAAGTAAGAATGGTACTTTGATACCTTCAAACGATGCTAGCTGAGCCAAAACCCTCCTCCCACTCCTTTCTGGCTTCAATTTCCTTTGCACTCTTAGCTTCCTTCCTCCTAGATCCTCTTTTCCAAGCTTCAAACCTACACCAAAGCACACACACACGAATTAGGGTTTCAAGGGCTCTCAAAGACTGTAAGGCGGCCCAAAGGAGGCTGAGGCTCCTTTAAATAGGGGTGCCAACCCCGAGATTTAGGGTTTTATCTGCCAGCTCCTACTTGCCGAGTCCCAATAGTGGACTCGCCGAGTAGGTCACTAAACGCGTGTTCTCACCCCGCTGCTACTCGACGAGTAGGTCGACCAACTCGTCGAGTAGAGCCTCATCCCTAAATTCTTAATTAATTAATGCCTGAGGATCGGGGCGTTACAGACCTCTTGACATATAAGATTCTCTTATCAAGAAACATTTCTTGATAAACAAATATTCAAGAGTTAGTGCGGATCCTCATCAAGATAAACACTACACACCAATTTCAAACGAGCAAGAGTAAGAAAAACAAATTTTCTACTTCACATTTGATGAGTGTGTGTCACTCAATTCACAGTCTTGGTTTATGATTTGAAGACTTGATTTTTGAAAGGAAGTATGACTCATACTTTTTGATTTAACCATTTCTACAATTTTCAATTCCTCTTCTTAGCCATACTAGTGCACTAAGATGTCCTTAGAGGATCAATTGTGATATGGTTCTTAATCATTAAGACAATCATAAAATCCGATACAAAAGTACTCTTCGTTCTTCTTAGATTGGAGAAACTTTTATCTTTCTGCCTAATTGATTCTTCTTATTCATTATACCATTCATTGAAACTTTTCAATGATTCAGAATTCCACTTAATCTTGTAAGCATAATCACATTTACTAGACTTTTAGTAAATTATGACGAATAGTCTTATTGTTATTTGTGGTGGACTTGACTAGTTCACAACATTGTGTTCTATTTCTTTAGTCCTTCACTTGACTCACATACTTGTGTGATCAAGGAATTAGTCTTAATTTCCTAAGTACCAAGATTTCCATACATCACATGATTCAAATCATATGATTCCAAGTTTCTACCAAATTGAAACTTGGGTGATGGGAATTTTTCCTTACTTAGAAAAATTTGACACTACCATAAATAACATAACTAAGAATTACATCCATTTATAGAAATACACAAACATCAATTTTTCACAACGATTTCATTGCAAGGATATATATAAATAAGACAAATTAAAAATTTTATTTTATTCATAAAAGTAGCGGAAAACATGTCCTTACAATGCGAAATCAACTGAAAAACTATGTAATCAAATATTCTTAACAACTCTATCATAACTTTCTAATCTCAAAATCTAATCTTCGAATCCATGCGATCGTGATCCATTCCTTCGTGATCAGACTCATCTTGCTCTTCCATCAAGCTTCCTCTATTTTCTCTGATCCTGCAAAACATTCAAATGTAATCTTATCACATTATGTATTAAGAATAAATGAATAGGAACTTAAAGGAGTTAGATAGTGGATTTTACATGAAGTAGAGCCATACTTCTTGACTCTCCCATCTCTTAGCTTCTTCAGGTCCTCTGGGCAGCTTCGTATCCAACGCCCCTTCTCTTGGTAGCAGAAATAGGTAGCTTCTTCTGGAGCGACCATGGAAGCATGGTTGGTTGAATTACCAGACAAATATGCTCCATTACTTTGCCAAATCATTTCTGATTCAGCAGCAATATGCATGTAAGTTAGGTCAATGAGGGCTGCGTCAAGATCCATCATATAATATTTTCTTATGAACTTATCAAATGATTTAAGGAGTAACTGAAGAACCCAGTCTACAGCCAACTTCTTTGGAAAAGATGCACCCAACATTGTCAACCTATCGATGTGTTATTTCATCTCTAGGACGTGAGCACAAACGGATTTTCCATCTTCATGTTTCATTGCCAACAGGGCTTGAGTGATTTTGAACTTTTCAACTCTTCGATCTTGTGGGTTCGGGAGAACAACAGGAGGAGGTGGAGGAAGTGAAACCAAGCTAGTCCACAATGCAGGGATTGATCTTTCACCTTCATTGTGTAACAGACATTCACTTTGTGCAGGAAAACCTTTTCCATGAGATTCGGGAAGACCACGGTTAGAATCAGACATCTACACAACGGGAGAAAAATCAACTTAGTTGATTGATTGAGTCCTTAATAAATCACCCAAATGAGATATTAAGACTAGGACCCAACACAATATTCCACAACTTGGGAGAGGGATGTCGTAACACAAATTGTAGAACATTTGAAGGTAAGTGAATGAGGATTCACTAATTTTCCACCATGAAAAACGAAAAAGAGATTAAGTTTTAAATGTATTGAAAACTCTTAGATCCTTTGAGATTCATTGAACTTTTCAATGGCATGTTTGAATCTCCATATGCCCCTCGATTTGTGACTGGGATGCCGAGGATCACATAATAGGGTGTGAATAACCATGCAAACTTACATGGTGCCCCCAATGTTACAGTCACCTATTCGATGTGTCGGTTAACCACACACGCTCCAACGAACTATGACAAACATTGAGTCACCCTTTGCTACCTTTGCTTAGAACTATTTAGTGTGTCAGTTAACCACACACGCTCCACTAACATCTTCGCAAGGATACAAAGTGTAATTTCATGGAATTGCATCAAATTCATTTTTGCCTAAAGTAACTAAGATTGGGAGTTTTGTAAAAAAAAAAAAGCATTTAGTTACTTTATACTTCATTATACTTTTAATGGAAAGGGTTTGCCCTATCCTACCCGTTCGACTAACGACCCTCCACCAATCAAGGAAGAGGTGGGTGAGAGTGGACACCCATTAAACAGCCATTTTATAGGCCATAACCTTATACCCCCCTTATAGATCGGCTTCGTGAATGAGGCCTACTAACGGTAAGACTAGGGTTTTAGAATTTAATATTTCAAAATTAATACCTTTTAATTTAAATTTTAAATTCCAAAACTTACGAAAAATTTTGGAACCTTTCAAAATATTAGGGTATAACTATTTAGATTTCAAAACTAAAACCTTTTGAGTTCAAGTTTAAACTATAAAACCTAAAGGATGTAAATTGAAACTTTTCAATCATATAGGTCAAATTATATAAAACCTAAATTATGTAAATTGAGAGATGTAAAAGTGAGTGTGTAAGTGTGTGTTAATTATGTAGTCTAGATCTAGATCATTTTTGTGTAACACCATATACATTCAATATATCTCTTAAACACCCAAATCACCATGTTCAATTGTGCAAGCTTTAATTCCGCATGTCAAACCATGTTCTTTGTCACTACAATTGGTATCAGAGCGGGTCTTCAAGATCAAGGTGATATTTGAAGAACGATTCTCGGTTTGACAATTTTTGTCGCAATTTGAACAATTTTGGTGGGCCTATCTCTATGATCTCTCTTAATCTCATTGAATTCGTGCGTTATGTTCTTGATTTTGTGATTGTTTTGTCTCAATGGATCAAAATTCGTTTTAATCCCATTGATTGATCCATTTATTGTTGATTAGATCAAAAGTTCATACATAAAATCAGATTAGCAAATTTTTCGAAGTTACTGTTCAATGACAATGAGCCCAAAAATAATCAAAATTTCTTATATGTTACAATTCACGAAATATTGAGCCCAAAATCAATATTTCCTTACTGTTCATCAATCCAATATTTGATCCAAATTTGATTCTTTGTTAATATTCATTGATCCAAAATTTTAAGCCCAGTACTGTTCATTGGTATGTGCATGTTATCTTATCTATCAAGTTGTTTGTCATTGTTTACCGATGCATTTCTTCCGATCGCTACTTATCCAATTCAATAAAGAAATATAATTCCATTTGTAATTCGGCTTCAAATGTTTTTGATTCAATCATTTGTTCATGATAATTGCTATATATCATGAATTCGACTTTGATTGATCAATTTTTAATTCCCGACTGGTGATTTAACCTAACTCGGTAATCTCTTTTCTGTTCGATCGATTTCCTCTTCAAAGTGTGATTTGTCATAATTGATGAAATCAAAGTGGTCGAGTCTAATCCAAAATTTCAATGAATCGATTAAATCTGGGAATTGAATAGATTTGGATCTTGCTAACGAAGAACCGGAATCAAAAGGTTTGGAGTTAAAATTTTGTGTCGACTGTTTTTGGTGCTTGGGTATCAAGATCGATAGTCGACTGGAACCAAAAAGGATTTGAAATTAGATGACTATTCGCTCATGAGTGATGGAATCGATTTCAAATGGGTGTTTGATACCTTTGAGTGTCAAAATCAGTTTGGTTTGTGTTGATTTCTTGGATTTTAGATTTAGATGTCGTTGAGTGAACAGCGAAAATGATATTGGATGTGTGAAGAAGAAAGATTCGAAGGGTTGGATGTTGTTGTTGATGACAACGATTTTGGAATTGGGGCGTATTGTTCGAATGTTTGGTTAAAAGCTTCGAATGTTTGATCACTTTGCATGAATTGAAAGGAAATGGCAAAGTTTCGAATTTGACCCCTGAACCTTAGAATTTCTAACACTTCGAAAATTAACGCAAGTTTCGAATGTTTGACACTTTTCACCCAATTTTGAAAAATTTTGACGCTTCGAATGTTTGGGGTGATTCAAGTCTTCGTACATTTGAGAAAAAAAAAAGGCAGAATTTACGAAGATGGTCCCTGAGACTTCGAATTTTTGGCAGTTTTCACCCAAATTCGAAAAAGGACTATTTTTTGCTGAAAATTGAAGATTGTGCATTTCAGGCCCCTGCAGTTTGTGCAAATTGACGCTTTCTACCCAGCTTTGGAAAAGGGGGAGAGTTTTGCATATTTTGCTGTTTTGGGCGCAACGGGTCACTGCAGAATTTTGAAATTGATAATTTCTACCCATTTTTGAGATATTTTGTCAAAGGCGATCCGTGAACGAAGCTAAAAATTGATTATTTTTTGGATTTTCCGGATTAAAGCACAAAGTTTATGCCACATGTTAAGGGGGAGTTTTGACATGAAAAATTCCGAATAGAGCACGTTCTTTTTCCTTTGGAGTTTTATAATCAAATTTCGATTATAAAAAGGGGGAGAAGTTTTATATGGAAATTCGAACTTGAATTTTTCATATTATGCGGATTTGAAGACCGAAGTGATCTTGAAGTTTTGAAGCTTATGAGATGATGCAATTGGAAGTTCGGAAGTGATGTATTCGAAATGGGTTTGGTTTTATTGAAGATTTTTGGGGTGTGTTTTTATGCGCAACTTTTGGGTGATTATTTGGAGTTTGGAATACTCTTAATCATTCGTTGCTGCTCGGATTGTATGGTCTCACATCCTAGAGCCCAAATTGAAGAGTCATGGAAGAATTGAAGATTGAAGTTCGTTTCGACATGTGTCACCTTTGAGGCTTGAACCGCATAGTGCTTGATTTTGGAAGATTTGAAGTGGGTCATTCATTCCTAACTTTGAGGGGGGGAATGTTGGGGTGCAAAGTTCTTCATTCATGACTTTGTAAATGTTTGACTTTTGTAAAACCCACTTGCATGTGGTGCATTAGCCTTTAGACTCATGAGAGATAGAGAGTGAGAGAGAGACATGTAAACACATCTATATAAGGTGGGTTTGTCCACTTGGAGAGGTGTGCTTGAGAGATGTAAAAGTGAGTGTGTAAGTGTGTGTTAATTATGTAGTCTAGATCTAAATCATTTTTGTGTAGCACCATATACATTCAATATATCTCTTAAACACCCAAATCACCATGTTCAATTGTGCAAGCTTTAATTCCGCATGCCAAACCATGTTCTTTGTCACTACACAAATATTTCACAAAGAATAATCCTATATTATCCATATTTAACCAAATACATTAATTTGATAAGGATAATCATTCCAAACATTGAAAATCGATTTTAGGCAATAAAAAACGAGTTTTGTTAATTATCCTTAACAAAATCTGCTCAAAAAATCAAAATCTCGTCAACAGCACCCTGGACTCGCCGAGTCAACTGAAGGACTTGTCGAGTTCAACCTACTCGCCGATTCCACTGATGGACTCACTGAGTCGGCAGCGCAGACAGCAAAAAATTTGACTTTTTGATCATTTGGCAGTTCACTTTTGCATCTATTCAACTAGAAAAACGACTTAGGCTCTGATACCACTGATGGATTATGAACATATCATCATTCCTATGGTGTTCATGCAACCCTAATTGCTTTAATCTAGGATTTTCTAATTAAACATACAACATTGTGTACCAATGCAGTAAACCCTAATTGACAAGCATACAAATCTGAAATTGACATATGATTAAGGTTAGAATCATTACCTTGATTGCTATGTAGCAATAACAATCTCAAATCCTCCTTGTAATGGCTTCAGAAAGCTTAGAGTCACACGTGTCACTCCTCTAATGGCTCACAAACACCAAGAGCAAGAGGATGAAGAAGGAGAAGAGGATAGACACCCAAAAACGGCTGGAAATCCTCTAAGGAATCAGTTAGCCACATTTTTGGTGCCCTAGGAGTCCTTAAATATGTGAGGCTATTAGGGTTATCTAACAAGAAAACCCTAATTTGACTGCTTAGGCCCTAAGCAGCCCATGGACTCCCTCCTTAAAGGCCTTGGACGATTTCTAATGGGTCTCCCCATAGAATTTGTCCACTCCTCTAATATGGAGTCCATTAGCCCAATATCCAACTATCACACAATTGACAGTTTTAGTCCCCTTTATTTAAAATGTATTTTAGCCACAAAATTAGTTCTTAATTAATTATTGACTAATATTAATTAAACTATATGATTTCTCCTTTAATATATTATTCTCATAATATATTAATAAATCATAATTAATCCTCTCTCTCCATAATTCATCCTATCAAGTTGCTTTGGTGAAGGCAACCCAAAAGGACCATGCACCATTGGGTCAACTACATACCAAAATAGTTATGGACTTAGACACTAATCCAACACACACCAAGTTTTTAAAGAGACCAGATGGTTAGGAAAAACCCTAGCCAACACACTGAGTTAGTAGGAAAACTCATCGAGTTTTCCCCAGCTTAATACACTCATCTATTTCTTTGATTCCAATGACTCTAAGTCTCAGATCTAAACTCAAATGTAGTTTAAAAGGACAAAGTTTCCAACTTTATCCTTTGGGGTTGCTCCAAGTGTTCAAAGAAACCTTCCACAAGGCTTGAAAACTCAAGGGCTTAACCATTAAGGACAAAATCCTTGAGATCTCAAACCCAACTTTTCCAGAAGACATTCTAGCCTCAAAATTATCCCAAAGGTTGGTGCTTTGTAGATATGCATGTTCAATGCATGTCTTGAATCCAAAATGGGTCAAAAAGGGAAAATATGACCTAAACTCCATGCATGGCATCAAAACTTGGCTAAAGAACAGATCCAAGCTACTACAAGGTCACCCTGATCTGGAGATTCATAAAGTTGCAAACTTTATGAGGTCCATCCATAGCAACATCCAAGAATAAGGATTACATAAAAATGTTGTAACGGACTAATGGGTATTAACCGGCAACATATTACTCCGACCCAATTGTGGTGGATACCTGAAATGAAAATTGTGTTTTGCGTGTGCCAATACAAAGATGAACAAAGGACCAATTTTGTGGTGATAAAACTAAAATCCAAGGCTTACAATGGTGGACTGGACTTAAGCAAACAGTTAACACTCTGTTCTTAAATCGGATATCTTGGGAAGATTTTATAGAAAAACAAAAGTATAGTTTTGCATAGCAGAGAAATTTTTTCCAAATTCAGAAGGATTTTTTTTAATTAAATAAAGAGAGAATGAAGATTACATAATATAACATCAAATTTCTGAACTACATGAGTTTTGTGATAATTATGCAACGAGGTCGAGTTAACACAATCAAAAAATACCATGGAATTATCAACTAACCGTTGGTGAACCAATTACCCTTAATCAAGCTATAAAGAAGGAAAGGAAAGTAGAGATGATTTTAGAGAACTAGGATGAAGAGAAACAAGGAAGCCAAAGCTATAAAAGAAATAATGAAGGTGATTAATGACGTAAACGTAGTTTTGAAAACAATGAAAAGAAGTTTGGGAAAAGAGTAATAGTCAGGATGTGTAACTAAAGTCAAGAAAATATCTCACTTGTTTTAATGTGGAAGTAAAGAACATCTCACGAACAAGTATACTAAGGGATTGAACATCTTTAGACATGGTCTTTACTTGTTTTTAGTATATTTTATGATCTCATATAATATAATATAATATAATATATATATATATATATATATATATATATATATATATATATATATATGAGTAAACAAAGTTATTTCCAAGTTGAATACATATTAATATTAATCTTTTATTAAATGACATTAATTAAAACTTTTTTAGATATTACAAAATATTTATATAAAAAAATTCATTGGAAATACATAATTATTAAGTTTATAATAAATTATTTTAATTTAATGGTAAGGTTTAAAATAAAAATTATAACATATAAAGGCTTAAAATAAAATGTTAATATATATTAGGGGTTAATATGGAAATAAGCTAATCAAATATAATTTTAGACGTTTGAAAGATTGAAAGCTTCGAGTTTTGTGCAGCGGTCTCCTCACAACTTACTATTTTGACTTATAGGCTTTTGTAGGTGGTGCATTTAATATCCCCCGTTATAGAAGTATGTATAATTATAGTGATGGAAAGTGGTAAAATAGTCACAACCAATAGAGAGTACCCTAACATCATAGTAGAATGTAGTGGATTCAAGTTCAATCTGAATCTTATTCAAATATTACTTAGAGGAATTTGTATAATCCTTGAAATGTATTGCTTGTTAATGTATGAAGTCGAAATCATATGTAGAAAAAAAAATGGTGAGAGTGAAGTTCCCTGATGGCAAACCAATTATTATATACATAGGTAAAAGAAGAGTGGCTACGAATGTATCAATATACTTAGAGAAAGAAGATGTTTGGTGAAAGGATGCCAAGACTACTTGGTTTAGGCGATGGAGGTTATTAAGGAGAAAGAAGACCATGGGTGGAATTTAAGTACTACATTATTTCCACAAAGTGTTTCCTAATTATTTGCCTAGACTACCACCAAATCGCCAAATGGAGTTTCATAAGGACTTGATGCCAGGAACCACACCACTTTCAACGACACTGTATCAATTGGTACCCATCGAACTAAAAGAATTAATGAATCAATTGCAAGAATTTCAAGAGATGTTGGAAAATGTATTTATGGAACCGAGTATTTTACCCTATGGAGCTATAATTTTGTTTTTGAATAAGAAGAAAGGCCCATACAAATCTATAAAACTGTGACTTGACTACCATGGCCTCAACAAATTGACCACCAAAAATCGGTATGCATACTCAAGATTGATGATCTCTTTGATTAACTTTAATAAAAATATTTCTTTTCAAAATTGATCTTAAATCCAGTTACCACCAGTTGAATTGGGTTAAGATATTGATAAACCGATCTTTAGAACAAGATACAGTCATTTCAAGTTCTTGGTTATGCCATTAGGATTAACTAGCACATCATCGACTTTTATGGAAATTATGAAGCAACATTGATCCATACCTTGATATGTTTTTTATTGTTTTTATTGATAATATTCTTGTATATTCCAAGATCTTGGAAACTGTTTTAGAGTGAATCCAAGTTAAGAGTGAATCGACTAGACGAAGTAATTTATCGAGTGAAGTAGCCTCTTGGTATAAAATGTTAACCACTTAAATACTTGTATCTCTTTATTTTGTGGTATTTCATATCGAAATCTTTGTATTCTATTTTATTTTATTTCTGTTCTTATTGCATCATGCCTATTTGTTGACTTGTTACATCCTACAATTTAAATTTTAAAATGTTAATATATTCAGTGTTATAGTTAAAATCATGAGATATAATGAATGCCAAGATTCCTAAAATTTAATGAAATAGGGACAAATTTTGGATAATTGCAAAACATTCATTAATTGTCAAGTTCCGTGAAACGTATGTTAAATAGGTCATAATATACTTGTGGATGAAATCTATAAGATTTAAGATATGTTTATACATTACATGGTAAATATGACAAAGGATAATACTATTATGATCTCAAGTAGGACAAATATGTGAAGTAGCAGTATAAACGAGAACAAGTACAACATTCCAAAAAGCAATATAAGCGCACTAGAAGCTTAATGTCTGAAAAATATAAAAATAAATTATTTAAATGACGATCTTGGAAAATGAAGTAACATGAGATAAAAAATGATAAATAGTTTTAAACATGTTCTTTATTCTGTATTATTATGAGTTGTATTTTAGCATGTTATAATGTTTATTAGAAATGAAATGGTTTAAAAATTTATGTGAATAGACATGAATATGAATAAATAGAAAAGTAGGTTGCTAGAATTGAGTAAAATATGGCAAAATAGCTTAGTATTTTGTAAAATGGATGGATAAACAAGACAACAAATTTAGGATACTTATGGATGAGATATAGTAAATTAAAACTATTAGGGAAATGTCCAAGCATGGTGTAGAGCACAGAAAAGCATTAAGAGCTGTAAGATAAAAGTATTAGTAGTTATCTCTGATTTTCAAAGCATAATACGTGGGTTTCTTTGTAAAGGATGTGTCCTAGCATACAGTTTTTGTGTTTTAGTTGTACCACTGTATATTTAAGACAAAAAGGAATGTAACTAAAAAGAATAAATCAAAACAAACATCGTATGAAAAAACATATGAAGGAAACAAGGTTGGATGTTTCAAATACTTGGTCCATGTACATGCCATTTTGGCAGTCGGTCTGAGTACCTCTCCTTGGGGTGATCTAGTATTGTTTGTCAAGAAAAAGGAAGGTTCGATGTGAATGTGTTTTGATTAACGCGAGCTAAATAAGGTAACTATCAAAAACAAGTACCCACTACCTCGCTTAGACAATCTGTTTGATCGAACTTAGGGTGCTAGCTACTTCTCAAAGATTGATTGGAGGTATGGCTATCATCAGTTGAAAGTATACGAGCAAGATATACCAAATACTGCTTTCCGTACTCAATATAGGCATTTAGAATTCCTTATCATGCCATTCGATTTGACAAATGTTCCTGCTATATTCATGGATATGATGAATCGGGTATGCCATTCAATGCTCAAAAAATTTGTCATCGTATTTCATTGATGATATTCTAATTTATTCCATATATGAAGCTAATCATTCCATTCATATTCGTGAAATGTTAGAGCTTTTTCGAAAGGAGAAGCTATATGTTAAACTCTCAAAATGTGAATTATGGCTTCACCAAGTTCAATTTCTTGGCCATGTGAATTCTGGTGATGGTATAACCGTAGATCCTACCAAAATTGAAGCCATTCAGAATTGGGAAACACCTCATAATGCTTCTGAAGTTCACAGTTTCTTGGTTCTCGCATGGTATTACTAGAGATTCATTAAATATTTTTCATGCATAGTTGTACCCCCACAAGTCTTACAAGAAAAGAAGCAAAGTTTGAATGGGGTGAAGCCCAAGAAAAAGATTTCTCAACTTTAAAAGATATTATGACTCATGCTCCAGTCTTATCACTCCCAGAAGGTAATAATGATTTTTCTGTATACAGCGATGCTTAAAGGTTGGGACTTAGTTGTGTGTTGATGCAACGTGGCAGAGTGATAGCCTATGCCTCAAGGAAACTGAAAGATTATGAAAAAGAACTATCCCACTCATGACCTCGATCTCATTGTAGTGGTATTTGCCCTAAAAGTTTGGAGGCATTATTTTATGGTACAAAATGTCAGTTGTTTACTGACCACGAAAGTCTCAAATATATATTCATTCAGCAAACTTTGAATATGAGATAACAACGGGCCATGGAGCTGATCAAAGATTATGACTGTGAAATCTTGTATCATCCTGGAAAGTCTAGTGTAGTTACAGATGCACTTAGTAGAAAGGTTTATCATACTAGTGTGTATTATGTTATTATTCACACTACAGTAAAGCTCACTATTCTTGATGAGCTAGAAAAATGGCAAGTAGAGGCCTTAAAGCCAAAAAATGTGAAGAAGGAATGGATGCTTCATTATGCTGATATTTTACTTGATGATCCATGCGTATGGATTCCAAATATTGGTGGATTGAGACAGAAGATTTTAGATTAAGCCCATAAGTCTAAACTACCAATACATCCAGGTACTAGTAAAATGTACTATGATGTATGGGCTGATTTTTGGTGCCCCGGATTAAAGAGATACATTGAAAGATATGTCCCAGAATGTATAGTATGCTTACAAGTCAAAGCGGAGAACCAAAATCCATACAGAAGTCTAGAAGGTATTAGTGTCCCCTTGTGGAAATGGGAAGAGTTGTCCATGAATTTTATTACCGAATTCCCAAAGACTGCAAGACGAAATGATAGCATTTGGGTAATTGTCAACCAGCTGACTAAGAGTGCACATTTTCTTGTCATGCGTGAAACAACTCAATGGAGAAATACGCACAAGTATACTTAGATTAAATTTTTGCGAGACATGATGTGCCACTAAATATTATTTCAGATCGTGATACTCACTTCACTTCTCATTCTTGGGCGAGTATGCAACGTGACTTGGGATCTCGTATTGCTCTCAGCATAGCTTATCATCCCAAAACAGATGGTGAGACTGAGAAAACAATCCAAACAGTGGAAGATATGCATCGTGCCTGTGTCTTGGAGTTTGGTGGTAACCAGGACAAATACTTACCTCTTTTTGAATTTTCATATAATAACAGTTACCACACTTCAATTAAAAGGCCACCATATGAATCACTATATGGGCGTAAATGTCGTACTCCATTATGTTAGCGTGGTGTAGGACAGAAAATCCTTGGTGGGCCTGAAATGATTCAAAACACCACTGATAAGATTTAAATTGTATGATAAATAATGAAAGTGGCCCAGGATCAACAAAATTCCTATGTAGAAAAGAGGAGACGACCCATAGAATTCCAGATGGGTGATTTTGTAATGCAGAAGGTATCCCCATGGAAAGGCATTATGTGATTTGGGAAGAAAGGAAAATTGAGTGCTAGATTTGTTGGCCCTTTTAAAATCATCCAGAGAATTGGTAAGAAAGCATACCATTTGGAATTGCCTAAAAATCTAGCAGGTATTCATGATGTGTTTCATGTGAGTTATCTGCGTAAATGTTTGAGCATATATGATGAAACGGTTCTGTTATTCGAGGTGAAACTGGATGATAAATTAAGATATGTAGAAGAACCCGAAGAGATTATAAACGAGAGAACGGTTGATTTACGTAATAAAGAAATGGAGTTGGTGCTTGTCAAGTGGAAACATCATCAAGACCCAAATTATACTTGGGAAAATAAGAATGAGATAAGAGAAAAATATCCCCACTTATTTAAATCGTTGTGATTTTGCGGACGAAATCCTCAAAAGGAGGAGATATTTGTAACATACACTTTACTAAGTTGTTCAGTTATCATGCTTCATATGCTTGTTAGTTTAAAAATGAATATTATTAGATATTATGTGGTTTTAAATGTTTAAAGTAGGTAGTTATAATGGAATAGAATTATATGTGTTAAAAACACTATTTTTTTATATGGTTTTGAGCGTTGAGTTCTAACGAAATAGTTTTATAATATTTGAAGTTAAAGTAAGTTTAGAATCATTTGGAAGGTATTGGAAGTGATGGGGAAGTCTTATATGATTTCGAATTAATGAAAGTATAACGTCTAAGTTGGAAATATATAAAACTGCTTTTATTGTAAGATCTTTTCTGGTATATTTTTATTGGAAGTTGTAAATTATCTCGTTAGAAACGTATAGGCAAAAACCTCATCGAAAACGGAGTTTTGAGCGAAAAGTTATGCACTTTTTAGTGTTTAGGAGTAAAACAGGTACCCAAACTGGGTCAAACCCGACCCAACTCGGGTTTTTACCCATTAAAACACGAATTTGTCTTACTTTTATGCCATTTTCAGTTCCTCACCATCACTATGGGAGATTTTCACCTACATGATCAATCTTGAACAAGTTTTAAAGATTAAATCAAGATTTGGTGTGTTTTTAAAGTATCAAGCTTAGTAATCAAGGTATGAACTCTTAATTTTTGGATTAACCTTTGTAATTAGTGGGTTATTAAGAGATTAGGGTTTGGTAAAAGTGAATTTACCACTGAGTTCATGGGATTAGGCATGAGTTTATGTTATTAACCTATAATCTTAAATGGAAATCAAGTAACAACATGTAAACTTGAGAATTAATCATGGTTTAAGAGTAATTAGTGAAAATTACTAATAAACCCATGGTTTACAATTGAATTAGCATGGATTACTAAATTATTCAGTGTTATAGTTGTAAAACAAGAACTTAGTGATATTGATCATGAAGTTTGATCATGTAAAGGGTAAAATGGAACCATAAAAGGGTATAATTGTCCAGCTTTTGTAAAAATCACCAAAAATTGTAGAAACATCATATGGATATGAGCTATATATATATATATATATATATATATATATATATATATATCCCTGGAAAGCTGAGAATGCCTAATTTGATTTTTTTTTAACACCAAAATATAATTCCAGACTTAAGATGGGTGAAAACAACTATAGGGTTGTTTGATAGTTACTGATTGCGTTAGAGCTGACTGAGTCAGAAGGCTGACTGGGTCTAAAATCTGACTGAACCTACATCTGACTAAAACCATATTGTTTGATTATACATCTGACTGGTTCTGCTGAATGATAAAAATGACCATATTACCCTTATTTTTTGTTTGCAACTCAACATACATTTATTCATTAAAAAGGAGATACGACATCCTAACATCAAAAATACAAATTCATCTTTTTACAAAAATACAACAGTAAGTATTTGGATCGAATTAAATGGAAGAATTTCAACATTGGTTCTAGCAACATAATAAAAAAGTAATTGTGCATAATTTTTTTTTTTTTTTGAGTTATTGAACATGAATATCACCCATCAGTGCATCACAAATAGCAAACAAGATGATTACCACAACCATAACCTCGTTACTCTCTTAAAGTGTCCCATTTCACCGCACTCGTAACAAGTTAGGTTTGCTCTAACGTCGGGGAACTGGTTGATGGGTCGTACCGGTGCCTTACAGAAACGGGTAGTGTGTCCCTTCCTGTTGCAATTCATGCAATGCAATTCTCTACAAGCCCCAGTGTGATGGAAGCTACACTTGTTACATTTCGGAAGGGTTACAGCATATAGATTTATGGGTGTGGGAGGGCACGGGTTGTGGCAGCATGAAAAGAGACGATCTGCTACTTATTGGTGGGGTCTTCGGCTGATTGATTCTTCTCGTTGTCCCAAGACTTCCTTTTATAGTTTCCCTTTCCATATTACTCAGGGGTGATTGTCATAGTGCCATGGCTGGCCCTATGGTCGATGAGTTGCTGTGCTAACTCCTTGGCACTATCAAAGGTAGTTGGTCTTGAGGCCAACATGCTATCTTGGATTTGGGGAGACAATCCCCAAAGGTATTGTTCCACCTTCTTTTCCTCGGGAGTGACCATCGCGGGACAAAGGAGTGCTAGATCACAGAATTGGCCGTTGTAAGTTGCAAGGTCAGAGCCTGTCATCTTGAGATTCCACGGTTCTTGCTCTAGTTTTTGTACTTCACCCCTTGGGCAGTACTCTTTCAGTATTAGTATCTTTAAGTCTTTCCAGCTTAACGAGTTAGCCACTACAAGCGTCAGTGACTTAACATGGCTTTTCCACCAAGTAAGGGCTCGACCAGAGATAGTGCAAGCTGCAAATTTGACCTTTCTTGCTTCGGGACATGCACAGACCTCGAAGATTGATTTTGTCTTCACAAACCATTGCATCAGAGTCATAACGCCCCCGCTTCCATTGAAAGAATCCGGTTTGCTATTGTTGAATTCCTTATAGGAACATTCCCTCGTATGCCCCGTACTGTCCCCATGGTTAGAGTTTGTGGCACCAGATCCAGCACCACTGGTACCATTCGTACCAATTTGCGACATTGCGGCAGCTACGGTTGCGGTTACTGCAACTTGGAACATTGCAGAATCAAACTGTGGAGGTGGTGGTGGTGTTGCGTTGCTGGAAGGTCTGGACTTTTTCTTTGGCGGTATAGTTATGTCATAAGTTTGTAAAGACGAACAGACGGTAAGTCTCTAATAGTATTGACAAGTCGGATGTTATTGTACTAAGTTTTTCTGTATTATATTCCGACTTAAAAGTATATTGTATGCAATTCATAGTGAAAGTTCATCTAAATTAACTTATGAATTTAGTGGTAGTGAATCGAATGAAATCTAGTGATTTGTTCCATGCCTGATCCACTTCTAAGATCACTCGATGTATACCAGTTTTGTATAATTAAGGTCCAATGGGCTGTTGAACTTAATGAGTCTGCCCTAGGCCCACAACCAAACAAGGAACAGGACCCAAGGCGGACTCACCATTTCTAATTCAATCGTCTCTTAATCATACATAACCTTGAGGTATACATTAAGTAATCCTAGAGTTACTATAAGCAAGTTGTTTGTAATGTTGAGTTATGAAATACATGGAAAATTCCCAATGAATTTTAATACGGGTCAATTTCTTTAATAAATTTTTAGGGTTCGGGAAAACTTGACCTTATAATAGGTCTACATCTCATTAATATAAGAAAAATTTTGACAGCGTCATGATTCCCTTGAATCGTGTAGTCTCCGTATTTTGAAGGATTCGAATGTCTCTATACATATATAGGGGTAGTCATTAGACGCATGCTAGTAGTCCAATTCTATACAGATATGTCAGTGGCGTACACCCTACTTGTGGCGGGTGATGCTCTGTGGGTCATAGAGTAAAGACATGAAAGTCTACATTGCTCTAACCTCTGTCCTGGTTTCTGTCATTCGACGATCTGTCTCTATTGCGCATTTTCTCTAATGCTGCTTGACGTCCATGATACTCTTTAGTATCGGCTCGAGTCGCGGTTACTTCTCTCTGAAAGTTTGAACGTGGCTCCTGATTTGTTCATGGCCTCCATCCCGGTGACGAAGGCAAGTTGTGGTGATCCTGGTGGTAGTGCCTACCTTCATGATTCGGCTGACCGATGCTCGTGTTTGTATCCTCTGGTAAGTGATGCGGTATACTATGACAAAGAGGGCCTTGTCTACTGATCCTCCTCCATTGAGGTTGTAGAAGCCTCTTTCCATACTGCAGAGAGGGTGTTTGACCTTGTCTTAGACTCCATCGATTTAAATCTACGGCTCATCAAGGTGTCTGACCATGGAGGTTTCGTCGGGGTGGGGGACACTAGAGGGTGTGTTGCAGACTTCGGGTTCTTCGTTAGAGTCTTCTCCTATTTCCCCTTTGTCTTCGTCTTCATTTGGTTTCGCTTTCTCCGGATTCTCTTCTGGATCATCTTCGGGCCCTTCGCCTATTACTTCTTTAGGATCCTCTTCAAGATTTTCTTTGTTCTATCCACCATCGTCCCAGTTAGGAGAATAGAGGTCTCTTGGTAGTTGGGTTCCCTCCATGTTGTTCGTGCGAGAACATGGGTAGAAGAGATAGTTAATAGACGTTTAATCCTATAATTACTTATAGGGGTGATCCTTATTAGTCACTTCTATAATCACATAGTGCATACCAATTATACATAATATGAGATAAATAGACCTTCGAATAGATGACTCTACTCTAAATCCACAACCAAACAAGGAACAGGACGTAGAGCACTAGTCATAGATTCTGAGTCTATAATATCTTTGATTATATATAACCTTAGCGTATGTACTTAGTCATTTTAGACCTACTAATAGGGGTCTTTAGTTTTCACATAAGTTACTTATAGTTCCACAAAATACTCTGTTGGGTTTTGAGCATTCTAACACTCCTAAGTGTACATGCAACCCTAAATACCTTGGATCTATGTTTTCTCTATTATACATGCAAATAAGAACTTCCAAGGTATTATCCTAATCTAGCATACAAAACAATGAATGTAACAAGATAGAATACATACCTCTTTGATGTAGAGAGTCTTCATGAAGCTTGAGTGCCTAGTGCCACAAGTGTGACACCTCAAATGGTTCACACAACACCAAATACAAATGGAATGACTTGAGAGAAATCTACACTTCATGAAAATCGGCTAGCCCTTTCTTACTCTCTCTAGTGGCCGATTTTTCCCAAGAATGTGAAATTTATATAGTGTTACAATTAGGGTAAACCCTTAATTGTCATGGCTTTCCATTTCCTTGGATCCATGGGTTCAAATACACCATGGAGCATCCATGGACCATCCTATGGGTTTTAGCCCAACTTGATTATCCATGGAGCATTAGCCCACTATACAAGTATGGATGATTTACACAATCAACCCATATATTTAATTAGTCTTCTTTTGATCACTTAATTAATCCTAGATTAATTCTTGATCAATACTAATTAATTAATCTCATTATTCTTATTATCAATATACTATAACTTATAATATATTAATAACCATAAGTGTCTTATTTCTCTCATTTAGTCTATCCAAGTGCATGATGCCATGCAACCCAAATGGACCATGCCGGGTCGGGTCAAGTCTTACCAATTATAGTTATGGACTTAGACATTAATCCAACAGTCTCCCACTTGGATAAGTCTAAAACTATTATTGCGTATGACTTCAGGAACCGACTGGGAATCATAGCTCTCAAAATCTTCTGTCAAACTCTGACCTTGTCGATGAACTCTGACCTTTGTCAATGACTTGTCCATTAGATAAGGGATCATATATTCCTCCATTCTAGATATCATATGGACTGAGACATGGATTATAATCATTCTCTCTGTCCATTTGTTGTTTCCCGATTTCCGATTTATGACGACTGACTAATTGAAAAAATCAAATCAGTCCTGGCCCGGCCGAGCACTTCCATTTGTCATCATTAAATCATCGAGGGGCCCACAGATATCGCTTTTATCCCGAAGGTAAAAGGAATGAATAAACTTCGACTCATATGGCTTGTTCTACTACTTGTTGAATCATACACAAAGGCACGTTTTATAGCACCGAGTTACCAAATGCGTTTTCGTGCAATCAATGTACAACCAACTCATAGTAACAACTCATATCTCTAGGTTTGAAGAATATAAGATATTATCGTCTCATGATCACTCGTGATAAAATCCATGAAGTGATTCCAATGAGCACGGGTTGAATCCAATACTCAGAACTTATGAGCACTCATGAGTGTTGTAGCCCTTTGTCCAACACCTTAGACCTCTACAAGCCAACCCATGACAGTCTTAATTCATATCTACTTCCAACATATGACCGACTGTGGATGGTTTGAATAACTTAGTCATTCCGGAAAAATAACCTAGTTTATTCGGGAAGTCAAAACATGCAAAGTGAAACACAATAATAATTGAATCCAATATGGTCTCAGAACTTATGAATATAAATAAAACACCTTTTATTTATCACCATATGATTACACATTATTTATTGTATACTGTTTTCAGCTATCAACTTTATTCTTGAATTTAAAACAAAAGTTGTCCCATGCTCCAAGCATGTACACTATGTTTTCTAAACACTAGTCATGCCATACACCAAGTATGCATACTATGTTTGTCTATTATCTTTACTTTGTGAACTAGATCAATTGAACATAACTTCAATGATTCTCTTTTCATACTCCCAAATCCTTACTGCAAATGCAAGAATTCCAAATTCATGCCATTTACTGAAATCTGTTAGATTCTAAACTTATATGCATTGATCCTCTTGTAATGATTATGCACAAAGTCATAAAGACTTGACAACAAACATTACAGAGCATTCCAAAGGAGATCAACTCCTTGGAAATATCCTTCTTGCATTAAGTTTCCTTAATCTTACACAGATTGAAATTTCTAACTTTGAAACATTTCCAGATTCCATTTTGACTATCACTTCTGAACAAGAGTTGCCTCCTTACAGATTATGTCAATATGGTCCTTCCAGAATTATCACTATACTTCCAACTGTCCTTGAGCAACCAATCTTTGGTAAACCTTAGATTGTCCTCGACAATTGTTTAATCCTTTTAGTCATATCCAGTTCTAAACCTTTTCCCTTCTTAATGCCCCAGGCATTTGGAAAATTTTAGAAAGGATGAATATAGCACATGTAATCGATCCTATATCCGAAGCATATGGGACACGATTCATGATGTCTCACATAAAGACTAAACCAGTCTTTTGCTATAACATTTCCATTTCTATTTGCCAAGTTCTCATAATTCAAATTATGAAAAGGGATGCCGTAATCATAATCGAATTTTAGAACGCAAATAATGGACCCATATACAGAATTCCCTTATGTTGAGCCATTCCAACATGAAATTCATATATATATATATATATATATATATATATATATATATATATATATATATATATATTCTTGACTAAATGATTAAAGCCTCATGATCTATAGCTTGTAGATTTGAGATGAAGTATAATTTCCTCTCCCTTAATTAAAGCAAAACAACTCTTTCCCAATTGAAACCTTTTGTTTTCTATAATTAACATTGCTAACTTGCAATACTTATCATAATTATCATGCTCCCACTAACATGATGATTATTAGCATAACACTTATGCTCCCACTAGCTTTGACATGTACTCAGAAATCAGCTGACTTTTTTACCAAAGTTCAGATTTCTGATACTAGATTGTTTTGATAAAACTTTATCAAAATCATACACCTTCCCTTAGATAGCACACTTGTTTGTCTAAACAATTATGAAGAGGTATGCCGTAATCACAATGGTTAGACCTTTTTGCCACTTCTCACAAGTCCAGGTTAGTGTGCCGGTGAACCACACACGCTCCACTAACGACTTTGAGAATGCAAATATCACAATTGCTATCTAGCTAAAATCTACTTAGTGAAAGTGTTTCCTCACCATCATTTTCATGAATCGGAGAGAAACCTTATGACACTTAGATTTTCTAGTGTATGTGTTCTTATCCATGTGAATTGTCATAACCATAGTCACAAGACAAGGATAATGACAAATCCAAACTACTATGGATTGAACTCAATCTTAATTTCTTGCCACCTGGCAGCTCAAGGGTCTGCCATTGCTTCCAAGTTGTTGTGCAACAAATTGAGAACTCTAAGAACTCATATGCAAAGCCAACTTTAACTGGAATGGGCACAGATATGTCAATACAATAGGTTATAAACCTCAAGTCGTGTGCTAGAGAAGAACTTCAGGTTTTATTCTTGATTAGTTCTTGAGACTTTTAAGACCTTTAAGACTCCCACTGTCCTCTTGACCTATAAGACTCCCTTGTCAAATATCCAAGAGATAGTGTGGATTCTAATCAAGAAAAACACTTGACACAATTGGCCTAAGTTGGTCTTTGTTTTATCCAAAACATCACAACTTACCAATTTCAAATGTACAAGAGTAGAAAACTTTTACTCTTACATTTGACAAGTGTTTTAAACCTTCTTTAAGACATGTCACTCAAGTTACAATCTTGGACTATGACTCTAAGACTTGTATTGGAACGAAGTATGACTCATCTTCTTGATTTAACCATTTCAACAATTCAAGTTCCTCTTTTTAGTCATAAGAATGCACTAAGATTCCCTTAGAGAAATAATTGTTCTATGGTTTCTTAATCATTAAGATGATCACAAAACTGATACTAAAGTACTCTCCTTTCTTTTCAGATTTGAGAAACTTTTATCCTTCTGCCTAATTTGATTCTTCTTATTCGCTCTGCCTTACATTGGAACCTTTTTCCAATGTCTCAGAATTACACTTAAGCTTGTAAGTATAATCATATTTACTGAGCTTTAGTAAACTATGACGAATAGTTTTATCAATCTTTTGTGGTGGACTTGACCAGTGCACAAGAATGTGTACTCGATCCATTAGTCCTTCACTTGACTCACACATCCATGTGAACAAGTAATTAGTCTTAATTTTCCAATACTTGAAAGTTCTCATTCATCATGCTATACAACTTACATGATTCCAAGTCCGGGTCCAAATGAAACTTGGGTGATGAGAATCTTTCCTTATTTGGTAAATTTTGACATTACCACAAATGAAAGAATCAATTTCATATTTCCACTCTTTCTCTTAATGGAATCATATAAGCAACAATTTTTCCTCAAATGTCATTATAAGGATATATTAAAATAAATAAAATAAAAAATTTTCTTTTATTTTAAAACTTTGCGGAAAAACTTATCCTTACAATCCATATGAAAACTTGTTGTTATCTATTCCTAAGCAATATCTCATAACTCCTAAGAAGTAGCTCAAGAATCCGATCTTCAAACTACGCGATAGAAATCCATCTATGTGATCAGATTCAGCATATTCTTTCTTTAAGTTTCTTCACTTTTCTTTGATTCTTAAAACATCACCATGTGACCCAGTCACATCATGTATCAAGAATCTCATAATAGAAACTTAACAGAGTTAGATAGTGAACTTTACCTAAAGTAGAGTCAAACTCATTGACTTTAACATCCTTAGGTAAATTTGGCAGCTTTGCAACCAATGCCCCTTCCTTTGGCAATATAAACATATGGACCCTTTGATAATGGTACACGGGACTATCACAGACTTAGCTTTTCTCTTTACCATTTGGTCAACCGAGTTGACTATGGCCGATCCCTTTCCACTGGGAAGAGAGAGCTTTACTAGATATCCAATGTCATCATTGTCAATGTCCATAAAGTTTTAGGAAGTTGATCTTAGCAAATAGATAAGATCATTAAGGGTCTTGTCATATTCTGTTTCATAGGTGATCCAAAAGAACTCACTATGTGACTTAGAAAGTAGTTGAACCACCAACTTTCTCAAGACTTTGACACCCAACTCTCCCGGCTAGTCAATATGTGACTACATCTCTAAGATGTGATCACACCTAGACCTTGCCTTGCCAATAGGGCTTGATTGACCTTAAACTTTTCAAGAACTTGTGGGTTAGGGAGAATAATTGGAGGAGGTGAAAGAAGTGTGATTTCCAAGGGACATCATCTTCATTTAGGAAAGCTTGTTTCAAGAGATTTGGGAAGATCATAAATGTCTAAACTAGACATCTTTTGGGAGATATTCAAGATAGTTGATTTTAAAGTCCTTAATATGACACCCAATATGAAATATTAAGGCTAAGACCCAACAAACTATTTTATAACTTAGAAGAGGGATGTCGTAATCCAAGCTATAAAATATTTGAAGGTAGGTGAATGACGATTCACCAATTTCTACCAAGATAAACGAAATGTATTATTAGGTTTTAATTGGTTTTGAAACTCCTAGATCTTTGAGATTCATTGAACTGTTCAATGGCATGTTTCAATCTCGAGTGTGCCCTTCATGTTTTGTGACTGGGATGCCGAGGATCACAAAACAAGGTGTGAAGTAACCATGCAAATTACTTGGTACCCTTAAGTGTTTACCCCTTAATCGATGTGTCGGTTAACCACACACGCTCCATCGCTATTATGATAAACATTGAGTTACCCTTTGCCTACCTTGTTAAATACGAGTTAGTGTGCCGATTAACCACACATGCTCCACTAACCGACTTAAACAAAGTGCAAAGTGTAATTTCATGGATTAGCACCTTATTCACATTTTCCTAAGTAACTAAGATTGGGAATTATTAAGAGATTAGTTACTTAGTATTTATCATTAATACTTTTAATGAAGGGAGAATTATAGTCCTGTCAAACCCGTTCGGCTAACGACCCTCCACCAGTCAAGCAAGCGGTGGGTGAGAGTGGACACCCATTAAGTTGCCATTTTATAGGCAACAACCTTATACCCACCTTATAGACCGGCTTCGTGAATGAGGCGTACTAGCGGTAAGACTGACTTTACTCTTATACATATATATATATTATTAACTTATAATATTATAAAGTATAAGGGTTGAATTTTAACTCTTTAAAATTCTAAGGGCTAACTTGGAATTAAAGTATTCATAAGTGAAAACAGTCAAATTCCACAACTTGAGGGCAAGTTTTGAAACTATTCAAAACTAATTAATTCCATAACTTATGTGTTTAAAGTAGTTTTAATCCAAAAACTCTTCAAGTTCCATAACTTGAGGACAAGTTATGGAAGACTTTAAACTAATAAAAGAATTAACTTTTCTTTATTTTATAACTTATGGATTTAATTATGGTTACATATTTTATTTATTAATGAAGTGACTTTTGAACCTCCATAACTTAAGGACAAGACTCTTCATCTTTTGTAACCATTGCCAACTTTTATGAGTTTTATGAAACTTAAATGTGACTTTTCAAATAACTTGAGGACAAGTTACAAAAACACATTTTAGAATCAACTCTTAGATTAATTTGGATTGAAAACAACTATTTCACTCAACTTTTCTATTAATCTAAGCAACTCATAAGAACAAGATAATTCAAATCAAACTTTTTCATGTAATTAGTCTAAACCTTAAACTAATACAAAACATGAATCTATTGATAATTATCTTTGAAATTGGATTAGCATGAACATTGCCACTTCAAAAAAAACAAGTTTATAAGTTCAAAACAACTTAGGGTAATGTTCCTAGTCCATTTCTAGCCAAAAACCTCGAAAATATGTTGTCTGGGGGTCCAACTCGTCGATTGCATGAACCAACTCGGCGAGTTGGATCGAATTGATCACTTTTTAGGCATGGACTCGCCGAGTCTCCTGATGGACTCACCGAGTCTGATGATCAGACAGCAACTATTTCGATTTTTTAAGCAGTTTTGCAAGTATAACAAGAAAACAAGCCTAGGCTCTGATACCACTCTTGGGTTTTGAGCATTCTAACACTCCTAAGTGTACATGCAACCCTAAATACCTTGGATCTATGTTTTCTCTATTATACATGCAAATAAGAACTTCCAAGGTATTATCCTAATCTAGCATACAAAACAATGAATGTAACAAGATAGAATACATACCTCTTTGGTGTAGAGAGTCTTCATGAAGCTTGAGTGCCTAGTGCCCCAAGTGTGACACCTCAAATGGTTCACACAACACCAAATACAAATGGAATGACTTGAGAGAAATTTACACTTCATGAAAATCGGCTAGCCCTTTCTTACTCTCTCTAGTGGCCGATTTTTCCCAAGAATGTGATCTTTATATAGTGTTACAATTAGGGTAAACCCTTAATTGTCATGGCTTTCCATTTCCTTGGATCCATGGGTTCAAATACACCATGGAGCATCCATGGACCATCCTATGGGTTTTAGCCCAACTTGATTATCCATGGAGCATTAGCCCACTATACAAGTATGGATGATTTACACAATCAACCCATATATTTAATTAGTCTTCTTTTGATCACTTAATTAATCCTAGATTAATTCTTGATCAATACTAATTAATTAATCTCATTATTCTTATTATCAATATACTATAACTTATAATATATTAATAACCATAAGTGTCTTATTTCTCTCATTTAGTCTATCCAAGTGCATGATGCCATGCAACCCAAATGGACCATGTCGGGTCAGGTCAAGTCTTACCAATTATAGTTATGGACTTAGACATTAATCCAACATACTCCTATAGTATTTTAAATGTTTGTCTTATGTTCTCGATGTTCCTTTGTAGATAGAGTTGGTAAGTTTTTAGACTTGTTGCAACACCACGACCATTCCTAGGCATATGCTAATCACTTCTGGGTGAGACATAGTTGATCAGGCTATGTCATTCCCAGACCTGACTATACACCCCCAAGCCTACTCGTACTGTTCAACAATCACCACTTTTGTCCCATCCCACCATGATACTGACCCTAGTGTGTATGCACGTGCTCATACTTTTTAACGAGAAACTATTTGTTTCTAAAAGTATAGTTATTTGGAAAATGTTAAATCAAAGACTTTCAGTTCCAATGTATTTATAGTTTGTATATCTTATATGGTTCGATACACTTAGTTCACTATAAACAATGCTCTGATACCAATCTGTCACACCCCCAAACCAGAACGGCGGAAACATTCGGGGGTGGATGACTTCATGTATAGTATCATAACAACGAGTATAATAGTGAAGAAAGCAAACACAGCCATCATCAATATAATTGAAAGAGTTACATCATAGAGTAAGTTTACATGTTTCAAAATCAATTACATAATGATGACAAAATAAGTTTTGAATTTATCGCCTTAGCGTCCCGTCCTCGAAAGCAGTTGATTACCTGTTTAGTAATTTCCTGAGAATACATGTTGTTTGAAAAAGTGTCAACACAAAGGTTGGTGAGTTCATAAGAGTTTTAATTGAGAAATAAACTATTTTCCTTGTAAAAGCAATTAAGTTGTTCCAGAAAAATATGATATTTTCCTTAAAGAGTGAATTGAAAGTTTCTATGTTATGAAATAGTGCATCCTAGAATTCCCTATAGTTTCCTTCTATAATCTCCAAGTATATATAAGTTATATAGAATTAAAGTTAGATAAAACGTTGAATGTAATGGGTCTACCCTAGGCCCACAACCAAACAAGGAACAGGAAATAAGGCAGACCCACCAATTCTAAGTCAATCATGACTAGATTCTATATAACTCTAGCATATACACTTAGAAATTATAGCTGAAAACTAACAATTCTAGATAGAATGTAGTCTTAAAACCAAAGACCGAAACCAAATTCTAGTGTAGTCTACGAAATAGTAGTAGTGGTTGTGAACATAAACTATACATATCATAGTTCATCAAATAGTGATAGTGGTAGTGAACATGAACTATGCATATTATAGTTTATCAAATGTGATGGTGATGGTGAACATAAACTATACATATCACATTTCATCAAATAGCGATAGTGGTAGTGAACATGAACTATGCATATTATAGCTTATCAAAAGTGGTGGTGATGGTGAACATAAACTATACATATCACAGTTCATCAAATAGCGATAGTGATAGTGAACATGAACTATTTATATTATAGCTTATCAAAAGGGGTGGTGATGGTGAACATAAACTATACATATCACAGTTCATCAAATAGCGATAGTGGTAGTGAACATGAACTATGCATATTATAGCTTATCAAAAGTGGTGGTGATGGTGAACATAAACTACACATATCACAGTTCATCAAATAGCGATAATGGTAGTGAACATGAACTATGCATATTATAGCTTATCAAAAGTGGTGGTGCTGGTGAACATAAACTATACATATCACAGTTCATCAAATAGCGATAGTTGTAGTGAACATGAACTATGCATATTATAGCTTATCAAAAGTGGTGGTGATAGTGAATCCCTTCTTTTAATAAGTTCGTAGTGTAGATGAAACATAAACTATACCTATTATAGTTTATCACATTGTTTTTAATGTATATACGCCCTAACTGTACCGATTATAATTAGCGTATTCGTTGTGGGGTATAATAGACTTAACTATACTTATTATAATTTATCATAATTATTCGTAGTGGTAGTAACCCTTTTGTATATGTAATATCTTTAGTAATGTGTTTGTTATGTAAATGAATCATAAACTATACCTATTATAGTTTATCAAATAGTTGTTGGGGTAGTGAGCATAAACTATACTTGTCATAGTTTACCAATGTTTGTATTTCAATGGATATAACCTAGTAATACCATTTATATATTTACCATACTTATGAAGGTAAGAATCCATTTGTTTTCTGATGTATGTCTATATAACAAGACAAAATGACATATATGGTAATAACATATCATCACATGAAGGTACACACCTTGTTGAACAAGTTACAAGGTGCAAATGAAATTGAAAACATTTTTCTAGTATTACCATTTCTATTCTGTTTTTAGAAAATTCATAGAAAAATCATTAAAGGTCCAAATCAGAATCCGAAAATTCTGAGAGTTTGGAAAATGAGTCTAGTTTGTTCATAAATTTTATTATGATTTTTAGTGCTCTCTAACTTGTGTGAAAATATCCATATTCACAAACTAGTCTGGATTTGTTCTTGAAATGATAGGCTGTTTTGTAAAAATAACCATAAATCATAGAAAAGTCGTATGGAGATGTGCAAGTAGTCATTTTAAAGGTATAAATCTGAACTATTTGCATCTAAAACAATTTTGAAAACTAAAATGTTTAAGTTGACCAAAATAGTCCGTGAATGGAGTTAAACTTTCTTGATGAAAGCTGTTGAAAAAGTTTAGTTGTGTTCTTGGTGTTTTAACTTGTATCCCCCCCCCCCCTGAAAACTTAAGAAAACATGAAAATGTAGGGGTATGAACTCACCTTAAATGGTTTCAGTAGATGAGTGTTGGAGATGAGAAGTGTTCAACTCAAGAACACTTGAAGATGCCTAGAAGATTTTCGAGAATCTAACACCACAGTGATGGAATTTTTGTAAGCAATCTATGATTGGAGTAGAATGAAGTGTAATTATCACAAGGAGGATTAATTATACTTACCAAGAGTGTAAGAAAGCTTGATGATCAGCCTTGAAATCCCAAAATTGAGGGATAAAGTTAGAGAGAAAAGTTGAGTTTGATCTTTGGTGAAATGAGAGCAAGTGAGTGAGAATGAGGAGAGAGGATGAGTGTCCAGCTCTAAGAACGTGGGAATAACTTGTGAGAGACGGAAAAAGTACAAGGAAGTGACAAGGTTTGGTGGGGAGGTGTGTGGGTTAGTCATGGAGTGGGTGTGGTGGTTACTTGTGTCATAAATCAAAGATAAGTCAACACTCCACTTTTTTGTACTTCACCCACTAATTTCTTGGATAATATTTGTATTAAAAACGTGGGAATTAATGATTTACGAGCTTTAATTATTAAAATAAAGTTTTATGTGAAAATCCCGCATTAAAATGATGAAAAACGAGCTTAAAATGAAGTCGTAGTCGAAAACCAGAAAAGGGAGTCGAACCTGCGAGGGTTCGGTTCGACTGCTGAAGGAAGCGAAGGCTGAAGAGGCGAAGGCGAAATGGACCGAAGGGTTCGGTCCCTGGTTGCAAGATTCGAGCCCGAAAGGACCTTCGCGTTCGGGTCATGTTCTTGGTTCGGTCCTCAGCAGTGTTCGGTTCTCAGGTGCTTTCGGTCCAAGAGGGTTCGTCCCTAAGAGGCTTCGGCCCTATAAGGTAGGTTTCGGGTCTTTTAGGGTATTTTATCAGTTTTTACCCCGTTTCAAGCCGTTTTTGACCCGGTTAAGGGCTGGGATGGCCCAAATGATTACGAAAAGTTACAGGAACTTTTGAGAGAGATTTGGGAGAGATTTTGAATAGAGTGAAAGAGATTTAGAGAGGTTCCATTTATGACCTTTTTGAGCGTCCGACTTCGCAATGCAAGGTCCGTAAACCCAGTTAAGCCATGTTTTAGTGTCCTATACACTCCCGATGAGTATGCAACATTGTTTTATCGGTTTGGTTCATTACTTAACGCAGTTTTAGGTTAATGAAATCTAGATATACGAACTTTTCAATTGATGATTTCTCATTAGCATAGTGAGTTGTATAGTAATTGCCTAACGTAAGCCCTAGTACCCAAGGGTTAATTGATTCGACCGGTTTGACTTGTTGACTTTAGTTCAATTTGACTTGACCGTAGACGGTTGTCACAGTTTAGGGGAAAGGGGATTGAAAGGAAGATTTTCAGTCAGCTATAATTTTGTGAGGACTCGGTAAGATGTAAATTGACTCAGTCAGATCTATGAATTGTGTAAAAAAAACAACGTAACTGGACCGAGTAAGATATTACCTCTTATTGAACCCAATAAGAGGCTTATCAAACAAGCCCTATATGTTCAGTACAGTAAGGCTAAATTTTGAAAGCTTTGAGACATTTTAACAACTTTGGGATGTCGTGCTGTAAAATTCATAGTAAATTATAGAAAAAAAAACATAAAAATGTGAGGTTGATGGCATTAGAAAGATATAAGAGTGTATTTTGATAATATTTGGAATTTATTAGTTATTTTGATATTCAAGAAGGGGAAAACAAGTCTGCAAGTGACAACTATACAAAGAACAAAAACTAAAATTTCTAAACTGAAAACAACATAACTTGAGATTAGTTGATTAATTGCTTATGAAATTTGAAATATAAACTCCAGGGGTATAATTGAAGGTTTTAGAGGCCTGGGGATGGTGTAATTTCTTCAGAATTCTATCGCAACATTCGGTTACAGCACAGTGAGTTTAATATAGGGACAATTTTATGTTATGTGTTATATGTGTAATGTGCTTTCTTGTGTTATTTATCTAAGTGGTTATTACTTGATATTGGATTTTTATTCCTTTGGCCATGTAAAGCATAACTCGTATCACTTTGGTATTGGCTTTGTGCCTTTAGCCATGTAGAGCATGACTCGTATCACTTTGGTATTGGCTTCGGGCTAGGTAGGGCTGAAAGCCTGTATATTCTAGCAACATGATAAAAAGGAATTGTGTTCTATGTGTCACTTGGGATGGAACTTATGATTTTTATGATCCTAAATTATTTTGTCTCATTCATTGTAATCCCTTGAATCTAATTGTTGATTGATCTAGAAAGCCCTTTATTTGATACCCATATAATCCTTTGTTGTCCTTTGTTTCTTTTTTTCCTATCATATTGTTATGTATATGGCATAACATTATATTGTATCTATTTTTGAACTCACTAAGCAACGTCCGCTTATCCCTCTCAGTGTCTAACTATTTTAGGTGATAAGCATCCAGAGTAGACAGGCTTTGTTGGAGGACTTAGAGTAGTTGACACTACTAGTTTTGTACCTGCGATACATATATGTATATGTGTTATAAATTCATGGGTAGTTATGTGTTTATACAACTAGTTATGAAACTTTGTAAAAACGTTGTTAGTTGGTTTGAATCCATGCTTTTGAATTTAGACCACTAATATGAATTATAATTATGAATACGCATGTAGTATTTGGCTTTATGGTAATTTTAGTGTTGGGGTCTTTTGTTGGATTAGGTGTCTAAGCCCGTAACTATAATTGGTATGTATTTGATTTGATAGTAGCATGGTCCTTTTAGGTTGCCTTCACCATAGCAACTTGACAGGATGACTTAGAGGTTAATAAATGATTTATTAATATATTATAAGTATAATATATTAACTAGAAATCATATTATTTAATTAGTATTAATCAGAAATTAACTTGGAATTAAATGAACTGATTGAAAGTAGGGGGACTGGTTTTGCAAATCAATGATAGTTGCAAAGTTGGGCTGATGGACTCCTTTACATGGAGTGGATGAATTCTATAGGATGCCCTATAGAATTTCGTCCAAGGCTTCTAGGAAGGAGGTCCATGGACTACTTAAGGCCTAAGCTATATAAAAAACCCCTTGGCATGTGATTTTCGGCTATACATTCTAAGAGAAACCCTAGCAGAAAATTATAGTGTTCTACCCTCTCCCTCTCTCTCACTCATCCTTTGCTATTGGTGTTTGTGACTCTAATAGAGGTGTAACACTTGAGGCACTAGAGCTTTCAAGAGTCAAGATCATCCAAGGAATACTTGTTATTACTAGATAACAAACAAGGTAACATTCAAACCCTAGTTTTCATATTGATTTCGAAAATTGTATGCTAGTATTAGGGTTATTGCTTTGGAACTTCTATTTGCATGTATAACTAGAGAAAACTTATATCTAAAACAATTAAGGTTGCATGATCACATATGAATGTTGTTGAGCTTAAAACTCATCATCTTTCACTTTGCCATACACTATGTATAGGAACCATGACATGCCACACTAGTTTTTTTTTTTTTTTTTTTTTTTTTTTTTTTTTTTTTTGAAAAATTAAATTAAATAAAAACTTAAAAATTCATCAATTGAAATAAAAGAAATACATAATATAGTTATAAGAACTTAAAAACTTAAAAACACAAAAAGCATAAAAAGAACACACACACACACATATATATATATATATATATATATATATATATATATATATATATATAACGAAAAAATTTATTTTAATATAAAAAATTGAATTAAAAAAATAGAGAAAGGGGGGGGGGGGGGGGGGGGGGGGGGGGGGGGGGGGAGGCCAAAATGTGTTGCTCTTGGCTTGACCGCGGTTCGAACCGCATGGTGGGGGTGGTGTGGATGCGGCTTACATGTCAAACAGTAGGTGTTGTCGAGTGGTGGATCCATGAATTTACATCATTCAGGCACTAGCAGTTAAAATTATAATCGAATCTAGCCAATATAACTTTTTGTTACACATAAACTAAACTTTCAAACATATTAATCGGTGGTGGATCAAGAACGAAGATCAACGGGGTCCGTCGTACACAAAAGATTAAACAAAAATACGAGTATTAAAAAAATTCTAAAAATTTGAGAATTTTTAGGCACAAAATGGTACAAAATTAAGCATTTTCAACAAAAAATTAAAATGATGTCTAGAGGGTTATTTCAACAAAAAAAATATATATATTTGGAGTTTTTTTTCGGTAATTTTGGAGGGGCTATTTTATTTTTGTTATTTGTTAGATCTTCCACATCACTACTGCAATGTCACTCATCTTTCAATTGTGTTACATCAACTATGCAATTACATCTCACACCATGCAATAACAATACTCTTCCAAAAGTATCACCTCAACAAATAATATATATTATCAATTATTCAAAAAAAACATTATATATATATATATATATATATATATATATATATATATATATATATATATATATATATATATATATATATAATTTTAGATCAGTGGGAAAACCTCTATACCCCCTGCCCTCCTCGTCAACCCACACCCTCAAGTCTAATAAACTCATTTTTCATTATTTTCTCCCAAGATAACGTGTAAGACAAATGTGCGAAAAGTGTGAGTTTTTATGAATTTTGGGTCGAATCAAGAGGAAATAAAATGAGGACAACAAGTTTAAACATCACAAGGATTGGATCAAACTTGAAGGGTATATATCCTTAATCTTTCATTTCTTTGATGAAGATGATGAATTTGGGGCATGGTTATGAAACTAGTTTTGATATTGGACTTGTATGATGCCATTTAAGTTGGATAATGCCAGGTCGAGCATTATCAATATGTACTTATTACTAGAACATGAAGAATGAAGCTTGAATGGTGTAATTTGACGACTGAAGTTACTTTATAAACCCTAAGTTTTTTCAAGTGACTTGCATGTAAGAATCAAGTGTAGATTATGTTAGATTGAGTTGGATAAACACGTTTACTTACAATATGACATATTTTAAGTTATTATTAGTGTTCGATTCATAAATTTTGCCAAGTGTCTACAAAGCATGAATGGATAAAAATTATACGATGGTTTAACGGATACAATAGCATAATTGTTAATGAGAATTATGGGAGATCACAACATTGAAGTACAATTTGCTTTTTATAAATTGATCTCAATGAAGCATGTCATTTTTTAATAAATGATGTTAAACTTGATTCTTTGAATTGGATTAAGATTAATAGATTATGTCATTCACAAAGAGCATGGTATAGTTGAATTCGCAAGAATGTTAAGTATTGTACTTTGGTATATAGATGTAATGACATCCGTAATATGCGTTTCTTGCATTCCACTTATTAATAAATAAGAATCCATCAACACCAATGACAAACAATAAACAAATTGTTGACACACACATGTAAGAAAAAATGTATATATTCCTCAAAATCACTGTTCATAAGAATCTTATTACAGCCTATTTCCTTAATATATATATATATATAATAAATACACTCTAACCATATGTTAATTTAATTTAGTGATCATGAAACATAAGGAGGATCGATAAAAGCCCATTTGAAAACTTGCTCATATTTAACTGCAGCATTATTCCATGAGGAATCCCTTTCCATTCCTCTCTTCATTAATCCTCTCCAAGAACTCTTGTGTTTCCTATATGTCTCTATAGCAATCCGTAATGCCTACAAAATTTCACACCATTTTTTTTTATAACTTTTAAACTTTATAAAACTATTATGTTTTTTTTTTTAAATGTCAATAGTGTTTGAGTTGAATGTAACTTACATCCAACATGCTTTCTCTTGTCAAAGGTTTAAACCCCCACCTGTTAACACAATTTAGAATTATATATTTATATTACATAAACACAAATTTTATTTTCTTTAAACTGTGTCATCATCATTTTGACCAAGTTTGACCAAATACATACCCGGTACCTTCACCTCTGCCTTCATCAGCAAATGGATTAAAAGTCTTCACAGTGTCCTGGATAACATAAAGTTTTTACTTATTCCCATTTTTATAAAAAATGAAAATATATTTTATATATAAAAAGAAAAAAAAAAAAAAATCTTTATTTTTAACTCACTCCTAGTCCTCCAGTTGCATGGACTACAGGAACAGTTCCATATCGCATTGCATACAGTTGATTTAGACCACATGGCTCGAATCTTGAGGGCATTAATAGAATATCACATCTGCATGTGTTGTGTAACATTAACAATAATGTGAGCTTAATTAACTCTACCCTCATTAAAGATAAACTGTGTGTAAATTACTAATTTACCCTGCTGTTATCCGGTGAGATATGGGGACATTGAATCCGACCCATCCACGGAACTTATCTTTGAATGTTGCTTCTGTGGCTCTCATCCAGTCTTCATACTGTTTTTCTCCTGATCCAAGCATTACCTAAAAAAGATTCAATTTTTTAGTAATTAGGGTTTAGGGTTTAGGGTTTTTTAGGGTTTTAAGTAAGTTGCTTACAAATTGGACATCATCTTGCAACAAGTCTGGAGTTCCTGAGAGAATTATGTCAATACCCTTCTGATAGTCCAATCTCCCAATAAATCCAATCTGTTATAAAAGTTCAGTGAGTAGTACTGTTTTTACCAAAATCCAAAAAGGGTATTTATGTAATTTTACCATTGGGCAATCTGGTCGAATTGGAAGACCTAATTCCTTTTGTAGAGCAATCTTGCATTCAATCTGTGCATATAACAAACAGATTCTTGAGTTGACCATAAAACTAAATATGTTCTTAACTATATTTCCATGTGTTATTTATATATAAAAGTAAAAAATAATAATAATAATAATAATAATAATAATAATAATAAGGAAAAGAAAAGATAATTACTTTTCCGGAAAGGTCCTCAAGGGAGTAATGAGAAGGGATGTGCACATCAGAAGACGGATTCCATTCCGATAGATCAATTCCATTTGTGATTCCTGCAAAACCATATAGAGTGATAAACAAGGGTAAATTTGGAAACAAGCAATTTAAACTTTAAAGCATCATGGCAAACTACATACCATTCACCACAATCTTTCGACTAGTAAGAAGCTCGTTTAGACCATTTCCACCTTCTGGGGTTGTAATTTCCCAAGAATACCCCTGACGAAAACAAACAAACAATCCTAAGATGTCTATATTTGACAAGTTACCAAGAAAGTTTACTGGAAGAGGGCAATTTCGTCTTTATTACCTCACTAACTGTGAGTATGCGATCAGCAGTAACAAGTGCACCTTTTAAAATATTTACAGCTTCACCAGTGTCAAGAGCATGTGTTCTTGCCCATGTAGGAAATACCCACCCCAATGCTCCATACCACTCTGGGGGCAATCCAAAATTACTGTAGGTTGATGCAGGCTCAACTCCCTACAATAATCAACCATCACTTCTAGATACAAGGGCAAAATGGTCATAGGTTGAGCTATCAATACTAAATCATGAAAAGCATCTTACCTGGTGTGCAAGATTGTGTATCACAACAATACTTCTAGCATCCTTGTAAACTCCATAGGGGCGATATTTTGCTGCCAATAGCCTGAATCATAATACAAGTGAACTTTCAGAATTTGCAAAGAAAATTGTTTCTTTTTTTTTTTAACAGAAGCATAAGCAAGGTGAAAAGAGTGATACACATAAACAAAAACCATCAAATGTTGAGTGATTTGATCACATACACTGGGACAAGACCTGCATGCCAATCATTGGCAAGAAACAAACAGTTTTCACCATATGTAAAACCTCCCAAAGGAAGCACTAAAGGAGCCTCACATGCTGCATGACAAAGTAAGGTGAACCGAAACTGTTCAAAAGAAAAAAATAAATATTCTTGTTGTTAGATAATATGAAATTGGTCAATTTAGTCAATTAGTCAACTATAACTTCCTCAATCAGTACCTGGTTATCACCAAATGCACCATAAGCATCACCATATGGATTTCCAGGACGATGGTAAGAAGGGTGATCCACAAACACCTGAAAAGAAAAGCACCAAATAAGTTACAGAAAGACAGATTGAATCCTTACAATAACAATTGGGATAAGTGGGAGGTTAGATATAGTAGATAACAAAAAATGAGTGAATCTATAAGTTGTAGAATCTTCTTACCCAATCAACACCTGCTCTATACTCATGAAAGAAGGCGACCTCCTGGACCCCACCAGAGCAAGAAACCTTAACTCGACAATCAAGATCAAGAGCTCCAGCAAACTTCTTATCATTAGGTCCACCATTCAAATATCTAGGAGAAACAACCATTACTCGATGCCCACGTTCTGCAAGTGCAATGGGCAAAGAGCCACACACATCTCCTAAGCCTCCAGTTTTAGAGTATGGTGCTGCTTCAGATGTAACGAAAACAATGTTGTATGTCACCTCTGCAGATGTTGTTTGTACTGAGTCATCATCCACAATCACTTCCTCTTTACCAATTGTTATGGTATCATGAGAGTTGCTGACTTCTGTCTCACCTAAGAACGATGCAAGTGTCAATGTCATCATCAATAAGTACCCTGCATCTTAATGCATTTAAGCAACAACTTCATATCTCAAACTATAATACGTTTTGGTAATTAACTCCAATAAATCTACTGAAATTGAGTACTTCCTCTACTATTTTGACATTGCATGTGCAACGCATTTTCTTCCGAACAATAAAACTGATGATAAGAACTCAAATCTCAAACATCAGGCGAATAAATTGCTACCTGAATTGAGTTTCCGAATAAAAAACAGTACGCGATTAACAAAAATGCACCGTATACCATAATTTTCAGAATCAAATTTCGAGAAGTGAGAAACCATATACCAGATTGAGGAATCAAACGAAATCCAACCACCGAACCAGATTCATCCTTATCAGCACCCAATAGCATGCCATCCTTCCTTACATCTTCAATAGAAGAAGATCCCTCTGGTGAACCCCTGCTAATCGCCTTCAACTTCACATTACAACTCCTCTGTTTATTAATAGCAAAAGAAGATAAAGCCAATTGCCTATCAACAGGCGATCTGACCGGAGGCTTGGGTGTGAAAATGGAGCATGATTGGAGCAGAGTCTCCATGACGGGGGAAATGAAAAGGGAAAAAGGAGGAGATAGAACCAGTAGAGGACGTAAAGGATCGTGAATTTGAAGCTGGACGAAAATGAAAACGAAAAGCGATATTTGTGTGACAGAGAAAGTGTGTCACTGTGTGTGAGAGGGAGGGGAGGGGAGAGGGTCGACGAAGAGGTGAGGGTTTACTTTAGTTGGTTTTGGACCTCTAAATAAAAAGCGCGAAATCCGAAAAGAGATCTTATTAGTTATTAGAGTGAGTTTTGATAGTAAATCGCTAAATTATGTTCATAAAACACCGCTAACATAAGCAAAACCTTACTATAATAGAGATCATCTAATAATTTATCATATAAAATAAATTCTAAAATTTTAATCTAATTTCATTATGATAATTTCTAATGAGGATAAATTGTAATAAAATAAGTATAATTAATTGCTCAAATATGTATCTTAGATTTGACTCTATATATCATAAACTCTTTAAACAAAAGCAACTCAGGAATGATCCAAGAGTTAGATGATTAGATCCACATGGCAAATCCATTATGTTGCATTAAATGATAAAATGACAATATTATTCTAAATTATAATAAAGAATCATATAGAATAGTAAAAAATATCAACAAAAATCACTGTTTTTCCAAATAGTAATAACAAACTGAACAACATTTATAAGAAATAACAATCATCTTTGAAACTTGTTAGATTTCTAATTCTATTTAGAGTTTCGAAAAAGGTTTAAAAGTACCTTTTGGGGAGAAGTGTGTTAGAAATAGGGGTGCGAAATATGGTGTATATGAATGATCAAGAATTTTCAATTTAAAATAATCTTTAAGAAGGTGGACACAAAATTGAAAACAATGTTATTGGAGAGTATATGAATGTTTAAATTCTTAATAGGGTGCCAAAAGTGGTAAATATATTTATATAAACTCGTATACATCCGAAATCAGGATAACTTGGACAAAAAAATATCATATTTTTGCAGTTAAAATATGATTTTGAAAATAAATGTATGCCATCTTTATATGCATGTAAGAACTACTTAGAAGTTGTAAGGTAGGGTTGTTGCTACAAGCAACATGGGTTGTCACAAAGCTTTGGTTACTATAGGTAGCTTGGGTTGCCATTAGCTTTGGTTATCAAGCAACATACGCTACCAAAGATCAAACCCAAAACCTGCCAATTTCTTACTTATATTTTGTCTCTAATCACGTTTTTTAGTTCAGTTCAAACTTGAAATTTTTTAGAGGTTTTGGAACGTGTCGCTAGGGATTTGCCTCTTGGACTCCACAAGGGGCTTAACCCCTTTAACCTTCGTCTTTCATCATGTTCGGGATCAAACTCACCTTAAATATAAAATGCACTCTACATTATCTAAGTTATATTATATCATAGTTTAGATCCACATTGACACTTCTATTAATTCTACTTATACTAAATGGCTAGTGAAACTAAAAGCACAAATAAGAAAGATATTTCAAAACTTGTTCATGAATTTCCAACTTATTCATCATGTGTTTGGCAAGTTTCAAACCAGGGTTTATAAGTTTAGAACTTGTTCTTCATATTAGTTTTCCATTGAAATGGTATAAGATCATGTTTTTTTTCTTGAAATTGCAAAGAAAAACTCAATGTTCTAAATGGCGTGAGGCGTGGCATGGTGTTTTTCTTGAAATGGCAAAGAAAAACTCAAGTCTCAAGTTTAACGGGTCATGACGTTTTTCAAGGCGTGATGTAAGACAACGATTTTGTATTAATTTAAAATTATATTACCACATAAATATAAATTTATATTAAATATAACTATTTTTTAGAAGTGTTAGATCAATAATTAATAACAAAAAGTTAACAAAAACCACAATATTTGTATCTCCGATTAGAAAAGATATAACAAATAGCAAAAAACTATGTCTCAAACGAAAAAACACACGCCATAACACGTCGTAACGTGTCATGGCACGTCATATCACGTTTTGCCACGCATCACGCCTAACAACAACGTTATGAAGCTTTTTGTAACGGCGAATTCACGCCTCACGGCTGGCGCGCCTTGGCGCGTTCCATGATGCGCCTTTTAGAACATTGGAAAAACTAAAAGGACGAAGAAGAAATGATGAATTTGTAGCAAGAAATGATGAGTAATGTAGGGAAGATGACAAGAGAATCACAGACAAAGAAAAGAGATTTATATGAAGTTCCAAACTTCTAATGTATATATTTATGGGTTTGAAACCGGTAAGTTCGAAGTAGATGGTTATTTTTGGCATTTATTTAAAATGTTAGACTAATTGTTTTGGATAATTACTAAAAGTGATTGTAGTGATGAATAATTTAATACCCTTAAAATATATCTTTTAGGTTTTATTTGATTATCATAAGTAAAATACAATATAAATAAGTTAGTTTGATAATTTCTAAACAAATAGAAAATAATCGATTCGTTAAAAGAATTAAAGGTGTCGACTTGTAGAGCATAAGTTTCTTTCTTTAATATTTTAGTGTAATTACAGGAATGATCCTTATGGTTTGGGATAATTTACGTGTTTGGTCCATAATTTATTTTTTTAACTCGAACTATTTCTATCGTTTAGCATTGTTGCGTATTTGGTCTATATCAAACCTAAAAAGACTATATTGTCTTTTTTCATTTTAAATTGTCTCTTATTTATTTAATAATTTTTTAATAAATAATATAGATCTCATATATACTTTCACATTTATGATTTACCCATCATATTTGACATACCATCTTTTCTCTATTATTTTTTTCTCTCTCATAAGTAGTATACAAAAAGATGATTTCTCTCTCACAAGTAGTAGACCAAAACCGAGGAGACTAGAGAGACCAAATTTGTCGTCTCCTTTCACCTTCCATCGTTTGACCCTTCTTCGTGACACATCTGGTGATCCTCGATCGAGAACACGTCGATTTAATTTGCTGATGAGAAAACACAATCGTTAATCCCCTTCTTTTGGACTATTCCTTCTTCGTTTTAGAAAAAACACACAATACTCTGGCAACCACTAGACTTTCGGCCTCCATCGCTTTTTCTTGTCGACCACAATTGACCACCAGAAAATATGTTGAGCCTTCCACATAAATAAATAATTCCCACTATTTCGATCGAACCCATCTGTGGTGATGCTTATAAATCGACGTCTTCGATGATACCATCTCTAGCTCTCTACCATCTGGATCGAACCTATGCTTAGAAATCGACGTCTTCAATGATACCATCTCTAGTTCTCTACGATCTGGATCGAACCTACGTAAATCCACATCTCATGTTCGATGTATCCGGTATACAAAAAGACATCGATGTCTACAAAAAGACAATCTTCCTATGAATCAAAGCCATAGTCTCCGATGATACCATCTCCAACATCAAAGTCTTAAAAAAGTTTTGATTTCTTTATAAGGACTCTTAAAAGTTTCGGTATACGTGATTTTAATTTCTAGTTTGAATAAATTTTCGAGTTTGATTTGTCCTTTTGATGTCGGGTTTAAATAAATTTATGGGTTTCATTTATGTGTTTGATTGGTTTTAATTATTTAATCATGTCTTTGATTATGTGGTTTCTAGGTTTGATTTTAATTACATATCAATGTATGTTTTTCAGTTAATTGAGTATGTGATTCCCGGTTTTATTCTAGTTGCATTGGGTTTTTCTCCAGTAGTAGAAGGTAGAGACGGTGGTAATTTGATGATAGGAACAAGATAGGTGATGTGGCAAAGGGAGGGAGGGATTAAGTGGGTGGTAATTTAATCAAATAATTATGTTAGTAGATTAATGATATATAAATAATAAAAAATCAGAAAATAACATAAAAAGGGGCAATATAGTTATTTTAAGTCTAAGCAGAGACCAAATGTGCAACGAACCGAACGGTAAGGACGATAAGGATGGTTTGAGTTAAAATTTTAAATTATGAACCAAACATACAAATTATTTCAAACCATAGGGACTACTCATGTAATTTATTCATATTTTAAAAGTGACGTCCAAAAAACTCCTGCTGTGTACTTGTAAATTGTAATCGACCATATACGACGCCGTCCTGGTTGCCGACTTGATGGAAGCGTCATGTGACTGTGAAGTTATTATTTCACGAGAATGAACTCCTCACTTTATTTCACTCTCACCCCTCCTTTTTCACTATGTCTATTTTCTTATAATTCAACAAAGTTTTATGCTAGAATCGAAATCCATATATGCTTAAAAGGGATTAATTATAAAAATGAGTCCTAAAAATTTAAACCTTATTAAATGTTATTATTAGACCTTAATATTGTTAATAACAATAACCTAATAATTAATATTAATAATAAAAAATTGATTTTATTATTAATATTAAATATATTAATAATAATAATAATAATAATAATAATTATTATTATTATTATTATTATTATTATTAAAACCCGTCCTAAAAATCAACTACAAGTTTATAACACAAACCCTCAAATCAATATAAACAATCTTTATGTGGTGAACATGATAAACACAAATCCAAAAATTGAAAACATGAATGAATTTACACCAAAAATTTTACAAATGTGGTGATACTTGGCATAAGTAGATCAATGCATTTAGTACCATATGAAAACTCAAAATCTCAATTGAATAAATCCACATCAAAAATATAAATCAAATGAGAAATTCAGTGAATTCAAAGCATAAATATCTCCAATAATTGGAACCCCTTGGTTTTCATTTATACTCCAATTCCATCACAAGCTTGTTTTCCAATTTCCCAACCTGTGATGCCTTCTCATCTTCCCCTTCACCGCATTCCATCACCACCACTATTGCACACACTTCATAATCAAGATTTGAAGATACAATACTTCATAATCAAGGTCGATGGGGATTATTTTTGTAAAGATGCAATACTTCAAATGAAGTTTCGAATAACCGGGCTTGACATCCATCATTTCCTCATCCATAAACTTCTCCCTAATAAATATTGCACCTAATGAAAGACAACACCTCATTTCAAAATCCTTCAAAAATCAAAACAAAATTACAATGATAACATACATAAATTGTCATATTTTAGAACAAACAATACGGAAAATAATATTGAGAAAAATATGTTGAATCGTCACAATAATAAATCATATTATTATCATATAATTACAAGTTTCTTCCAGAAATCAAATTGATCATTCACAATCATATTTAATTATAAAAAAGTTGGAAAAAAATAGACTAAAAAAAGTAAAACCAATATGAAGATCATGGATTATTGACTGTTAAAACTGAAACGACTATTGTCCTTACAGGTTTTTATGTCGCTTAATGGCCATAAGATTCAATGTAAAACCTAGGATTTAATGCAAATTATCGTCCTTTCCAATAGCTATGGAAGAATGATAAACGCATAGAGATTACCCGAAAACCGAAAGAATAAAGAATTCTATAACAACCTTCCTACTAAATCCGTAAAGAGAGAAGTGGAGATATCGAATATGAGGGTGGAATACGACTCCATAATAGTTGTATTTATAGTCATAAAAACCCTAAGAAACTCCCAAAAAACACAAAAAGTGGTGGCGGCAACCCTATCATCTCATACCACATGTCATACGGTTGGTCAAACCCTAGCACGGGGGGGATTGCTCTAAGTAACACCTTACTTGGAGGATTTTATAACCTTCCGCAAGCTTATCCTAAAGTCAATGTGTGGTCAACATTGACCAAGTTGGTCAAACTAATCCAACACAAACAGTGCTAAAAATAAAAGCTAATCAACTTCCAACAAGAGATGTGACATCCAAAGTGCACCTAAATTGTGCCATGTTATGAATATTGCATCTCGTGTCTATGGTATAGCTAGGCATCAACCCATCAAATTTTCTCACCCACACATATGGGACAAAGGGAATTTATGACTTGTAGTTTATCCCTTTAATTTGTAACATCCTAAAAATCATGAAAAAAATTCATTTTTAAAACCATCACAAAATCCATAATTCACACAAAACATAGTTTCCAAATCCATAATTCACACAAAACATAGTTTCCAAAACCATAATTATAAATCAAAGTATCCCAAAATCATAAGTCAAATAAATATCTAGGATGATGTACACAATCACAACTTCACCTTGCCCCTATCCTTTAATGTACCTGAAACATAGACTCAAAATGTAAGTCAAAGCTTAGTGAGCTCCCCCAAGTACCACATACAACAACATAATACAATACACGCAACCAGACCTACAACACTAGGCTGGAGCGTCATCGACCCTTCGGCTACTTGTTGGTCCGCTCCTGAGCCTACTTAATAAGTTAGACCGCTCCCTTGCCAACAACATAAGTTGGACCACTCTCTTAGGCCTACAATATCAAATGGACCGCCCAAGTTTCTTGGCCTTCATCACAAAACAATATTGCCTCAACCCCACAACACAATAACATGTCGATATATACAACTATAATCAATAGCCAACAAGTATAAGTAATCATACAAATCTACCAGTCTAGCATATAACCAGCATAGCATCATCCTATATATTAGGATACATAAGTGTGACATCCCCAATTTCACAGCCAGAAAATACCGATTTGTTTATGCTTTATTTGAAAATCAAAGTATACTTTTGAAGAAATATGTTGCGGAATTTGTTCCCAAAAATATGATAAAGAATTTATCAAAGCATTTCCGGAGAAATGTATTTTCATTATATTACAAATCTCGGGATGTCATTATCAATACATGTAACACCGTAAATTTCAAAACAAATTTTCTTTTGAAAACGTATAATTCTCAATACATATTTCACAAAACGTCATCTATTAAAATCATAAAACATAGCTCCATGTTTAATAAAATGGTAATCTAGGATCCTCCTAACTCTTTCTCTAGTGTGTACAATCAATCCGGTGTTGTCCCGTGATCTTGAGAAGAAAACCTGAAACACATAACACATAACACGGTAAGCGCGAAGCTTAGTGAGTTCCCCAAAATACCACATAAAATACATATTAGCCACTCGAGGCTATAACTCTGTTTGACCCTCTGGTCAATGTGTCTTAGTGGGACCCTCCAGTCTCATAACTCTGTGGACCCTCGGGTCCTAACTCTGTGGGCCTTCCGGTCCTAACTCTGTAAACTCTGAAACAAACATAGCATAAATCATATAGAAATAATGCATTGTATCACATCATATAAATAACATACAAAATACTCTGTCACATAACTCTAATTACCACTCTAGGTAAAGTATAGTGAAAAGACTCACTTCGGATGAAGAACAGCTCCTATAATCACTGTTGCTACGCACCAGACTCTAACTTTATGCCAAACCCACAATAAATCTCATTTAGGAGCTAAGTCCAACCTTTCACTTATTGGGTCTAAAGATGGACCATGTAATAGCCCATTAATGCCCTAAGCCCATTGGGCCCACCAAAACCCAATAATAAATGGGCCCTCACACGGCCAAATTCCCAACTAAAAAGGCAAGTCCAAACCAAAGGCCCAAAGCACATACATATACTTCTATAGTCCAAGACTCTATTACATGAGGTCCAAACTCCCAGCCCAACACTCAAGGCCCAAAACGTAACTTAAAAGCCCACTGAAGGAGTTACGTGGGACGTACCTCCTTGGTACGCTTAGCGTACTCAAGCGTGCCTGGAACTGATCGGGGACCTCAACCTATTACGCCACGCGTTCTGAGACTTGCGCCCAACGTAAGTCCCAGACTTATCTTTTCTCTATTTTTGGTCTGAATAGGTTAAGACATGAGCTCATATCACATATCTAGGCTCTCTACTGCCTCTTAAGCCATAAAGTCGGAACCTTTAAGCCTTTGCATGGCTATAAAGACGACCAACCTCTCCAAACTCTTAACCTCTTTCCTCATTAAGTCCTTAACTCAAGCTCTCCTTAATATTAACAACCAAGATTGGATTTTTATGAACTTACAACTCATAATACACTGAAATAAGGCAGATTCTAGCTTATGGAGGCCATTTGCTCATAAAGCCTCCATCTTGGGACCAAAAACCCTAAAAGTTGGTCCATCAAGCACAATACAAACATGATAAGGAAAGCTCTAAGCTTTTTACCTCTAGAAGAAGCTCCACCCTCTGAAGAACTCAGATCCAAACTTATACTCCATCTTCTAGCCTCCACAAAGACCTCATCTTCTTCTTCTCCATCACACAAGGCTCTTTTTAGCTCAAAACACTCACACATCACTTTGGAACGATGAAGATGCTCTCTTAGGGTTTCTCTCTGTGAAATGGTGGCTGAGGATAAGGCCATAACATCCCTTATATATTGCACAAGTCTCATTTAGGGTTTTGCATCTGGGCCGACTACACCCAATGTAACTTCGGTACGCCCAGCATACCTAGCAACGTCCGCGTTCAAAACCATCCCAAGAGTACATGCAGCGTACTCCTTAGTACGCCCAGCGTACTCACCTGCCACACTCTTCTTTTATGGACTAAACTTGACAACTTGGAGAAGAAGAAGGTTTAAATAGATACACCCAAATTCCCGGATGTTACAATTCTCCCCTACTTGAATTAGATTTCACCCTCGGAATCGCTCCTTACCATACATAGATCAAACCCAACTACCCGAGATGCACTACCGTAGGTCCTTAAACCATATAATAATCACTTCCATAGATGCTCGATCTCACCAGGGTCTCTTGACCCGAAAGGGCAGACCCAACTGCCATTGCAGTACTCATTCTGAATCTTCAGAGTTTAAAACTCTTACGATCTATCTCCTTGCCAAATCACACTCGAATCATCATCCTGTTAACCGCCCGCCGACTAATAGACTCTAAGAACACTCTTCCAATCCTGATTCCCTATTAGATCCCGATCGCAATTTCGGAGGGACGGAAAGATCATAGTCTCCCCCTTCCTCCAGGACCTACCGCAAGCACCAACATCAGGATTCATCAAAGGGGATGAACCTAAACCTCTAATCTTGGACACCAGAAAATGATCATGCTCGCCTGGGCATATTCTCTGACTTTTATAAACCCAATAGATGAACCTCATGCTCACCCATCCCATAACCAAAAAGGTTTCACCGATTCCCATCTTATAACAACTGTCTCAACTCTAAGTGACGCACAAGTCATGCAGTTCGCTTTCCCTCAAGCGAACACTACACTCTAATGAAGATCTATCACTCCTGAACTCTGTCGATTACTGCGCAATAATTATGTGCATCCCGCTGCACCTCCCGAACCAAAGCCCTAACCTACTCAGGTCTAAGACATCAGATGACGAACAATACCCCTCATGTAACGACCCATTTTCATGTCCAAAAATTTCATTTTTCAATCAATATTTAGTAAAATCATTTGCAAATAAACATTGTCTGATCAAACCATTTCATAAACATTTACTATGTCTGAAAACCAAAATATGAAATCAATCAAATGTTAGAGTATAAATCCCAGAACAATCCTATAAATGCGGAAAATAGTGTGTCTGTATGATGTGTCGCTACCACGCCAGCTCCTTCACCTTCGACGAAGAGGTACCTGAAACCAAAACTGTAAACTATAAGCACGAAGCTTAGTGAGTTCCCCCATCATACCACATACCATACAATCATATCACATAGATACTGCCAGACATTTCTGGGGTGCCTGACCTACCTGGTACATCCATTCTAGGGTGCCGACCTACCCATGCGGCTATTCTGGGGTGTTGTCCTTCCCGTGTCAAGCCATTCTGGGGCACTGACCTACCCATGTCGAGCTATTCTGGGGTGCTGACTACCCTTCGGTCCTAACAACCGAACTCGGGGATTGGTCCCCTCCTACCACCTCTATCGCATATAACATAACAGAACAACATGCAAACATATCATCACATACTGTCAGATGTATCTGGGGTGTCTGACTACCCTTCGGTCCTAACAACCGAACTCTATTACTATCACATATAACATATCATGCTAGCATACAAAATATCAGGTAGTAGCAAACCTAGATGATATCACAAAGACAATCATCTATTATACGTCTCCTACTGTTGGACCGGCATTGTGGCCTTAGACCCACCGCTACTGGAAGGTAACTCACCTCGTAGTAGCTGCTGAACTATGCGGGAATCCTTTGACTGATGTCGTTGCTGCTGCTCCGGAAATCCTCCGGCTATAATTCCCACAAAACGATCAGTTAAACACTGCTAGCTGTAGTTAGGGTAAAATGACCATTTTACCCTTGACCAGGTCAAAGTCCAAGTTAAAGTCTACTTCCAGTTGACCCGACTCGCCGATTTGGCTTGCCAACTCGTCAAGTCCCTACCCATTCGACTGTCCTTAATCTCGTCTCTACTCGTCGAGTTAGGTATTGACTCGACGAGTTCTCCTTCTAAACTGATGCCCAAAAGTCCTTCATCCTACTCACCGAGTTGCATAAACAACTCGTCGGGTTCATCTTCATCTGATGAACACTCTAAGCTGCGACTCGTCGAGTTGTATAAACAACTTTCCGAGTCTGTTCTTGAGGTAAGAAGATTGCCTTGGACTCGCCGAGTCCCTCCATGGATGAGTCTGGCTTCCAACTCACTGAGTCCACCCATGACTCACAACTCCAATCAGTAAACACAAAAAATGGGAAAACTCGGGGACTCGCGACTCGACTCGCCGAGTCCGATGAACGACTCATCGAGTCGTTCACATGCATTACTATATACTCGATTCTGCTTGAATCCAATTCATACCATACATATATCTGGGCTCTTAGGGTAGGTTTTACACGTAAAGTTTCCAACTTTACGTGTATACATACATAGGATGGGGATTTAAGGCTTAATAAAGGCTAAAATGGTAGATCTAGGACATTCCAACGATTTACTCCCATAAAGGCCATGGATCTGAGCTTCTGGAGCTCAAACAAGTCTAGATCTAGAGGTTAATCAACTCATTACAATCCCTAATCCATAATCAAGCTTGGAAAATGGCTCAAGAAGGACTTTAATGGTGTTCTAAAGGACTTAAAGCATAAAACAGAAGGAAACTGAGTTATACCTCAATGAATCTCTGAAATAACACCAAGATATCTGTCCTATTTCTTCTCCTCTTTATCTACTCTCCTTCTTCTCTCAAAATCTTCAAGAAATTACACCAAAACACTTCAATCTCACAAGAAAAGGGGGTTAGGTCGATATAAGGAGCTCTGAGGGTGAAGGAGTCGGGCTTGGGACGCATAAGGTTGATTTAAATAGGGTGCAAACCCTTGAAATTAGGGTTTCATCCAGACAGGGGGGACTCACCGATTCTAGAATGTGGACTCGCTGAGTCGCCAACTTAAACGTACTCAAAATCCCAACTCTACTCGGCGAGTCGAGCCTATAACTCGCCGAGTCCAAGGCTAAAAATGTAAATTACTTAGATAGGTCATACGTACCAGGAACCAGGTGCTACACCTCACATGGAACCCACCTCCGAATCTAGAATGTCATCTCGTCAATCCAACAGACCACCCAGACTCAACTCAACTCAAGAGTTTGGTTCGAACCGAAGTTGGAACCACTTATCCCAAAGACCCACTCAACTCATGACTTGTAACCCGCAACCCATGCATACTTCACTTGTCCAAATCCTCCGGATTGCGTTGTCCACACCTTACTCAGAATATAATGATTCCCGGTCATTGAGGAGACCCCGGTCTCGCCCCTGGTCCGACCACCAGGATCCCAAAACTCATAAATTAGGGCTACTCAAGCCTAAAACTTGTCAATCCAGAATCTCATCTCATCAATCCAACAGACAACCCATACTCAACTTAACTCGAGAGTTTGGTCTGACCCGAAGTTAGAACCACTTGTCCCAAAGACCCACTCAACTCATGACTTGTGACCCGCAACCCATGCGTACTTCACTTGTCCAAATCCTCCGGATTGCGTTGTCCACACCTTACTCAGAATATAATGATTCCCGGTCATTGAGGAGACCCCGGTCTCGCCCCTGGTCCGACCACCAGGCTCCCAAAACTCATAAAGTAGTTCTACTCAAGCCTAAAGCTCTTCTGTGTCATGCTCTGATCAAGTGTGCTTCATCATAACAACCTCTCGCTAACTAATGCGTACTACGGCTCCCCATAGCATCACAACACCCTCTTCCTGACTAGTGAGTACTACGGCTCCCCGTAGCATCACAACACCCTCTCTCTGACTAGTGAGTACTACGTCTCCCCGTAGCACCACAACACCCTCTTCTGTTTGGCGAATATCATGGCTTCCCGCAGTATTGCCACACCTTCTTGCTATCTGGTGGATACTACAGCTCCTCGTAGTATCATCACACCCCTTTGCACTAATTCATTAACTGCAGCTCTTCGCAGTCTCACCCCACTAACTCTTACCACTTCACAATTTCATCCTTAGATCGACGCCACACTGCGATCATTACTCATGCTCTGCGGACCATCCATAGATAGGTACATGCACCTACCCGAATTATGCACCACTAACTGACGACCATCGCCATAACAAAACACCTTTCCTTGCTGCCATCCATTGCCTTAGATAATCCACTTGTCGTCTCAACTCACGACCCCGAAATTATCCGAAATCCAAGACATTAAACTCGGATACCTCGATACACCACCCTAGAACCTCACAATGTCTCGCCTCGGCCACTGATCTTCCTGATATACAACCCGAAATTCGGAATATTTCAAATTCTTACTTTGAAATATGGAGGGATCGTCAACGACCCAGAACATCTTGATGGCAATCCGAAACTTCTTCCTATTTTTCTCATACCCAGGCCAGAATACTCATAATGACTCTGAAATTGGTTGACTAATCAACTAGTGCCCTTCCCAAACTGCATAGCAGCCCAACATTGAACCAACATTACTCAACCAACGAACTACCCTACGAGCCACCCACCTTGATTTCATCATTATAACCTCAAAGAATTCCTATCCACCACAAGGTCTCCGACCAACGGTCACTTGCCGTGGAGAAACAAATTGATTAAAAATAAATCAATCTCCGGTAATAGCGCCAAAATTTGGTGGTTGTCAAGGCCAATAGAATAAATACCCTAAATATTACACACTAAAATAGTGTATAGCGGTAAAGGGATCATATCCACAAAGATTGGCTCAATTTAAATCTCTATGCAAATCACTTGTTCAAGTACTTATAAAACAAATGTAAAAGAAAAAAAAAACGGGGGGGGGGGGGGGGGGGGGTTAATCTTTTTGATTGCTTGAGAAATATTAAAACTAAACTAGAATGTTAATATGAGAAGTAAACAAGTAAATGATTTGATTAAATTCAATGAAGTGAAATTGGTTGATATTGGGATACACCACGTGGATGACATGGTTGACTTATCATTAGACTAAATGGAACAACACTTGTGAATTAGTTTAACTTGCCTATAGCAATTCATAATCACAAATTACCTCAACTCTTCATTGTTATTAAAATGATTAGAAGAGCTCTTAACATATTTCCTTAATTAAATTCACAAAGTTAACGAAGCATATAATCTTGCGAAAATCAATTAGCTTTAAGTTCAAAGAGTTACCAAATCCAAAAGATAACTAAATGCTTACATTATCATTATGGAGGAAACATTTCCATGGTTTAAATGAAATGAAAACAAACATAAAAACCAGTTGTTGCTTACTAATTTGAGGGTCCAGTACTTAACCAAGAAATTAGTCAACAAAAATAAGCATTCATTCATCAAAACTCATTATTAAGGATAAATAAACATAAGAAGATGTTTGACTAGAAAACATTTCCATAAACTTCAAATACAAGATAACACAAGTATTCAAAACAACCAATCATCCATGGGTTAAACTCTAATCAACCAAGTATGAGTCTAGCCAAGCATGGCCAAAATAAAAGAAATACAAAATAGTTTAGAGGTACCAAACATTATTCTAGTTTCAAGATGAAAAGAAATTACACCAATCTTCAAATTCTTCCAAAGCCTTCTTGAGAGAAAAATGAGTAGTTCCTCAAAGTGTTTATGATGAACTCCATTCAAAATCTGCAGTAAAAGGAGCTCATCTCCGGATCTAAAAGTTGGACAAAAGCAATCCACCAACCTTCCCAAAGTAGAGATAAATGCCAAAAATCAGGATTCTTCACAGCATGATCCACGTGGACAGTTTGTGGATCCATGCGGATTGTGTGGGTATCGGTGATTGTGTGTCTTGGACCATTTGCATCAACCTCTTGGGAGCCCGTTTATGTTTTTCCAAAGCCTTCAAACACTATCCAATGCTCCTTTAATCTTCCTTAGCTCGAGTCCTCATCGTCTCGTCCAAAATTTAAGTCCAACACGCTTCTTGTTTATATTAACACCAAGCCCAATTGCACCACTTCAAGTCTACAGGCAAATCACAAGCCTCCAATAGTCCCGCATTCCTTCCATACCTCTAATGACAAATTGTCTTCGGTAAATCCTGCAAATAAGCTTAAAATACTGGAAAGCAATCGGTAAAGTGGAAAATTAACAAAAAGAGAAAATATGCATGAAGATTAACTAAAATGAGATGGTTTTAACTAAAAAAATAAACTATGAAAAGAAGTAATAGAATGAAACTATCAAATCACCATAATTTTGAACCTTACTTGTCCTTAAGTAAGACAAGACTAAAATGAACTTAAGATGAACTATCCTGAAAAAAAAAAGTGAACATCTTAGGCACAAATTCATGACGTGCCCTCAAAATGAGATGGTTTTAACTAAAAAATAAACTATGAAAAGAAGTAATAGAATGAAACTACCAAATCACCCCAAGCTTAAACCTTACTTGTCCTCAAGTAAGACAAGACTAAAATGAACTTAGGATGAACTATCCTGGAAAAAAAAAAGAATGAACATCTTAGGCAGAAATTCACGACACGCCCATAAAAAAAAAACATATAATCAATTTTAGAGATAAGAATCACTTTAAGGGACAAACCTTTGTTACCTTTCTAGAAAGGGGTTCATTTTGATCAAGATGCAAGATGAGCATGAATACTTCACTATTATGGTTTATGTGACATTTTTTCGTGGTCCGATCTAGCCCAAAACACATAAGAAAGTGTCCCTCAGTTAGCATGTTCCTCAATCCTCACAACTTCAACCCCACACCAAGAAATAAAACCTAGAAGAAGATAACTCGGGCCAAAATGGCAAGGAACGAGCTAAGTATAAAGTTTGGCAAACTACAATCATCTAGAAGAATAAATGCTTCCACCAAAATAGGATCCAAGTAGAGCGAAGAATCGAGCACGCGATGAGTAAAGGGCGGCATTGTAGTTGCCAACAAAAGACAAAATCTAACTAGAAAAACATCAAACTATAAACAAATTACATGAACTAAAACCAAAAAAAGGCTAAACATCTACAAAAGAAAACAAATGGATGCAACTACATGGCCCTGCCTTTTACTTTTATTTTTATTTTTATTTTTATTTTGTTTTTATTTTTATTTTGGACAACAAAACCCCAAAGACACAATTACAAATACAAATACTTAATCTACTAAGAAAAAAAACACAATGAAGGAAACACTAAAAATATTTAACTAAACTCGCATTTTATGATTACGATAATATCCGACTTTTAAAAACAATAATGTTCAAACTTCACAAAAGATCAAAACTCGACTTCTCCAAACAAATTAAACACATATGAAACTTCACATACACACACTAAATACTAGACTTCTACAAAAAAAAAAAATTTATTTATTTTTTTCGAAATTTAGTGCAAATTTTTCGAACGGCATTTTAAAACAACTCGGTTTTGATTAACGAAACACAAAACAAGACTTAGAGAAAAGGGGTAGTTGTCTCCTGTTTTTGGCTCACTTTTTGTGTTTACCACATGAGCTTTACAAATGTAGCCTAAAAATAAAAATATAAAACATAACTATCTACAAACTATAAGTGGAATCTAAATCTAACCCAAACAAGAGGCCAAACGAGCACAATTACACTAAGGCTAATTCGAGATCAAGTGGAAAAAATGTGTCTAAATCATAAAGTGATGAAATATGATGTGAAATGTAGCAGTTAGACACTAAAGATATCAAAATAGCAAAATCTAGTTTTTATTCCTTTCTTTAGGGTTTGATTGTGGCTTATTAGGAACATGCAAGTGAGGAACTAGTAGGCACGAGGCTAAGTTGTCCCTTACTTATGCCATGTTTGTCATGAATCGGTTCATATGCATAACTACTTGCACTCTCTCCCCACGTATATATAAAAGAAGATGCAACAACTGAAAATCCCTAAGAGTGATTCTTATTTGTTATGTGAGTTTCCAAAAGAATTGTATTTAAGGTGTGTCGAGTCTTTCAAGTAAAGATGTTTGGAGATAAGAATAAAGAAATAACAAAAATGCATGAATGCTAATGCCCTAAGCTAAATGTCATGTAAAAATAAAAAGTGAAAAAGAAGAAAATAAAATCTTTTTGGAGTTTTTTTTAAATAAAAAACTGAATGCAAATTAAGGCTAAAATGTTATGCAACCTAAGTTAAAATGCATGAGAAAGCAGAAAAGAAAAGGAAATACCCCACCCAAGCTTAAAAATAAGCATTGTCCTCAATGCTTGGGGCAAGGAGAAAGTACCTAAACAAGGGGATCGGGAAGAGGATATGGGTATTGGGGGTAAGGGCATGGGTAAGGTGGAGGTGGATAAGGGTGAGTGGGTGGAGGGTCTGGATATGAAAGAGGAAGTGGTACGTTCTCAAAGTGGTTTTGCGATTGGTGCCACTCCTACATATGATGCATCTGTTGCGACATGATTTGGTTGGAGACATAAAGAGTCTCGAATCGTTTGGCAAAATTAGGGGCAACGGGTAATATTCAGGAGGTACATGGGGTTGGGCTTGTTGTAGACCATGGGTTGGGTCATCGCCAGACTCGTCATCCACATGTATCTCGTCATCATCTTGAGCTTGGAGCGCATCCTCATTGAATTTCTAAGTGATGGTCCTCTCGATCCTCCAATGAGTGCGACAACATTCACGTACTTTTCTAAGTACCCACCAAGTCCTGAAATTATAACCAAAGTCTCTTGGAGGGAGAGCGTATCACTTGTGTATAGATCTATACATGACTGACAATCTCGCACCAGAGTTGCTTGCAACAGCTAGGTCGGCAGATCTGTGGTGACAAATGCCCTACCAGTTGTGATGCCTGAAGAACGTCTTATTCAAGCGATCATAGGTCATCAAGCATGGTTATAATAACTCACAATTTGGTATTGAACACAATGATTAGTGTATGAATAAGTAAACTTCACATAGTCTTATTTAATTATAAAACTATAACACAATTTTTACAAGTATAGTTGGTTATACTAGCCAATTACAAATACATGAGTTGCGTACTAGTACAAGAACAAAATACTATTTAAGTACAGAGAAAACATACTTTTCATGATTTTATGTGAACTAAACCACATTTTACTATTTCAAAGTATAGTAACTTTCACACGTTTTGCTTACAATATAACACAACAGAAAATATAGGATTTTCTGGGAAAAATATGTTTACAATATCAAGGAACAAGAAAACGGATTTCAATTACAAACATACTTATGAACTCACCAACTTAATTGTTGACACCTTTTCAAAACTACTTGTATTCTCAGGGAAACAGTAAGACAGGTACAGCCACAACTTTTGAGAAGACGAAGATCTATAAACTCATGTCTTTTAAACTTGTACTTTTGCGGTCATACATACTATGTTTTGAACATGGATGTAAAACTTATAACTTTGTAAATATAATGGTTGTTGTATTATGATTACTATTATGCATTGTTGTGATAATGTACATGACGTCCTCCGCCCCCGAATGTTTCTGTCGTTCCGGTTTGGGGGTGTGACAGATGATCCTGCATTAGATAACTTGGTTGTGAAACTATGGTTTTTGGTAATTTAAAAATTAAAAATTTGGTCTGAAATTTGAGGTGTTAGATCAAGTTTTAAATTTATAAAACTGATCTTATCTCAACCGGACTAATAAACACACACTAGACAGTGTACCTAATCGTGTAATAGTATAGTTGTAGTAAGACCAGGTGTCGAACACAAGGGGAACTATGGGGAATTAATTTTAGAATTTTTGATTATAGGTTACACAAAACACGCCAAAGCTATAAGAAGGGTTTTATTAAAACTCAAATAACACTTAACATCAAATACGATAAACTGACTAGAAGACAAATTTCTTTAGGTACTTTGGTCTAGATAAATTACATTTCAAAATAATGGCTAACTAATGATATAATAGATATTTACTCATTATTCACCGATTCCTAATATGACTAGAATCATGGCCACGCTGGTAATCCTTTGATTTCAACATAACTATTAATTCATTGATCAATTGAACAAATAGTAATGCAAATCAGTATTTAGTTCGTGTTAAGCAAGATTTGATATTATTCAACCCTAATGATCATAGGAGTTAAATCATGCATAGAATGGTCATCTACTCATGAACATACATTAAAGTTCACCACTTTCTTTCCTAACCCTGGGCTTTGTTCAAACTCTAGTCATAATCACCAATAGTAATTGGACAACTATGATTCAAATTAACACAGTCAGATGGTCATCTAAACTCTATTAATTCAACAATAGAGAACAAAGTAGCAATATTTAACACATATGGATCTTTCAATCAAACTTGAAAAAATAAAATAAATAATAATAAACAATCCAAATAGCAATTAAACCATAAACTCGAAGATTCATTCAATCATAAACACAAAGTAAAAGGTATTAACACCCAAATCGGAAAGTAACACATAATGGAATCATAGTGGAATGCTAATAATGGTAACGATAACAAACCACATAATCTTCGACATGAATCTGCTCTCTAATCCCTCAAATATTTGTTCATGTAAGCTTAACGGCCTTCTGGCCACCTTCTAGACCCTCAAAATAGCTTCTCTTGTCAACTAAGAATCAATAAGAAGTCGTAAATCCCCTCTAAAAATCATCAAGATTCTCTAAATATATAGATTCCCAAAAATCCGATTACCACAACATGGTAATGGCACCACATCGTGGTCCTCATGTATATCTCGTATTCTCCAAGTCAGTTTCAATGATACAAAGTTTCGATTCACCATGTCGTGGTGGTGTCACCATGTCAGTAATTAGGAATCAATATTTTCTCAAAACATGAAAGTCGTTCGAAAATTTGTCTAGTTTTCAGATCATTTTGAATCTCGTACATCAGAGTTACAATTCATGAGATATGGACAAAACACTGAAAAGGGGTCAATAGAAGTATCACAATCACTGTTAAAGCAAGAAACTTGTAGCTAGAAGTGCTACATTCTAGATGTGGTTATACCATAATAGAACATGAAGGAAGGTATCTTACATTCTGGAATTTGACTCAAAAAGACCTAAGCTTAAGCGTTGCATCATACAATGAGAAGTCATTAGAACATGACCCATCGTTCAGTTATGATAATCAAATTAAAGAACTTATTTTAAGTTAAATTTGTTTAAGAAAGAACATGAGTCTCCAATAACGATCGAGTATGTAACTTGAAGGACATAAGAATTACAAGACGTAATTTTAGAACCGCCAACAGTAATCAAGTCCTAGACTTAGATACTCATTTAAAAGGACATAAGAATTACAATTACCGCCTAGGATGGAAAGGTAACGTATGGAGTCACTATACAAACCCTGTTTTGTTGATGATTTACAAGACATAATTAACCTAAGTTGGAGATAATTGGAACAACCGCAGATTCGGGCTAGTCAATTTAGAGATAATAAGCGTTAAAATGATATTTTAATAGAAGATTATTTAGGATAAATTATCTTAACCAAAGTTATACTATACAAGGATTTTGTACATATAAAGAACGTTGAAATCTGACTTATAACGAAGAAGTTATGACCCGTTGGAGTCTCACAAATAAACCGGTACGGCTCTGCGTATCGTAAAAAGAAAATATTTGATAAATTACTTTTTAGCCTTAGTAATCTAAACAAAAGTATTATTAGTCATTAAGACAAGAGCGTGTATATAGAAAAACTCCAAATCTGACTACATTTGAGGAGGTTATAATTTTTCTAAGATTCAGCGTAGCAATATACAGCTTGGAGATCTAATTTTAGATCGATCAATTATTAGTTGACACAATCTAATGAGAATTGAAGATCTCGTTAATAGGAGATCAACAATATAAGGACAGTCGAAAAAGGACGTCGGATGACAAAGTTATTAAATTTTAACATACTTTAACTATTTAAGACTGTTAAAATATAACTTTAAAAATAAGGTCAAAATTAGCCGACAAAGTCTAAACGAATTGTAGATCCCATTGATAGGTACGTGTGGATATAAAGAACGTCAAAAACGAAGATCATATGTGAAACTTATGAATTTTACAAGATAATTAATTTTCGGATTAACCTCGGTGTGACACGTGTCGCGATCTGGCACACCCCTTCCACCCCATAGCTTGCGACCAGATGCTAACATGTGGCCCTTAGTACGCCCAACGTAACTCGCGTAGGGACAACATATTTTGAGTACGCCTAGCTTACTGGCATTAGCTAACTTATAATTAGAACTCGATTTTCACTCTTTCCTCACACCATTCCATTTTATTCTCTCCCACCCCCAAGGCCTCAATTCCTTTCTTTAGAACTTTCTTGGTGTTAGTCGAGAAGCTACGGAGTGTCAGAATGCCCCGAGAAATAGAGATTTTTGTTTAAAAGTTCTGCCCGCACAGAGTCTGGTTTCTTGCTAAACAATTGTAAGTTGAGTTATGCTTACCGCACTTTAAGTATAACTTATATTTAAGTTCATTATCATTATTATGAAGCTATAAATAAGATTTATCGGTGATTCTAATTCATTATACTGGTTGATCTACTTACGAGAGAGGTGTCTAGAATGGTTAGATTGTCTTGGTTGTTGGATTTTAGAAAAGCTATATGCTGAAATGATCCTGTCTCCCAATTGTCCCGTCTGGCTGATCCTTACTTGATAGATCTTGAAGTAGACTTTGATTAAGGATGAATCTAGAATAATAATTAGTCGCAATAAATATCAGACTAATATTTAGTGATAATGATATTAGGTTATGTCAAAGGAAAATAAAGTTACTAGAAGCGAAGCGTTGTCTGAATTTCGAGTCGTCACTTTAACAAGTAAGTGAATAGTCCCTTTCATTAACATGATTTTAATACAAGTATTAATTAAATTATTAAATGTATATTTATGTGTGAGATATTTTATATTTCTTGAAATACATGTTAAGAACATATCTGATAATATATGATGATTTAGGACTTACAGAATAAACCTAAATTAATTAAGATTAATATCAGGTAGTATCTCCTTAAGAGTATGGGTGAGATATACACAGAGGGTAAAAGTCTAAAACTTGTCTTTGATCCGTGGGCATGGATTAGACATAGTCATTCGTCCTTAGTCCAAGAGTATGAATTAGGCATAGTCATTTATCAATAATCCGAGAGCATTGATTAGACATAGTCATTTGTCCCTAGTCCGAGAGTATGGAGTTAGCATAGTCATTTGTTATTGATCCGAGAGCATGGATTAGACATATTGGTTCATACCTGATTCGAGAGTATGAATTGTAAAGCCATTCATTTTAGATCCGAAAGTATGGATTGTGTCGTTGTAAGGATCGATGTGGTGGTGTAAATTTCTTATATGAGGTGAAATTGTATCTTACGAGTTCTAATATATATATATATATATATATATATATATATATATATATATATATATATATATATATATATATATATATATATATACATTAGAACTCGTAAGATACAATTTCACCTCATATAAGAAATTTACACCACCACATCGATCCTTACAACGACACAATCTATACTTTCGGATCTATATATATATATATATATATATATATATATATATATATATATATATATATATATATATATATATGTTATAACATTGTGATATTGAAATCTTTATGTACTCACCAAGTTTTCCAACCCGACCCACTCAGTTTATTGTATCACGGGTAGCGATATTAAAGATACATTTTATTGAGAGATTCAAGGAGTATTAGGCGACTATTTTAATTACCGTAAAGCTTGTAATATTTCGTTATGCTTATGTTTCTGTATTGACAATGATATCCAACAAATAAAATACATTTCTGAGGAAATGCTTTGGTAATATCATTATCATGTTTTTGGGAACAAATTCCGTAATATTATTCTTCAAAAATGATTCTCTAATTTTTAAATAAGCATAAACAAATCAGTTTTTTGTGATCATGATAATTAGGGATGTGACAACTTATTTTACTTATATGTGTTTCAAAAATTCAATCCTCTTCCTTATCTATTTCTTTATGATATTTCTTCTAATACTTTACTAACAATTTGTCCAAAAAAATATAAGTAATTAATATGATATGGTATATAAATTGTATATAAACTCCCAATATAATTTGTCAATATGCAATTCATAATTTTTTTTTCTAGTTAATAAGATGGGTACCTATCCAGTTTGCAAATTAAAAAAATATTTCTATTAAGGTATCTTTTTCTATTAAGAGTATTAGTTACACTGAAAAGTTTTTTGTGTAACTTTTAATAATAAGATAAATCAGAAACAATATAAACATTTTTGAAAAGTCTCCAAACCGCACCACACTACACTGCATCAAACCGCAACACATATCGCAGTTTATACTTTTGTGGTGCGGTTCGTGGTTTGAAATTTTCGTAATCTGCACTATATGGTGCAGTTTGTAGATTTGGGTTTAAACTGCACCGCGGATGCCCCTAATTAAAATATAGAATATGGGTTGTAAAACATTATTTATACATATTTTTTGCCAAAAATATTAGAATAATTCACTTAACCTGTTTAAGGTAGGTCATAATTTTTAATTCTATATAACTTGATATAAAAAGAAATATATGGGTCAAGTGATCCACTTTGGTTACATATACACTGACCTTTGTCACTATTTCAAAGCATCAAAACATTCAAGGAGAATTCAAGACTCGATCAAGCTAAATTTAAGCATAGTTCAAAGACCTATAAGGGAAGTAATCTTTAAAGATTTCAAAGACAGCCCGTGCATTAGTCTTATTCTATATCCAACTGTGGGGTGTATTGGATAGCATTTACCATATTGTTTAGATCAAGATAATTTCCATATTATCTTGATATAGTTTCTTTATTTGAGTATTAGATTTATAGAAGATTTCCAAGCTATACTATATAATACATTTGAGATTATTGAGAATGGACACACAAAATTATTATAAATATCTCTTTATCTAACAACTACTTCTATGGACACTCATTGATCACTTTGAGTTTCTAGACGTCTTAAGCATTAATTCATGAGTGGATGTTGATTGATTATTGAAATCATTCAAGTTAATGGGTCGTAACATGCTCATTAAGTGCAATGGGGCGACTTATAGAAGGCTTGGAAGCTGCCTAGAGATCAAATTATAATGGCTAATTGAGTGAGAATCAACATTTTCTCGTCCTTGTTGTGCTGAATTCAAGTGGACTCGATGCATGCGTAATAACTGTAGGTGGGATTAGGCCTTGGAATATTTTCATACAAGTTAGTAACTTTAGTTTGGTTTAAACATTAGACCTTTAATTTCTTTATAGCTTATATATAAACTTGAAGAAAGTAGAAACATGTCAAATAAGTAAAAACAACTTTGTAGGTGTATTTTTGATCTTTTGTAACCCTTAAATAGCATTCAATAGGTAGCGATTAGAAGTCTTTTGTATTGAAAAGAATAAGGAAGCATATGAAACTCTTAAGGTGACTTATACTACAAGTACATGTCCTTAAACTATTTATATGCCTTGCTTTTTCTGTGATTTTTCATGTTATACACCTTGCTTGCAATATGACTACTATAAGTATTCATTACATTCATGAAATGAATTTTCGAAAGATTTGAATATTTGAAAGTTTAATGTCTATTTTGGAAAATCCTTTTCGGCATCCTATATGTATATTCACTTAGGATAGGATTGAGTCAAGGAGACACGGGTACCCAACTTTGACTTGGGATGCCTTTGCAAGTTTGAAATATTCCATTTATAGATTGGCCTCAAAACAGGATTAAGATATTCCCAAATGTTGGTTTGAGATATTCCATTTATGGGTGTATGAGTGGAATATTTCTCCCATATATGGACTGATGTGATTGTTAATTTCGTTATATCCTAGTTTATTTTTATGGGTAACACTTGGATAGACATGCTTTATGCTAATTATTCACAAGTTCTTGTGAGTTTAGACTATTGAGATGGACATAGAACTGGGGATACAGATGCATTTGCATTTCATGCTTATTTTGTTGGATTATCCCCATGTTTGTTTGTTTAAGTTATTACTATCAATCTTTATTAATCATTATTTAGCGCTTTGGAAATCCTTGGAGTTTGATATATTGGATTATAGGTTATTATACCCTTTTGCTTTGTATTATAAGTTTATATACTCTTTTACTTTGCTTTATGCATTTATATACCCATTGGCTTTAGGTTTTGGGTCTATAGTACCCTAGAATTAGATTATTGCACTTTTGGAAACTTGAAATGTTTTAAAAATATTTTCGGAGGTTTGATTTTGAGTTTGGACAATTAACATTGTCCAAAACACTTTAAGAGTCAACCTCAAGTATACTCAGTAGGCTTTCCAAGCCAAACATAACTATTTTGAGATGTGCTTAGACTAGATATTTATATAAATATAGATTAAAGATAGCATGAATATTTTTAATGTCATGTATCATGTAGTAGCATTTGAACTATTTCTTTGTTATGGATTGTTACTACCTTTCATATTAAAATTTATACTTTTTTGGGACATTAATTTCATACTGAAAATCTTTTAAAGTATTTGAACTAAAACTAATTAGATTTTATAAAGTATTTAAAACCACATGTCTGAAGGATGCTTCATCTCTCCCTTGTTGCTGTCTCCTACCACCAGTGAAAATTATCGTCTAAGTAATACTCAGATCTGTACAATAAGGTATTGTTGGTTTTTTTCGGAAGGAATTTTGTGACCTCTTTTGCCTCTACAATAAGATAGTTTTTCTAGCAGAAAATTTGTTTTTAAAAGGCCGCATACCTAAAAGGGTATGTATATCATCTTCTTTGATAAATATGGACTCACCTCTTTTCACGTCTATAGACGACTTCCTAGTAAAATAAAAAAGAAAATTTTTTAATTATATCCTTACAAAATTTGAATATTGGTTTTATGTCATTACAAATTTTAAAATTACATATCTAATTATATATATGTCTATCTAAAACTATAAAATTCACATTTATACCCAAACTAACGTTTTAATTTGGATTAAACCAAATTAATATTGAAAAACTTATCTAAAATCCAAAACATCATATGATATTACTAAACTACTACTGTGAAAACTTAAAATTAATATTAAATGAATTTAATTAGAATTAGAACCAATTAATATTTAAAAGCTTCAAGCCTTCATCAATATTTTTTAATGTTTTCCAATATATATATATATATATATATATATATATATATATATATATATATATATATATATATATATATATAATAACATGCTAAGAAATAAACAAAAGTCCTAGAAATACATTATTTAATATAATACTACCTAAAAATAAGTCTATGAAAAACATTATTCTTGTGATGTTAACGCCATTTCAAATAGTTTGATGTTATTAGCTCGATCCATTGATCAAACAAATACATAATCTTATTCAACCGATTTGATATCCATTTTTATAATCAACAAACCATTTTTAACTCCGCAGTGTATTAGCAAACAATAATAAATAATGTTGTTCAGTTGACTCGATTCTTATATGTTTAAGGATTTTAATGATGCATCCTATCTTTTGTATTTATTGTTTCAGAATCATGTGTTTGACTGTTCTAATAGATGGTTTCATGTATATAGTTTTTTTTCCAATTAACTCTTTTTAATGATGATTTCATTAGATTGTTTTATGAATTTTCTCTTATATAGTATATTTGTATTTTTCTTAAACGGTTTGAAGCAATTAAATGATTCTATTTATGCATGAATATTGTTTTGAATTTACAACTTAGTTTATTTATTAATTATAGAAACTATATTGATATAAAGTAATTGTTAAAAACTCTTTTATGTTTAAAAATGAGTTTATTTAAATTTCTATTTATTTTAGTACCGTACAAACTTTAAAAATAATATTTTTCTTGCAGACTGCAGATGTTTGGTGTACCTTTTCTTTTGTAGATGTCTGCAAATATGTTCCGCAGCCTACATATATTTTGTCTCTTAAAAACAAACAACACCTAAATCTTCATCAACTTTCATCTTTGTATGCGTCTAGTTTATTTCACTTCTTTCTCACTAATACTTGGATTTGTCCTTATGAACAAAAAATCTCAAATCAATGTTTTCTGATGATGCATTTAATATGTTCTTCAATTATGTTTCTTATTTTTTTCTCTGGTGGTAGAGTATAGAAAAGTAAGTTCTGGAAACAAATGGTATTTTTCTCTAATGAATGGATCACCACAATAAGATACACAAAAGACGTGTGACGATTTGCTTTAATGAAAGAGGTAAGTCTTAATACGTGAATGTATAACTTTTGTATATAATTTATAGTAAATTATGAATGTTCTATGAACGTATAATAGTTTTGTGTTAAGATGTGATTGGTGAATGTATGAATGTTTTGTATTAATTTTTGTGAATGCATTATGAATATTTATTAATGTTAAAAACATTTTACATATTGTTAACGATTTATAAATGGTTATATTAAACTGTGAACGATTAAGTTTAAAATATTATTTACATATATATATATATATATATATATATATATATATATATATATATATATATATATATATATATATATATAACCCGCGGCGGACTTATGAAGTGCCTTGAGGTCCCGGGTCACAACTCCGATCACAGCCGTAAGTGTAAATTTATCTTTTTTTGTCTTTCTATAAGATGCAACTTCTTTAAATATGACCAAGTACCAATAATTTTTAAAACCATATAATTAATAAGTTTTTCTATTAATGTTAGTATATCTTAAGAAAATACATTATATATGAGAATAATTTATTTTATTAATTTAACAATAAATTTTTATACGCATATTGAATTTTTTAATCAAAACTACTTGTAATTTGTAAAGAATTTAGATATACATGGCCAAAAATGTAAAATGTCAGGTTGCACAAATGAAATATCTTTTTAGTTCCAAATGATTGTGAAAGAGTGAGTGAGAATATATATTTATAGTAGTAGTACCCACCCAGAGCTATATCTGCTGCGCGTATCTAGCCGCAACTCAGTACTGCAAACCCTATTTCTACGTACCGCTGTTTGTGCTTAGAAAGTGCACCAAATTCATCCATTTCAGGTTCCGACTTTTGATCCCTTTCAATCATCATGGATTCGCAAAATGAGAAGGTAGTAAACTTAATTATGGTGTACGAATTATTATTACTTCTCTATTTTTCTCTTGTTAAAGCTTGTTAATTAGAGTGAAACATGTTCATGCACTCGTTTCTATCGGTCGATCTTCCATCTCGTACACTGCATGCAGCTTTTCTAAGTTCTTTTCATTGAATCTGTGCAAAATCTTAGTTTTTTTTCGAGGTAACATTATGGATCGGTGTTAAATTGAAGTTACGAGTCTTTTTTTTGTTCTTTTGAAACTGCAATTTTTAGCTGTGCTTAATTGGTGATATCTGAGCTCCGATTTACAACATAGTCTTGCATTCACTTGTCGAGGCTAAAGAGCTAAATTATACAACAACATTCGATCTGCTTTGAAAATTTTATCCGATTATACAAACCATTTTCCGTCATTAGGAAGATATATGAAACAAGGACAAGCGCTCAAACCGAGTAATCTCATTTTTGACCATGCATCTTTGACTTGGTGATTTTTGACCTTAATTCCTCTCCATTTTGACTCTTCTCGACCAAGTTCAAACAACCTCATCTTTGGCTTTCTGAAAATGACCAAATTGCCCCTGCAGTGCTAGTCCAACATGCAAATTCACATAAAAAAATTGACCAAATTACCCTTGGTGCTAATCCATCCTCCTGCAAATTTACATCAGAAACACAGAAAATGTCCCCTGAGTCTCTTATGCTATGCAAACAAATAGAAGTAAAAGATTCATGATTTTTACTACAAATTTGAAACAAAATAATATAAAGAAAGCAGCAAACAATAAAATATGGTATAATGAAAGTAGGATGCTATAACCATAATAAGCATATATACATGAAAGTAGGTTGGTATATCTTATATATAGGATGGGAGTCTCTTATGCAAACAAATATTACTAATATGATGTCTGTTTTTGTTTCTCAGATGCCAATAAATGCAGGAAGTGAACAAACCCCTTCTCCGATGGCTGCTCAAAATGACTCGTCAAGTGTTGCAACGAATGGAGGGGGCAACAGCTTATTAGGGCAGGCGAAACCACCCGTCTTCACCACTAAGGTTGTCTTCAAATTAAGTTGTAACTATTATTTTCCAATTAAATTAGCATCTCATCACCAAGAAATTTTGGAAACTTGTAGACCATTGATCTCACCAATATATGATTAAATTTGGTAAGAAATCTTTCAAATATAAGTTTAGTGTTCCATTTGTTGTCACACATAACGCATATGGCTGCCCTTTATTTTCCAATTAAATTAGCATCTCATCAGCAAGATGATGCACTAATTAATTGGCTGCTTGTAGACTTTTCAGAAACTCGAGGATGATATAAAACTGGTAGGAAAGAACATATTATACCATGAAGAAAATATCAAGTATTTGAACGAAGTTAGAGGCAGCTTTGGCCACAAGATTGCGGATATGGAAGGTATATATATATTACCTCTATCAACTGTCTGTACATGTTCTCCTGATCATTTTGTAACCTTGATCTTACTTTGAACTTTGTTTCTGGGGACATGCATATATACTGTAGTTACTCTTGCTAAGCATCAATCCTCAACCAATGATATGACCAAATGCAACGTTCTTTCTCAAAAAAGAAGCTTGGAGGAAACAGTTGAGAGTATCATGCAACACGACAAATCAGCTGCCAGTGTTCTCTGTCATCTGACTCGAAATGTTTCTAAAATGTCATCCGCCAGGAATGTCATTGGTGTTCTTGCCACTCTTGGGCATGTTGACAACATTAACCTCAGCAGGTTGGTTGATCTTTTAGCCCCTTAATTTTACCTTTTTGCACTCTTTACACATGAGTATGTATTGTATATATCAATGTCAATTTATATGTAACTAATTAATATGATATCAGGCTTCTCTCTGAGTACTTAGGACTGGATACCATGTTGGCAATAGTTTGTAAGTCATATCAAGCTGTTCGTTGTCTGGAGACATATGACCAAGAAGGCTCTATAAAAAAAACAACCGGTCTTTATCGGCTTGGAGCTTGCCATGGGAAATCTATTGATGGACGATTTAATGTGATCTGTCTTCAAGGTCTGATGTATGTATGCCATGTCATCCTGTGTTACATTGAGGATCGTTTTTATCTACGTACATTTTTTATGTATATATTAATTTGTCTCTCTTTTGATCCTGATCCAGACCATATGTTGGTGAGTTTATGCCTGATGATCCACAAAGGAGGCTTGTTATTTTGGAACCAAAGTTACCAAATGGTGAATCACCAGCAGGGTTTCTCGGGTTTGCTGTGAATATGATCTATATTGATAACGAGAATCTAGATTTCGTTACAGACGATGGGTATGGGCTTAGAGAGACTCTTTTCTATTATCTTTTCTCGAGGCTGCAAGTGTACAGAACCAGGAAGGATATGCTGCAGGCCCTCCCTTTAATATCTCATGGAGCCATATCTTTGGATGGTGGGATTATTAAGAGTCGTGATGTGCTTATCCTCGGGACTCCGTAAGAAGCTATTATTCTCACTAACTTTTTGAAATGCATGGTGGCTTAATTCCACATGCATGCTTAAGAATTCATAAGTGAGTCAAAAGGTTCAAACCCAGATTCTGGTTGTGGAACCGGTTGGTAGGACGCTAGGGGGCAAAGATTCCCTCGTCTAAGTTTTTACCATTGGTCCTAGGATTAGTCTTTTCAGAAACGTTTAATCTATTTATAAGGTTTGATCATGCTTATTTATAATACCCTTGTTGAATCTTGATTTATCTTATTTAGGAAAGAAATAGGTGTCCGTTTTGGAATATGGTCCGGAGATTCTTTTCCATCAAAAGACTACAACGAGATTGAGAAAGAGATGAAGGAATTAAAATGGAAAAGTGACAAATTGAACGATGATATCACGAGAGAGCAAGCTCTTTTGGCCAATGAAAAGTCCAAATTCGAGGTCAAGAAGAAAGAATTTCTTGATTTCATATCAATTGATCCAATGCAGGTAACATCTCAAGCATATTTTGGTCATATATCAATCTTTAGGTCAAGACATGTTAGAAAAAAATGGGACAACCATGTGATACATTTAATATGCATTAATTAACGGACTAAGACACAGACTAATGTCAAATTTTTGTGTAATCCATGTTAGAAATTTGGGTTTAGAAAGGTTTGGAAATTCTGAGAATTGTGATTATCACTTTCAAATCGAAGTATTTGGTGGTACTCCCAAATCTTCAATTGGATAAGACTCAGAGAGACAAGAACAAAGAATGTTTGATGATATTTTCGTATGTACCAGAAAATGAGACCAAAACCAACTTTTAACAACTTTGTCTGAAAACTGTCATATGACAGTTTTAAACTGTCATAAAACCATAAAAACTGTCATAAAACGGATATATGGATAAGGGTCAAACCAATGGTCAATTATTTTGAAAGTCAATTATTTAGAAAATCAATTTTCTGATGCTTTTAACAGCTCGATCCCAGCCAGGGGCTCTGCCCCTTGGACCCCGCTCCCAGGGGCGCTGCCCCCGGACCCCCGTTCGTTCAGGGGCTTCGCCCCTAAATGACAGTGTACTTTGAAACTTGATCAAACTTAAACAAGTGTGTACTCCACACCTTCCTTACTTGTTTAATATTTATCAAGATCATTTTTGGTCAACACAAAGTAATCTCATTACACTTAAATAACATTAATGATCAAAATCACCAACAATCCAAAAAGGTGGTACAAGATAGAGTAGGGTTTACTTTTCATATATGGTACAAAAGATGTATATTCCCTACCATCCACATCCCCGTAATCAAAAATAGCCCTAACAACTTTGTCCAGCCTTGTCAAATTTTCATCGTAAGCAGCTTAGGCTTAGGATTTCTGATAAAGGTGCATTGTTCGTTGGTAACCAGTAACCAGTACATAATTTTCAAGCACCATATGCATAATCATTACATTGTATTTTTCAAAAGATGTATCATATGAATATATTCTTTTATTTTTACTCTTACGTACATTATAACACAACAAAAAGTTTTCAAGATATCCACGGCATACCTGGTGGACCTGTTCTGTTCTGATTGTTGATTTATTGAATGTTGTATGCAGCCGGTTCAAGCAACACATGAAGGGGAGACCACACCTAAACATGGTCTTTCAAATACCATTGTAGAAATAGATTAGGCATCGTCTATATAAAGGTCAAACTTACAAGTCGTGAAGGAAAGTAAGTTAAATAAAAGCATAATAGCTCAAGCATTTGTAGTTCATTATATGTCATGCATGCTTGAATACCCTTAAAAGGTTGTCATTTATAGCATAAGACTATTTGTACTTTATTACATTTTGTTATGTGTGTTTGTTAATCTCTCTGGGTATCAGAGATATAAGGATCTTCTTGTGACTCCTTTTTTTTTTATCTAATTGTACTTGGATTGTTGTTACAATTGTCATTTGATTTTTGTTACAATTTGCAAGGTAGAACGATTTGGACAAAAGATGTTGATTTTAATGATTTTCCCTTTTTGCTGCATTTAAATTCCTACATCAGGTCCAAAACCATTTATTGCTGGAAACTATATGTGATATTTTATAGAAGGGTTTTTTGCACTGTAGCACAATAAATTTTGGCAAATTTACACATTTAATCACTTAAGTATTTTTTTTTTTGCTCAATAAATCACTAAACTTGTAATTTACCTGTTAAAAAAGGAATTGATCCCGAATTTTACCGGTTTGTAGGTCACCAATACTTACGTGGTACTTATAACATGGAAACTAACAAGTTTACAAATTACTACGTCTATGTGGCATATGTGTTATGGCATTTATTAAAAAAGAGTCTCCATGTCTCAATTCTACCTTTGCCGTTTATCAAAAAAAAAAAAAAAAAAAAAAAAAAAAAAAAAAACTCACTCCCAAAAACTGAGTCTGGAAGTTCTGCAATCGATCCATCTCTCACATGATCTAGTAAACCCACAAACGAAGGTTTAGGTTCTTGATTTTGTTCCTGATTTGGAGGTTGAAGATGAAGAGTTGGGGCTAGGAAGGACTAGGTGTGAGGAAAAGAAAAGGGGTAGGTTTTTTAACACCAAAATCCAACATATATGGGCTCATCTTCAAATTTTGATTTACTTTCTTCTTCTTGATCGACTTAACCCAATGTCTAATCTCCTTGATCGATTCTGTCAGTGTAGTAGACGAGTGTAGGGATTTAATTTATTAAGAAAACCTCGTATCTATTCGTCAAACTTTGTTGTGCTATAGTGTCAAAAACCCTTTATAGAAAAATTGTTAGTTTATTAAAAAAAACAAAAAAAAAATTAGGTCTCAAACGGTTAAAAAATGCAAAATGTAGTGTTTTTAAGGAAAGAAAACTCAATTATGTGTTAGTAACATGACGATGGTGAAATAACAAGTAATAGATAAAAACTGAATCATTTTCTAAAAAGAAAAAAGTTTTAGATTTAAAAAAGAAAAAAAAAAATCAACATGTGGGGTTTTCTATGGAAAAAAACACAAGTTTTTTACAATGATATCATTAAAAAGTATTCAATGGTTAAACCAAAATTATTAAAATACGAAAAAGTAGTGTTTTTATATAATTTGTCTTAAATAACATGAATCATAATTTTATACTTTGTTAATCCTGAAGTTATTTTGTATACTTCTTATTTGAGGTTGCGTGGTGCTAATTTGGCACTATAGTATCTACGAGAACACTAGATTGCATGACGGACACTACCAAATGAAGATATTGTCTGTGTGAACGGGCCAGTGTCCCTTACTCCTCTTCTCTTGCTGCCCATTCCACCATTTTCCTCTTTTTATTGTACATTGCCTATCCTGGAATTTTACATTTCTATAATCTATCGTATTATTAAAAAATAAAAATGAAAGATAAATATAATATGGTTTAAAAGAAGAAGAAAATGAGTAAATATCTATTATGTAAACGAGCGCTAATTTTACCATACCATTATAATATCCGGTCAAATCTCTCTATTTAATAAAACAAACCATATTCCACGTGTCCATCTTTTCAAAGCAGGTTTCGTCCAATATAAAATTACACTTGTGTCCTTTGTTATGAATGAATAACATGCACATTTAAATGATATAATATGAATCAATATAAATCTCTATGTTTACGGAAATTATTTGAAAACATTATTCCATCCAAAATTAACTGACTATCTCCAGGATTTAAGGAATTATTTTTGTATAAACGAATATTTATACACAAATAGTTCCTTAAATCTTTGAGGTAGTCAAATTATCTTCATTCTCAATTTTTTACAGTAAATGATATCGTCCGAATTTATTTATAAAATACATACCATACTTTGGTGTATATATACACCAATCTGTAATTATGGTGGCTTCTTCATCACTGTGAAAGAATATCAGTCTGCTTCAAAGTAAACTCCTCCAATATCAGGTTAGTATTTACATTTTTTTTCTTTTTAATTTCATTCATATGTGTGAATCACCATGTCGATGTTGGGTTCTGTGACATATTAGTTCTCACTTTGACATATTTGGTCTGATGATAATCAATTGGTTAATGAGGCTTATCGACATAATAACTACGTTGATCGACTAATTGCAAGTTTGTGACAATTTTTTATTGTAATATAACATTTGGTTATCTTTTTTGAAACCAAGATGAAATAAGTTTTTCATCTAATGATGGCGCATAAACCGGCAATTTTAATGATGTATGGTATTTTACATTCAGTCAAAGAAAAAACATTAACATAACCCTTCCTTAGATATCGATTTATTTCTCTTGTGGAGGTATATATTTTTGTTGATTTTGTTTTGCAAATTTAAAATATGTAAAAACTTAAGTGGTCATCACCCACTACAGCAATGTACTCTCCATAGCTTCATGTTTTTCATTGTCAATATTATTGTTGTAAGTTATTAATATACTTGTTTTTTTTTTCTTTTTAATTTCATTCATATTGTACTGAAAATATAATTTTGTATTTAGTTCTCACTTTGACATATTTGATCTGGTGATCAAAAGTTTATAGTATGTGTGTAATATTACAATAATAATTATAAATATTTTATAAATTTTTTACCCGTGGTTTCCACGGGTTGTAACCTAGTTTCTATATAATCTTGCCAGCTTTAGTTATTTTTCTTTTAATGCAATTTGACAAAAAATTAGATTCTTTACGAATATGAGATAACACAAAAAAAGAAGGTCCCACCGAGATTTGAACTCGGGTTACTGGATTCAGAGTCCAATGTCCTAACCACTAGACCATGGGACCAATTCGAGGATAACGTTACCTTTTTGACGTTTTATATCTTTCAGAAACGTCAATTCAGCTTTGTTTATTACAGCTTAGGTAGGTCTTCAAGGCAGCCATTATGTCCGAAACTTTTACAAAAATAAGTTAAGTCGGAGATATCAATATCAACAGGCAAAATAGTTGTGATGCGATTTATTAATAATGAGCAAAAAAATATTATAAAGAAAAGGAATACAATGAATGAGTCGAACAAGTTGAATGGACCGTTCATATGTATTCATATATTTATACGTATTAAATAAGTTAGGCTATTATTTTAAGACAAAACTGTAAAAATGGTCCCTATGATATGTATTTTTTTGGGTTTTTAGTCCAAACTCTGATTTTATTGGATTAGTGGTCCTTTTGAGCTAGTTTCGTTGCGGATTTGGTCCCTCAGTAAACTGAAATGACATTAATACCCTTAGAATATTTAATTTCCATTTTTCTTTCAGTTTTTTTAGAATATAAGATTTATTTATTTATTTTAATAATTAAAAAATAAAAGAAAGCCCACCTCTCTCTCTCTCTCTCTCTCTCTCTCTCTCTCTCTCTCCACGACCTGCAACTAAAATCATATAAACACACACTTATACATCAAACTTCACATATAAACACACATCTGCTCTTCAAAATTCTTGTGTTAATTAATTTCTCAATGTTTATAAAAATCATCTTCACATATATAAACACAAAGAGTGAGGGAACACATTAATGTACACACCAATTACACAAACATTAACCCAACAACAATGGTGATTGATTTCAGAAACATTAACCCAACAACAATGGTGATTGATTTGGAGTGTGATGGTAGAAAATCATACTAGTGATTTTTTTTATCATTGCTCGTTCTTTCCCGATTCCGAGTGTGAGGGAGAGAACCATTTATCAAATCAAATAAAATATGTGACAACCCGGAAATCCTTGTCTTGTAAAGTCCAACTATTCAACTCAGCCGAGTGTCAGCCTTCGTTTTGCTATCTTTTAACGAAAATGTGAGTCTATATGAGCGTTCTAGGCTTAGTCTAACCTAGACATGAGTCATAAGAAGGGTTAGAAAGTGTGTAGCATCACAAAATCGGGCCAAACACACCAAAGAAGGTGTGTGCGGCCAGTCAGCCGCACACACCCTCCAGCCTCACACTCGACCCTATATATTGAACACTTAGCCAACCTTACACCCCTTTCTCCTACTCCTTCAAAGCTGGAACTTTCTCTCTCTAGAAATCTTCATCCAAGAACACTCTAAGGGCCTAAAAAACATGAAGTACTCCTCCAATCAGCTTGTTATATTGGTAATACAGTTGAATCTAAGCCTAAAACTCATAGTGTTCTTCGTGTTCTTCATCCTTTGAAGGTGTACGGTCGCACACCTTCATAAGGTGGTTGCACACACACTAAACTCTCCAAATAAGGAGTGTACGGCCGCACACTCCTGTGTATGGCCGCACGCACTCTCTGTACGGCCACACACTCCTGTGTGCAACCGCACACATAGGCTATGGCCACACACCTGGCCTTACACTCAAAAAGGTTGATTTTGGTGGCCTTACACTCAAATCTAATGCCCCACACTCATTTAGGGACTTCAATGGGTGTTTTTAACACTCATTTCTAAGTGTTCTCATGTCCCTAACGTGTATTCATGTGCCTATTAGTGGTTATATACCCTAAATATATTCATATATGCGCTATTACATGTTAAACTAGGATCTGTTTGTGCTCACAACTTCATTCGACATCCGGTGATCCTATATCAATCTTTCTTTCAAGTTACTCGTTTCAGGTGAGTTCATACCCCTAAATTAACCTTTTAAATTATTTTAAATGCTTTTATTTGGGGGGGGGGGATACAATTTAAACTATAGAGTTATCAGATAAATCACATGTGATTAATAACTCTATAGCAAATGGATTTCTGTATGTTAAACTGTTTCATCCAGCGAAAGGTTTTCAAAGCTTGTATTATAAACTGACATCAAGTCATAAATCATTATTTATAGATGTTTGCATAATAAACCACTTTATCCAGCTAAAGGTTTTCAAATCTAGTTTGTATAAATTGACATTGAGTCATAAATCATTATTAATAGACTTTTGCAAAATAAGTCGCTTCATACGGTTAAAGGTTTTCAAATATTGCTTCCGAATCTCTTTTAAAGTGTAAAAACCCCTTTTTAACTTATCATATTCTTATTTATAAAGTTTTTCCAAAAGTTATACTAAAACTTCCGTTATACTCTTGTATAGTTAAATGCATGCATGTATATGTATAGTTATATAAGTAATATTTAAAGGACTTAGGAAGGCTAACTCGCTTTAATTCCTTTTCTTTGTTTGGATGTGGCTTTAGGGTAATGGTTATCTGTCCAAAGGTCGTTTAAATATTAGTTATATATCATGTATACATATATAGACATAAAAGTCCTCTCAGTAGATTCATCACCTTTGGGTAGCAAAGGCTTCTAGATAACCTCTCAGGTAACTATAGTTTAGAAACCCACTCTAACACTCGTAAAGGAGAACCCACTATAACATTCAGTAAGAGGAACTTAGTTATATCTATACTCTAAAACGTATACCCTTAGTAAAAAGAAAGGTTTATAGAAATAAAAATACGAGATGCATCCTCAGGATGTGGATTTCACCGTTGTCGAGTTGGTAACCAGAGTCTCCTGGAGGGAGAGCGAGCATTGTATGTATAGATCTATACAGGAGCGACAATCCCACATCCTGACTGCTAGCTACAATCCCGACCGACCAAGCCAAGGGATGACAAATTTCACATGCACTCCGACGCCAGCAGGTCGTCAAGTACTCTATTGTCATTCAGTATGGTTATGAGTATCTCTAGAACTACCTTATAATTCATGGCCTTAAGGTAATAAGTATCATCATGATGATTTCTATTTATAAAATAATCCTTATAATACATCATCCTAGTTACACACTAGGCTACGTTTCAAATCTTTAAATCAACCTACTTAGGATTAAAAGATTCTTTTAGACTTTGCTAGATGTATTGTTCATTCGATACCGTCTGGAGTCTGTACTTCCTTCTGTTAGACTTTTCGAGGCGTCCCGCATGGAGTCTATGTTTTATTTACTTTTAGCCAGCAGGGTTACTGCTAAAGTAAAATATTATTTTCCCTATAACTTTTACTTGTGATATTCTTACATATTCTTTATAGTAAAAACTATATTTTGATAAAGGTAGTTACCTTTAAGGGAAAATGTTTCTTAAATATAAAACAGATGAGTCTTAGTAGAAGACTGCATTTAATAGAGTTACTCCTTGGTTTAAACATAAAACAACTGAGTCTTGGTAGAAGACTACTTTTTGTTAGAAAATATGGGATTTTCTAGAAAGGATTCTAACACTCTGTAAATTTCTAAACCTCTATCTTTTACGTGATTACTTTAAAGGAAAACATGTATTTATACAAATGTCATTAAATGCTTATGAACTCACCAGCATTAAAAATGTTGATACTCGCTTTCAAAATAACTTGTATTATCAGGTTGTCAGTAGACAGGTACACTCCGGGAGCTTTTATGAAGACAGCCTTATATCGAGCTGCACTCTATGTATTTCCTTGTATTTACTTGATGTTACTACTAAATGTAACGTATGTAAAATTATTACTATTAATGCAATGGTTGTTGTACTTTGATTACTATACTGCATATGTTGTGATACTTGATATGACGTCCTCCACCCCAGAACGTTTCCGTCGTCCCGGTTTTGGGGTGTGACAAAATAGGATATTAGATAGTTAGGTACAAGAAAGGGGAATGATGAGAGAGATAAGATCACCAAAGCCACCATCTCCTCCCTTAAGCCACCAGCATCGCTGCTCAAGAAAGGTGATGAACACGCAGATTGTAAGAAAATGGGAGGAAGATAGTGTATGGAGAAATCGAGGTCGGTTTCCGAAGAGAGAGGTGAGTAAAGAGAAGTTTCCTCTCGCCACTTTTCTGGTGAACCGCCCACAGTCCCCATTGTCACTTTTCCGATGGTCCCCTCACCATCCCTTTTACAGTTGAAAACGGAAAAGAAAAAAAATGAATGTTTCGATTTTCACAGATATGGGTCTAAAGTTGTCGATGTCGGAAACTTGCTTGTTAGTATAGTCGCCATTAGAGTTTGAGGGAATAACGAAGGAAGCATAAGGTAGATGGAGAAGCACAGATCACCGGTGGATTTGACATCACTGAGTTGAATCAGATTTGAATCAGATGTAGATCCTCCTCCATCTATGGCATGATAAATGAAGGTGATGGTGGCGGAGTAGGGAGGCACTGAATGTTGCCGGATTTTTATGTGTAGGGGTTTCTGTCGAGAGGAGGGATGAGAGGAACATAGTTCTGGTTAAAGGCGAAATTTATTTTGGATGTGGAGGTGGAAAATGACTTTAGAGAGAGAGGGAGGGAGAGAGATAGAGAGAGAGAGAGGCCAAAATTAATTAACTATTTTCTTTTTCATTTAAATTAAATAGAAAAAACATTTAAAAAAATCCTAAGGGCATTACAGTCATTTCAGTTTACCAAGGGACCAAATCCGCAACGAAACTAGCTCAAAATGACCACTAATCCAAAAAAGTCAGGGTTTGGACTAAAACCCCCAAAAAAATGCATACCACAGGGATCATTTTTGCAATTTTGTCTTATTTTAACATAGAAAGAGTTGATACTTTTTATATAAAAAGAAATCAATTCTTAATTTATCTTACGATTTGCTAAAGTTTAGACAAAATTGCAAGATTATTCTCTGTGGTATTCAAAAAACTTTGGATTGAATTCAAAAACTTTTCTACTTGCATAGAAGGTCCAAAATCAGTGTTTTTCTGAGTTTTTAATCCATTCAGTCATACTCTGTTTATTAGGATTCGTTAGGGCCATCATGTGCCCTTCATGTGAGGACATTTTGGTCTTTTTGGGTCATAGCCTTTGTTGCCGCCACTTCGAATAATAAGATGTATTATTTAACGTCCGTGTTTCAAGGCTAGACACTAATGATGATGTAATAGTCTATGTCAATCTTTGTAATTAGTTTTGAAATAATAAATTTGTATTATTTGAGTATTATGTGAATTATGTGTTTTATGCTTAATTGTTGTGCTTTGATAAATTAAAGATAAAAATAAGCATTAAAATAAAATATTAGATAAACCCAATATCTATGAAGGAAGTTGTAGTGGTCGTGACAAGGATTATCAATATATAAAGAATGCCGAAATCTGAGTTATAACGACGAAGTTATGACATGTCGAAGTTTCTCGATAGAACCGATACGACACTGCGTGACGTAAATAGTAAATTTACGATAGACCCATTTTTAGCCTTAGTGATTTAAGCGAAAGTCGTAGAGTTCGTTAAACCAAGAGCGTGCATAAAAAGAACGCCCAAATCTGATTTCGTATGAGGAACTTATGATTTTTCTAAGTTTCGACTTAGTAGTATGCACCCTAAAACTCGAAATTTAGATCGAGTGATTTTTAGCCGAAACAATCTAAACGAGAATCGAATATCTCGTCGATATTAGTGCAACGGTAAAAAGACAGATGAAAATGGACGTCGAATGAAGAAGTTATGAATTTTTAACAGACTTTTCCTATCCCGACCTGTAAAAATATAACTTTAAAAATAAAGTCAAAATTAGCCGACGAAGTCTAAATGAAAGTTGTAGAGCATAGTCTCACCTACGCATGGATATAAACAATGTCAAAACGGAGCTTGTATGCGAAAGATACGAATTTTAGAAGTTCGGAAATTCAAAGTACTTGACCTTCTGGCCATCTGGACATGAACACATGAAGAAAAAACCTTCCACGTCAGAAAACCAATCTCATCGCCACAATCGGGTCCGAGACCCCATCAAACTCCAGGGGCTTCATATTTTCGAAGTCCCGGTACTGGAAAGCTCTCTCTCCTCGAACCCCAATGGCAACAACAGTCATGGTAGCTGCAGCAACAACAACCTCTGAAAGTGCAACACAATGATCATCAAATAGCTAAATCATGGAGGTATTGACCAACTCAAACAACTCCAGAAAACCTCCCTGATCGCCTCAACCAATTCTGCAGCAATGATCCCACAAATCTCCTCCTCACTCAAACTTGCTCTCCCAGTGTCGTTGGCTCCTAATCCAGAACCTTTTAATAGCCGCCATACTAAAAATACATCAAGGAAAGATCATACATCACAATACAGTGCTCAACACACCAAGTCCTACTCCTATTAGTTCCTTAGTAGCCTCAAAATTCCTCCTAAATCTCATACGGATCCTGTGCTTTTAGTAGTATGGGACCACACTACCTTCCACACTTATCCATAGTTGATTCAAAATTCATCCGAAGACCCTAAGTCACTGCACTAGACCACTCCTAGGTGTGATAACACCCACTTCTCCTACGACCCACAACTAACTTCCTAGGTACTCTTCCTAGGATTATCCTCGCTCCCACACTACCGGTTGCTTTTGTGCATGATTGTTGTACACAATACGAGATTAGATAGACTGTCGAATAATCAACTCTGCCCCAAATGCACAACCAAACAAGGAACAGGAAGTAAGGCCAAGTTGATCATTCTAAGGCTATTCAATTCCAACTACATACAACTAATCAACATACACATAGCAATCACACAATCAAGTAACATATAGCAAGAAACCCCTATATCATAAGGCAATATTGAACTCATGCACTTCTATTCAACAGTTTCTAAAAGAACCTTATCCACTAGCATGCTTTTTCTAACAATTCATATATCAGCAAAATCAAAACTCAACAAACATAAAAAGTATGAGTATTTTGGGAAGCACTCCCCTATTCGGGCTCTGGCTGACTGTACACACCGCATCTTCCTGTAAAACCAAAGTTAGATCAAGTTCCACATTCCCGATCCCAAGCCAACAATCAAACAAGAACATGACAAGAGACCGAACCCATGTCCCTAACCCAACCCTTTTATTATAAATTCTTTTTCAAAAGCATTTTGCGAAAAATCTCAAATCCTAGTTTAAGATTGGATTCACACAAGTGTTCCTCCAATCCACTCAAACCAGGGCTCTAATACCAACTTGTAACATCCTATTTTTCACAGCCAAAATTTTTCATTTTTATCAAGGTAAAAATTCCCAATTTATGAATCAATTATTAAGAAAACAATTAATTCCAAATTACATTTATTAAAAATCAAAGTATCATAGAAAACGCGAAATCCTCAATGTTGTTGATGAGTGTGTACAGTCCTGCCTTCGCCTTCCCATAGCCATTGATGATACCTGAAACCCATGTTTTGAAAACCGGACCGGACCGGCCGGTTCGACCGGTTCAACCGGGAACCGGTCCCGGATCCGGTTCTTAAATGCCAAAAAACCGGTATTCATTTGAACCGGTGAAAACCAGTAAAAACCGGTTGAACCGGTCAAAACCGGTCCGGTTGAACCGGCAAAACCGGTCAAAACCGGAAATTTAAAAAAATATATATTTTTTTATTTTTTGTATTTTTTATATAATTAAATATAATTATGATATCATCCGTTTTTCCCGGTTTTTGAGACCGGTCTGACCGGTTGGACCAGCTGAACCATCAAACCAGTAAGATGACCGGTTCGGTCTCCGGTCCGGTTTTCAAAACATTGCCTGAAACAATACACAAATGTGTAAGCATAAAGCTTAGCGAGTTTCCCCAACAATACCCCAAACGATAAACATACAAGCATGCATAGGGTCCACTCAGCCATCAGGATGGAATACCCAGGGTTTGTTGGCCTACCACCTCATCCCACCCGCTCTTCTAGACCCTTTGTGCCTACGGATTACAGTCGGCCCGCACCGGGTATATTGGCCTATAGCACATATCAGGGCCGCATCAACCCATTACTACCATATGTCGACATATAAACAAACAAGTATCAAGTAGAAATATACTACAGACAAACAACAATCATACAACTCACTACCGCCTACTAGTCATCTCACAACACATAGTCCTGCTACCAGCTAACCTCCATAAAATGCATAACCATAACTACCTAAAGGTGAGATAGCCACACTAACAAATGATCCTACTCTAGAGCCACAACCAAACAAGGAACAAGAAATAAATCCTAGATCAAGAGTTCTCATGCTATCCTACAAGACTACATACAGTCCCTAGGGAACTCCACTAGATGATAACCAACAAGTATAAGTAGAAATGCAGTTCTACAGATCACTACCGTATAACAACTTTCTATATACCAAGATACAGATCTAACAGACCACTACGACACAACATACTCGATACCAGGATGCAAATCTAACAGATCACTACAACATAGCAACATACTAAACATCAACAAACTAAATATCAACATACCAAGAATGCATAACCGTATATACTCTGAGGTGAGATAGCCACCCGGACAGGTGATCCTACTCTAGAACCACAACCAAACAAGGAACGGGTAAAATAGTCTACACCAAGAGTCCTCAATCTATCCTACCTGACTATATACAGTCCCTAAGGCATCCCTCTACTAGCAGATAACTACAACTAGTGGGTCGACATTGGTGCCTTCGACCCACGGTACAATGAGGCAAAACTCACCTGAAATGAAGAAACCCAAGAACACCATGATACACTCCCTGCTACACTGCTTGCTCCCACAGATCCACTAATATCAAAACCATATAAAGTCTTAATCACCAATCAAAACCCTCAAGTTGACCTAAAGTCATACTTGGTCAAAAAGTCAATAGTCAACAGAGTTAATGAAAGTCAAAGTCCGAGGTTGGTTGAGTATGCCCTGCATACTCAACTTATGCCTTACATATATGGGATGGCTTAGTATGCCCAATGTATGAAAACTACGCCCAATGTACTCGAGTTGATTCCATCCTTTCCATTAAGCACTTAATCCTTTAAGGAATTTTCACCCAAACTCATATTTAGCCTCAAAACATTATCTTAAGTCATAAATTTTCCACCTTTATGACTTTCCATGGATAGGGAAGGTCCAAAAGCTAAAACCCCAAATTATTAATCCATTAAGACATCACAACTCTTGCATGGAAGGGATAGAAGGACCAAGAACACATTTTTATGGTTCCTAATAGATCCATAATGGATCAACTTTCAAACTTTATCTATTAGAATGGTCCCAACAAACAAGATCTAGTCTTTAATTCATAAAATGACCAAAAGTGCATCTTTTTCAACTTAATCCATTAAGTCCAAGTATTCAACCTTCAGATCTGAATCAATATGATGTTTATATGGATAAAGTTTCCAACTTTATCCATAACAAGGTCACAAACTTCCAAGATCTAAACTTTATGCACTTAAAGTGACCAAAAATCTCATAGCACCCAAAACTAGCAAGATCTAACAATGCTTATCATCAAGATTCAAACTTTATACCTCCAGAAGAAATATCAAGGTGAACAAGGTCTAGATCTACAAGCTCCAATGCAAACAACACTTCTTCAATGAGTTCCTTCTTCTCCAAGGTTCACCAAGAACAGTCCAAAGCACATAAAAACACCTTCTTTTTGCTCACAAGGCTCAAACTAGGGTTTCAAGAAAGGGTGTTAGAGAAGTGGAGGTTGAGAATGGAGTGGGTTTGGGGAAGTTAAGGATCCTAAATATAGCTCAAACCACGAAAATAGGGTTTCGGCACTGATTGCGTACGCCCAATGTACTCAATTTACGTACATCGTACTAGGAATGCCCTAGTACGCCCATCGTATGCGGCTAACCCAAAAATCGTCCTAATTTCAAACGGTAGTAACTTCTTAGTTCCAACTCCTTTTTCGATGTTCTTTATATCCATAGAAAGGTATTGAAGAGCTTTACAATATTATCTAAATATCTTGGACTAAAAAAATTCTCGAATAAACATCCATATTTCATGCAAGAACCAGGCCTATGACTTCCCATGTTCTTACCTTTGGCCCAAAACACAATTCAAAGGTTCAGATCTCATAACCATTGCCTCCTTCCAAAAGGTAGAAACATGACCACCTTAAAGCCCATAGCCTTTACACAATCAACTTCCGCCCCACATCCCTGAAATAAGAAATGATGGGTCATTGGATGTTACAGATCACCTCTGCTGACAAATAGTGTTTGGTTGGTATTGTCAGATCCAAGGGTGGGAGGCATGGCCGTTTATTCCATCATTTCTTTTATATTATCCAATTGTAGATGTATACCTTTTGTGCTATAAATAGATGATATTGTTGATCGATTTAAGTGTCTCTCATTTCATCTTCCTTGTAATTTTCTCAATATTGAAATTCAAGACTTCTTATCTCCATTATCTTGTATTGTGTTGTTCATCACTTACTAGCTTGTGTTTGAATGCAAACCGTGTTACGATTCAACAAGTATCTTTAAGCTTGCGTATATTTATTGATGTATTTTGTTGCTAGGTTTCATTTATAATTCTGTGAACTTAATATTATTGTGTCTCTCTAAGATCATGAGATTAACTTAAAATACATATCCTAATCTCTATAATCATAAGGTATTCTCTCAACATAGTCATTTTATGTCTGGTAAAGGATAAAACATGCAAATTTAAACTAACGGTGGTGGTAGGTGGTGGTTGGAGAAGGTGCTGAAGGTGAAAGGAGATGGTTGTTGGTAATGATATGAGGTGGTTTGCCCAAATTAAGAAAAATGACATGGAAAAAAAAGAGAAAATGAGAGAGATAGAGAGAGAGAGAGAAAGAGATGAAAATGATATAAATTTTTTAAAATTTATAATTTGTAACGCCTGTGTTTCCAGGTTAGACATTAATGATGATGTAATAGTCTAGGTTAGCTGTAACGCCCGCAGATCCGGGCTAGTCAATTTAGAGGCAATATGGGTTGAAAATGACTTTTCGACAAAAGATTATTTAGAATAAATAATCTTAACCAAATTGTAGAATATGTCACAAGGTTTCCGTACATATAAAGAACGCCGAAATCCGAGTTATAACGAAGAAGTTATGGCCCGTCGAAGTTTTACGGCAAAACCGGCACGGCACCAGGAAGCGTAAATAGTGAATTTACGATAGAGCGAGATTTATCCTTAGCAATCTAAACCAAAGTCGTAGAATATGTTAAACTAAGAGCGTCGATAAAAAGAACACCCAAATCTGACTTCGTATGAGGAAGTTATGATTTTTCTAAGATTCGGCTTAGCAGTGCACGACCCGAAACTCGAATTTTAGTTCGAGCGGTTTTTGGCTTACGTGACCTAAATGAGAGTTCAAGATCTCATTAATAGGAACTCAACGGTAAAAATACAGACGAAAACGGAGTCGGTATGAAGGAGTTACGAATTCTTCGCGGTCATTTAACAGTCTAAACGCCTCGTACTGTTAAATTTAAGATCGGTCGAGAATTAGCCGACGGAGTCAAAATGAAAGTTGTAGATATTATTTTTACCTACGCGTGGATATAAAGAACGTCAAAAACAGAGGTCGTATGTGAAAGTTACGGATTTTAGAAGTCGGAAGTGTGCTATGCGAAAATGGGTGATGTGGCACAATCTTGGCCATTGCTTTCTCCCCAAGTCTTGCCACTAGATGGTGACATGTGGCACCAAGTTCAGCCATTTTCACCCTATAAATACCACCTCTCCCACCCTCATTTTCTTCACACATTTCCCATTCTTTCTTCTCTTTACTCTCTCTCTAGAACCTCTCTCTAGCCCCGAAATCCCCCGAAAAGCCTAGGGAACCTCCCTAGCACGAGGCGGAAGCCCCGGAGTGCTCGACGGCTCCGAGAAGAAGAGCTTTTCGGCTCGGAAACGCTGCTCCAAGCAAAGCCTGGTTTTCTATAAAACCCGTTGTAAGTGAGCTACGCCTACACTATTTTTAATATAGTTTTTATTTAATTATATTAACGTTATTAAGAACATATAATAAATACTTGGGCTATTATTATGGGTTATATAAGTATTTTTTTAACGCTTATATAATAGTAATAATAGCTAGACTATTAATTAGTCTCGGCGAATAATAGACTAAAATCTATTGGTGATAATACTAGGTTTCGTCGAAAGAAATTATTTTAAAGTAAACGAAGCGCTGTCCGAGTACCGAGTCACCACCTTCTCAAGTGAGTGCATGGTCCCTTTCATCTTACACATAGATATGAAGTATTTATTATATAATTTACGTGTTGTGAGTGCATAGTCTCTTTCATCTTACACATAGATATGAAGTATTTTATATAAACTACGTGCTATGTGTGCATATTATCTGAATACTTGTTGTCTATGCTGGATGAACGTTTTATACATGTTTTAAAGGATTTAAACTGTATACGTATTTTATATATACGAATATGTTGGGTATGATGATGGGTAGATAAATGATGATAGATAGAAGATGATGTGAGTATACATTCGCAGCTATAGACTTAGTGCCTATGGGACAAACACCGGTAGCTATGGACTTAGTACCTGTTAGACGTTGGTAGCTATGGATTTAGTACCTGTTGAACATTGGTAGCTATGGACTTAGTACCTATTAGATAAAGACTGGTAGCTATGGATTTAGTACCCGATGAATAGACTATAGCAGCTATGGAATTAGTGCTTTATGAACGAACATTGGCAGCTATGGATTTAGTGCCAGTCCTAGAACCCTGGAAGTAAGGGACTTCGGAATAAACGAATGAAGAATAGATGACTCTTAGGATAAATCCTTAAAGAGTAAAAAAAAAAAGATAACGGGGATGGGTAATTGGGTTGATTCTTTGATTGAACATAATAATTATATTATTGTGGGTTGAAAACCCTATGTACTCACCAGGTTTCCCAACCTGACCCACTCAGTTTATTTATATCACAGGTGTTGATACGAAGTCACTTTACACTGAGAGATTTAAAGAGATGTAGATCACTAGTGTAAATACATGTAAGTTCTGTTTATGCTTATGTTTCTGTATTAACGATGACATCCCAAACGTTTTAAATGAATAAAAATACGTTTCTTCGAAAATGTTTTAATAACGTATTTATCGTGTTTTTCTGGGAACAAATTCCGCAACCTTTTTATAAAATGAAGTACTCTGATTTTTATAAAGCATAAACAAAATCGGTCTTTTCTGGCCGTGAAAATGGGGATGTCACAGTTGGTATCAGAGCATTAGTTTAAGCGAACTAGGAATATGAATCTATTTCTAGACTTAAACTTAGAATGCTAAGCGATGATTGTGAGGTGTGAGCACTAGCTTATTTTAGGAATTATGCCTAAAATGCTTTTATGTGCTAAATACTTGTGCATGATATGCTGTTAGTTGTTCGGATCTATGGTCTGTTGCCGACCGGATCTGGAAACCTTATGTGTTTAGGATTCTAAATGTACGACTACGATATTAGAACTAGCATATAAACGTTTCGGAGTGATAAGGATGATTTAAGACGTCAATCCTAAATTAAGATCTAGATTCACCTTATTCGGTGTATAGATCAAGATGGCAAGAACCCGTAGCGGAAACGTAAACGCAAATGGGAACAGGATCCAACCCCCAGTGGTTCAGCAAATACCTATTGTAGAAGAAGTTGCGCTTGATCCAGTCACCATGGCTGGAGTTCAAGCCATGATTCGGGCTATGTTGGCTGAACAAAGGGAAGAAATGAGACAAATGTTAAATAGGGACGAACCTACCGTACATGTTGAACCGACAGAGCCAGTTCCCGAGCAATCAAAGGAAGGGAACTACAGCCGCCAAGTGAGTCAAGTAGGGACTCAAGGTGAGCAAAGGGATGACCCTGAAGGGAGAAACAACAAGGATGGGCGGATATACAAGAATTTCTTGGGTGCGAAACCCCCAAATCTCTCAGGAAGCCCGAAGCCGGTTGAGATTATGGATTGGATATCTGAGATGGAGATGGTGTTTGAGAGCTGCAGCTGTAACGAGAAACAGAAGACTGTCTTCGCAGTAAGACAGCTGAAAACTGGAGTCTTGAGCTGGTGGAAGCTATTGGCAGATACGATGCCACGAGGAGAAGCCTTAAGGATGTCGTGGGAAGAGTTTTTGGAACAGTTGAAAATGCAATACTGCTCGGAGATAGATCTGATAGACCTAAACAACGAGTTTCAGAACCTGAAGAAAGGAAAGATGAGTATTGACGAGTATGCCACCGCATTCACCGAAAGGATGAAGCTATTCCCCTACTTGGTGCCTACTGAACTCTCCAAGATTGATAGGTTTGCTAACGGACTACCCATTGACTTTGGCCCAATGGTCAAAATGGCAACTACTTTGAAAGCAGCTGTTAGGGCAGCTAAGAACGTAGAGGCCCAGATAAGAGAAAAAGGTCTAGAAAAAGATAAGGTAGGAGAGAAGCGGAAGTTTGAAGGATCTTCGAGGACGAACAAGGAAAGCAAATTCTCAAAGTTTGGAGGAGCAAATGGAGGTGAAGCAAGATGGTGTGATAGATGCAAGAAGAAGCATGGTGGAAAGTGCAACGAAGAAGTGACTTGTTACAAGTGTGGGAGGACTGGTCACTATTCCAAAGACTGCACGCATAATGACAAAGTATGCTATAGATGTGGAGGCAAGGGGCACATGTCCAGAGACTGCCCAAAGAAAAATAAAGCAGCAAGACCAGAAACGCCACCAAGGCCAAGGGCATTTCACATGATCCTCGACGAAGCAGAGAACCATGCGAGGAATCAAGAATGAGGACTTCTTACCCAAGGATCGGATTATGCAGTAGTCATAGTTTCGTATGATGTAGCCTAGTAGAGGCATAGTCTAGGGTGAACTTGAACACCTATGTAATCGTTTCAAGAAATGATATAAAACCTTCGTTTTGTTATCTGATGTGTTGAATGATTGTATGAATTGTTGCATGGTGACTTGGGAAACTGCGGGACAATACTTGGGACGAGTATGAGTAGGTGTGAATGGTAGTAGAGGCCTATACTACCGGAAGCACAGGACTCACACTTGGATCAGGGAAAGTCACAAGGTTACCAAGAAGCCAGTAATTGATTTCGTTTTATTCAAGTATGTCGTTACCATTGTTTCGGTAATGACTAAGAAGATTGTTGTTATCCCAACCCTAGTGGTCATGTCACATTGAGTCCGACTACGATGAGTAGGTTACGTGGTTCAGAGAACCAAGTTTGATATAGCGTCCGACTTAAACCAAACGATTAAAAATCAAAGAGACCAATAGAAGTATCGGCTCGACGCTAAAGAAGTTGGTAGCTAGAAATGCTACATGTTAAAGTGTGATTATATCACATTAGAATGTGAAGGAAGGAATAGTTTATTTCAGAATTTAACTCTAAAAGACCTAAGTCTAAACGAGCATCACATGATGATACGTCGTAATCTGGAGTCTAACCTGAAGAAGATAGCAGGTGCACAATTAAGTACTACTTACAGACAATAAGTCTAAAAGATAGACTCGAATGAATAAAGAAGTTATAATTATTACCTAGGATGAAGAGATGACGTATGGAGTCAATATACGAGCCCTGTTTCGTTGATGATTCCGGGACGTAATCATCCTAAGGGGGAGATAATTGTAACGCCCGCAGATCCGGGCTAGTCAATTTAGAGGCAATATGGGTTGAAAATGACTTTTCGACAAAAGATTATTTAGAATAAATAATCTTAACCAAATTGTAGAATATGTCACAAGGTTTCCGTACATATAAAGAACGCCGAAATCCGAGTTATAACGAAGAAGTTATGGCCCGTCGAAGTTTTACGGCAAAACCGGCACGGCACCAGGAAGCGTAAATAGTGAATTTACGATAGAGCGAGATTTATCCTTAGCAATCTAAACCAAAGTCGTAGAATATGTTAAACTAAAAGCGTCGATAAAAAGAACACCCAAATCTGACTTCGTATGAGGAAGTTATGATTTTTCTAAGATTCGGCTTAGCAGTGCACGACCCGAAACTCGAATTTTAGTTCGAGCGGTTTTTGGCTTACGTGACCTAAATGAGAGTTCAAGATCTCATTAATAGGAACTCAACGGTAAAAATACAGACGAAAACGGAGTCGGTATGAAGGAGTTACGAATTCTTCGCGGTCATTTAACAGTCTAAACGCCTCGTACTGTTAAATTTAAGATCGGTCGAGAATTAGCCGACGGAGTCAAAATGAAAGTTGTAGATATTATTTTTACCTACGCGTGGATATAAAGAACGTCAAAAACAGAGGTCGTATGTGAAAGTTACGGATTTTAGAAGTCGGAAGTGTGCTATGCGAAAATGGGTGATGTGGCACAATCTTGGCCATTGCTTTCTCCCCAAGTCTTGCCACTAGATGGTGACATGTGGCACCAAGTTCAGCCATTTTCACCCTATAAATACCACCTCTCCCACCCTCATTTTCTTCACACATTTCCCATTCTTTCTTCTCTTTACTCTCTCTCTAGAACCTCTCTCTAGCCCCGAAATCCCCCGAAAAGCCTAGGGAACCTCCCTAGCACGAGGCGGAAGCCCCGGAGTGCTCGACGGCTCCGAGAAGAAGAGCTTTTCGGCTCGGAAACGCTGCTCCAAGCAAAGCCTGGTTTTCTATAAAACCCGTTGTAAGTGAGCTACGCCTACACTATTTTTAATATAGTTTTTATTTAATTATATTAACGTTATTAAGAACATATAATAAATACTTGGGCTATTATTATGGGTTATATAAGTATTTTTTTAACGCTTATATAATAGTAATAATAGCTAGACTATTAATTAGTCTCGGCGAATAATAGACTAAAATCTATTGGTGATAATACTAGGTTTCGTCGAAAGAAATTATTTTAAAGTAAACGAAGCGTTGTCCGAGTACCGAGTCACCACCTTCTCAAGTGAGTGCATGGTCCCTTTCATCTTACACATAGATATGAAGTATTTATTATATAATTTACGTGTTGTGAGTGCATAGTCTCTTTCATCTTACACATAGATATGAAGTATTTTATATAAACTACGTGCTATGTGTGCATATTATCTGAATACTTGTTGTCTATGCTGGATGAACGTTTTATACATGTTTTAAAGGATTTAAACTGTATACGTATTTTATATATACGAATATGTTGGGTATGATGATGGGTAGATAAATGATGATAGATAGAAGATGATGTGAGTATACATTCGCAGCTATAGACTTAGTGCCTATGGGACAAACACCGGTAGCTATGGACTTAGTACCTGTTAGACGTTGGTAGCTATGGATTTAGTACCTGTTGAACATTGGTAGCTATGGACTTAGTACCTATTAGATAAAGACTGGTAGCTATGGATTTAGTACCCGATGAATAGACTATAGCAGCTATGGAATTAGTGCTTTATGAACGAACATTGGCAGCTATGGATTTAGTGCCAGTCCTAGAACCCTGGAAGTAAGGGACTTCGGAATAAACGAATGAAGAATAGATGACTCTTAGGATAAATCCTTAAAGAGTAAAAAAAAAAGATAACGGGGATGGGTAATTGGGTTGATTCTTTGATTGAACATAATAATTATATTATTGTGGGTTGAAAACCCTATGTACTCACCAGGTTTCCCAACCTGACCCACTCAGTTTATTTATATCACAGGTGTTGATACGAAGTCACTTTACACTGAGAGGTTTAAAGAGATGTAGATCACTAGTGTAAATACATGTAAGTTCTGTTTATGCTTATGTTTCTGTATTAACGATGACATCCCAAACGTTTTAAATGAATAAAAATACGTTTCTTCGAAAATGTTTTAATAACGTATTTATCGTGTTTTTCTGGGAACAAATTCCGCAACCTTTTTATAAAATGAAGTACTCTGATTTTTATAAAGCATAAACAAAATCGGTCTTTTCTGGCCGTGAAAATGGGGATGTCACATTAGCCTTTTTAACCCGTTTTGAAATAATAAGAATGTATTATTTGAGTATTATGTGATTTATGTCTAATTGTTGTGACTTAATTGGATTAAGGATAATTTAAGCGTTAAAAATAAAATGTTAGATAAACCCGATATCTATAAAGGAAGTTGTAGTGGTCGTAACGAGGAATCCGAATATATATAGAATTCCGAAATCCGAGTTATAACGAAGAAGTTATGACCTGTCGAAGTTTTGCGACCGAACCGGCGCGACACTGCGTGACGTAAATAGTGAATTTACGTTAGAGTGAGATTTAGCCTTAGTGATCTAAAAGAAAGTCTTAGAATAAGTTAAACCGAGAACTTACATAAAAAGAACGTCTAAATCTGACTTCGTATGAGGAAGTTATGATTTTTCTAAGTTTCGACTTAGCAGTATGCAGCCTGAAACTCAAATATGAGATTGAGTGATTTTTAGCCGAAACAGTCTAAACAAGAATCGAATATCTCTTCTATAGTAGTCCAACGGAAGAAAGACAGAGGAAAACGGACGCCAGATGAAGAAGTTATGAATTTCTAACAGAGTTTTCCTGTCCCGGCCCACTAAAAATAAATAATAAAAATAAAGTCAAAATTAGCCGACGGAGTCTAAACGAAAGTTGTAGAGTATAGTCTCACCTACACGTGGATATAAAGAACGTCGAAAACGGAGCTCGTATGCAGAAGTTACGCAATTTTGAAGTTTGATTTTCGGGCCACGCCCAGCGTACCCGTAGGCATGAACCAACATGGGCCACATCGACCTGACCCAACACTCGAGTGCACCGGGTCTGTAAGCAGTGACGCATTCGGTCTGATCTGCTTAGTACTCCCAATGTACTGCTTGTAGAGGGAGTACGCTCCGCGTACTCTGAGATTACACCCAGCATAATCCGATGCTCAGCACCCTATAAATAGATGTCGTGGGCTGCCGAGTTTTAGTGCTCAAATTCTTCTCTCTCACTTGTTATTGTCTCGTTTTGTGTGCAAGTTATACCTCGAAGCCCCAATATCATTCCCGAGACGCGAAGCAAGTCCCAAAGCCCCAAGGATCCCAAGAAGTAAAGTTTCCGAGCCGAAACTCTGCCCGCGAGAAACCCGGTTTTCAAGGAAGCATCCCGATTTCACCGAAGAATACTAATCTTAGAGCCGTAGTGCTGTCCGATCATCTTCTGATCAAGTAAGTGCATAGTCCCTTTCACATACACGATTTTAATACAAGTATTGATGAATGTATTAGATATATTATATGAGTTATACTCTATGAAATACGTGCTATGTGATTATATACTATTTGTTATGTGGTATGAGTATTGAATGAATATGTTATGCAGGTTTTAAGCTATATACAAACAAATATATTTTATCTACAAATATGTTGGATAGATCATGGATAAATAATGATTGTGATGAAATAAAAATGATAAGAGGCCTCAATGTGATTGTGATCTAGTCGTCCAACAGAATATGGATGACGACCATAGACTTTTCTAGACAGTTCAGTGGAACGCTGGCAGGATCATAACCTGTAGGTGTAGTGAACTTGGTGTTCATTTGCTGTATTCTATCCCCATCATGGTTTCCTTAGGACATTCATTGCTGAGGAAACCCCTTTATAATAGTATCCGTCCCGATGAAAATCCTAAAATTAGGTCCCTTGTAATAGTTGTTGTCATAGGGACGTAAAGTGAGGATAATGAGAATGGGTAATTGAGTTATTGTTGGTTGGTGAAATTAAATATAACCATTTATTGTGGGTTGAAAACCCTATATGCTCACCAGACACCCAAGCCTGACCCACTCAGTTTCTTTGTATTACAGGTTGTAGCGCGAGAGCATAAGTTGGGGAACTTGTGAATATGTTTTTGTTTATAGACTAGTAGTTGTATATAATTGTGTAAGGTCTATGTTTTATTGTTTATGCTTTTGTGTTTGTATCGAAACATGACATCCCGAGTTTTGATATATAATGAAAATACATTTCTTTAAAGAAATGCTTTGATAAACCTTATTTTATCATGTATTGTTTTGGGGACAAATTCCGCAACTCTTTTAAATCAATGGATTTACTCCGAAATTATTTTAAAAGCATAAATGAAACCGGTCTTTTCTGGACATGATTTTGGAGATGTCACATAATTAATCTAATTTCATTGATAAATTATTATTAACTGAAGAAAAAAATAGCACTATAGTATTTTAAAAAGAAACGAGGAACTGAAATGATAAATTTAAAAGAAACAAGGGACTAAACGTGCATTTGGGGTACTTAAACGGCTAACGGTGATAGGGACAAACCGTGTAAGGAAATGGGAACATCGGGACGGTCCGAATTAATTTTTGAAAATAGGAACTAAAATTTCTTTTTGTTACCTAACCAAAGGATGATTTGTGTAGTTTACTCAAACTTAAATATGAACATGGATTAAACAAATAACTCATGCCACTATGATGATCGAGGTAAAATATGGTTAACGTAATGAAAATATTAGATAACGAACTCAATTAAGAAAGAAAGACATGAACCAAAATTAAAAGTGAAAAATAAGGATTTGGTTTGTCACCCAAAGACAATCATGTAGTTATAAGAAATGGGGTGTTACAGAAGTTTGAAATCACTTAGAATGTACCAATTTTTATCATTACATACAAGCATAATTTTAAAAGGCGCGCCATGGCATGCGCCAAGGCGTGCCATGGCGTGAGGCACGACTCATCCGTTACGAAATGTCTTATGGTGTTGTTGTTAGGCATGTCGCGTGACAATGTGTGATATGGCGTGCCATTGCACATTTTAGTATGTTATGGTGCGATTTTTTTTTCATGAAGAAGTTAAGTTGGAAACAAAAGAGGAATAAAAGTGAAGCCATAACAAGATTCGTTCTAAAAGAAGTATTTGAGTGAATTCATCAAGGGGACCATTTCAAAAGTAGTGGGATCAGTTCTAAAAGAGTACCATAAGGAAAATAGTGAATGGACTTCAAATGATTGACATAATGAAGGAACTTCAAATTTAGTATAATAACACTCGATAGATATTGAAATAGATATGAGTATCCATATGGTTTCAGAAAGTTTGGGGGAATAGAGGTGAGTTTCGATATAGATGATGAGGTTGAATCCTCAAGATTGAGTAGTTTGACAAGCTTATCTAGTCATGCATCTGTAACACCCCAAAAATACAAGCCAAAAATTTCATTTTTTTGAAAACATATATTTGGTAAAACATTCGAATTAAAACTTTTACTGATCATAACATTTATAAATAAACCGCATGTCTGGAAAACATTTCATAAAACATAATAATATCAGAGTACAAATCCCCAGGAAGATCTCATGATGTGGAATACGGAGCATGTGTGCGATGGGCCGCTACCAGACCAGCTCTTTCCCCTTCGAAGAAGAAATACCTGAAACCAAAACTGAAAAATGTAAGCACGAAGCTTAGTGAGTTCCCCCAACGTACCGCATACCACACAATCACATAACATGCATGTATCGTCAGGCATATCTGGGTGCCCGACCTACCCCTTCGGTCCTCTCGACCGGATATTGTCTAGCATACTGGGAGCTTGCCTCCCCTTCGGTCCTCTCGACCGGATACTACTGACTAGCATATGTGGGTGCTGGTCTCCCCTTCCGTCCTCTCGACCGGATACTGGGGACTATTTCACCCCCTACTACTACCACATAACACACATATCTCATAATCTATCTAGCATGGTCGGGCATAACCGCCCCTTCGGCCCTATCGACCGGTAATCTAGGTACTATCTCCCCCTACTGTCACTAGCACATAGCAGCACATCATACTAGCACATAAACATATCACAGGTAGTAGCAACCTTAGATGAATATCACAGAGACAATCATCCATCATACAACTCCTATTGGTGGGCCAGCATTGTGGCCGTAGACCCACCGCTACTGGAAGGTAACTCACCTCGTAGTAGCTGCTGATCTGTGTGGGAATAGTCTGTCTGCTGCTGCTGCTCCGGAAATCCTCCGGCTGTAATTCCCACCAAACACTTAGTCAAATACTGCTAACCGCCCTCAGGGTAGATTGTCCATATACCCTTATCAAGTCATGATCCAAGTCACAGTCAACTGCCAATAGATCAGACTCGCCGAGTTGGCTTGCCAACTCGTCGAGTCCCTTTCTCTATACCCAAGTCCAATAGTCCTTCATCCTACTTGACGAGTTGTATGAACAACTCGCTGAGTTTGCCTTCATCCGAAGAACACTCTAAGCTGTGACTCGCCGATTGTATGAACAACTCGTCGAGTTGTTCTTGAGACAAGAAGATTGCCATGAACTCGCCGAGTCATGGCACTAACTCGCCGAGTGACTTCATGAGTGAGTCTGGCTTCCAACCCACTGAGTCATACCCTATGACTCACTACTCCAACTCACAAACACAAAAGGGAACAACCTTGGGACTCGCAACCCGACTCGCCGAGTCAGATGAATGACTCGCCGAGTCGGCCACATGCAAAAACTATACACGCGATTTTGCTTGGATCCAGCTCATGCCATTCATAGATCTGGGTTCCTAGGGCCTGGTTTACACGTAAAGTTTCCAACTTTACATGTAAATAAACATCCATGAGAGTTTTAGGGCTCAAAATGCACCAAAAGGGTAGATCTAGGGCTTACATGCACTATGATTCCATAAAGGCAGTAGATCCAAGCTCCTGGAGCTCAATCATGCCTAGATCTAGAGGCTAAACATCTTATCATCTACTCTACTACACAAACAAGATTGGGGAAAGGCTCAAGAGAGACTTTCATGGAGCTACAAGGGACAACAAGCATAAAAACATAGGGAAAATGAGTTATACCTCAAGGAAATCACAGATATAACACCAATAAGCCTGGCCTCCTTCTTCTCTTCTTGATCTACTCTTCTTTCTCCTCAAAAACTTCAAGAACACACCCAAAACACTTCAATCTCACAAGGAAAAGGGCAAAAACGATGTTGGGGGCTCTGAGGGTGAATGGGGGCGAGCTTGGGGCGGAAATGAGGGTTTAAATAGGGTGCAAACCGTTTGAAATTTAGGGTTTCATCAAACAGCGGTGACTCACCAAGTCGCCAACTTAAGCGTGCCCCCGGACCGCGTCCCTACTCAGCGAGTCGGACCTACAACTCGCCGAGTCCAAGTCTAAAATGACAAATACTTAGATAAATTTTTACGTACCAGGAACCAGGTGCTACAAATCTACCCCACTTATTTTTGACTTCGTCCTCGAAGTCTGTTGCTCGATCCTAAAACAGCTCGGGGTAATGCTCCATCATTTCTTCCACCGGCTCCCAAGTCCATTCCGAACCCTTGCGGTGCTGCCATTGCACTTTCACTAGCTCCACCCTCTTGTTCCTTAGACCCTTCGACTTCCGGTCGAGGATTGCAACTGGGCGCTCAATGTAATTCAGGCTGTCATCAACCTGTATATCCTCTAATGCCACCACCGCTGAATCATCCACGAGACATTTCCGCAGCTGGGAGACATGGAAGGTGTTGTGGATCTGGCTGAGGTCGGATGGCAGATCCATCCTATATGCCACCTTACCCACCTGGTCTACAACCCTGAACGGTTAAATGAATCTCGGGCCCAACTTGCCCCGCTTCCTGAATCGAATGATGCCTTTCCAAGGCGATACCTTTAGGAGAACCATATCCCCGACCTAGAACTCCAGGTCTGATCAACGCTTGTCGGCGTAACTTTTCTGCCGACTATGCGCAGTCTGAAGTCTGCTCCAAACCTGCTGGATTCTCTCGGTCGTCTTGAGCACCACCTCGGTGCTCCCCATGACCCTCTGGCCAACTTCACCCCAGCATATCGGGGTCCTGCACCTACGACCGTACAACATCTCGAATGGGGGATAGTCAATACTCGCGTGGTAGCTATTGTTGTACGAGAACTCAGCCAAGGGAAGATAGGTATCCCAGCTACCACTGAAATCTAACACGCACGCCCGCAACATATCCTCCAAAGTATGGATGGTCCGCTCACTCTGACCATCCATCTGCGGGTGAAAGGCGGTGCTAAAATGCAGATGAGTGCCCAACTCATCATGAAACCTCTTCCAAAACCTGGAAGTGAACCGCACATCTCGATCTGATATCACTGACACTGGCACCCCGTGCCGCGCCACTATCTCCCTGATATAGATATCGGCCAACTTTTCGGCCGAGATACTCTCCAGAATCAGAATAAAATGGGCGCTCTTGGTCAACCGATCCACAATGACCCAAATCAAATCTACTCCTCACGCCGTTCGTGGAAGCTTTGTGATAAAATCCATCGTAATATCCTCCCATTTCCACAACGGGATATCCAACGGCTGCATCTTGCCGTGCGGTCTTTGATGTTCGGCCTTGACCTTCCTGCAAGTCAAACACCGCACGACGTACCATGCCACATCCCGCTTCATGCAGGGCCACCAATAGTCCAAGTGAAGATCCCGATACATCTTCGTCACCCCTGGATGAATAGAGAATCGGGATTTGTGTGCCTCCTCCATCAAGATCTGGCGCACGCCTCCATGATACGGCACCCACACCCTACGGTGTAGTGTCAATAATCCCCGGCTATCATAATCGAAGGAGGTGACTTGTCCCACTATTCGCTCACTCTTCCGATGCTCCTCCTTCATAGCCTCCTGTTGAGCCTCCTAAATCTGCTCCAACAGGGGAGTCACCACAGTCATCCTCATGCAAACATCCCTGATCGGCGCCGCCTTGCGGCTAAGTGCATCGGCCACCACATTGGCCTTCCCCGGGTGGTAAAGGATCTCGCAATCATAATCCTTCACCACGTCTAACCACCGACGCTCTCTCATGTTCAGATTCGGCTGATCCATGAGGTACCTCAAACTCTTGTGGTCTGTGTAAATGGTACATCGAACCCCGTAGAGGCAATGCCGCCATATCTTGAGGGCGAAGACCACCGCCCCCAACTCCAAATCATGCGTCGGGTAGTTCGCCTCGTGAGGCTTCAGCTGCCTCGAGGCATAAGCAACGACATGCCCCCTCTGCATCAACACTGCGCCTAAGCCTGAGATCGACGCATCGCAATATACCACGAAATCCTCCACGCCCTAGGCCAGGGCTAGGATCGGCGCCTCGCACAATCTCTGCCTCAGAGTCTTGAATGCTGCCTGCTGCTCAGGCCCCCATCGAAAGACCACGACTTTCCTAGTCAACCGTGTCAAGGATACGGCTATCCTGGAGAAATCCTGAATGAACCTCCGATAGTAGCCTGCTAATCCTAGGAAACTCCGAATCTCAGATGGAGACTTTGGAACCTCCCACCTCATCACGGCCTCCACCTTGGCCGGGTCTACTGAAATCCCGTTCTGGTTGACGAGGTGCCCAAGAAACTGCACCTCGCGCAACCAAAACTCACATTTGGAGAACTTGGCATACAAGCTCTCCCTCTTCAGGGTCTCCAAAACCTCCCTCAGATGCTCCTCATGCTCCTCCTGAGTCTTGGAATAAACCAAGATGTCATCAATGAAAACTATCACAGACCGATCCAACATCGGTCTACACACGCGGTTCATGAGGTCCATGAACGCGGCAGGTGCATTGATGAACCCAAACGACATCACCACGAACTCATAATGGCCATAACACGTCCGGAACGCAGTCTTCCATATATCCTCCTCTCTAACCCTCATCTGATGATAGCCTGAACGCAAATCGATCTTGGAGAACTAAGATGCTCCCTGCAACTGATCGAAGAGGTCATCAATCCTCGGGAATGGGTAACGGTTCTTCACCGTTACCTTATTCAGCTCCCGATAATCTATACACATCCGATGCAACCCGTCCTTCTTCCTCACAAACAGGATCGGGGATCCCCAGGGTGAACTGATCGGTCGAATAAACCCCTTGTCTAGCAGTTCCTGCAACTGCGTAGACAAATCCTGCATCTCGGGAGGAGGCAACCGATAGGGTGCCTTGGCTATTGGAGCCGCACCAGGAACTAGATCGATCCTGAACTCCACCTGATGCTCCGTAGGTATTCCAGGAAGCTCCTCCAGGAACACATCAGCGTAGTCTCGCACCACTAGAACCTCGCTCACCGTCGCCTTACCCATCTCTCGGGTATCCATAATATACGCGACATACCCCACGCATCCCTGCTGAAGGTAGCGCCTAGCTCTCGCTGCTGAACATACTATAGGTCCACGTTGTGGCCTCTCGCCGTGGATCACCAACTCTTCCCCGCTTGGGGTCCTGACCCGCAGTAGCTTCTGTGCGCAATCTATCACCGCCCCATTTGGGCTCAACTAATCCATGCCTATAATCACCTTGTTCCCCCGCAACGGTATGGGAACCAAATCCACCAAATAGCGCTCCTCAAATTACCTCAAAACACAATCCATGAACATTGCTGATGCTCGCACCGATCGATCATCGGTAATCTCTACTTCTAAAGGGGAATCCAACATGCCCGAGGACTCAGTAAACCTCTTGCTAAGCGCAAGGGAAACAAATGATCGGGTGGCACCCAAGTCGAACAACACCTGAACCGGAATACCGTTCACATGGAACAATCTTAATGCATATACACAGAGCACACATCAATAACATAACATCATAAAATAAACTAGAGGGAAAGAATCATACCCGTCACCACATCGGGTGCGGCGCGTGCCTCTTCTGCAGTCAGCTGAAACACCCGGCTCCTCACCACTGGAGCCTCTACCTTGCCTTGCCCTGCCGGCCATCTGTAATCAGCAAGGTAGCTAGAGATGGCGCCTTAACCGGCGTTGGTGATGTCAACTGGGGGCAATTGGCCTTCTTGTGGCCCCTCTGGTTGCAGTGGAAACACAACAACTCCGATGTCTGAATCATAGGTACAGGGGAGGTACAATCCCTACTGAAGTTCCCTAACTTGCCGCACTTGTAGCAGCCTAATGATCCCAACTTGCACGCTCCCTCATGTGTCTTGCCGCATTTCCTGCAGCGACCCCATCCCTGTTGGCCTTTCGGCCCCGCATCGAATCCCTTGGGCTTCTTCCCCGAAGCCCCCATAACATGCCCCTCCTCCACCTTCCTCTTCCGGATGTGCTCCAGATCTATCTCCCTCTCCCTTTCCCTGGCAATCATAGAGTCTAGGGTAGGGCAAGCTGAAAAACTGACATGCTCCCGAATATCAGCTCGTAGCATATCATGATAGCGGGTCCTCCTCATATCCTCGGTACCCGTGTACTGGGGCACCAACAACGCCCTCTCCCGGAACTTGGCGGTGATCTCCGCCACAGTCTCCGTCGTCTGTCTCATATCTAGGAACTCCCTGGCCAGCTGCTGAAGTTCGACAGCCGGCGCAAACTCTGCCCTGAACCTGGTCACGAAGTCCGACCATGTCATAGCCTCGACAGCCAAGGCTCCCAACGAGTCACCGACGGACTCCCACCAATCTCTATCTCAATCTCTCAAACATCCTGTTGCATATCTCACCTTCGACCCCTCAGGGCAGAAGCTAGTCAACTGTGCAGACTCAATGTCTGTAATCCATCGTCTGGCGGCTATGGGTCCTTCGCCCCATGAAAATCCGGTGCACCACTCCCCCGAAAGTCCTTGAAGGATAGTGTGTGGTGTTCTGACTGGCCAGATGCCATGTCGCTCCTGAATGCACAGAGGCGATCCTCCATCATCTCCAATATCCCTTCCTTGATCGACCCGAAGATAATGGGGGTCGACTCAAGGATGCCTCTAGTGATCTCTGACGTGATGAACTCGCGTAGTCCCTCATCTGCTGGCTCGGAACCTGGTCCCGAACCCGATCCCTCTCCTGTACTGCCAACTGTTGGCCTTGGGCATAGTACCACCATTCCGAAATACAAAGAAATAACAAATGTTAGTGATACTAATACCCCTAGAGGGATCACACCCACTACAAGTTCCCTGGTCTTATCTTATCCTTCCTCGGTTCGGGTACGGATCCTTTGCTTTCAGTAGTACGGGCCCATACTACCTTCCACGTTTATCTGTACCTTCCCCAAAGACCGCCTCGACTCAACCAAGTTCCTTCCACTACCGCTGATCACTGCTACTCTTATCCTAGGCTTTCCCTAGGAAACCGCTGACCCACCCATCCCAGGCCTCAGCTATTGATGGTCTCTTTGTGATGCCAATTAGCTATTACCTGAATACAATCACATGCGACGAGGCTCGGATAATCCTTCGAGTAAGGGACTCATCCCTATAACGTTTAGGACTCAAACAAGAGCTACGTAATAGGGTCAAATCCAACACTCTGAGATTATTCAACCCTGATCACATGCGACTTTAACGTATCCACCTAACAACTAACTCCCATCACTCAAAGCCCACATAGCACAAAGAAAACAACATTTGGACATAAAGAAAACAATCTCAAGCAACTCTATCCTCGTAGAGAAAAACTGAACTAGCATACAATGCTAAACTCGTACTATCAGGAATAACCTAAACAGGCTACCCTACTGCTGTCTACTCAACTCTAGCATGCAACTCTTTCATATACTGAAGCACATAAAGCAGGCACATAAGGCATCACTCCTAGATCCTTAGTCCTATTCTAGCATGCTATTCTACAGAAACTGATAAACATAAATAAACTCGTATGGGTACATTGGGGAATACTTACTTGAGCCCAGTCGGTCGCGCACATCACACACTTTGTTCTTTCTTAAAACCCTTTACTTAGCCTTTTAGAAAACATTGTCTCTTTCCAAAATCTTTTAATCCCTTGATTTGAGTTCAAACACCCCCGAAGGTGTGTCCGAATCCCTCAAACCAGGGCTCTGATACCAACTTGTAACACCCCAAAAATACAAGCCAAAAATTTCATTTTTTTGAAAACATATATTTGGTAAAACATTCGAATTAAAACTTTTACTGATCATAACATTTATAAATAGAACGCATGTCTGGAAAAAATTTCATAAAACTTAATAATGTCAGAGTACAAATCCCCAGGAAGATCTCATGATGCGGAATACGGAGCATGTGTGTGATGGGCCCCTACCGCGCCAGCTCTTTCCCCTTCGAAGAAGAGGTACTTGAAACCAAAACTGAAAACTGTAAGCACGAAGCTTAGTGAGTTCCCCCAACGTACCGCATACTACACAATCACATAACATGCATATATCGTCAGGCATATCTGGGTGCCCGACCTACCCCTTCGGTCCTCTCGACCGGATACTGGGGACTATTTCATCCCCTACTACTACCACATAACACACATATCTCATAATCTATCTAGCATGGCTGGGCATGACCGCCCCTTCGGCCCTATCGACCGGTAATCTAGGGACTATCTCCCCCTACTGTCACTAGCACATAGCAGCATATCATACTAGTACATAAACATATCACAGGTAGTAGCAACCTTAGATGAATATCACAGAGATAATCATCCATCATACAACTCCTACTGGTGGGCCAACATTGTGGCCGTAGACCCACCGCTACTGGAAGGTAACTCACCTCGTAGTAGCTGCTGATCTGTGTGGGAATAGTCTGTCTGCTGCTGCTACTCCGAAAATTCTTCGGCTGTAATTCCCACCAAACACTTAGTCAAATACTGCTAACCGCCCTCAGGGTAAATTGTCCATTTACCCTTATCAAGTCATGAGCCAAGTCACAATCAACTACTAGTTGACCAGACTCGCCGAGTTGGCTTGCCAACTCGCCGAGTCCCTTTCTCTATACCCAAGTCCAATAGTCCTTCATCCTACTTGACGAGTTGTATGAACAACTCGCCGAGTTCGCCTTCATTCGAAGAACACTCTAAGCTGTGACTCGCCGATTGTATGAACAACTCGTCGAGTTGTTCTTGAAACAAGAAGATTGCCATGAACTCGCCGAGTCATGGCACTGACTCGCCGAGTGAATTCATGAGTGAGTCTGGCTTCCAACCCACTGAATCATACCCTATGACTCACTACTCCAACTCGCAAACACAAAAGGGAACAACCTTGGGACTCGCAACCCGACTCGCCGAGTCAGATGAACGACTCGCCGAGTCGGCCACATGCAAAAACTATACACGCGATTTTGCTTGGATCCAACTCATTCCATTCATAGATATGGGTTCCTAGGGCCTGGTTTACACGTAAAGTTTCCAACTTTACATGTAAATAAACATCCATGAGAGTTTTAGGGCTCAAAATGCACCAAAAGGGTAGATCTAAGGCTTACATGCACTATGATTCCATAAAGGCAGTAGATCCAAGCTCCTGGAGCTCAATCATGCCTAGATCTAGAGGCTAAACAACTTATCATCCACTCTAATACACAAACAAGCTTAGGGAAAGGCTCAAGAAAGACTTTCATGGAGCTACAAGGGACAACAAGCATAAAAACAGAGGGAAAATGAGTTATACCTCAAGGAAATCACTGATATAACACCAATAAGCCTGGCCTCCTTCTTCTCTTCTTGATCTACTCTTCTTTCTCCTCAAAAACTTTAAGAACACACCCAAAACACTTCAATCTCACAAGGAAAAGGGCAAAAACGATGTTGGGGGTTCTGAGGGTGAATGGGGGCGAGCTTGGGGCGGAAATGAGGGTTTAAATAGGGTGCAAACCCTTGAAATTTAGGGTTTCATCAAACAGCGGTGACTCGCCGAGTCCAGAATATGGACTCGCCGAGTCGTCAACTTAAGCGATCCCCCGGACCGCATCCCTACTCGGCGTGTCAGACCTACAACTCGCCGAGTCCAAGGCTAAAATGACAAATACTTAGATAAATTTTTACATTCTAGGAACCAGGTGCTACAGTTTCGTGGGGTCTTCAAGAGGTATTTAATGAAATCAAGATTGAATTTTACATTACCTTTGGTTGTGGAAAATATGTTGTATTGCATAATGGAAGCTTCCTTATTGCCCAAAGTTTGCAATTAATTAAGGAAGGAATATCGATCTTTGTTATCTTAATATGTTCTTAAAAGAAGGAATTTGACATTTCCTTTGGTGGGATTGCGTTTGGTTTGGTAAATCTATAAAACATCCCAATCTTATGTAAATTAGAATTATTATCTAGCTGATATGTCCATTACCCTGTTTCATAAAATCCCCTTTCTTCCCTATCTGGTTGATCATGCCATGTAATCACAGAATGATTGTTTAATTCCCACATGAAGTCTTAGATTTCTTAAGGGGTGTTTGGTATTACTTTTTAACCTCAAAAAGTCATTTTTTGAATTTAGCTTCTAAGATGATAAAAGCCAAAAATTGTTTTTAAAAAGTGTTTGACTTAGTATTTCTTGACTTTTGAATGTAATTTACCTTTTAAGTGGCTAAAAGTCACAAAAATACATCATTGTTTTACTTTTGAAAAACCACAATTTTCTTCTTGACAAAAAGTTAATTTTTAAACAATTTTTCTAATTGTCAAACTTCTTTTTGAACTTTTTGACTTTTTGGAAAAACCAAAAATCAAAAAATCATTTTAAAAACAATCTCAAACACCTTCTTTCTATTTGTAAACAATTGCAAGAAAGTAGATGTTGAGAAGGCAAAAAAAAACAAGGGAATTGATACTTCCACTCCCAATTTTGATACATCCACTGGTTTTAAAAAAAATGATGATTATGCCCTTTGTTTATATTTGGAGTGTAATCTTTTGTAATAAATAAATAGTATAATTTAACCCACCCTCTTTATTCCTGGTGGTCTTCCCCTCACCCTGTAACCTTCTCCCTCACCTTCCATACACCCACGCTGGAGACCTTCAACCCCCACTTGTCGGCGGAAACCGCTCCTTCTGTAAGTATCAAAATCGAAACCAACTTTCAAAATAATATTTTCTGGCCCATGGGGTTTCAAGATTCGCTTTTCAGAAGAGTTCAATATTTAAGGTCATCCACAATGGGAGTTGTATGAGAATTTAATGGAATAAATGTGAATATAATATAGAGGAGAGAGTGTGTGGAGTTGAATGACCATTGAATGGTGTAATGAAATTGTAATTGAAATTTTATAATTTTTTAAGAACTAAAGTGAATATGTATATTCTCTTTCCTACTTAGCAATCCATACAACTCTCTAGAGTTTAATCCATTGGAGATGGCCTAATTGGTTCAAGAGATTTTTGAGGTTTCATCATCGGTGACGAGTAAGGCTTCCGGACTAGTGCTTTCTATCAGCCGGTGTAGGAGGCTTTCTTGAAAACGACGGAAGGGTGGTGGTGGAATGGGCGAATGGCCTTTTGGGGTGAGTTTTGTCTTTGAATGGAATCAATCAGAGATGGGTGTTTCTGTGTAAGTTCTGGTGATGCTTGTATTTTTATTGGGAGAAGACGGGAAGGTTTCTTGAGGACGAAGAAAGAGGAGGGCAAAGAGTTAGAAGATGGCACCTGTGTTGCAGGACTCCGACTTGGGTGTTTACGAAATGTAAGGAAAAGGTATGGAGGGGAGAGGAATACCAACTGGGCTAAAGGGGGGTGATGGGTTAATTGAATGTTTTATTTATTACAAATAATTAAAAAGGTTATTATATTAACATACACCATAATTAAATGAGGGTATCATTGTCAATTTCTTTTAAAAATCAGCGGATGAATAAAATAAAAAAGTGGAAATAACAACTCTCAAAAAACAAAGATGGTAAGAGGTTAAAAGATGAGTGTGATAAGATTTTAGACAAAACTTCAAAAATGGTCCCTGTGGTTTCCGAAAATATCAAGTTTAGTCCCTAAGTTCAAAAAACCTCACAGATGGTCCCTGTGGTTTCAAAATTTTTAACAAATGGTCCTTCCGCCTAACTTCGTCAACTTTCTACCGTTAAAGGAGGGACATTTTCGTCATTTCAATATACAGAGACCATTTATGAGGTTTTCTCTATTTAAAAAAAAAAAAGAAAAATATATATAATTATTTAATTAAAGGGCCTCTGTCTCTGTCTCTATCTCTCTCTCTCTCTCTCTCTCTCTTTCTCTTTCTCTCTCTCTCTCTCTCTCAGAGTACAAAACACCATAAAACTACCACCCATCTTCACACCTTTGTGATTCATTGCTACTCTTCTTCCCTTTGTTTTGTCGCTGCCATAAACTATAACAAGAGTTACAAAGCAACGTGTTCAGATCGAGGACTCGTATCATATACATGTTCTTTTGGGTGACTCTCTTCCACTGATAAACTTGTGACATCAATCTCAGACCTTTCTATTAAGCTGCCATGTTCTTCAAAATAAGAACTTGTTTCTGAAACTGATGTTGCCACCTCATTGCCATCTTTCTCATTATATACATGTTCACTCACTTCATCAGATGATGACAGACTTGATGCCCTGCTATGAACTGCTTCTGCCATAATCTCCAAAGAAGAGACCAGATTCACTACTTTTTGTTGATTCATCACATTCCCAACACTTATTTCATCCTCATGAAGTCTTTCATCTCCTTCCCTCACTTGAACAGATTCCACATTGTCATCGATATCATCTTCAAAAGAAATAAGTTCTGGTTCTTGAGAAAGGTCAATATGGTCCTTATTTTCAAGGTCATCAGCTGACGAAACCGATTTTGTATCAGATATAGAGCTCAACTTGGAGTCACTAACTTCACTTGATTATCTTTCAAAAGCCATTGAACCAACATGTTCAGGTACAAAGTAAGGTCTTTCATGGCTTTCAGAAATCAACTCTTCATGTTCATGTTCTTGATCTTTTTCAAAAACCAGTTCGGGTTCTAGAGAATGGTGGTCATCTTCTGTATGATCCTTATTTTCAAGATCACTAGCTGAAGATACCGATTCTGTATCAGGTATGGAGCTCAACTTGGAGTCACTAACTCCACTTAATTGTCTTTCATAGGCTAATGAAGCAACATGTTTAGCTACAAAGTAAGGTCTTTCATGGCTTTCAGAAGTATGTTCATGTTCTTGATCTTTTTCAGAAACCAGTTCTTGTTCTAGAGACTGTTCATTTCAATACACAACGACTGCTTGTTGTTTTGCGACATCCCAACCACCGCCTCCTCCTGTCGTGACCCACCACCATCAAACACCCTGACACCACTGCTTCCTTCTACCTATTGCCTCCACTCCAGCTTCCACTTGCCATCACCTCCGCCAAGAAACACCGGTTGCCACCTCGTCTTTCTCTCTGTATCGAAGACCAACACCAATCCCCGCTACTGTAAGTGTCGACCGACCACCAGCAGGCTTCTCCCCTCCCCCCGCTCATCTTTCCCGTCGAGATTAGGCAGAATATAACTGATTGGTGGGTAGATGTTGAATTTTGATTAAGAAGGAAGAGAGGAAGATGATGAAGTGTTCATCTTGGGTAAAAAGAAAAAGGAGAAGGAGGTGGGGGTATACGGTGGAGAGAGAGAGAGAGAGAGAGAGAGAGAGAGAGAGAGAGAGAGAGAAAGAGAGAGAGAGGCCCTTTAATTAAATAATTATATTTTTTTTCTTTTTTTTTTAAATAGAGAAAACCTCATAAATGGTCCCTGTATATTGAAATGACGAAAATACCCCTCACTTAACGGTAGAAAGCTGACGGAGTTAGGCGGAATGATCATTTGTTAAAAGTTTTGAAACCACAGGGACCATCTGTGAGGTTTTTTGAACTTAGGAACTAAACTTGCTATTTTCGAAAACCACAGACACTATTTTTGAAGTTTTGTCAAGATTTTATCTCAAAAAGCAACAGAAACGGGTCAATTTAATTCTAGCCATTTAGAACGGAAGGACAATAAGGTCCATTCACTTTTTCTTTCATATTTAATGATTTAAAAATAGAAAAAATAATTACAAAATATTTAAAAAAATACTTAAAAAAATATTTGGACAAATCTGATATTTTAAAAGATTAATAAAGATAAATATGATATTTAGATTTTAAGTCGGATAAATATATTATTTTGATGTTTAATAAGGACATATACGAAATTCTCTCATGTTTTAAAAAGATAATCAACGTAATTTTTTTTTTGTATGTTTACTTGTTTTTTTAGGTTAATTAGGTCACCCATATTTTAAATTTTACACTTTTGATCTAGATTTTAAATTGTATTACAAATTTGTTCAAATTTAATTTTTGTTACAAATCCGCTAGAAATTCAGTTTTCTTGTACAATTTGTTTTTTCTACAATCTTTGAAGACTTTTTATAATTATTTATAAGATTTTTTCTTAATTTGTTTTCTAACCTTTTTTTTAAATTCCTTTACAATATTTTTTAAACTTTTTAAAAAAACTTCTTTTACAATATTTTTTAATTTTTTTTTTCAAAATATATATTAGCAAACCATTTTTTCTAAGTGATTGTGTGACACTTGGATTCGATGAAATAACAAATATGATTTAAAATAAGTGGAAATAATAAAACAATGATTTTGTAAACGAATTTTTCTAAAAATGTTGGTTGGCAAAAGTCGCACGATATGATAAAAGTACACGACGTGAAGCAAAATTGGAATGAAGTCGAACTTTTGAATTCGTATTCATGTAATGTATAAGAGACACGACATCGTTTTCAAATTTCGACACAACAATAACACAAACATTGCGTTCGTGTTCATATTCAAAAGTGTTGTATATTTAGTAGCATTCTCTTTTTTTATGTTATTTTTTGTCGCGTTACTCGTGTTTAAATTATATTTTTTGCAAGAACTTACGAATGAATTTATGCAAATGATTACTCCTTGTCCATCCATCTCATACTCCTAAAGCATCTTTTTATTTCATATTTCATTTTCCTTTGCCCCCTTTCAAGCTCCCTTAGACTCGTTACGTTGTTCGACTGAACTTGTTGGCTTCACGCTCTATTTGGTCGGAACCCGATTCATCGAGAACCTTCTCTCATAGATTCCCTTCACCAAGTCATCGCCAGCAATCCGTTCATATCCCTTGGTGTCAAAGGGCAAGTTCCTTTCTTGTCTTGTCCAAAAAATTTCTTTATTCTCATTGGAGAAAGACTCTCCCTCAATTTTTTCTTATTTTTGTTGTGTTAACATTTTTTTTTTTTTGGTTTTTGTTGTGTTTTTATTGATTCATTAACGAACAAAAAGATATCAACGTGTCTTGTCATGTTCGGGTTAAGAAAAAGTAATTTGTATCGTGTCGTCTAAAGCAATAATACGGAACGACTGCCTGATTTGCCACCCTACGGATTTGTAACAAAATTTAAAATTCATACCAAATTTGTAATAAAACTAGGCCAAAAATGAAAGATGATGAACTACTTAACCACATGTAATATTAACCATACATAAAATATTAGTTGGTTACTATTTTAAAACATAAAATCCGATTATTCGATAACTTTAAAACATTGCAAAAAGTTAGATTCCATAAACCTAACAACCGAAATCTCCATTTGCATCAACGAATGATTTTAGTAATCATATTTAAATCATTAATTACTTAAATAAACATAAGAATATAGACATACCAAATCACTCATTTTGAATTGTGATCAAATATATTCTATATATTCGAGCATATTACAAAATTAGATTATCTAACTTGTTGATTTTGTCATCTATAATGTATTTCTTGGAATTCGATATCCTTTGGTTTTTGATTGCCTCTATGAGTTCTCGTATAAAATGAAATAATGGGAGGTTGTATAGATACTTTTCTAAGTCCTTATCACTTAACTTTTATATTTAGAAGTGTTTTGATAAATTAGCTTATAGTTTATTAGTTTATTGTTTATTAGTTTATTAGTGGTGAGCAAAAATAGTTTTTGCAAAGTGTTTTTATTAGAAATAAGAAATAAACTATAAGCAAAGGGAAAATACTTATTAAAATTAGCTTATTTAGTTTATCCTCACCACCAATAAACTGATTTTTAATGTTTTCTATTCAAACACTTAAACTTAACTTACAACGGTAAGAATAAACAATAAGGTAATAAGCTATAATTTACTTTTTTTTATTTATCCAAACACCCTTTTATATACACTTTATACATATTATACATATACTAATCAAACCACTAATAATTAATTCCCTTTAAGTCAATTTGTTACATGTCACCTGTGTATAGGTATGCAGCTGAACTAAATTACACAATTTTATTGCCATACTCAACGCCACACTCACAAGTCATAATTGGTTGTCCAAACCCAATCTCCTCCACCTTGGATACATCACCCAATTGAATATAATATATACTGATTATATTTATTTTAAAGTTAACTAATTGTAATGATTTATTTCGTTTTTAGCTAACACTTTGTATTTTTACTTATTTTTTTATTTGTTAGGAGAAAATATATAACAAAAATCTAATCAGGATATTACAGCTTAGAATTTATATCTGATTATAGTAATAAAAATAGTTTTGTATTTAAAAGATATTGTTATAATATAATGAACGTTTAAATATAAAAAGAAATTTATTATAATAAATAAATAAATAAAAATACGCTTTATCCAATCACTTGCTGCATTTAACGCATAAATTTTTTATGATAAAATTATTAAAATTGAAAAAAAAAAAAAAAAAAAAGGGAGAAAGAAACAAGAAATGTTGTTTTCTAGAGGAAAACGAAGGCAGAAGTTGATACAGTTGCACCTCCTCTGCATTCAGGTTCACTCGTTCATCCTGGTTATCATCACTTCTCTCTCTCTCTCTCTCTCTCTCTCTCTCTCTCTCTCTCTCTCTCTCCACCATTGAATGAGCTTGGTACCGAAGGTAATGTCGAAGACGACTTCATTTTCGTTTTTATGTTATCCTTCATATAACAATTTGTATCGTTTGATGTAGTTTTGTGATTGATTACTCCATTTGTGATCTATCGTTTTTGAGATTTTAGTTACAATGCATCTGCTGAGATTTTTGATATTGTGACGAGGCTTGTGTTTTGCAATTTGCATCAATTGAACAGTTAACACAGGGAATCAGGGATGGTGGTTCTATTATGAAATCGGTTGTGTTATAGTGTTCTTTCTAATACATTGTTCATTACCGATAGATTAGTTAAAGTAAGTGATTCGTGCTGTTATTGACTGAACGTTATTACATGTATGTTATCGGCGATTTGTTGAATGTCAATGGTTTGACCTGCGATTCGGATTGTACATGATCGATTCAAATTGGAGAATGAATCATTGGCATAACATTTGAATTCGGGTGGATGTACTTTATAACTAAACTCAATTATAAATTCAAAGTTGTGGAGCAAACGTTAAACTAAGCTGATACGATCTTGCGCATTTGTGTTGCGAAACAAATTGGGGACGATGAACATCATGAACAAACATTTAGATAAGCTGATAGGTTATTATGTATTTGCGTTGGAGCAACAGATTGGGGCTCGCACAGTTTCAATCTCTGTTCCAGATCTTGGGATTTGGGTGCCCTGATTGTATTGTAGCATCGCAACCCCTTTTTTTTTTTTGTAAATTTAATGATTACTTTGATGGTTGTTATACATTTTCTCTTTTTATTATAATCTTCTCTTTTCTTCTGTTCAGAAACTTCAAGCAAGTAATTACCAGTAATCCTGAAGACCTGTTCAACAATCATGTACTTTATGCTCAAGAGGAAGCATATCATGGTTTCTGTAAAACAATGTTCTGAGAGTAAATGACACAATTTCATACAAGTTGAATCAAGCTACACAAATGATGTCTACAACTGCAATTGGACTAAGGGCAACAAATAGCCTCTTGGGTTCATCCTATTTTTACTCAGATACAAGTGAAAAGTTCTCCTGCAATGGTGATATTAGCTTCACATTTGTCACTACTAAGAACACAATCACCGCAAAGAAACAATCCAACTACAGCCATAGTCTTACATCCAAACGAGATACAGATTCCCATTCCATTAGAGCTTTAAAACAACATGTAGCTACTTCTTCTGATCCTTCAATCTCTACAGACCAATGGGTTCAAAGATTTCACCACTTGGAAGACAAAAGCTCTGAACAAGAACTTCCTGTTGAAGCTTTACTACTTTTACAATCTTTTCTGGAAAAGCAGTGGAAACTTCCAACCGAGAAGAATACAAACACAACAACAGATACTCCCACAGAAAAAAACAGCAAAAAAATACACATCATTAGCTCTCAGATATCTGCACGAAAGCGTAGAATAGAAGCAAGGAAGAAAACACCAAATAGTTGTTCTGAAATTGGTTCAGAGCTCCTTCAAAATCAATTTAAAGGTCATGTTAAAGGGGTAAGAAGTGAAGGACTTCTCACTCAATCAGAGGTGATCATTCTATCAAAGAAAATCAAAATCGGTTTACGCTTGGAAGAGCAGAAATCAAGGTAACTAAAATTTGCATATAATAATAGCCATAAATTACATTACTTTATCGATAATAGCAATGTGCTTGATTCTTTATTAACTATAATAACAATGTACATACATTTTTTTTTTATGAATATGGGAATTGAACTTTATCTGTTACATATTTTTTGTATCAATATCATCAAAAAAAACGTTAATGTAAAATTACTGATATTGAGCCTATTTTTCAGACTGAAGGAAAAATTGGGATATGAACCTTCAGAAGGGCAACTTGCAAGTTCCATGAGGATTTCAAGAATGGATTTAAGAAAAAAACAAATTGAAAGCACTTTGGCAAGAGAGAAGCTTGCAATGAGCAATGTCCGTTTAGTGATGTCTATTGCAAAAAGATATGATAACATGGGAGCTCAAATGGCTGATCTTATTCAGGTGCCTTACTTTTTAAATATAATAAATTGCCATTACTTATAGCTGAAGAATTCTCTTTTTTTTTTTTAACCATTAACTAACTTATTGTCATCTAGGGAGGTCTAATTGGACTACTTCAAGGGATCAAAAAGTATGATTCATCAAGAGGTTTCAAGATTTCTACCTATGTTTATTGGTGGATACGACAGGTGAATTATGGATGGTTTTTATTTATTTTTTAAATTCACCATCAAGGAGGGTATTTACGTCTTTTTTTTTTTTTTTATGACAGGGTGTTTCAAGAGCTCTGATTGAGAATTCTAAAATCCTAAGATTACCTACTCATTTGCATGAAAGACAAAGTGCAATCCGGAATGCCAAAGCCAAACTAGAGGAACAAGGAATAACTCCATCAATTGATGTAAGTTAAACATAACAATTTATTTATTTATTCTTTTCTTTGCTTGCTTACTTGCTTTCTTTACCACAGAGAATTACAGAAAGTCTGAACATATCCAGAAAAAAAGTTATAAACGCAACTCAGGTACTAAATATCTTTGCTAACTTGGTATTTCCATTTTTTTTCTCCATGTTCTTAATACAAATATAAAATATATTACTTGATGTAGGCAATCACTAAAGTATTCTCACTTGATAATCCTGGACAAACGCTGGATAGTGTAAGTTGAATATTAGCTACTTATTTTATATTTATCAGAGTTGTAAAATTCTCTCAACTGCCACGTCACCTTCTCTATTCTTAACCCTTTTTTTTTTTTTTTTTGTAACTCCTGCAGGACATTGCAGATAATTGCATGGAGAATGACCCATGGCATGGAGTAGATGAAGCAGCTCTCAAGGTATTTATTTCAACAAAAAAATGTAATATTCAAATTAGATACATTTAGGTTATCTAAACTAAGCTCCAATCATTTGGATCCCCTTTAAGTATTTAATTTGAATATTACATTTTTAAAAGGTGGAAGAAAATAAAAGAGAGGCTAATCATTGAAAAAAAAAAGGCATAACAAGATAAGACAGAGACTTAAACATTGAAAATAGCCCTAAAAAGTCTGTCGAATTTGCAGTATGAAGTAAACAAGCTCATAAACATGACTCTAGGGGAACGTGAGAGGGATATCATCCGTCTTTACTATGGTTTGGACAAGGAATGCCTTTATTGGGAGGATATCGGCAAAAGGTACAAACTCATTAAATTTCTATTTTAGGAAATGTACTTTTAAAATCAAGTTTAAGAGACTATGTTATAAGTTTATAATCAATTCAACAACCTAGTTGCCAAATAAGGTCCCGATTACCAAAAGTCAATTTTTATTTCAAACAACTTATCTCTTCTTTGATTATAAACTTATATATATGAATTTTCAGAATAGGGTTATCGAGGGAACGTGTTAGGCAAATTGGACTTGTTGCATTAGAGAAACTAAAAGATGCTGCAAGAAAGAATGGACTTGAGGAAATGCTGGTGAAACATTAATTTTGTTATGTTTTTTGTTTTTTTTGTACTAGTAAAGTTTGTGTATTCCCTAGTTAAACATAGTAAAGTATATATACTACACTAAGAGTTGAGTACACTATATAGAATAATCTTCATACACATAATGCAACAAAAAGTTGCATGTATCATTTTGTTCCAAGAGAATATATGTTATTGCGAGTTTGTTTCGATGTACATCTTGTGTTTGTTACAATGAATGTGATTTCTAGGGCTATTTTAGGTGATAGAGGAAACATTTTGGGTTGGACAAAAAAGTGGAACTTTTGTCCTATTGACATCGATTTTAATCTGAGTTCCGTGCATGTCAAATACAATACAAATTGTTTTTGTGATGATTCATCTTGGATAACAAAATGTACTTAAATTAACACTAATGGCAGTAAATATGAGGCGAAGACTATCAATATGGTCCAAGAATATGTGAACAAAGATAACATGTTATTATGATGGATAACAACTTAAATAAAAACATCAAAGTATTTTACAAAAGGAAAATGTTTATTAATCTCAAGGTGCCTAGAAAAGGTTCATGTTCAACCATTTATATAGGCAATAACCAAATTTTGAAGGTAGTGCAAATTTCTGAAAATTAAAATAGAGACAATTTTATTCAAATTAACTAGTAATCTAATGGGCAACTGATTGATATACAATATTTTTTTATATACATAATAATTTGTGTCTTAAAATATTGTAGTGTGTAACTCTATAAAACATAAATTGTTGTGTATGGATTTATTTATTTATTTATTTTTATTTATTTTTTGTGTACGAATCACTTTCCAAATCTAATCTAATCAGGTGAATTTTGGAAAGAAAGTAAATCACATGATTTTACATTTAAACATAATATTTTAAAACTAGAAATGAACGGAAATTAGGTGAAAGTCAAACTTGAACTCCATCAAGCTCAAGTACTTGACTAACTTGATAAAAACTCACAATGCTAAATACAACCATGTAATACGCATGCCAAAGCCTAAGAAACAACTCGTTTATGAAATACTTTTTTCTTATTAAGTCTACTATTAATCGGGTTTCATTTTCAGGAAATACGCTTTGAATATGGGTGTCTTAAATGTAAGGGCATACTCATGATTATGCATTTCATATACCGCTTTTAAGAACCAACAATTTTCTACAACTTTCAGTTCGAATGGACACTTTTTTTCTAGCAATATTTTTTGTGGATATATATATATATATACTTTTGTAAACCCCACCACGATCCCACTAATAGATATTTTTTTATAATAATGTAACCAAGTCCTTGCCCCATCTTTTGAACACAGTCTATTAATTGTTGACAATAAGTGAATGCATGAAAATGATTTTTTTTTATCTATCAAAAACTAATAAAGTTATGACTAATAAATGTATTGATAAACCTAAAGCTTCTTGTCTACGGACAAATATACATTTCTTTTACAAACTGTATATTTTTTAGAAGACTGAATACAATCTGCATGTCCTCTTCTCCAAAAAGACATTATCCAATGTTTTCCAAATCTTTCCGAAATAGAAACACTTGCACAAACATTTATAATGAAGACTTGTTTGTGTTGGTGGCAACTTTCCATCCAAATGCAATGTTCCTTTCATTGTTGCTTCAAAACCCTCATGCATTTTATTTATTTGTTTTATTAATTACATAAATAAGTCAGTCATCTCTTTTCTAAAAAACCTAAGTTTTTTTTATTTAAGTTTCATATTTTAATTGTGAAGTGTTTTTTGTATATTTATAATTTATATTTGTTTTAGCCACATGAAAACTTTATAAACAATCAATTTTCTACTAGAGTAAGCCCTTCCCATGTGTAAAAATGAATTGCGGCCTCAACCATAGATATCAACATGCACTTTGATGTTAGGCCCTGACAGAAAGTTTTCCGAAACCGAACTAAATGGAATTGCTACTTTCAAAAAATGTTTGCCGAAAGAAAGATCCATTTTTCACATAGTTCATTGGTCAAACCAACAATTCTCTTCTCAAAGTGATATGAAGATCATTTTCTAGTTAGACTTGTTGCAATGAAAGAACTATCCCTTCCTACATTTATAATTTATATTTGTTTTAGCAACATGCAAACTTTAAAACCAAACAATTTTTTTCTTATAGAATGCAGAAGTTTGGTTTGTATTTTTTCTATACATATGGTTCGGGGACTACATATATTTTATTTTAAAAAAGAAACATCTAAATTTTTATCTTTATCTTTTAATATTTTAGAATTCATATTTCTTTTTTATTTATTATCTTTGCCACAATATGCGATACATATTTGGATATAAACAAATAAAATATCCAGTGAATCTTTGTGTTGAGAAACACATTTGCAAATTTAATATTTAAAGATCTATGTTATCATCTCTAATAAATTAATTTTTTTTTACTTGTCACACTCTCATTCAATTTGTTAAATATCATTTTATGGTTATTTTGAATTATTGTTTTCCATATCATTTTATGATTTTTTTTTATTTTATTAAATTCCACATAATATTTTAATATAATAATTGCAATAAATATAGTAATAAATAGATATCAAATTTATTAATGAATTTACATTTTAATTTCAATTTTCCACATAATATTATAGTGGATTTGTTTAAATTTAAAAGATTAAAAATATTTTCATTATAATAATTTATTATTTTTTTTATTTTCTTATAAATTTAAAATTTTTAAATATTTTGACATTTATATTTAGTTTTTTTTTTTTTTTTTTTTTTTTTTTAAAATTAACTCATGTAATACATTAATCTCACAACCAATAAACTAATAATCAAATAGTTTATTACTAAAAGTAATATATATTTTAGATAATCAAAATTTTATTTGATTATAAACCTATAATGTGATTTATTAAATGTTAATTTTTAAAAGTATGTTCCTAAAATGAAAATGATTAAAGTTACACCCTTTATGTATAATTTACGAAAATATTAGTTATTTTAATTAAATTAGTTTACTAATACTTTATTATTTTTCACGAATAAAAACAATAAAAATTCAAACGTAATGTTAGGATATGGTGGCAGTAAGGTTAAAAGCAGAGACACCTCGTAAATTCCCATGTTTGTTTGTTACATTCTTCCTCTCTCCCATCTGTCGGTTTGTTAATATCATCCTCCCCTCTTCATTGCCTTCCATTGATTAACGAATCAAGCTCCCATAATTCTCTTCTGCTCTTGCTTTTCCGGTGAAGATCCAGTTTTCCGGCCGTCAGACACCGTTGGATCAGTCGGCCCCTTTATATATCACTGCAAATTCTTTATCATGAATCACGAGTAGTAAGTCTCCGATCTCTGTTATCTCTTATCGTTTTTAGTCCATTCGCGTGTTAGATCTGCTTCTGTTGTTAATTATCAACAATGATTAATCTCTATTGCCATTGTTGTCGATTCGGTTTAATTTAATCGGATCTCATTTGTTGTCGAGATGATCGTGTAATTGCTTAAGCTTGTCTTCCTTTTCTCTGAATCAATCGCATCAATTTTAACATTACGTGCTAAAACTCCGTTGATCTTCTCTAATCGCTAGAATTTGAAGTTTGAAAACGGTATATACGTTTGCGAGAATTGCGTAGGGACGTAACTCGATATATCCGATTACATTAGGGTTGCGATTAGTGATGAATTGACAATTGTATTATAGTTATTCGAAATCAATTCAATTCGTTCATTAAAATATGCTCTTTTCATCGCATGTAACACTTTCCATGTCTATTCCAGTGATTACTTGTTCAAGCTTTTGCTAATTGGAGATTCAGGAGTTGGAAAATCATGTCTGTTGCTTAGATTTGCTGTAAGACATAATTCATTAATTCTACCTACATTATACACATATTGCTTGATTTGATATTCCATGGCTTCTTATTTCTTGCTTTGATCTCTTTGATACAGGATGATTCATATCTCGACAGCTACATAAGCACAATTGGTGTTGACTTTGTAAGAATCTAATCTTATTTATATTGTATCCATGTTCACAGTTTATTATGATGAAGATTATAATCTCTCATTCACTCTGCAGAAAATTCGCACAGTGGAACAAGATGGAAAAACCATTAAGCTTCAAATTGTGAGGATTTTCTTCTGAAAATAATCAAATATCTATAAAATAATATTTGTATGAAACTAATGTTGAATATTTATGAAGTGGGATACTGCTGGACAAGAAAGGTTCAGGACAATTACTAGTAGCTACTACCGAGGGGCACATGGCATTATAGTATGCTTTTTCAAAATTCAAGTTCTTATAATTTAAGAATTAGAAAAATTATCAATTGATAAGAAATAAGTAATAGAAATTGATTGTCTTTTATGCAGATAGTTTATGATGTCACTGATCTAGAAAGTTTCAACAATGTTAAGCAATGGTTGAGTGAAATTGATCGCTATGCAAGTGAAAATGTGAACAAACTTCTTGTTGGAAACAAATGTGATCTTGTAGAAAGCAGAGCTGTGTCTTTCGACACTGCTAAGGTACATATTTTTTGTAATTTTGTATTTTAAAAAGAAGATAAAAATATAATACTCCGATATTATTTTGTTTAGGAATTCGCGGATGGAATTGGTATTCCATTTATGGAAACTAGTGCTAAAGATGCAACAAATGTTGAACAGGCTTTTATGGCCATGTCTGCTGATATCAAAAACAGGTACCCCACAAAAGGAATTCATTTTTAACATTCTTGGAAAAATACAATGATGGAATGTAATTACTGATTCCATTCCTTCAAATACACAGGATGGCAAGTCAACCCGGGTCAAACAACATGAGGCCGCCATCTGTGCAGCTCAAGGGGCAGCCTGTCGGGCAGAAGGGCGGTTGCTGCTCAGGTTAATAAATAAAACTATCACCATTCACCACAAGTCACAACACTCCAATTTGCTTTTCAAGTTTTTTGCTTTTTGCTTTTTGCTTTTTGATTTTCATGTAAGCTATTATTATAGTTTCTGTTTTTTTTTTTTTTTCAAGAGTATGATTTTTATTAAATGGGTTGTACAAATTGCTGCTAGTTTTCACTTGCTATTCTTTATTCATGGAAGCATTTAGACATAATTTGTAATATTTTTGGAACCATCTTTCAAATAATATACCAAATTCTTGCATATGTGATTTCAACATGCGGGATTAATTCTCTGTTTTTAAAGTGATTATATGATATTCGATAATCAAAGTTGAGTGATCGGCAAATTATGAATTTTTTTTTGATAACTGATTGTAAAATGATCAAAATGACATTCTTATGTAATGCTAGAATAGTTCATATTTGAAATATGAGGTGAACGAACAAACATTAGGGTTTGAAAGAGGGATAATGTGGTAAGTTTGTTTTAACTTGGATGCTTACTATTGTTGTAGGGGGCTCAACATTGAATATTTGACACTTAAATAATCAAATAATTAGAATCATTTTATATAAACAATTAAAATTAATTACCTCCAACTTGATGTCAAAATAATCGGATAATCCGTCCCAAAACCCCTTATGTGAATGTATGATTGCTTGTTACCTATTAGGGAAATCTACAGAAAAATCCAAAACTTTTGGGAAAGTTTCAATAAAGTCTTAAAAGTTTTTTTTTGAACAGAAAAGTCCCAATTATTTAATATTTTGCCCAAATTAACGAGAAAATCATTTTTATATTTGAATAGCAAATGATAGATTATATGATTTTTTTCAAAATAATGCGACTTTTCTGTTAAAAAAAAATGCTAATAAGCTTTTTTTGAAAATTTTCCCAGAAGTTTGAGATTTTTCTGTAGATTTCTCTTACTTATTGGATTGAAAGAATGAATGGTCATTAGCATAAAATTGTAATCAAGTTCCCAATTACAACAATCTACTTCCATTTGGTAACTTTTATAACTTCCTTACGGTCTATTTTGTAACTTATATACATTCTAGGGTCTATTTTGTAACTGATATACATTCTAGATTCAATTTCACATAATACGCCAAAAAATAACATCTAACTTTCAATTCGAGATACATTCACTTTCTTTCTAACAAAGACAAATGTCACACTTTGAAGCCATAATCAATAAGCACCTAAATTTTCACTTGTTTTGATCTGGATACAAGTTGATAATTCATACATGTTGTAATTGGATTATTAGATCCCTCTTCATCAAAAATTACAACATTTAAACTTAATTCATCAAAAACCTTAATTAGAACCATACATAAGTTGGGGATTTGGCTTACATCAAAACGACCTATCAAACACAAGATCAATTTATGTTGACTTGTGCAAATCCCAACCACCATGGTCGCCCTAGGTTCCTGTGCAATTTCCTTATACTAATAAAAGAATAGTTCTTTTGTCATGTTTCATTTTATTATGTCTTCTAATTAATGTCATGTCATTTGTCAACCTATTGATTATTCATTTTAAATTTTAAATTTCTCACTCTAATTACATTAAATTAATAGCATTATAATAAAAAATAAAATAAAATTAATACAAATTATAAAGTAATATAATTTCACATATTTATTTGAATTAATGATTATAACTTTATATATAAGTAAAAAAATATATCTTAATAATTCATTTAAAATAATTAGTTAATAATTTTGAGTTTTTTTACTATAAAAATTTAATCAACTTTGTAACCGTGGTTCCTATGCGTTATATACTAGTACCAAAATAATGTTTTGTCCCATCATAATTTAAATTCATAATAGAATACAATAAATGCATTTCGTTTTTATTTCTCAATCAATTGAAAACATGGACACTCTTTAGCCCCCAAATGTCATTTCTTTATAGTAATTAATGGCCTTAATACATTGATATGTATTCATAATTTCTTACAAATATTACATAATTCTTGATTAAAGGATGATATTAGTTATGAATGATAATCTAACACTTTTATTTATCGTCAGGCATCAGATATAGTGTTTTTATATCATACAGTTTACTAATTCTTTTAGAGAAATTAAATATCCTCATACAAATTTTTCCTATTATCTTTGTACCCATGCTAAATGATGACAAGTAGATTAAAACATTATTAAGGAAAATTAAATGTGACACGTGTCATCATTTGATGTGGATAAGAGGATAGTAGAAAGAAATTGTAGAAGGATATTTAATTTCTCTTCTATAAAAAAATGGTGTCACAAACTACTTCACTACAAAAAACTAATCCGGAGTAATCAAATTCTTGTTGGGTTTCACATAGTATTTCACTTCAGAAAACATATTTCGACTTGGTGATTTGGACGGCATAAGTGATATTAGTGGGTTGTTTAGTTAGTATAATGTTAGATAGGTCTGATAACAATTATATAGTTCTTTTGGAAAAGATTTGGTCAATAAACAAGTTATTAACTTTAATTTTTTTCGTATAGAAACCCTAGTTTTTGGTTATTGAGAAAATTATTCTATATTGTCTTGTTTTTGTTATAAATATGTTTATGTTGAAGTGTATCTGTCTCTAAGCTTGGTAAAAGATTAGAGTTGTATAACATAGTCAACAATAATTTGTGAGTTTTGGGTTCGATAGTGTGTTAATGTACAAAATCCACCATATTATTATAGCTCTTCATTTTCAGTGCAGTCTAAATTTTTATATTTGTTTAAACCGTGGAAGAGTAATAATGTATATTCTTCTTGATCCGTTGGCCAGAAGACCCCATGGCTAGATTCTTTTGTATTATATTCTTCTTCAATAATATAATTAAATTGTTGAGAATCAATTTAATTATACTATTTCATATAATTTGTTATTAAAAATTCTTACAACTACCAACATTTGATGTGACATGATGAATATTAATTTAATAACTTTAACTAATGTTTATATTTAATAAGTCGCAACTTTAAATATAAATAAATTCTAGCCTACTAGATTCAGTGGCGTATGATGAAGAGGATGATTCATTGATGGTATATTTTATTTTCTGTGTTCTGTCTGGGTCCGGCCCAACTTTCTTTCTTTTCATTTTCATTTTGCAAAGTTTTAATTTATTTTTACAAATTTGGTCACCCAACTATCCTTTTATTATTTTGGCCCAGCTTTAATTTGTTTTACAAATTTGGTCAACATTTTTTATTAAATTTATTTTACAAATTTGGTCTCATAACTTTAACCTTTTATCGTTTTGATCCACTTTTAATTTGTTTATAAATTTAGGCCATTTTTTTTAAATCGCCAATTTTTTCTTATAATCATTTTGGCTCAGTTTTAACTTGTTTTACAAATAGGTACATTTTTTTGAAGAAAATTTTGGACAACAAAAAATTATATTTTTTGTTTTTTTTTTTTTTTTAAACTTAGTCTTTTTGTTAAAGTGATAATTTTATAATTTCCTTTGTATCTTTTTTACGGATTTACTTTTACAAAGTTTTTTTACATATCTACTAATTTGTTTCACATTTGTGTTTTGAAATTACCTAATCTGTAGTAGTTACTTTGCATATTTGTGTATGTACTTTTTACATATTTATTTTAATCTTAAATGGTGTTTCACTAATCGAGAAATTAGTTTTTCTTTATCAACAACAGACCTTGTATCTAGCGCATGATAGCATGAGCTACCCTTTAAATTCTCCATCAAATTTAATATGTCAGTAATCCATCTGTAATGGTTTTAGTGATGGATTTACCACGTATCAATTATAAACCATGTTAAAATATTGATGTAGTTGAGTATTCACTAATATATCAAACCCGTAAATATTTTTTTCTTTATCCACAACTCCTGATTTTTATATATATTCAATTAATAATCATAATATAGATCATATCTCAATTTGGAAACTAGTTATAACTTATAAGCTGTAATATTTTTAGGGTTCCTATGTATTGCGGGGATGCACCCCTTACTTTATCTAATTTGTTGACGAAAAGGCTTGTCAACTTAACGACATTTAGATAACAAAGTTATTTTGAGATAAAATAAACCAATCGAAAAATCAAGGGGCTGAAATTATCGATTACATAATTATAAGTGGACGAAAGTCGAAATTTACAGAAGTCATCTAGAACTTGACGTCAGCAAGTGTGTAGTTTATACGTACATTCACCACGTGATTGATAATTTTCAAAATAATATATTTGTTTTCTTTTTCTCGGTCTCAACTTGCCCACTTGCAATTTCCAACCATATGAACCTTCATTGATGGTTCCTATGGCCCACATTAATATCTTTAATTACAAATCAACCCATCAAGTTTTGTTTACTTTTTAAGATGTTATTGTTTAATTTGTTTTTTTTATACAAATAAACTTGCAATTGAAAATCAGTTCTTATTTTGGTCATTGCATTTATAATCTTTTATAATCCTTCTCAACCTTATCCACGAGCTCATATGCACCAATATTGCTATATGCATTGGTTCATTTGGCTCTAGTGACATTTAAGTTAAAGTTGATGAATCCTTATATTTGCAACATATTGTTTTAGATCCTTGTACGTGGTTTCTTTTTTCTCTTATTGATATTTCGCTATTCTAAAACTACCTAAGAAATAACAAAGTGAAATATTAGAAAATAAATAATTAAATGTAATGGTGTATGTATAAATGCCATCCATGCACGTTCCTACATATAGATTTTTACTTTCTTACCACTAATGCAAGAAACGTGGGAACAATTAAATAATAATGTAGATACATAGTTGTATGAATAATGATTAAATAGGAAGTCGTTTTGAGCAACAACATAATCTTGATTATTCTATAAATATATATCGTTCTAAAAAAACATAACCTTGATTATTAATTGAAGAATGAAACTAACCAATATACTCTTAACATCCAAAATTACCTTTCGAGTAGTTTCCTAATAATCAACATGAGTTTTCTTGGTGATTTTAATGGCATTGGATGATTTTAGTATAATAAAATTTATAAGGTTACCAACGAGAGCTCAAATCTTGATTATCTTAGACAAGTTTTAGGAAGCGTATATTGCACGCTTTGTATAAAACAAATTTGATCTTAGTTCGATCAAATAACGGGAGTAAGGGGGCAGTGCCTATGGCGATATATAATTTTGAAATATGTTTGATAATAATTATCTGAAATTGTGTCATCCTATAATTATGGGATGAGAAATTAGATATCGTTATACTTTTTGTTATTATTATCTTCCTACCTATTTTAGATGGTGACAAGTGTCATTTAATTTAATTTAAATTTGATTGAAATGTTAAATTTGTACACTTGTCACCCTCTTAAAAAGATAGGAAGAAAAGTAGGAACAAAATGTAGAAGGATATTTAATTTCTCTTATGGGATATAATGAGCATTTGAAATTGTTTCTTGAAAGATTATTCTTATAATCTGGATTCCGTGATACCCAATCATAAGGTTGAAATATTATATTCGGAAAGTGTTTTACACGATCCTTAAAATAATCTAGGAAACATCTTGATTCCATGAATGATCCTATTCCTCCCAAACCTAAACAAGTTTCGCGTTGCATGACAACTTACTAGGTTCATGTGCAAGTAATCCGGTCGTATTTGTAATTAAGGAATAATGATTTTTCCCCTAAATTAAGGATGTTATCAAACATGCATTAGTAACTAGTTATAATGAAAAGAATATGATAAAACTAGAATTCGAATATTGAAATTGAGTTTTCAAAAATATTGCCAAACATTCAAGAGAAAACATTCTATATGATACCCTAAAGCGTTTATGGAAATAACTATTTTAGATAGATAACAGTAAAAAGGCTTTGAATATAATCTTTAATAAAATAATGAATATTCGTTGGGCATGATCAAACTATTACACGACAAATGGTGTATTACAATTGAGGTCATGATGAAATATTTGGAAATATGGTTTAAAGAATCTCATACATGGTTACATTTCTTATGTAAGATTGGATTTGTTTTATTTTCTGGAAAGTTCATAAATCACAAAGCAAGAGTCTTCATACGAAACCAACATAATAAAATTGAAAAAGATGTTGTGATATAAGTCAGTCGTCCTGAGCTATAGTATCAACTTTTTATTGAAAATGAGGAGAATATGTAGTTGTGTAATATTCTTTACCAAAAATACATCATTATAAACATGGACAATATTTAAGTCATTAAGTGTAAATACATGAAATCCTTTGCTTTCCATGGATTTGTTACATTGAAGTACCTTTCTTCATAAAAAGCATCCTATCCTTTAAAGATTGGACAAGAGTCTCATAAATTTCCAAGATGTTATCTAGTTCTTAATCAATCGCAATAAGGATCTCTCATATGTTATAATCTCATAGACATTACTTAATCTCCTCTAGCAATAAAATTAATCAATCACAATTAGGATCTCTCATATGTTAAAATCTCATAGACATTACTCAACCTTTCCTCTAGCAATAAAACTTTACAAAATTTGTCATATATCGATCTAAATCAAATCCTAAAATTTTAAACATTATGTTATTATATGCATCTCAAGTTGAAGATGAGGTTTATTATAATTCAACCTCATCAAATATAATTATTCCAATTTCTATTGAAGATGTTATTCTTGAATGATAAATGGGAATACAAAATTCTACTTTTTTAGTTTGCTAATTCACCAAAATAGACAAATGACTATAATGAATAACAAATATGCGTTTTTGGACCATATGCCTAAAAGAACAAGACTTAATTGATGGAATGTTCATATTGGCATTTGTAGTGGACCATTGTTGTACTTTTAGTATATCATTTCTTAAGTTACCATATTACCCCACGAGTTCATGACCTCCCGTCATTATATAAACCCCTCGTTATCCTCTTTCTTCAAAAGTTCTTCTTTCAAGTCTTTTCTCATCTACTTATATCTTTTTCTCTTTAATCCATCAAAAATCAAAATACCCTTTTATTAAAATCCCCAAATCACTCACAATGATGCAAACAGAAGCATTTCCGGCGACATATCCCGGCGAACTACCGGTGTTTTGCCGGAGCATCAGTTTCAGCAGCCTCATGCCATGTTTAACGGAAAATTGGGGTGATTTACCGTTGAAGGTGGATGACTCTGAGGATATGGTGATATACGGCTTCTTACGTGACGCTGTTACAGCTGGGTGGACGCCGTTTAACTTCTCGGCTAAAGAGATAAAAGCCGAGTCGATGGAAGAGACGGCGCCGGCGTCAAGTACAGACCATTTCCAATCATCAGAAGTGGCGGCGCCAGTTGAGGAAACTGCTGCAACTTCGGCGACGGTGATAGCGCCGGCTAAGGGAAAGCACTACAGGGGGGTTAGGCAACGGCCGTGGGGGAAGTTCGCGGCGGAAATAAGAGACCCGGCTAAAAATGGAGCGAGAGTGTGGCTCGGGACCTATGAAACGGCGGAGGAAGCGGCGATTGCATACGATCGAGCGGCGTATAGGATGCGTGGGTCGAAGGCTTTGTTAAATTTCCCACACAGAATCGGCTTGAATGAGCCGGAGCCAGTTAGAGTGACGTCAAAAAGGAGGTCGCCGGAGCCGTCAACATCTTTATCATCGGCTTCTGAGAGCGGTTCACCAAAAAGAAGAAATACTAAAGTTGAGCCAGAAGTACAAAGCCGATCATCAAATGAGTTTAAACATGAATAGTTGAATATTAAATGCCACGTGGCATTGAAGAATGAATACATTTCTTATTGCAACTACTGGACTATAGACCACAAAAGATCCGACCCGGGAGTGGGAGTGGGAGAGTGTAGCAATTAGGAAACTTGAAATACCGAAATTACCCTCCAAATGGGAAAGTGAAATGATTCCTCTCCTTGGCTATTGAAAAGGTGTTTGGATTTGCACCAATGGCAACAATGGGAATTGGTTGTCTACAAGTTCTTGGATTAAATATTTCAAAAAAGAGAATGGCACATATCATAACGACAAAAGTGCATATTAAAATATATAAAAGATAGATTTTGTAGAGATGTGCTTGTTATAGATTATATATGAATGTTGAGAACAAATAATATATATTCTTGAATGAGGTTGATATATGAGTAGAAAAACTAACTATTTTGGTTGTTACATAACCATTTAGTCATTTAAACTTGATTTTGCCTTAATGCTTTAACCTCAAATATAGTCATGCTCCACACAACATGTTTTAATTGGAGTGTTCTGGTTGCAGAATTGTGATCATAAGATCGAATCGAGATTGTAAATTGTGATTGTAACATCGCAGTTGTGATCGTAAGATCAAATCGGGATTGTAAGATCTTATAAAAATGAACTTATATTTAAATCTGTTCGTAAAATAATGTAATCAATTTAACTTCTTAAGTATCACCCATAACTTTTGTTGCTATAAACAATAAACATTAAGAATAAATCATATTAATTATAAATAAGATCATTTTGATCATGTACAAGTAAAACATAAGATCACAACGGATTATTATGGATGTGTTCTGTCTAACTTTAGATGAAATCGATAAAATGATGATATTCTATAAGACTTCTTGCAACTTGTGATGCTCGATTCAAGTTGAATAGATGAATTTTTAATACTCGACTATATAATAAAACTAAAGAGGTGAGATTAGGATCGTAATGTGATCAATATTGTTTTTTACCTGTACGATTAAAATCGTAAGATAGTAAGATTAAAATTGATATTTTAATAACCTTAATACAGTTCTTGCTAATGCCACTTCATCTTAAAAAAAGATGGTTAGCAATTTAGAATATTTCCACAAACATTGCCCTTACTTTTAGAACCTTCACCCACACTTCCTACACTTTTAAGCTTTTAAGAAAAAAAATACATTTTATGTCATGCATATGTTGCTTTACAACAAAAATAAATAAATAAATAAATAAATAAAAAACAAATCTTACAAAAGCCGTTCTCTTTACAAGTTGTTGCTTACTTGCTTACGTTGATTCCAGGTGTATCATCATTGTTCACTAGTGGGTTAAGCACACATAAGTATTGTATGTTATATGCAACATTATCGTTATAAATTAGGGTTTTGTAACCGATGAATCTCAAGTTTTCAAGAATCCTATGAGTTTACTTTCCATATTAATATCTCTGTTAACAATAAATTAAATTCGGTAATGACTCAAATAAGAAGGAAATTTTTGATAAGAAGGTAAGAAGTTTTTTTTTTTTTTTTCTACATATTTTTTTCGAACAAACAAAATGAATCATTAGATGATTCATTCGTAAGATGATTCACAAGAAAAAATTCTCAAAAAAACATCTTGATGATTCATTTATATAATGATTTTGTTGTTATTCACTAAAATTGTCATAAAAGTGAATTTTTTCTTAATTTACTTAAAAATGAATCATAAAGATGTTTTTTTGAAATTTTTTTCTTGTAAATCATTTTATAAATGAATCATCTAGTGATTCATTTTTTTTTTAGTCAAAAAAATATCTCGAAAAAAATTTTCTTATCTTTCTACCAAATTTTTTTTTACCGGATATATATATATATATATATATATATATATATATATATATATATATATATATATATATATATATATATATATATATATATATATATATATATATATATATATATATATATATATGTGCGTGTGTGTGTTTGTTCAGTCACATAATATTAAAATGAATGTTACATTTCGTAAGAGTTCCAAATAATGGAAGTATATGTATGTATACTTATCTATCCGAAAAATAGACAAGGACAACAAACACGACACACACAAATAAACAACTTTAAGCAGCTTGAGAGTTCCATTTTGGTTGTTAGACAACATGAGCAAGGGGTATAATATATACTTATCAACTCGGAAAAAAGTTTTCTCATTAACAAGGGAAATACATATAAATAGGCTACCGCAAGAATAGGAAAACTACAAAAGAAAAAAAAAAAACTACACCAAATTAGGATTTGACATGATTAAATACAATAATTCAAATAAATTCAAAATTATTGGTGGGAAAGGGAATCGGGTTTAATATTCCCCCGCAAGACGGACGACCGACAGAAGCCCAATCTTGGACATAAGAGTATCGTAACGATGTTTAAGGAGGGGTTAGAGAAGGCATCCACAAGTTGATCATCCCATGCAATGGGAGTAACCCGTATCGAACCGACTTGAACCTTTTCTCGAACAAAATGAAAGCATAATACTAGATGTTTCATTTGGAGTGAAAAATTGCGTTTGCCAAGTAGTGTGTAGCACTTAAATTGTCACAAGAAATAGTTGGAGTGACAATGGATTGATAACCAATATCAGATAATAAGGACATTAGCCATTGTACTTTGGTAGTTGTGGAGGTAACTGCACCAAATTTTGCTTCATTTAATGAATGGACTAAAGTGGCTTGCCACTTTGAGCTCCACCAGATTGTGTTTGAACCAAGGTAAACAATATAACCTATTGTGCTTCTGTAAGTTAGTTTGTCACCTGCCCAATCAACTTCTATAAAGGGATGAAGATGCAATGAAGAGTTATGTTTAAGTACAAACCATGGTTCATCGTCCCATGCAAGTAACACAACAATCTCTTTAGTGTAGCCCAATGAGTGCCACTCGGTTTATGCATGAATTTTGAAAGTTTGATGACCATAAATGCAACATTTAGACGTGTAAGACAAAAATATTGTAAACCTCCTACAACAGCACGATACTCGGTTGGGTCATTCGGTTTATGCATGAATTGTGAAAGTTTAATGACTGTAAATGCAACAGTTGGATGTGCAAGAGAAAGATATTGTAAAGCTCCTACAAAAGCATGATTGTAACATCCTAAAATTTCAATAAAATTTAAACTTTTCAAATCAACCCTTTAACAAAAGAAGTGTTTACAAAAACTGTTGTTTCCAAAACATTATTTAAAAATTAGAATCTCTTTCAACTAGGGATGAGCATGAGTCGGTTTCTGGTTATAATCAAACCAAACCGTAGAAAGTCGGTTTTTCGGTTTTTAAAACCATATAGGTTCGGTTTTTGCATGGGTCGGTTTTTCGGTTTTCCGGGTTGGGTTTATGGGTTTGAATTAACAGTTTGTTTCGGTTTGAATTAACAGTTTGTTAAAAATAAATATACAATATTAAAGGGATAAAGTCTAAAATCTAAAACTAAAAGTTTAAATCATAATATAAATAATATATACGTTGGTCGGTTCGGTTTTTATGGGCGGTTTTATACGTCAAAACCGAACCAAACCATTATTTTTCGGTTTTTGTAAAATTCAAACCTAAACCGTCGGTTATTGCTTTGGTTTCGGTTATGTTATTTTTTTTTTGGTTTTTCGGTTTTCGGTTCGGTTTTTGCTCATCCATACTTTCAACATAGTTTTCAAAACATTCACATTATCAGAGTTCCCTAGAATTCATACGTCCAAAACACGAGGATGTGTACGGTCACGCCTTCTATAACGCCCGTAGATCTGGACTAGTCAATTTAGAGACGTTAAAAATGACTTTTTGATAGAAGAATATTTAAAATGAATAATCTTAACTAAGTTGTATTATATGTTACAAGGATTCCGTACATATAAAGAATGTTGAAATCCGAGTTATAACGAAGAAGTTATGACCTGTCGAAGTTTCGCGACAGAACCGGCACGATACAGCGCGACGTAAATAGTGAATTTACCTTAGAGCGATATTTGGCCTTAGCATTCTAAATGAAAATCATAGAATACGTTAAATCAAGAGCATACATAAAAAGAACATCCAAATCTGACTTCGTATGAGGAAGTTATGATTTTTTTTAAGTTTCAGCTTAGTAGTATGCAACCCAAAGTTCGACTTTGAGATCAAGCGGTTTTTTTGCCAAAAAAATCTAAACGAGAATCGAAGATCTCATCAATGGTAGTGCAACGGTAAAAAGACAGAAGGAAACGGACGTCGGATGAGGAAGTTATGAATTTATAACGGAGTTTTCCTGTCCCGGTCTACTAAAAATAATATATTTATAATATATTAAAAATAAAATCAAAATTAGTCAACAGAGTCTAAACGAGAGTTGTAGAGCATAATTTCACCTACGCGTGGATATAAAGAACGTCGAAAACGGAGCTCGTATGCAAAAGTTATGAATTTATGAAGTTCGGGACGTGAACCCTAAGGCTGTGTCAGAGCTCACGAGGTGAACCCAGAAAATTCACCCTATAAATAGAAATCGAGGGTTAGCCGATTTTGGTTGCTCCTTCTCATCTCTCCCACTCCCAATACTCTCTCTAAGCCCTATTTTAACCCCCTGAAGCTAGGGCTCAAAAGTATATTCAACACAGGTGTCCAGGTTACGTAGCTTATGTGATGGATACATGAGCCAGGGATCAGATTTCAGTTTAAGAGGTTCTAGTAGTCAAGGAGTTTGCTGATGTGTGTATGGAGGAGTTGCCATGGATACTCTGGAGAGGCAGGTCGAGTTTCAGATCGACCTAGTGCCGGGTGCGGCCCCTACCGCCAAGGCGCCGTATCGATTGGCACCACCAGAGATGCAGGAGCTGTCATCACAGCTGCAGGAACTACTGGGCAAGCAGTTCATTTGTTCGAGAAGCTTCCCGTGGGGAGCGCCGATGCTCTTCGTTAGGAAAAGGACGGTTCACATCGAATGTGCATTGATTATAGGGAGTTGAACATGTTGACGGTGAAGAATTGTTATCTACTCCCGAGGATAGATGATCTCTTTGATCAGTTGCATGGTGCATCTTGGTTTTCCAAGATAGATTTGAGGTCTGGGTATCATCAGGTCTGGGTCAGAGAGGATGACGTGGAGAAGACCACGTTTTGGACTAGTTATAGACATTACGAGTTTGTGGTGATGCCATTTGGGCTCACCAATGTGCCAACAGTATTTATGGACCTGCTGAATCGGGTTTGCAAATCGATGCTTGATCGCTCGGTTATCGTGTTTATAGATGATATCTTGGTGTATTCCAAGACCCAAGAACAACACGAGGAGCACCTCTGGGAGTTATTGGGAGTTTTGAGAAGGTAACGGTTGTATGATAAGTTCTCGAAGTGTGAGTTTTGGTTACGAGAGATCCAGTTTCTTAGGCATCTCGTTACCCAGGAGGGGATTTTGGTCGACCCAGCTAAAATCAAGGCAGTCATGTAGTGGGAGGTATCGAGATCTCCCTCATATATCAGGAGTTTTCTGGGATTGGCAGGGTACAACCGGAGATTTACATGGGATTTCTCCAAGATTGCAGTACCCCTCACTGTCTGATGAGGAAGGGGTGGATTTCCGGTGAGGACCTGAGTAGCAGAGGGCGTTTGAGACCCTCCGATAACGTTTTTGCGAGGTTCCAGTTTTGACTCTCCCGGAGGGAGTTGAGGATTTTGTGGTGTTCTGTGATGCATCCATCACAGGTTTCGGGGCGGTCCTCATGCAGAGAGTACGGGTCATAGCCTACACATTGTGGCAGATGAAGCCGCATGAGACGAGATACCCTACACACAAGGTTGTAGAACTCGTTGATCGGTACCTATTCGGCCGACTACCGAGTAGCAAGTACTCAGGAGTACTCGGGGAGTACTCAGAATCGATAATTCATGTAGAAATATTTTTAGGGAACTTATATATGTTAAAATCTTAAGTTGATTGAAATATATAAAAAAAATAGATACATGTGAATACACAAAAACTGAAAAATACATAATGGTCTCACTTCGTCAATAATTATTGAAAATTTAAGATATATATGTAATAATAATAACATGTGTGTGTTAAATAATAAATCGTTAAGTAAATTATACATATTAATCACCGAGTTGATCGGGTTTTACAACACTGCTCAGTTCAATAAGGGGCCAATTGGGGAGTACTCGGGATTCTATAACTCGCCTCGGCAAGGGGCCAAGTAGCGAGTACTCGGAGGAATAACCAGCCAAATCGGCGAGTTTTACAACACTGCCTGCACAAGATCTGGAGTTGGGAGTGGGAGTATTCGCTCTCCAGATTTTGAGACATTACCTCTATGGAGTCCGCTGTACCATTTACACATATCACAAGAGCTTGAGAAACAACATGGATCAGCCAAACCTGAACATGAGACAACATCGGTGGCTGGATGCAGTCAAGGACTACCACTGCAAGATACTTTGCCACCTCGGTACAACTAATGTGGTGGTGGACGCTTTGAGCTGCAAGTCAACTGGGTCTTCTACCCTAGCAATATGTATAAGGATAGTGGTGGATTCTCCCCTTGTGAGTTTGATTAGAGATGCTCAGGCTGAGAGCATGCAACCAGAGAACTGGAAACTAGAGAAGATATGGGCCGAGCACACCCAGTTTGTGAAAGATAGCTGGGGATTATTGACCGATGTGGTCAGGTATGGGTACCGATGTCTAGTGGGGTCAGACAGACAGTCATGGAGGAGGCTCACAAGTCTTACTTTTCTATTCACCCAGGGCCACCAAGATGTACCGGGACTTGAGTTTGAGTTACTAGTGGCTGTGCATGAAGCGAGAAATTGCTTGGTACGTCGAGAGGTGCTTGACGTGTAGGATGGTCAAGGCTGAGCATTAGAGGCCACATAGCCAGCTGCAGCCCCCGAAGATTCCCATGTGGAAATAAGAGTAGATCATGATGGACTTCATTACCAAGCTGTTGAGAACGACAAAGGGTTTTATGTTATATGATTCATCGTGGATCGATTGACCAAGGGGGCCCATTTCTTGGCCATACGGTAGAGTTCATCGGTCGAGAAGTTGCACGACGCATATGTTCGCAAGATCATCGCTCGCCATGGGGTTCCGGTCTCCATTCTTTCCGACCGAGATGTTAGATTTACCTCCCGTTTCTGGCAGAAGTTCCGCAAGGAACTGGGCACACAACTACATTTTACTACAGCTTTTCATCCGCAGATCGACGGTCAGAGCGATCGGACCATTCAGACCCTTAAGGATATGTTGAGGGCGTGTGTCATTGACTTTAGTCAGAGCTGGGATTCCCACCTACCCCTTTCATAGTCTGCCTACTTCAACAACTATTATTCCAGCATTGGTGCCCCGCTTTTCGAGTTGTTGTACAGTAGGAAATGTCGCACCCCAGTCTGTTGGGGTGAGGTTGGTCACAGGGTGATGGGACGGAGGGAGGTAGTCTTGTAGACTATCGAGAAGATTCAACAGATTAGGAAGCAGCTGCAGACTGTTCAGAGTCGGCAGAAGAGTTATGCCGACAGACGTCGATCTGAGTTAGAGTTCCAGATCGGTAACAAGGTACTCCTGAAGGTCTCTCCCTAGAAGGGTGCGATCTGCTTCAGGAAGAGGGTGAAATTGGGTCCCCGATACATTGGGCCATTCAGGATCATTGCCAGTGTTGGCAAGGTGGCATCCAGGTTAGAGCTACCGGAGGAGCTTAGTCGGATCCACAAAGAGATACCTTTGGTAAAGGTACAATGGGAGCACCGAAGAGGGTCTGAGTGGACGTGGGATCCGGAGGCGGAAATGCGGTAGCAATATCCAGGGTTGTTCACCGCAACAAACTTAGAGGACGAAGTTTAGTTCAAGTGGGGGAGAATTGTAATGCCCCGACTGTCAGGTAAAAATTTTATGGATTTAATTTCCATAAATTTCAAGGTCTACTCAAAGAGTTGGATGCCCTGACTCATCGAGTAGAAGTGGGTTGTGCCACGTGTTTAAGTGACCTACTCGCCGAGTCCAAGATAGGACTCGACGAGTAGGATCTGGAGGATGAAACCCTAATTTCCGGGGTTTTGCATCATATTTAAAGGATCATTAGCCCCCCTTAGCCCTTACAACCTCTTGAGAGTCCAGCAAACCCTCATCCGTGTTTGTGCTCCATTTTTGTGTGTTTTAAGCTTTGGAAGGTGCATCTTAGTGAGAGGAGGTTGAAGATCAAGTATCTAGTAGTAAGGAATGTGTGTGGATCTGAAGTCTACCTCAGTTTAGTATCATTGGAAGGTATCAAGTCATCCTCTTGACCTTATTTCCTTCCAGATCTCATTTGGTTAAAGATTAGGGATTTCTTAGCATATTAGGAAGCTATTCTCGGGTATGAGTTACGATCTGAAGTTGCAACTTCAGATCTGAACTCTCTTTGGTCTATAATCCATAAAGCTTCCAACGTTAGCAAGTCTGAACCTCACCATAGGTGTAAAACTCCCTTTCGAGCTTGGTTTTGCATTTTAATTCTTTAGAGCCTTGCATGTTGTGACAACTCGAAATTTATTCCGTCACTGTAACCCACTTCTGTTAGTAAAAATTTGTTTTTATTAAAAGTTTTCCGTTAACTTCTTGAGTTAAGTAAATTAATTAGAGTTATTGTCGTAGTTTCATATGTGACGAAAAACGAAAAATCACGCAAAAAACCCCGTTTGCGGTCAGTGTTTGGTGGACCCCCCCACCCAGGCCGTAAACTCAACCCTATATAAGGGTTGAGTGGTCTTCATTCCAACCTTTTTCACACCTTAAGAACTTTCTCTCTCTACAAAATTTGGATTTTGATCAAGAAAACACCCTTTCAAGCTTCATAACAGTGAGTAAACCCTCCTAGCTTGTTGTTTAGCTTAGCATACTTGCAAATTCGTGGTTTAACCACCCAAACCTCCCCAAGAACTTGAGTTTACGGTTTGGGAACATCCCAAAACCGTAAACACCCGAAAAGGGGGGGTTTTGATGCCCCAAAACCTTCCAATGCTTGGTTAATTCTTGGCTAATGACCTAGAAACTTGCATGAATGATCTTAGAACCCCAAAACATGAAAATAAAGGAGTAAACATGAGTTTACGGTTGGGGAATATCCCAAAACTGTAAACACCTTTTAAGGGTGTTAAAATGCCCTTAACACCTTCTATGACTTGAATTAGTGGCTAGAACCTTATATACTTACCCTAGAAGCACCAAATCATGCAAGAAAGTGGCAAACATGAGTTTACGGCCGTAAAATCATGTGTTTACGACCATAAACTCCCCAAGGAGTGGTTCAAAAACTGTAAACTCCATATAAGGGCAATTTCAAGCTCCAATCACTTCAAGCCTTTGATTCAACCTTAGGACCTTTCCTTGTAAAGCATAAGACCTTTGAGCACGCAAAGCCATACACTCCTTAGATGCAACCGGTATCACCCCTAACACTTGAAATAAAGTGTTTTCACGCATTAGAGTGTATTTACTTACTTAATTAGTGATTAAATAACTAATTAGATACAATTATGTATCACTTCATGTTACATAGGATCCTCGTGTGTGTTCAAGTCCTCACTTAACACCTAACATTCCTACCCGGTACTTCCATCCATTCACTGCAAGTGAGTTCATACCCCTACACCTTTTTCCGAGTTTTTATTTTATTTTTCAGGGGGGAATACAAACAAAAGTACAAGGGAACTTGTACTCAAAACCTATTATTTCGTATGAAGTACTTACATGTTCAACATGCTTTTAACACAGAAAACTGTTTTACCAACCGACTAAGAAATTAACTTGTAGAGTTAGTTTTCAAAATTAAAACAAGGAACTTGTGAACCTCATCATAAAATGTTATATTTTATATTTTACAAAGGAGTCATGCCAGTCATAAAACGGGATTATTATTATTATACTCCTCTGGGTGTAACAAGAGCTTCGAAAATACGGCTAATGTACTCCTATAGGTGTAACCAGAGCTTCAAAAATACGGCTATTATACTCCTCTGGGTGTAACCAGAGCTTCGAAAATACAACCAATGTACTCCTCTAGGTGTAACCAGAGCTTCGATAATACGGTTAATGTACTCCTCTGGGTGTAATCAGAGCTTTGAAAGTACGGCTAATATACTCCTCTGGGTGTAACCAGAGCTTCGAAAATACAGCTAATATACTCCTATGGGTGTAACCAAAGCTTCAAAAATACGACTAATATACTCCTCTGGGTGTAACCAGAGCTTCGAAAATACGGCTATTATACTCCTCTGGGTGTAACCAGAGCTTCGAAAATAAAACTTTTGTCTAAGTATTGTAGATACTCGTGTATGGATAATAAATCATCAACTTTTAAAAGGAAAATATGGGTTTTTTCTGGGATAACTTAAGTTTTTCATTAACAGGCTATATAACAAATGGATAATCAAACGTCTTTATAAGAAAATATGGGATTTTCTTGGGAAACAACTTTTCATAAAATCAAAGGAACATTTTCTTTCACCAGAATCAACCGTTTATGAACTCACCAGCTTTATGCTGATATTTTTTAAACTGCTTGTATTCTCAGGTTCACGTTAGACATGTATCTCGCTTATTTTTGGAGAAGACGGAGCATATAGAAGTCTCGTCTTTACTTTTGATTTTACGTTGATGTATATAAACTATGTTTTCAACAATTTTAAACAAATGTAAATATTCTTATGTAATGTAATGATTGTGTTTACTATGCTTACTATGTACAACGGTTGTGATACTACGCATGACGTCCTCCACCCCGAAACGTTTCCGCCGTCGGTTTCGAGGTGTGACAGATTCACGTAAGGTTTGCAACTTTACGTGATAAACATGCCTTGGGAAATTGGATCTGCAATATGGAACCTTAAAATGGCTTAATAATAATCTGAATGGATAATGGACTGAAGGGACTCGGAGAATTACATGGCCAACTCGGTGAGTCCGATGAAGATAGTCATGCAAGGACTTCTGCATGGACTCGGAGAGTCAGTAGTGTGACTTGGCGAGTCAACTGGGGTTTTCTCGACAATTGGACACGTATGAACTCGATGAGTTGAAGGGAAACTCGACGAGTCAGTGGGAGGGGATCCCACGACTACTCGAGTTCTGGACGGACTCGACGAGTCAGTCACTGCACTCGACTAGTTGGGTCAACATGGACTGATGACCTTGATGGTTGACTTTGACTTTGACCAAGGGTTGGCTAATTGACTTTTGGGACATTTCAGGAAATATGAAATTTATGAGTATGGTTCTATGATCAATATAGGTGGTGGAGTTTGTGGTGGTGATCCGAGAGTTCGAGCCTATATTTCGTGTTGATAGTTGAGAGGTGAGTTATCCTCACTATACTTAAGGGCTAAAGCACCGAGACCGACCCTTTTGGATTGCTATCCTGATATATTGTATGCTCGAGTATTGTATGATCCATTAGATCAGTATCCCGGTAGATGGGATGTTATATGTCGTTATGATCCGTTAGATCAGTATCCTGGTAGATGGGATGTTATATGCTGTGATGATCCATTAGACCAGTATCCTGGTAGGTATGTGTGACAACCCGAGTCTCTTTCCGTTAAAGTTAGCCCGATTCCGTTAATAAAATTCAAATTTTTATTTATTCCGTCCAATTTTTATGAATTCGAAAATCATTTAGGCTATATAGTTTAATGTGAGTCGGAACCAAAATTGTACGAAAACCTAAGTTACTTAGAAAATCATTGAAAAATCGGCCTGATTGGGATTCTCGGCCGTATACCCATTTACGGCCGTAAACCCATTCACGACTGTAAACTTGTTTACAGTTGGTGACAGGTGGCCCCCACCAAAAACAATGCACCCAACCTATAAATACGTGATTCCTACCCTCATTTACACTTTTCTGGCCAAAAACTCCTCAAGATTCTCTCAAGACTCATCCAACAAGAACCCTCTTTTCACCCCACCAAAGTATGTGATTCTTCCCTTTTCACTTGTTATTCATCTTATTCTTGTAAGGGCGATTCATATTCATCCATTGATTCATCATGTTCATCATTATCTTTATGCTTTTGAAGTGTTTACGGCCGTAAACCGTTCATATGGCCGTAAACCCTTCATAGTTGGGCTGTAAACCCTTCAAATGTTCATGAGTGGGCCGTAAACCCTTCCTATAATCACAGGTTGTAAACACCTCATGGGTCGTAAATCCTTCTTATGGTCATGGGCCATAAATCCTTCTTATGGTCATGGGCCATAAATCCTTCTTATGGTCATGGGCCTTGAACTCATCATAGGCCGTAAACACATGGTGGTTGGCGGTGAACTCCTTTTTGTCCCTCATTCTTGATTCTAACACTTCATTGTGAGTGTTTCCTACATCCTACGGGTGTTTTCTATGCTTTTCAGTGGTTTTAGACACTAATTGAAGGCATATACATGTTAATATGTGCTTAATAGGATCGTACTGTGCTCGGGACTTCACTTAGCATACCAAGCATCTTATCTTTGTCATTCATCCAAGTCACTCATAATCAGGTGAGTTCAAACCCCTATGCTTTTACTCTTTTTCATGTTTTCAGGTGGGGGATACAAGTCAAATACAAATGATTTTGTAAACATTATACAAAAAAGAATTTCAACAAGTTTAAAGCTTATGCAATTCATACAACCAAAGGGCTTTCCATGGTTTATAAAATATTTATATACTTCATCCCCTTTTGTAACATGTTGAGCATAAGGGACGTTTTCAACTTGCAATCGTAATCACATAGTTTTCAGATTATTACATAAATCAAATTACATATACAAGCATACAAAACTATAATAGGTGTAGTTTGGGAATTCAATACATGGTTATACATATACAAGCACACAATCAATAATAGGTATAGTTTGGGAATTCAATACATGGTTATACATATACAAGCACACAAACTATAATAGGTATAGTTTGGGAATTCATTACATGGTTATACATATACAAGCACACAAACTATAATAAGTATAGTTTGGGAATTCATTAAATGATCTTACAAACTTATCTTTTATAAACTTCTTTGTTATTTATAAAAAGGGTTTCCCGTGTTATTACTTGTAAAGTTGTTAAGCTAGTTTGAGAGACACGTCTTTGGGTACAATTACATGTACTAGTGGAAGACTGCCCTTATGAGCCAGAGTTTTCTCGAGGGAGAACGTGAGTTTGTGTATAGATCTATATTGGACTGATAATCCCACACCTTTCTGTTAGTTATAGTATGATCGGCAGGTCTACGGGTGACAAAGTCATAGAGGATATCGGTACCCGATTTGCACCATATCAGTTAGTATGGTCATAAAACTCGCAAGTAGATAACAACGACATATTTACGTAGTAATATACTTTGCACAAACAATAATTATTTAACATAAGTATGAAAAAATACATGCTTTCTTTTCGAGAAATAAAACTACTATTCCTATTCATACTAATGATAGCCATGATTTTCTTACAAAAGGGATTTTACATTCAAACCAGTATTATACAATTCATTTGGTGGTAAATAGACATTTGAACAAATACTTAATGTAACATTGTAAAAAATTCACATGTTAGAAAATATTGGATTTTCTTGGAAACATATAAACCTTTTCCTGATTCATTAACAAATTTTCATTACCAAAATATGCTTATGAACTCACCAGCTTTTATGATGATACTCTCTTTCAAAACCGCATGTATCCTCAGGAAATCAATAAACAGATACCTCGGCATACTTTTGAGAAAACGGAGCGTACAGAGTCTCGTCTCTATTTTGCTATATATATTTTTGACGTATACAAATTATGTATCAAACTAATGTAAATATTCTACTAATTCAATGTAATGGTTGTTTCTACTCTGATTACTATGATCCAATTGTTATGATACTACACATGACGTCGACCACTGCAAACATTTCTACCGTTCTGATTTAGGGGTGTGACAGTAGGATGTTACATGTTGATATGATCTGTTAGATCAGTATCCTAATAGATAGGATGTGCTATGCTACTATGATCTGTTAGATTGGTTTGTTTGTCTATAAACTGTTATATGATTATTTTTTAGATGCGCACATGTTGTTTGGCAGTTGAGGCTTATCTGCTTTGTGCAAAAGTCAATAGACTTGGGCATTCCAACCTGTTGGTTATGGTCTGTGAGTATTCCATCCTGAGGATGATTGGACTCATAGTATGTGGGCATTCCAACCTGTTGGTTGTGGGCCTAGGGTATTCCATCTTGAGGATGATTGGACCCATAGTGTTTTCGCATTCTAACCGGATGGTTGAAGGCCTGGGGTATTCCAACCCGATGGTTGATTGGACCCATAGTATGCTGTTTATGATTATATGTGTATTATTGTGTGTATGGGTATTTTTTTTGGGGGGGGGGGGGGGGGGAATTACTAAGCTCTCAGGCTTACAGTTTTAGTTTATTATTTCAGGTACACCAGGGGACCGTGGCAAGCCAAAGGCATGATCGTGCCGCTCCTCACTTTTTATGACTTTGTTTCTGGGAAACTCTGATATAGACTATTTTGAAAAAAATTGCAATAACTGTTGGTTTTTAAATGTTTTGAAAAGTTTAAATTTGGCATGATTTATTTATGGGTGTTACACTTGGTGTCGATCTCACATTGTACAGAAGCATGATCGGTTCGTTGTTATACTTAATAGCTAGTCGACCTGATATAATGTTTGATGTTTGTAATTTGTGCTAGGTATTAGTCTAATCCTAGGGAACCCCATCTCACTGTTGTAAAGAATATTTTGCTATCTCAAATGAACAGTTTCGTTGGGTTTGTGGTACCCTTCGAAGACTGGTTTCTTCATTTAAACATTTTCGTATGTAGACATGGGTGGATGCTAACTCGATCGAAAAAGCACTGTTGGCGGATGTCAACTACTCGATGGGAAGCTTGTAGGCTGGCAATCAAAGAAACAAACTTGTGTATCGATTACCACAACAGAAGCAGAATATGTTGCTGCTGCAGCTTGCACTTCTCAGATCATTTGGATTCACAGTCAGCATAATGACTACGCAATCAACATGAAGAAGTTAACTTTATAATGTGAATCACAGAGTGCTATTCAAATATTTCATAATCCGGTGCAACATTCGAAGACCAAACATATCGCACTTCGTTATCACTTTATCAAAGATCCTGTTGAGGATGGGAACATAGAGGTTCATTTTGTAAAAACGACAGATTAACTTGCTGATATCTTTACTAAACCTTTGGATGAAAAATCTTTTATAAGGATTTTGTCAGGACTAGGCATGCTTGATTCGATTGTAGTTCCTAATTCGTCATCATAGAGCAATCAACATTTCGTTGAATGACTTAGAAAGTAATGTTCATGGTTCAACGTTCGACACACTTCGATTTCGACTTTTCGCTGACCGATTCAGAATACACTTCATTTTTCAAGAACAAATGTTGTATCGACGACTTATTCTCTACTTGTCGATACTAGTTATTTCATTAGTCTAGTATAATTTTAATATTTTTTTTATTTCATTTCTAAAAACAAAAATACCAAGTTGTTGCGTAGCCTACTATCAAACTCTTCCGGTGGAACTTGCTTTACCGCTTTAGGGAAATGTATTAATTCGATACTTTATGCTAGTTAGGTGTTCTTAGAAGCATGTTGCAGCATATTGTCCCAAGCCTCCACGACTCAATGTGTTTTGAAGCCTTAATGGATTTCTCATTACAAGGATTCCTTCCTAATTAGACTATATTTACATTAGTCCCTAACCTACCTTACTCTTCTCATATCGATTTAAGAGTTTCCTGCTTGGTCCACATATAGCAGAGATACAATTCGTTTCTAAACCATTGTTTTTCACCATAAAGTACTTTCACGATCACACATAATGAAATATATCCAAGAGATCCCTGGTTCGAACCAACCAGTTGAAAGACCCTCACTTTCGTATTTCTGAAAGACTCAAGCTTTCATATTTGACAATATAGTTACTCCAAAACATGCTACTTGCATATTCATAAAAACAATATTTTAAATTGATAAAGTGATTACAAACGACTGGATACAAACCGACTATTACAAAGTGTTATATATTACACAACTACCCAAGATACTATACTTTTATACATACATGATCCCTAAATAAAAAAGTAATATTACAACTATTCTAAACCTTCCAACAATATATGACTATACTGGTTACTTATCTCCTATAATTTTGTTAAACATTAAGAGGGTAAGCAGTGACGTTTAGTGAATTCAATAATAGATACAATATAATCTTATGCCATATATATACCAATATAACAGAAGCAAAGACGAATGATAACAACAATAGCATATGTGTATCATATGTCAGGCTTCTAATATCAACTCAAGATTTGATTCAAAGATTTACGATTAATGAGACTTAACGATTTCAATACTTGATATACATCAATAAAACTTCGGCCCAAATGGCACAGAAGACATACAAATTTCTTATTATCATTCTGATAGATTTCAGGTTTTTACGCCCTGTTTAGCATTTCAGTAGATTTCAGGTTTTCACGCCCTATTTAACATTTCGACAGATTTCAGGTTTTCACGCCCTGTTTAATCTTCTGCCAATGCCATTAAATAAAAGTCATTAACTTACGGGGGACATGCTTTACATAGCCAGAGGCTTTATACCATTACCAATATGAATCTTAGTCCTTTCACTAATCACATGGTCAAAGGTATTACTTTTGCTATCAAAATAGCAGAAAGCAATAACACTAGAAAATAATCCGGAAAAATAACATATCAATACCACTTTGAATCTAAGTCCTTTTACTGATCACAGGGTTAGAGGTATAACTTTGCTATCAAAATAGCAAATAAAAATATCACGGGAAGGAATATAGCATATATAACACATAACATACAATTGTTCGTATATATTTAACTCACTTTGAAATAACTGGGGTTAAAATAGTAATTTGTGCAACACTTCGTTCCTATAAATAGCTTTCTTCTATAAAAACCGGGAGCTTTCTTGAAAACCGGGCTTTGCGAAGGTAGAGCTTGAAACCAAAAAGATAAATTTATCGGGGTCTCCGGGCACTTCGGGATGTGTTTCGGGTGCTAAAATTGATATCGGGGCTTCGGGGGATGTCAAAATAGTGAAAATATTGAAAATGGGTGAAATATGTCAAAATTCCAAAGTTTCTCGGGAAGGCTCGTAGCCTTCCTTTTATAGGGCCGAGGTTTGGGGGGTGCGCTGGCCGAAGGGACACGTGGCCGCAGGAGGCGAAGGCAGGTGGCGCAGCAACGAGGCTCGGACACAACAGATGGCTCGACTCGAATGGCAACACGCGTCGCACCTTGGACGCACCACGGCTTCGAAAGCGAGGAGTCACCGAACACGCGTCGGATTCTTGTAGCCGATGATACGTGGGTCGGACACGGGACGGGCATGCGCGGATCCGATGACGTGGCCTATTCCGAACTTATCCATGCGAAATTACTCGGAAAATGAGCAAAATCTTCTAGAATCCATAACTTTCGTATATGAGCTCAGTTATTGACGTTCTTTATATGTACGCGTATACAGGAATATATTCTACAACTTTCGTTTAGACTTCGTCGGCTAATTTTGACTTTATTTTTAATATTATTATTTTTAACACACCGAGACTGGAAAATCCATTAAAAATTTATAACTTCTTCATCCGACGTCCGTTTTCGTCAGACTTTTTACCGTTATACTATTATTGACGAGACCTTCAATTCTCGTTTAGGTTGTGTTGGGTAAATATCGCTCGATCTTTATTTCGTGTTTTTAGCTTTCTACTGCTATTCTGAAACATAGAAAAATCATAATTTCCTCATATGAAGTCAGATTTAAAAGTTCTTTATATAAAAGTTTATTATTTTAACGAGTTATACAACTTTCATTTAGATCACTAAGGCTAAAAAGTAGTTTATCGGAAACTCACTTTTTACGCGATATAGTGTTTGCCGGTTTTATCGCGGATTTTCGATTGGTCATAATTTCATCGTTATAACTTGGATTTTGACGAGGTTTTTGCCTAAACTTTTCTAATGAGACTCTTTACAACTGTAAATAATAAAATTTTACTTATTTTAAATTTTATATTTTCGCTAAATTTCACTATTTGACATTTGATTGGAATCTCATAAGATTTCCAATACTTTCTGAATGATTCTAAGCATAGTTTTACTTCATTTCTAGTAAAAACCATCTGTTAGAACTCAACATTCAAATTCTCATAATATTTCGTAATATTATTCAGTTTTATAATTTACAATACACGATAACTGAATGTGTATGTTACAATTACCTCCTCCTTTTGAGGATTTCGTCCCCGAAATCACAACGATTAAAACAAATGGGGATACTTCGCTCTTATTTCATTCATATTTTCCCTAAGTATAATTTAGGCCTCGATGGTGTTTCCACTTTACAAACACCAACTTCAATTATTTATTACGTAGATTAGTCATTATTTCATTTACGATCTCTTCTACTTAACTTATTATCCAGTTTCACCTTAGATAATGGAATCATTTCATCATATACGCTCAAGAATTTATGTAGATATCTTATATGAAACATATCATGTATATCTGCCAAATCTTTAGGCAATTCCAAGTGATATGCTTGTTGACCAATTCTCTAGATAATTTTGAAAAGTCTTACAAATCTATGACTCAATCTCCTTTTCTTCTCAAATTTCATAATACCTTTCCACATGGATACCTTCAGTATCACCCATTAGGAATTATATGGATCATTTCAATTTTCTGCATAGAACATTTGTCGATCCTAGGCCACTTTCATTCTTTCTCATACCAATTGAATCTTATCAGTGGTATATTGAATCAATCCAGGGCCTCCAAGTATTTTCTGTCCTACATTATGCCAACATAATGGTGCTCACAATTACTACCGAATTCTAAGACACATGCAAGAAGCATATCTTCTACTGTTTAGATTGTTCTCTCCATCTAACCATCTGTCTGGGGATGATAAGCTATGATGAGAGCAACTCAAGATCCCAATTCACGTTGCATACTCGCCCAAAAGTGAAGCGAGTATCTTGGTCGGAAATAATCTGTAGTGGCACACCATGTCTTGCCACAATTTTGTCCAAGTATACGTGCGCGTATTTCTCTATTGAAACATCTTTTCGTAGCACAAGAGTTCTGCATGGTTCTTTGATAACCAATCCATGCCGAGAATAATATCAAAGTTGGGCAAGGAGATATTAGATAGAAGATTATAACTTTCAATTCTTATGACATAATCTCCATAAACTTTATCAGCAAGTAATGTATACTTCCTATGGTATCTATATTAAATGATTTGACAAATGCGTAACAAGCAATTTGAAAGGAATGTGCAAATTTATATGGCACAAAAGAATCTGAGACATCAAAATCAAATATGACGTGAGTAGATTTAGAGTTTATGAGAAAAAGTACTAGTCACAACATTCGGGTCCTGACGTACCTCCTTTGTGATATTTTAAAATGTACGATCTTTAAATTTTGATTTCCCAAACTATTGTCAAACTCTTCAAACTTCTTAGTTAATAGTGGTGCTCAAACCTGCATCCACTCTTCATTCTCTATTGGGCCTTTGATCCAAATCTTTGAGTTAAAACTAAAATTTCATTGCAAACTCCTGCTCCTTCTTGGTTTATAGACTAAACCCAAGATCTTGTCTTTACTTTTGCTACAACAACAACTCGAATGGTCATATTCTAATGACCTTTGATTTTATAACGCACAAGACACATAACAAACCAAACTCTTGTATTAGAATTAGATCGAATAAATCGAGCTGATGGAATAGAGAAAACAAAGAGAGTTTGATCAACACGTGGATGCTTTAAAATAGAAAGAATAGCACCACGTATTTCTAATTCGTGCTCGTGCTTTCGGGAATACAAATTGGTTTTGTCAAATGACAGAATATTTCGATAGATTACGAAATCACAGATTTAATATTGTAATCCTTCCATAGATAACTAAATTCTTCATCATCTTCATAACAGGTAACATTTCTAGTTAATGTTTGCTTAATTCTTTAATGAAGATTGTTATATTTCTATCGAGCATCTCGACCATCTCCTTCTTGACTGAAGTTTCATCATCACTCAATACATGGCTTTCTAAACCAATCAGCTTTATCTTTTTAGATTTATATTAATCAGAATCCACTCTTTATAACGTTAAGATTTGAACAATATTTATCTTCTTAGTCATTACCGAAACGAAGGTAACGACACAGATGAATAAATGGGAATCATTTACTAGCTTCTTGGTAACCTTGTGACTTTCCCTGATCCAAGCGTGAGTCCTGTGCTTCCGATAGTTTAGGCCTCTACTACCATTCACACCTACTCATACTCGTCCTAAGTATTGTCTCGCAGTTTTCCAAGTCACCATTCAAAATCACAAAAGAACTTATCACAAATGAATGTGTTTAAACAAATACATACAACAATTTCTCCTAGACTCAACTAGGGTTTTCGTGTTTCTATCAAACATATCTTGGATTACTTATACTTGTCTTCTACGATTCTTCTCATGCATATACTCGATCTAGTATATTCTAATACTTTCACATAGGTCGATAGAATTTTACTTCCGATTCTTCATATAAATTCTTTCTTAGGTAGTGTCTACTCTGCAAAACATAATACACCCAAAATTTACTCTAGTAGTGTAGAGATAAACGGTTTTCAACTATTTGCATCATCTTTTAACTTATGTAATTCACCATGCACATTTGTTCATTTCATTATCCTTCCATGACATCGTTATTCTTGTAGCTGAGTAAGTCTTCTTTTTATGGTTGTATCTTTTAAGTCTACTTCATAGGAGTCTATCCTAAGAAGTCTGCATTATAGCTGCATCGCAGCAAGTTCTACTAGCTTCAACTTGGTTCTCTGTCATTCCTAACTACAACATTTCATCTCATACAATACTATGGGTGTATTGTTTCTTCAACTAAGCATTCTACCTTACTTAAACAAGTAAGTTACTTAACTTTTTATTACTAAATGACTCAATTCACCATCCTAATCATGTATAAAGTCGGCATAACACACAATGGAACTTCCATAAGGATGTGATAGAAGTCAATCATCACTCAGTATTATTAAATACTAAGTTTGAGCATCCTATATAAAGTTACTACTTGAACTACATACTACATCACAAAGTCTTGTCCTATTGAGTCTGAAAACTTCATTAGCCTTTCCTTTGATCTTCATTTAATTCTTCTAAATCTTGTACCACATTAATTTCAATACCGTCGAAGTATTTATCACCAGCTTCAGTTCTTCCAACTCTATAAACTATCATTGCTTCAATATGGACAGCGATGGAACAACTTCATGGATTTGTACCAACACATTTATCTCGCCCATATGTGTTTCAAATGCACATCTTTCTTCCAAAGACGTTATTATATCATCAAACATACTTTAAATGTATAATACCACTCTGTTGGTATTAATACACTATTTACGATAACACTTCATATTTATTATTTTACGATATCCCATGATCGTTTATTTATAAAGTTATCGATGTTAGACTTTAAACTTTCTCAAATAATAGAAATATAGGTATGAAACCTAAAGCATGCTATATTTACTTATCATTTAACACTTAATAGAATATAAGGCATATCTCCTCTTAGTATTCTAGTCTTGTCCTCGTTAGGTATTCAACCTAAAGTATACTAGATACATAGCATATCATCTTCACTTAACAATCCATGTTTAAATCTAGAAATTCTCAAAATTCCTAGTTCACATAAACTAACTCTCTGAAAATTTTGAAGTAACTTAATAACTTAGAATACTAGGGTTTATCACTACCTAATACCCTACTTAAGTATTTCCTATGGTTTGTATCCCTATACTTACTATGAATCCGTTCAAATATTGAACTTCCAACAGTTTAAGTCTAAATACCAATCCGTGGTATTTAGTTCACTTAAACTATTGCTCTGATACCATGATTGAATGACCCTCACCTTCGTATTTTTGAAAGACCCAAACTTTCATATTTGACAATATAGTTACTCCAAAACATGCTACTTGCATATTCATAAAAACAATATTTTAAATTGACAAAGTGATTACAAACCGACTATTACAAAGTGTTATATATTACACAACTACCCAGGATACTATACTTTTATACATACATGATCCCTAAATACAAAAGTAATATTACAACTATTCTAAACCTTCCAAAAATATATGATTATACTGGTTACTTATCTTCTGTAATTTTGTTAAACATTGAAAGCGTAAGCGGTGACGTTTAGTGAATTCAATAATAGATACAATATAATCTTATGCCATATATATACCAATATAACAGAAGCAAAGACGCATGATTACAACAATAGCATATGTGTATCATATGTTAGGCTTCTAATATCAACTCAAGATTTGATTCAAAGATTTACGATTAATGAGACTTAACGATTTCAATACTTGATATACATCAATAAAACTTCGGCCCAAATGGCACAGAAGACATACAAATTTCTGATTATCGTTCTGATAGATTTCAGGTTTTTACGCCCTGTTTAGCATTTCAGTAGATTTCAGGTTTTCACGCCCTGTTTAACATTTCGGTAGATTTCAGGTTTTCACGACCTGTTTAATCTTCTGCCAATGCCATTAAATAAAAGTCATTAACTTACGAGGGACATGCTTTACATAGCCAGAGGCTTTATACCATTACCAATATGAATCTTAGTCCTTTCACTGATCACATGGTCAAAGGTATTACTTTTGCAATCAAAATAGCAGAAAACAATAACACGGGAAAATAACTCGGAATAATAACATATCAATATCACTGTGAATCTAAGTCCTTTTACTGATCGCAGGGTTAGAGGTATAACTTTTCTATCAAAATAGCGAATAAAATATCACGGGAAGGAATATAGCACATATAACACATAACATAGAATTGTTCCTATATATTTAACTCACTTTGAAATAAACGGGGTTAAAATAGTAATTTGTGCAGCACTTCGTTCTTATAAATAGCTTTCTTCTATAAAAACCAGGAGCTTTCTTGAAAACTAGGCTCTGCGAAGGTAGAGCTTGAAACCGAAAAGATAAATTTATCGGGGTCTCCGGGCACTTCTGGATGTGTTTCGGGTGCTAAAATTGATATCGGGGCTTCGGGGGATATCAAAATAGTGAAAATATTGAAAAGGGGGTGAAATATGTCAAAATTCCAAAGTTTCTCGGGAAGGCTCACAACCTTCTTTTTATAGGGCTGAGGTTCGGAGGGTGCGTTGGCCGAAGAGACACGTGGTCGCAGGAGGCAAAGGCAGGTGGCGCAGCAACGAGGCTCGGACGCAATAGCTGGTTCGACTCGGACGGCGACACGCGTCGCACCTCGGACGCACCACGGCTTCGGAAGCGAAGAGTCATCGGACACGCGTCAAATTCTCGTAGCTGATGATACGTGGGTCGGACACGAGGCGGGCATGCGTGGATCTGATGACGTGGCCTATTCCAGACTTATCCATGCGAAATTCTTTGGAAAATGAGTCCGAATCTTCTAGAATCCATAGCTTTCGCATACGAGCTCAGTTTTTTACGTTCTTTATATGTACACGTAGACATGAAAATATTCTACAACTTTCGTTTAGACTTCGTCGGCTAATTTTGACTTTATTTTTAATATTATTATTTTTAACAGACCGAGAAAGAAAAATCCGTTAAAAATTCATAACTTCTTCATCCGACGTCCGTTTTCGTCAGACTTTTTACCGTTATATTATTATTGACGAGACCTTCAATTCTCGTTTAGGTTGTGTTGCGTAAATATCGCTCGATCTTTATTTCGTGTTTTTAGCTTTCTACTGCTCATCCGAAACTTAGAAAAATCATAACTTCCTCATACGAAGTCAAATTTAAAAGTTCTTTATATAAAAGTTTATTATTTTAATGAGTTCTACAACTTTCATTTAGATCACTAAGGCTTAAAAATAGTTTATCGGAAACCCACTTATTACGCGACATAGTGTTGTTCGGTTTTATCACGGATCATTTATTGGTCATAACTTCTTTGTTATAACTCGGATTTTTGACGAGGTTTTCATCTAAATTTTTCTAAAGAGACTCTTTACAATTGTAAATAATAAAATTTTATTTATTTCAAATTTTATATTTTCGGTAAATTTCACTATTTGACATTTGATTGGAATCTCATAAGATAGGTTGGGTCCGTATCTCACTATTAATAGGAGTGTGGATGGGGTTCCATGACTCATCAATAAAAGTATGGGGGCCCAAGATAGGCGAGGCCTTAGAACAGGAATCCAATAGTATATGTTCAATTTATGTGTTATTATATGATTGCCTGTTAGTATATGTTAGCAGGCGGGGCCTAAGAGAAACAGATATGTGCACCGAGCGGGGCTTGAAGCCAGCCGGGGCTTGTTATAGTGGGTGGAGCCCAAGGTAGTGGGCGAGGCCCAGTATTTGTAGTTTGTGATTATGTGCATGGTATGTGGTAGGTTGAGGAGCTCACTAAGCTTCGTGCTTACAGTTTTCAGTTTTGGTTTCAGGTACTTCTGGTAGCGGAGGGAAGAGCTTGGGGTGATCACATGGCACACACCATTGATTAGTCACCCTGGGATGTTTTACTTTGATAATGGAAATATGTTCTGGAATTAACACTATGATTTATGTTATGATTTTATTTGTGGTTTGACAATTATGTTTTAAGTAATGTTTTAAAAAGAAATTTTTTTAGTCATTATTTTAGGGTCATTTCAAGTTGGTATCAGAGCCTTGGTTTGAGGGATTCGGACATACTTTCGGGTGTGTCTGGACTCAAACTGAGGAATTAGTATAGAAATTTTCCAAAAGAAAATCAATTTTTGTAAATATGAATTGTTCTGAGAAAAGAAAAGAGTTTTAGAAAAAGTGAAACGAATTTTAGAAAGAAAAGAACTTTGAAAAGTGAAAAGGTTGTGGTGCATGCAATCAGCCGAGCTCAAGTAGGTTCTCCTAAAATACACATACAAGTTATGTTATGATTATTAGTTAGTAGAACAGCATGCTAGATTAGGACTAAGGATCTAGAGAGGATGCCTTATGTGCATGTTATATGTGCTTTTGAGCTGCATGATAGTATTGGTTAGAAAGTAGTAGGATAGCATGTTTAGGTTATGCCTGAGTATATGAGCTTATGTCGCATGCTAGTACAGATACTTGATATGTGAATATGGTTGCTCGATTATTTTGTGATTAGTTTTTCCTTTGTCTACATGTTGCTTGCTCTGTGCTTTGTGGGACGATGAGTGATGGGAGTTAGCTGTTAGGTGAATACGTTAAGTCATATGTAATAATAGTTGAATAATCTTAGAGTATTGGATTTGACCCTATTGCATAGCTCTCGTCTGAGTCTAATCGTTGTAGGGATGAGTCCCTTACTCGAAGGATTATCCGAGCCTCGTTACATGTGATGGTAGTCAGGTGATAGCTAGTTGGCATTACAAAGAGACCTTCAACAGCTGAGGACTGGTTTGGGTCAGAGGTTTCCCTAGGGTAAGCCTAGGATGAGTTAGTGTTGGGAGTAACAGTAGTAGTAAAAGGGACCTGGTGGAGTCGAAGCAGTTCTTCAGGAAAATACGGATAGATGTGGAAGGTAGTATGGGCCCGTACTACTGAAAGCAGAGGATCTGTACTTGATTTGGGAAAGGTTGAGATGAGATCGGGAAACTTGTAGTGTGTGTGTGTGTATGATCCCTCAGTAGTGATGAGTATTCTGATAGTTATTATGTTATGTTTTCAGCATGGTGAAATTGTGTGAGAGACCAGTGGGCGGATCAGATGCCGGGGAGGGACCGGGCAGCTTGAGGAACGTATGATAGAGTTTGTATCATTGGAGATTACGTGTGGTATACTAGACCAGACTCCTGTGATCTTTGGCACGGTCAAGGAGGGTATAGTAGAGATTTTGGATGAGAGGTTAGGAGCCTTCCGGACAGAGATGATAGCGATGATGGGAGCGTGTACTTTGACTTTTCGGGAGTTCAGAGCTTGTGGAGCTCCAGACTACCATGGGGCTAGGGATCCCATTTCAAGCAGCAGGTGGGTTGGCTGATGTTGCCAATGCATTCCATACGAGTCGGTGTCCCGAGGGGGACAAGGTCAGACTCGCCTCCTGTCTTCTGAAGAATAGAGTGAGGGATTGGTGGGAGGAGGTTGGTCATGCCTTGGGGGATGATGTCGCATTGGACATGATGACATGGTGTGATTTCTCGACTAGGTTTAGGGCTGAGTTTTCACTGATTATTGAAGTGCAGCAGTTAGCACGGGAGTTTCAGGATTTGACTCAGACTACTGAGACTGTGGCGAAGATCACCACCAAGTTTAGAGAGAGGGCTCTTCTTGTTTCGTAGTATGTCACAGATGAGGAGATGAAAAATGACCGATATCACGAGATGTTGAGGGCTGGCATCAGGGTGTTTGTGAGCAGGTCTGCCTGTAAGACGCTGGAAGACATGATTTCTCGGGCTAGGGAGAGGGAGATCGATTTGACCAGATCTGGAAGAGAAAGTCAGATGAGATTCAGGTAGCAACAAGATCGGGAAAAAGGCCCAAGGGGTCGGATTTGAGATCGAGGGATTATTAGAACTGAAGCCGACGCAGGAAGTGCGGCCGGACTGGTCATTTTAGCACAGATTGTACTGCGACCACCACTAAGGGATTAGATATGATATGTTTTCACTGCAGTCAGCGGGGCCACAAGAAGGCCCAGTGTCCGAGTTTGCTTTCAGCAGGACGGGTGATAGCACCTGCCCCTGCGATGTTGAGGATTACAGACGGCTGACAGAGCCGAGCAGAGGCGCTTGCGGTAGGAGGCAGGAATTCTCAAATGACGACCATGGAGACGCGAGCAGCATCGGACGTTGCAGGTGCGTATCTTTTATTTCCTGATTGACTTTTATTCATGATTATATTGTTACGGTTTTGCATCGTTATTGGTATTAGTATTCATAATTGTGTGGTCTGCTTGTGAGTAAGTTATATGTCATCTGCATATCGAGGACTTTAGAGTGATAGTTGGAGGATGTTCCTTTCTAGAGCAGGTTATTTAGGATACAGTAACTGTAGCATGCCTGTGTGGGACTCGATGGTGTCTCGCTAGTTTCAGGAAGGTGTTGTTGAGTGATAGATCGGTTATATCCTTGGCTGTGGTAAGCTTAGGTTTGAAGAAGATTAGTTATTAGATGATCGGAAGGATTGGGAATTCTATTCAAGCACTGAGCCGTGAGGCACTAGTAGAATCAAAGTGGGGGAGAACCCTCCGAGTATTCAAGAGCAGGAGCATGTAAATCAAAAATGAGTACGCAACATCTGAGAAAGAAAGGAAGTAGCACGATGACTGATGGATCAAGGAGCACAGGGCTGGGAGTTTGAGAAACTTCCTAACATGGAGTTCATGTCTTCGAGCTAGTTGGTAACTAGTCTGGTAAAATCAGGTTGGAGGAATCGCCTGTAGGACCCGAGTGAGTTGGAATGTAGATTTCGAGAACGTTCGGCATGGTATGCTTTCAGATTAGTAGTCAGTGACAGAGATAGCATGGGGAGCATGGTAAGACGGCGGGATAGCCGCATCATTCCCCCAGTAGCGAGTTAGTGAGGGAAGTGATGTAAGATTGCGAGTAAGCCATAACATTCATTAGCAATATAGTTAGCGAAGTGTGGGCGGAGGCTCATATCTCCTAGTGATCAAGGTAGAGATCATGAAAGGGTAGTTTGTTGAGAATAATATGGAGTTATCATGTGTAGCCCTAAAGAAGTGAGACCTTGGGAGAGGCCGCTCCAGGATACAGTTGGGAGAGACCCACGGGCGAGGCCGTATGTGAGTAGCAGTATAGGTAGACCTGAGAGTAGGGTTGCTCAGTAATATGGTTTTGCTCAGTAATATGGTTGCTCAGTAATATGGTTCTGGACTTAGGGTTGCCATCCATGAGGCTGTTTGAGTGCCTTAGGCAGGAAAGTTGCCATATTTAAGGTCCTAATGAGACCATGCAAGAGTTGTGTCCATCTTTATGGAAGTTGATTGCTATTTCTCGAGATTGGAACTTTTGGTTGCATGTAAAGTTGTCAACTTCGTGACTTTATGATTTAGGAGGTCTTAAACAACTTGGATCTATCTTTGGATAGCATAGCTTAAGCATTAAGTGCTTAATGGCCAGTTTTTGGAATCAGGGCACGAATGCACTGTGTAGGCCTCGGGAACGCGCTGCGTTCCCGTTGAGGCTCGCGACCAGGATTGCGAAGGAATGCCCAGTGTTCTACAAGGGAACGCCCTGCATCCGTAAATCAGTGGGCCTTTTTGGGTCATTTCCTTGGACTAGTTAATTATGGGCCTTAATGGACTATATTGTTGGACTGTTATTGGGCTATATTATATGTTGGGCTTGAGGGAAGGCCCATTTGAGAAGTTGGGCCCAATTTAGAAAATTAGGCCATAAGTGGACCGTTAGTGGGCTTAGGAATCCTACTTAGGGTTTGGGCCTTTATATATTATGCTTGGGCCTTAGTTATGGACTATATTAAAGTAGGGGTAAAATAGTAATTTTACCCTGAGAAAAGACTATGATGTTGAGGTAAGTAATATTATGATTTTGGTAGCTCGGGGAGCCGAAGAAACAGCAGTCGGGGAATTTCCAGTCAGCAGTAGAGGGTTACCAACAAGTTCAGCAGTGCAGGTGAGTTTTCCCTTCATGTGAATGGGTCTACAGCCACAATGCCGACCCATGTAGTTATGAGTCGGAAGACCCAGAATAGCCCTAGGCATTGTATGCTAGTATGATATTCAGGACCAAGGTCCAATGTCAGCGGGCGGGTGCCCAAGAAACGGTTTACATGACAGTTTATACTTGTTGTCTGTGTGATACATGTATGTGCCTGGTAGGGAGGTGAGTGTGGGCAAGGTCCCGTATCTTACCAATAGTAGAGTGTGGACGGTGTTCCATATCTCATTAGCAGCAGAGCAGGGGTGAGACCCAAGGTAGGAAGGGAGTGAGTGTGGGTTGGGCCTATATCTCACTATTAATAGGAGCGTGGATAGGGTTCCACGACTCATCAGTAACAGGACAGGGGCGGGGCCTAAGATAGGCGAGGCTTTAGAACATGAATCCATTAGTATATGTTTAGTTTATGTGTTATGATATGATTGCATGTTAGTATATGTTACCAGGCGGGGCCCAGAGACAGGCGGGGCCTAAGAGAAATAGATTTGTACACCGAGCGGGGCTCGAAGCCAGGCAGGCCCTATTATAGTGGCGGAGCCCGAGGTAGTGGGCAAGGCCCAGTATTTGTAGTATGCGATTATGTACATGGTATGTGGTAGGTTGGGGAACTCACTAAGCTTCGTGCTTACGGTTTTTAGTTTTGGTTCAGGTACTTCTGGTAGCAGAGGGAAGAGCTCGGGGTGATCACATGGTACACACCATTGATTAGTTAGCCTGGGATGTTTTACTCTCATAATGGAAATATGTTATGGAATTAACACTCTTATTTATGTTATAATTTTATTTATGGTTTGACAATTATGTTTTAAGTAATGTTTTAAAAAGACTTTTTTTAGTCATTATTTTGGGGTCGTTTCATTATAGGTCAATGTGAGGCTCATTGTACGCCCCGCATAAGACTTCTGTTGGATTTCGGATTTGGGACTTCAAGTGTTAGGACACCTTTTGGGCTTGAATACTTGGGCCCATTTTGGGGCTAACTACGCATGAGTGTTTTGGGCCAAGTAAAGTATTGGACTCTAGGATAAGTCCCAATAAGGAGTTTGGGCCCAATTTAGAAATTTTGGCCAATAATGGGCCTTGTGAAATTTTGGGCTTCTTGGATCAAGAATTGGGCCTAGGTGTTGGCCTAATTATGGTTAGCGTAAAGTGGTTATTTACCCTAAGTTTGGGTCATTAGTCAAGGATGGTAATTCAATTGGTAATTGGATGTTGATTTGTTGTGATAGTTCGGGAATTTAGTAGGCTAGCAGCCGGAGGTTTTCTGTGCGATTCATCAGTGTGAGGTGAGTTTTCCTCACTGTACTTTTGGGTCGAAGGCACCATGGCCGTCCCTTTGGATTGTTATCCTGGTTTCGCGTATGATTGTATGTGTAGTGATTTGTTATATCTGTATCTTGATATATAGGATGATGGTATGATTAGTAAACTGTTAGATATGTATGACTATCTATACATGCTAGCTAGTGTATGGTATGGTGTGTGTTGATATGTGATGATGGGTTAGATTGAGGAGATCCTGCTTTATGATGAAGGCCAACAGATCCAGGGCATCCCGGATAAACTGAAGGCTAGTGGGGCATATTATTCAGGCCAAAGGCCTGAGGAACGTTCCTGATAGGTTGAAGGCCCGAAGTGGCGTACCAAACATGCTGAAGGTTCTATGAGCGTACCAGATAGACTGTAGGCCGGTGGGGTGTTCCAGTTAGACTAAATGCTATGTATGCATGATGTTTATTGTATAATTCTGGTTTTGTGTTGTGTTGGTACTTTGGGGGAGACTCACTAAGCTTTGGGCTTACGGTTTTGGATTATGTTTTAGGTACATCAGAGGATCGTGGAAAGGTGAAGGCGTGATCATGCACCTGTGCATGTTATGTTTTTGGATTTTGGGAAAAATTCTGATGATAAACATGTTTTGAAAAATATTATTTAAACAATTATGATTTTTGGTTGGCTTGGAAAACTTTAAATTTTTATGAAATGCAGTAAATGTTACAAGTTGGTATCAGAGCCTTAGTTTGAGTGAATTGGAGAAACAATCATGTGAATCCAGTGTCAAACTAAGGAAAATGATTTTAAAATAGTTTTCAAAATATTCAAGGAGGATGCAGTGTACACGATCAGTCGGAGCCAATATGTAGTCCCCAAAATACCATATTGTTATTGATATTGTGATATGCTAGAACAACATGCTAGTGACAGGCTAGGGATCTTTAGAATTTACAAGATAGAATTTCCTAATTATATGATTCTTGATTGCTTAGGACCTTTCTTTTATGGAATTGACATCATTACTATAGTTGCTTAGTGTATACATCATGGTTATATATAACTAGGATCTTATAGCTTGAGAATGTTTGGTTTGGCCTTATTTCCTATTCTTGTTTGATAAAGAGCTTAGGTAGGATCAGATATTAGAATGTCTATAAGGTCCAAAGTTATGTATGGCTAGCATGCACGAGTGCTGCAGGGTTGGTGGAAGTTTCGTGGATGAGTCGTGTGGGGTCAACCTGCTAGTTTTAACATGTTTAGCCTTTCTTCTAGCGAGTGAGGATTGAGTGTATGGTTATTCTTGTGAGTAGTTTTTGAGAGTTGTGATGATCCTCTAAGACAAATATGGTTAGGTGTGGAAGATAGTATGGACCCGTACTACTAAAAGCACATGACCGATACGCATAGCAGGGAAGTCACAACCCCTAGGGTTTTGTTGGGAGTTAGTTCCCATGTTATGTTATGAGTATTATCTTATATTTCCCTAGCGTATTTTCAGTATGGTGACTACGAGGCGATTCGAGACCGGATCCGGGTCAGTATCAGGAGCTAGCAGACAAATTGGAGCCGATGAGTTGGATGCCAAGATTATGGAGATTCTCCATGGGGAGGTTGTAGCTATCGTCCAGGATCAGATACCGGAGTTATTTGGGTCTTTTAAGACCATGATGATGGAGTTCTTTGATGATAGATGCGCAGCCATTGCTGAGACTACTGCTGATGTTGCCTCTGTAGTCGTGGCAACTGCAGGTGTTGGGCAAGGTCAAGTTTTTTAGTATCAATAGTATAATAATATGAAGCCCCCAAAATTTGATGGATTTCAGGACGCGATCGTAGCCATAAGGTGGCTATCCGATGTTGAGGGATGTCCAGAAGGTTAGGTGCGCTCTGAACCTCTTGAGGTCCGGAGCGAAAGATTGGTGGAGACTTGTTACAAGATCATATTTTGCTAAGCAGAGGGTTGTGGTATCTTGGGATCAGTTCATGGAGATGTTCCGTACTAGTTATATGTCGTGGGTTGAGCGTAAGAGGTTGGCCTAGGAGTTTTTGGATCTGAGGTAGGGATCAGACATAGTGACGAATATCACTCGGATGTTTACTGAGAGGGCCACGATTTGCCCCGAGTTTGCTTCAGAGCAGGTTCACAAGAACCGTTATTTGAGCATGCTCAAGACGGATATCAGACATTTTGTTTCCATCCAACGGTGTGATTCTTTTCTGAAGTTGCAAGAGGACACCAAGTGGTGTAAGCTTGAGATAGAGTGTCAATTGAGGGAGCAGAGCCGGCCCCGAAACAGTCGCATCAGGCGCCAAAGCAGTTCAAGGCCACTGACTCTAGGTTTGTGGGTCATCAAGGCTGCACTTGTGGGAAGTGCGGAAAGGTTCATGATGGAGCTTGCCGATCAGGAGGGGTATGTTACAAGTGTGGTAGGGAGGGGCACTATACGAGGGATTGCCGCCAGTTTTCCCCAATTCAGAGTACGAGGATTTGCTATAATTGTGATTAGGTTGGTCATGTGAAGGTCAATTGGCTGTTGCTCACCACCACCAAGCCGACGCAAGCCCCCGTTCCAGCTACCTTAAGGATCACAGATAGGCGCCTGGGGAAGGCAGAGCCCCCAGGGCTCGAGGTTGTGCTTTTCAGATCACTTTCGAGGAGGCCAGAGCAGCTCCAGATGTTGTCACTGGTATGTTTCAATCAGTTATCTTGTTAATTATGTTTGTATTATGCATAATTTTTTGTACCTTTGTTTGGTATGTTCCCAGTGAACTCCTTGTCTGCTTTAGTGTTGTTTGACTCGGGAGCGAGTCGGTCCTTTGTTTCTAGGTCGTTTAGTAGGGAGTTTGCTATACACTTAGTGGAGTTGGAGTGTCTGTTGCGAGTTTCTATCGCCAACAACCACAGGGTTTCTGGTTCTTCAGTGTATTAGGGTTGTGTTATGGAGATCTTTGGGGTATCCTTTCTGATCGATTTGATCCCTGCCCCATGGGGGATGTTTGCGTGATTGTAGGTATGGATTAGCTAATCTGTTTCATTGTTATGATTGATTTTGAGGGCCAAAATGTGGTAGTTCGAATCCTAAGTGGGGGGGGGGGGATCGGTTATCTATGGAGAGGGCACCAGGAAGGGTTCAGGGTTTTTTTCTGCAGCCATAGCTCAACAGTATATTCAGCACGAGTGTGCGCGTTATCTGGATTATGTGGTGGATACGCATGTTGGGGACCAGGTTTCAGTTTCAAAGGTCCCACTGGTCAGGGAGTTTGCCGATGTATTTCAGGAGGAGTTACCCGGTGTGCCTCCTGAGAGGCTGGTCAAGTTTAGGATTGACCTCATGTCAGATGCGGCCCCGTTTACCAAGGCATGTACTATTTGACACCGTCTGAGATGCAGGAGTTGTCATCTCAGTTGCAGGAGCTTCTAGGCAAGCAGATCGTCAGACCGAGTAGTTCTCTGTAGGGAGTGCTGACTTTATTCGTAAAAAAAGGATGGTTCACACCTGATGTGCATCGATAAACGGGATTTGAACAAGTTACCGGTGAAGAACTTTTATCCCCTTCCACGGATTGATGATCTCTTTGATCAGTTATAGGGTGCATCTTGGTTCTCCAAAATTGATTTGAGGTATGGGCACCATTAGGTCAGGGTTAGAGAGGAGTACGTTGTTGAAGACCGCGTTTTGGACTCGTTATGGGCATTACTAGTTCGTGGTGATGCCATTCGGGCTCACTAATGTACATATAATATTTATGCATTTAATGAATTGGATAAGCAGGTCAATGCTCGATCATTCGGGTATCGTGTTATTGATGATATTTTGGTATATTCCAAGACCATAAAGTAGCATGAGGAACATCTTCGCGAGCTTCTGGGTGTTTTGAAACGAGAATAGATTTATGCTAAAATTTTGAAGTGCGAGTTTTGGTTCTTAGAGGTTCATTTTCTTGGACACGTCGTTAACCAGGATGGGTTATTGGTCAATCCAGCCAAGATCAAGGCGGTAATGCAGTAGGAGGTTCCGAAATCTCCCTCGGATATCAGGAGTTTCTTGGGGTTGGCAGGGCACTACCGGAGATTTATTCAGGATTTATCTAAGATTGCAGTACCCTTCACTCGCCTGACAAGGAAGAGGGTGGATTTTCGGTGGGGCCCTGAGTAGCAGTCGGCATTTAAGACCCTTCGGCAAAGATTATGCGAAGCCCAAGTTTTGAACCTTCAAGAGGGGATTAAGGATTTCATGGTATTCTATGATGCTTCCATCAGTGGTTTAGGGGCAGTCCTCATGTAGAGAGGAAGGGTGATAGCTTATGCTCCGCGGCAGCTGAAGCCGCATGAGATAAGATATCCCACGCATGATCTTGAGTTGGGGGTTGTGGTTTTTTCCCTCAAGATTTGGAGGCGTTATCTTTGTGGGGTCCTTTGTACTGTCTACACAGATCACAAAACCTTGAGGCACATTATGGATCAGCCGAACCTGAACATGAGGCAGTGCAGCCGTCAAATATTATGATTGCAAGATCCTTTACCGTCGGGGTAAGGCGAAGATAGTGGCGGATGCCTCGAGCAGCAAGTCGGTAGACCTTCTGTTGGGGTGTCATGTATGTGGATATCTATCGATTCTCTACTTGTAAGATTGATTAGGGAGGCTTAGACTGAGGGTGTTCAGGAAGAGAATTGGAAGATTGAGAGGATCAGATTCAACATCACCAGATTTGTTCTGGATACTCTTGGTTTGTTGACCCATTGTGGTAGGGTATGGGTACTTGTGTCTGGTGGGGTGTGACAACCCGATATTTCAACTCTATGTAACGAACTAAAAAGTCAAGTATTGTAACCACGTTTGTTATAATGAAATTAACTTCGAAAATAAATGTCCAAAAATCACTAATTAAATTTCCTATTATGTTAGATGTCATTAAACCGTGATCGTACGTAAAAAGAACGCCCAAATCTGACTTCGTATAAGGAAGTTATGAATTTTCCAAGTTCGGCTTAGCAACGGACAGCTAAAAACTTGAAACAGAGATCGAGCGACTTTTGACCGGAATGCCTAAATAAGAATCTAAGGTCTCGACAAGGGTTTTTCAACGGCAAAAAGTCTGGCAAAAACAGACGTCAGATAATGAAGTTATGAATTTCTAACTGAATTTTCTTACTGGGACCTTTAAAAATAAATAATAAAAATAATTTCAAAATTAGCCGACAGAATCTAAACGAAAGTTGTAGAGTATAGTCTCACCTACGCGTGTATATAAAGAACATAGAAAACGGATTTCGTATGAAGAATATATGAATTTTTGAAGTCTATTAAATATTAAAAATATAATTTTTATATTTAATTTCGGTGTTATCCGAAGGGTGAGTCACGGGCCGATCCAAGTTACGCCCAGCGTACTCGAGGCCTAGGCCTCAGATCGTCCACGTCGCCCCTATGCGAGGCTATGCCCCGTCCCATCCGAAGTCCGAGACAGTCGAGGATACGGTCACACATGACGCACAAATACGCCCAGCGTACCGAGGCGGTTCCCACCCCCTATAAAAGGGATGCGAGGATTCCGAAGAAAATGGCCAATTCCTCTCATCTTTCTTGCGTTTTTTCCTTGTTTTCCATGCACGTGCTATCCCGAAGTCCTGGTTTCCTTGCTCAAGTCCCGAAGGTCGTTTGTGCTCCCGAGAATCCCGAGGAAATCCACTTTCTCGAGTCGAAATTCTGCTAGGTTTTCATCTCGCCTTCTTCGATCTTTCAAGTGAGTTCATAACCCTATAATCCACCCTTTTAAATGTTTTATAAATACTTTTATATGCTTTTAAGGGGGGGATACAAGTAAAACAATCGATTATTATCGTGTGTTATATAAAGTTTCATTATATGCTTTTTATCAATGGAATCATATGTGATTTATAACTATTCTAGGGAAATTTTCGTATGCAAAATATACCACGATAACATCTTATCTTTTGAAATAAGAAATGATTTATGTATTTATGTAAATCAAACACTCTGCTTATACTATATGTATATGTGTTCGTTTTGGCACTACAAAAATTATACTTTTCATAATAAGTGAGCATTTCACTAGGGATTACTATACAAACGAAACGTACTTTTAGAAAACTATAATAGGTATAGTTTTACGAGAACACTACGAACTATTAAATACTGGAAATACTATATGAAGAAGTTACTTTCATATACAAGAACAAACGAACATTTTCACACGTAAATCTGTTTTATACTAAGTTTTGTGAGACATTAAACTTCACGTACGCTCGAGTACACATTTCATGTCCTGTATTATATACCAGAATCCCTTGGAGGGGGAGCATGGTGTTTGTGTATAGATCTATACGGGATTGACAACCCCGGGCCCTGACTGTTAGCTACAGTACACCATTTGGGGTGACAAACGTTAGAACATTCCAACGCCTAAAGAACATTATGTATAGGCATTTCTAGTCAATAGCATGGTTATAAAACTCACATGGAGTATTAAAAACCCATTGATTTACGGGGGTTTTCAGACGTATTTGAGGTTTTATACGTACATAAATTAACTACTTTAGGCATGAAAAACCTAATTGTGATAGAAGTTTGGAACTTCTAAACCACTACTGACAGATTGGAAAACATCAACTTTCTAGAAACAAACAATGGTCTTGATTTAAGGCTACATTTATACCAGTAGAAAATATGGGATTTTCTAGGAACCAACGAACAAAAACAAACCATTTCAATTTAGTTATGCAACATTTTCATTTAATACTTATGAAACTCACCAGCTTAAATTTTGATCTACTCTTTCAAAACTACTTGTATTTCCCACGGACTCAGTAATTGCAGGTACCAAACAGCTTTTGAAGAAGGAATGTTGCGGTGCTAGTTTAAATTCATATTTTTGGCATCATATTGTAATTGGTTTTGAACATGTACTCTTTTAACAATGTAAACTTTCAATTATATATATGATGGTTGTATTGCTTTCTTTACTATGTATTCATTTGTTACATTACCACGTGAAGTCATCCGCCCCCGAACGTTTCCGTCGTTCCGGTTTGGGGTGTGACAGATTGGTATCAAAGCAATGTTTATAGTGAACTAAGTATATCGAACCTCATAAGATATACAAACTATAAATGCTTAGGGACTCAAAGTCTCTAAGAAAAGGTTTTCACACCTAAAACCTTATTTCATTTAAATAGATTATTTTAGGTCATAAAAATACAAAATACATGCATACAACGATATATTTTCATGATTAGAGCTATACAAAAAGTATTAAGACGAGTTGGATACTACGATTAGTTCTCGATATATGTAATCGAATTTGCGATGAATATAGCCTGGTCAACTATATTTATCCGAGATTGGACTAACGTATGTCGAGGAATGATCGTAGTGAGCAACAAGTCAAAACTTACCGAAATAGACACTAGTATCAAACATACAAATTAAAATACTATAGGAGTATTTGGTGCATACAATAGTATAATAAACATGTTTATTGTTACATGTTTTCAAATTTTGTTCAAATCTTATAACCTTATTCTCGTATAGTCAAATGGTTGGATTTCACCCACAAGGGGACCCCTATTACCCGAACCAGGGCAATGGAGGATGGGTAGAGGAGGATCCTGAAGAGGATGAAGAACCTATCGAGTTGGAAGAAGGGGATGACTCTGGTACGAACTCGGAACCAGAAATAGTCGATCCTCCAGCCATTAGGAGGAACTTCTAGGGACCGAATCCCGTTTGGGGAAGTCACCTCCACCATTGGAGCCAACAACAAGGGATACGCTCTCCCTATGGTATGTGTCATAACTTCTACGACATCAGGGACGGAGGTTCAGCCGACCGAGCACTTTCGGTCATGGTAGGTAAACTGGCCAACCAATCCTATTAATCAGGGGTCCAAGCAAATCGAATCCGCGAAGTCAACGTGGAAGTACAAGTTCACACGGCCGACATCCATCATATGGATATGTTGCAGGATGACACCCATCTCTGCACCGACGCATTCCAAACACAAATGATTGCAGCGCTCGCACAGTTGAGGGAACAGCAAGCCGCCTTCGATAGGCGTCTTATGGAATCAAAGCAATCGGATGTGGAGTCAAGCTCCAAGCAAAACACACGTCGCAAGTAGTACTTGCAAAACCCCAAAATTCTGTTATAAGTTAAGACCTCGGCTAAAAGTTTTTATTTTCTTAAACCTTGTAACCGGAGACCCTTTTAGGGGTCAAATTTTTGTGATCGTTGTATCATCTATTATATTAATATAATTGGCATGCTATTATTACTACGTTTAGTATTTTGTTCAATCTTTAAAATATTACGGAAAAACCATACACTTGGTTCATATATTCGGATTTACGAATAACTTTCGTTCTTCAATCATTGAGACTCATTCTATCATCTGTTGTTGAACTATAGCGATTTAGTTCATGAGACACATTCATTTTCTATACTATGGAATTCTTACCCTTGTCTTTTCAATCTATAGTTGAAGGATACCTCTGCGTAGAAATCCGAGACAAAACAACGGTGGGGAAGCACCGATACCACCACCTCCTCCACCTCCTCAATTTGATGCTGTCATGTTCCAAGCAGCAGTCACCGCAGCTGTGGCGACTGCCATGTCACAAATCAATACCCCTGTTACTATTGGTTCAGGAATTGGCACACATCCTTCCAACCATGGCGATAGTCATGGGAAACCCCGAGAGTGCACCTATAAAGACTTTACGAATGCTAAACCCCGGATGTTTAATGGAATTGGTGGTGTGATGATTTTGAGGCAGTGGATTGAAAGGACAGAATCAGTCTTTGAAATCTGCTCATGTCCCGAGCACAGTAAAGTCAAGTTTGCAACTTACACACTTACTGATAGAGCTTTAACTTGGTGGAATGGCCACGTTAAGGTACTTACTCTCATAGTGGAAAATTCAATAAGCTGGGAGAGCTTAAAAATTATGTTGATGAGGGAGTACTGTCCACGAGGAGAGATTCAAAAACTCAAGCACGAACTCTGGACTCTTTGAATGATTGGTACCGACATAGCAACTTATACCAACAGATTTTGCGATCTGGCAATCCTTTGCCCATATATGATTGCTCCTGAGAGCAAGAAAATAGAGAGATACATTTGGGGACTGTCACCCCAAATTCAGTCAAGCGTGTTAGCTTCAAAACTTGACACTTTTGAAAGTGCCAAAGAGCTGGCACAATCACTTATTGATCACGGAAATCATTAGAACTCAACAGTTTCTGCACCAGAACCATAAAAGGGAAACAACAACAATAACAAGAAGAGAGGATGGAATAAACGGAAGGGTGGGTCTTCCCAAGAATCCTCGATGAAACAACAAATAGTTACAGTGAATGTTGCTACTATACATACTACCGTTCCTACAAATCTCTACCCAACAAAGCCTTTTGTGGTCAACCTTCCAAAGTGCACCAAGTGCAATTACCACCACAATGGAACTTGTCGGGAAATGCAGTGCTCCAACTACAACAGAAAGAGACACACTGTCCGTTTCTGCAAGGCCCACGTAAATCCGATCACTTAAGTTCCCAATGCTGGTGTAGGCCAATCTTGCTACGGTTGTGGCGAGGTGGGCCACTACAAAAGAAATTGCCCGAAGGCAGTGAATACCGGCGGAGTGGGACAAGTTTTGGCTATTGGTCACGAAGAAGCCGTAGCTGATCCTACAGTAGTTGCTGGTACGTTTCTTCTTGATAATTCATATGCATGCATACTATTTGATAATGGAGCAGAAAGAAGCTTCGTGAGCCAAAACTTTATTCACTTACTTAAACATAAACCTAGCATGTTAGAAGAATCATTCACGGTAGAAATGGTAAATGGAAAAACGGAAAACGCTAACTGCATATACATTAGTTGTACATTAACTTTAGACGGTCACTCTTTCCCAATCAACCTCATGCCGGTCTAAATTAAAAGTTTCGACGCCATAGGTGGCATGGATTGGTTAAGTCTTCTACGTGCCGACATCATGTGCTTTGAAAAAGTCGTTCGTCTTAATCTCCCTAACGATGAAACATTAGTGATTTACGGAGACAAATCAAGTACAAACCTTCACATCATTTCGTGCATCCAAGCTCGAAAGTGTTTACGGAAGGATTATCATGCATTCCTTGCACACATCGTTGACACGAGTCGGGAAGTAAAGGATATTAAGAGCATTCCATAAGTACGTGATTTCCCCGATATCTTTCCAGAAGAACTACCGGGATTACCACCACAACGCCACGTTGAGTTCAGAATCGACTTAGTTCTGGGGGCTACCCCAATAGCAAAATCGGCTTATCGTCTGGCACCAGCAGAGATGCAAGAACTTTCCTGTCAACTTAACGAACTCCACCAAAAAGGATTCATTAGACCAAGCTTCTCACCTTGGGGAGCACCGGTCTTGTTTGTAAAGAAGAAAGACGGATCGTTCTGTATGTGCATCGACTACAGAGAGCTGAACAAACTTACTGTCAAAAATCGTTACCCTCTGCCCCGCATTGACGACCTATTTGATCAACTTCAAGGAGCGAACTACTTCTTGAAGATAGATCTACAATCCAGATATCACCAATTACGAGTGCTAGAGGAAGATATCCCCAAGATAGCCTTCCGAACCCATTATGGACACTACGAATTGGTAGTGATGCCGTTCAGGTTAACCAACGTACCAGCGGTATTCATGGACCTAATGACTAGAGTGTGCCATCCTTACTTGGATCATTTCGTCATCGCCTTCATCGATGATATACTTATCTACTCCCGAAGTAAGAAACAACATAGTCAGCACCTACAAAGAGTCTTAGAAACACTACGATCGAAGAAGCTCTATGCGAAGTTCTCTAAATGTGAATTTTGGATTCGAAGAGTTGAATTTTTGGGCCATGTTGTTAGTGAAAAAGGGATACATGTGGACCCATCCAAAATTAAGGCTATTAAGAACTGGTCGACACCGAAGACACCTACAAAGATTCGACAATTTCTAGGTCTAGCTGGCTACTATCGCAGATTCATATAGAACTTCTCTAGCATTGCGAAACCTCTTACTACATTAACCCAGAAAGGCGTGGCCTTTGACTGGGAAGCAAAACAAGAGAAGGCGTTCCAAACACTGAAACAGGCCTTGTGCACCGCATCGATACTATCCCTCCCCAAAGGGATAGAAGATTTCGTAGTGTATTGCGATGCATCAAATCAAGGACTTGGTTGTGTTCTTATGCAAAGAGGGAAGGTTATTGCCTATGCATCCCGTCAGCTTAAGATACACGAAGTAAACTATACAACACACGATCTTGATTTAGGAGCAGTGGTATTTGCTCTAAAGATCTGGAGACACTACCTATACGGAACGAAAAGTACTATTTACACCGACCACAAGAGCCTTCAACACATTTTCGATCAAAAGGAGCTCAACATGCGACAACGACGATGGGTCGAGTTACTCAATGACTACGAATGCAAAATTCGTTATCATCCTGGCAAGGCCAATGTAGTAGCTGACGCCCTCAGTCAAAAAGAATACACTGGTCGGAGAGTCAAATCTCTGAATATGACTATCCATTCCCACTTATCCACACAAATCAAGGAGGCTCAACTGGAAGCTTTTCAACCTGAACATGTGATGGGTGAATCCCTGAGAGGAATGGAAAAGAATCTAGAAATAAAGGGTGGCGGAGCCTATTATCTCATGGACCGTATCTGGACACCGAGACATGGTGGCTTCAGAGACGTGGTCATGACCGAAGCACACAACACGAGGTATTCCGTTCACCCAGGTTCAGATAAAATGTATCTGGATCTTAAGAAACTGTACTGGTGGCCTAACATGAAAGCAGAAATTGCTACCTTCGTAGGTAAATGTCTTACTTGCGCTAAGGTTAAGGTCGAGTATCAGAAACCTTCAGGATTACTACACTAACCGGAGATACTAGAATGGAAATGGGAACGGATTACTATGGATTTCATAACCAAGTTGCCTAAGACAATGGGTGGACTTGATACCATGTGGGTCATCGTCGACAGATTGACCAAATCCGTGCATTTTCTATCAATCAAGGAGACTGACAAGATGGAAAGGCTTACAAGAACTTACATACGGGAAATAGTGTGACTGCATGGTGTTCCGATGTCCATTATCTCCGATAGAGATAGTAGATTTACATCAAGGTTCTGGCAATCACTACAAAGTTCCCTGGGGACTAGACTAGACATGAGTACATGCTACCATCCACAAACAGACGGGCAAAGTGAGAGAACGATACAAACTTTGGAAGATATGCTGAGAGCCTGTGTGATTGACTTTGGAAAGGCATGGGATATCCATTTACCCCTTATCGAATTTTCATACAACAATAGTTATCATACGAGCATAAAGGTTGCTCCATTTGAAGCCCTCTATGGCCGTAAGTGTAGGACCCCTCTGTGCTGGACTGAAGTTGGCGACACACAGTTAGCTAAAGGACAAGATACTGAAAACACTCTCACCAGTCCGAAAATCATACGAGAAACAACAGAGAAGATCGTTCAGATTCGTGAACGGTTGAAAGCATCTAGAGAGTGACAGAAAAGCTACGCTGACCAACAGAGAAGATCGTTCAGATTCCAAGTAGGAGACCGGTTTCTATTGAAAGTCTCACCGTGGAAAGGCTTAATATGCTTTGGAAAGCATGGAAAGCTAAATCCAAGATACATAGGGCCTTTCGAGATTCTCTCCAGAATCGGCCATGTAGCTTACAAACTTAATCTACCACGTAAACTTAATAACATACATCCAACCTTCCATGTATCGAACTTGAAAAAGTGTCTGTCCGATGAGACTCTTGTTATCCCACTCGACGAGATCGAGATCAAGAAGAGCCTCAACTTCATGGAGAACCGATAGAAATCATGGACCACAAGGTCAAACAAACGAAACAAAGTCGCATACTCATCGTGAAAGTCCGCTGGAACGCCAAGCGAGGACCTGAATTCACATGGGAACGCGAAGATCAGATGAAACAAAAAGTACCCAAATCTTTTTCTCTGATTCACAAGTATCTTTCTTACATTAAATTTCGGGACGAAATTCCCTCTAACAGGGGGATGATGTGACAACCCGATATTTCAACTCTATGTAACGACCTAAAAAGTCAAGTATTGTAACCACGTTTGTTATAATGAAATTAACTTCGAAAATAAATGTCCAAAAATCACTAATTAAATTACCTATTATGTTAAATGTCATTAAACCGTGATCGTACGTAAAAAGAACGTCCAAATCTGACTTCGTATAAGGAAGTTATGAATTTTCCAAGTTCGGCTTAGCAACGGACAACTAAAAACTCGAAACGGAGATCGAGCGACTTTTGACCGGAATGACCTAAATAAGAATCGAAGGTCTTGACAATGGTTTTTCAACGGTAAAAAGTCTGGCAAAAACAGACGTCAGATAATGAAGTTACGAATTTCTAACGAAATTTTCTTACCGCGACATTTTAAAAATAAATAATATAAATAATTTAAAATTTTGCCGACGCAATCTAAACGAAAGTTGTAGAGTATAGTCTCACCTACACGTGGATATAAAGAACGTCGAAAACAGAGTTCGTATGAAGAATATATGAATTTTTGAAGTTTATTAAATATTAAAAATATAATTTTTATATTTAATTTCGGTGTTATCCGAAGGGTGAGTCACGGGCCGATCCAAGTTACGCCCAACCTACACTCGTACGCCCAACGTACTCGAGGCCTAGGCCTCGTATCGTCCACGTCGCCCCTATGCGAGGCTATCCCCTGTCCCATCCGAAGTCCGAGGCAGTCGAGGATACGGTCACGCATGACGCACGAGTACGCCCAGCGTACCGAGGCGGTTCCCACCCCCTATAAAAGGGATGCGAGGGTTCCGAAGAAAATGGCCAATTCCTCTCATATTTCTTGTGTTTTTGCCTCGTTTTCCGTGCACGTGCTATCCCGAAGTCCCGGTTTCCTTGCTCAAGTCCCGAAGGTCGTTTGTGCTCCCGAGAATCCCGAGAAAATCCACTTTCTCGAGTCAAAATTCTGCTAGGTTTTCATCTCGCCTTCTTCGATCTTTCAATTGAGTTCATACCCCTATAATCCACACTTTTAAATGTTTTATAAATACTTTTATATGCTTTTAAGGGGGGGGGGGATACAAGTAAAACACTCGATTATTATCGTGTGTTATATAAAGTTTCATTATACGCTTTTTATCAATGGAATCATATGTGATTTACAACTATTATAGGGAAATTTTCGTATGCAAAATATACCACAATAACATCTTATCTTTTGAAATAAGAAATGATTGATGTATTTATCTAAATCAAACACTCTGCTTATACTGTATGTATATGTGTTCGTTTTGGCACTACAAAAATTATACATTTTTTTTAATAAGTGAGCATTTCACTAGGGATTACTATACAAACGAAACATACTTTTAGAAAACTATAATTAGTATAGTTTTACGAGAACACTACAAACTATTACATACTGGAAATACTATTTGAAGAAGTTACTTTCATATACAAGAACAAACGAACATTTTCACACGTAAATCTGTTTTATACTAAGTTTTGTGAGACATTAAACTTCACGGACGCTCGAGTACACATTTTAAGTCCTGTATTATATACCAGAATCCCTTGGAGGGGGAGCATGGTGTTTGTGTATAGATCTATACGGGATTGACAACCCCGGGCCCTGACTGTTAGCTACAGTACACCATTTGGGGTGACAAACGTCAGAACTTTCCAACGCCTGAAGAACGTTGTGTATAGGCATTTCTAGTCAATAGCATGGTTATAAAACTCACATGGAGTATTAAAAACACATTGATTTACGGGGGTTTTCAGACGTATTGGAGGTTTTATACGTACATAAATTAACTACTTTAGGCATGAAAAAGCTTATTGTGATACAAGTTTGGAACTTCTAAACCACTACTGACAGATTGGAAAACATCAACTTTCTAGAAACAAACATTGGTCTTGATTTAAGGCTACATTTATACCAGTAGAAAATATGGGATTTTCTTGGAACCAACGAACAAAAACAAACCATTTCAATTTAGTTATGCAACATTTTCATTTAATACTTATGAAACTCACCAGCTTAAATGTTGATTTACTCTTTCAAAACTACTTGTATGTCCCAGCGACTCAGTAATTACAGGTACCAAACAGCTTTTTGAAGAAGGAACGCTGCGACGCCAGTTTAAATTCATATTTTTGGCATCATATTGTAATTGGTTTTGAACATGTACTCTTTTAACAATGTAAACTTTCAATTATATATATGATGGTTGTATTGCTTTCTTTACTAGGTATTCATTTGTTACGTTACCACATGAAGTCATCCACCCCTGAACGTTTTTGCCATTCCGGTTTGAGTGTGTGACATGGGGTCAGATATATTGTGTTAGAGGTGGCTCATAAGTCTCATTTTTTCTATCCATCCGGGGGCCACCAAGATGTATTGGGATCTGAGATTGAGCTATTGGTGGTCGTACATGAAATGGGAGATCGCCTGGTAAGTAGAGAGGTGCTCGACCTGCAGGATGGTCAAGGTCGAGCTTTAGAGACCGCATGGAAATATGCAGCCTCTGGAGGTTCCCATGTGGAAATAGGAGGAGATTTCGAAGGACTTCATAACCAAGTTTCCAAAGACGGCAAAGGGTTTTGATGCTATTTTGGTCATCATGAATCGGTTGACCAAGAATGCCCATTTCTTGGTGATTCAGGAGAGTTATTCGTCCGAGAATTTGGTCGCTGTATATATTCACGAGATTGTTTCTTACCATGGAGTTATGGTCTCCATTGTTTCTGACCGTGATGTTCAGTTCACCTCCCTTTTTTTGCAGAAGTTCCATGATGAATTGGGCAGGAGGTTGCACTTCAGCACAACTTATTATCTACAGACCGACGGTCAGTGTGAGTGGAAGATACAGACTCTTGAGGATATGTTGCGAGAATGTGTCATTGATTTTCGTGGGAGTTGGGACTCCTACCGACCTCCTATGGAGCTCTCCTATAATAACAGTTTTCACTTCATCATTGGTGTCCCGAATAAGAGGTTAAGGTCGGTGACATGCTGTTACTGAAGATCTTACATTGGAAAGGTGTGATTCGCTTCAAGAAGAGGGGGAAATTGGGTCTCCGATATATTGTACCATTTCAGATTATTTCCAAGATTAGCAAGGTCGCCTAAAGATAGATCTTCCTGAGGAGCTCAGTCAGATCCATAGCACTTTCCATATTTCACAGCTGCAAAAGTGCATATTGGATAAGGATGCAGTTATGTCATTGGACGATATTCAGGTTGATGAGTGCATGGACTATGTTGAGATGCCTATGTATATTCTGGAGAGAAAGGTGAAGGTTTTGCACAGAAAGGAATTACCTTTGGTAAAGGTACAATGGCAGCATCAGAGGGGTTCCGAGTGGACCTGGGAGCCGGAGGCTTAGATACAGGAGCATTACCCAGATTTTTTTGTTGCAGCAAACATTGAGGATGAAGTCTAGATCAAGTGGGGGAGAGTTGTAACATCCTAGGGGTTCATGTATTTTCAAATCCTTCCTTTGGTTTTAAATATTTCATTTTGGGTCCTTGGATTATAATAATTGAGTCCTAAGAATTTAGAAGCCCTAGTGGCAAAATTGTAATTTTGGAAGTAGGAGTAGTACGTTGGGCGTACTAATGTCTGGGTGAAACACTAATTTTTAGGGTTTGATGAGTATTTAAACACCTTTATGGATCATTTAGCCTCACCCTCTCAGCCTCCAAGACCTTGAGTTGTTCTTAGCAAACCCTAACCCCATTAAAGAGTGTTTTGAGCTTAAAGTGTGTTATTTGTGTGCTTAATGGAGAAGTTAGTGCATCTAGGAGTCCAAGAAGGAAAGCAAGCTTGTAGATCTTAGATCATCATCCTCTTGGGAAACTCCATAAGGTAAAAAGTTGTTGCCTTTATACTTGGTTTGCTTAGATGTCATCTTGGTAGCTTTATGATGATCTTTTGTCCCAAAAAGTCCCATTGTTGTGTGTGCTTTGTGTTGGCTGTTTTGGGCTGTCCTTTCATACCCAAGGATGGGTTCTAAGCTATAAAAATGAGGTCTCTTTAGCTAGTTTGGCTCCATGCTTCTTATGGAAGGTCTTAATGGATTAAGACCATGTATTAAGAACTTTTTAGACATTTAAAGTTATAAAGTTGTAGACTTTATAACTCTAAGGTGAATTTGGACCACGAATATGAAGTTTGGGCTTAAGTGCTTAATCCATTAAGAACTTATTGGGATTTTGGACTCTGTGAGGGTACTCCCCGCGCAATTAGAAGTACACCTCGTGTACTCGGTCAGCCACCCCGTTATGGGTCAATGCAAGGATTGGTGCACGCCCTGCGTACCAAATGATTGGATTTTGGACTTGGGGCTTCGAGTATTGGGCCACCTTTTAGGCATGAATGCTTGTGCCCATTTTGGGGTACCTGGGAATGAGTCTTTTGGGCCAGGTAAAGATTTGGACCTTAGGATAAGGCCCAATAAGGATTTTAGGCACAATTTGGAAAACTGGGCCAATAATGGGCCTTGTGTAATTCGGGGCTTCTTGGATCAAGAATTAGGCCTAGGTCTTGGCTCAATTATGGATATGGTAAAGTGGCCATTTACCCTAAATTCGGGTCATTAGTCAAGCATGATAATTCAATTGTTAATTGGATGTTTATTTGTTGTGATAGTTCGAGGTTTTAGTGGGCCAGCAGCTGGAGGTTTTATGTATGATTCGTCAGTGTGAGGTGAGTTTTCCTCATTGTACTTTTGGGTCCAAGGCACCAAGGCCAGCCCATTAGATTGTTATCCTGGTTTATCGTATGATTGTATGTGTAGTGATCAGTCAGATCTGTATCCTGGTATATAGGATGATGCTATGATTAGTGAAGTATTAGATCTGTATGACTATCAATACATGCTAGCTAGTGTTTGATATGGTATGTGTTGATATGTAATGGTGGATTGGGTTGAGGCGGTCCTACTTTGTGCTGAAGGCCAACAAATCCAAGGTGTCCCGGATAGACTGAAGGCATGTGGGGTGTACCAGAGAAGCCAAAGGCCCGAAGAACGTTCCAGATAGGATGAAGGCCCAAAGTGGTGTACCAGTCATGATGAAGGTTCTATGAGCGTACCAGATAGACTGTAGGTCAATTGGGCATTCCAGTCAGACAGAAGGCTCTGTATGCATTCTATTTATTGTATTATTCTAGTTTTGTGTTGTGTTGATACTTTGGGTAGTTTTGGATTATGTTTCAGGTACCTCAGAAGATCATGAAAAGGTGAAGGCGTGATTTTGCACCTCCTCATGTTATGTTTTGGGATTTAGGGAAAAACTCTGATGATAAACATGTTTTGAAAACTATTATGTAAACAATTATGATTTTTGATTGGTTTGGAAAAGTTTAAATTTTTAAGAAATTTTGTGAATGTTACACCTTACATGTAATGAACCTAATCGAGTATAGTATTGTTTTGATAAACGACGGTGTCGAATTTAAGGAGAATGGTAGCAAATTAATATTATAATATTTGATTATAAGTTATAGTAAATAAAAGAAATTAGTAAACAGAAGGGGTTTTTATTATAAAATCTCAAACAATCAATAACTAAAGTTACTGGATAAAATTATGTATTGGAACTTGGTGTGCGAAATGATTGGTGAAAACATCATATATGAGTTCAATGTAAAATCTGGGAATCGTTTCTCAGGAATTTTTTCATGCAAAAGATGTCTACACATCGTGGATATGCATCGACCTCTATGTGGTTACCAGATAGTGGAATTTTTTTTAATAGAAATCAACATGAGTCATGTCAGCCAAACACTCGTCTTGTCTGTCGTATAAGTTCTTCCCCTAGTAATGTACTTTAATAAAGCCTCGATCCCTCTCTTGTGTGGGTATATGACCCCACACTTATTTAATGCAATGTCTCTCGTGACAAAACTATGCTTGATCCTCATTGCTGAAATTATCGAAAGCATCTGAAGGGAAAAAAATTTCACAAAGACCTAAACCATCAAAAACATGAACAAGGAAACAAAACTAATAAAAAAATAAAAACACACTAAAATATCTAAATAGGTTTATATCGCAGTGTTTCAAGGTTCTTCGATTCAGGTGAGTTTTGCCTCATTGTACCTGTGGGTCGAAGACACCAATGCCGACCCACTAGTTTTGGTTATCCTTTAGTGGAGGGATGTCATATGAACTGTATATAGTCATGTAGGATAGACTGGGGACTCTTAATCTAGGCTTTCTTTCTTGTTCCTTGTTTGGTTATGGCTCTAGAGTAGGATCACCTGTCTGGGTGTCTATCTCACCTTTGAGTATATACAGTTATGTATTCCTTAGATTGTTGGTATTTAGTATGTTATTGTGCTATAGTGATTTGATAGATCTGTATCCTGGTATATATGATGTTGTTATGTTGTAGTGATATGTTAGATCCGTATCCTAGTATATAGGATGTTGTTATACTATAGTGATCTGCTAGATCTATGTATATGTCCTTATATTATATGATGTTGTAGTAGTGATATATTGGTTATCATCTAGTGGCATGCCCTAGGGGCTATATGTAGTCATGTAGGATAGCGTGAGAACTCTTGATCTAGGCTTTCTTTCTTGTTCCTTGTTTGGTTGTGGCTCTAGAGTAGGATCATATATCCGGGTGGCTATCTCACCTCTGGTTCCTATGGTTACACATTTCATTGAGGTTAGCTGGTAGTGGGACAGTATGTTGTGAGAAGACTAGTAGGAAGTAGTGAGATGTATTATTTCTATATGCCTATATTATGTGCCTACTTGATCCTTGATTTTTTATATACTTACCTATAATGGTAGTGGGATGAGGTTGTCCTGATTTGTGTTGTAGGCTAACATACCCGGTGCGGGTCGCTTGTAAGCCATAGGCATGGTGGCTCGAGAAGAGTGGTTGGGTTGAGGAGGTAGGCCAACAAAGCCTAGGTATTCCATCTTGATGGTTGATTGGACTCGTTGCATGTTGGCATTCCAGTCCGTAGATAGGTTAGGACTGGGCATTCTAATCTAATGATTATGGGCTGTTATGCATGCTTGTCTGTTCATCGTATGGTATATTTTTGGGTGAAATCACTAAGCTTTGTTCTTACCTAGTTGTTTGTTGTTTCAGGTATCATCGGTTATCATGGGAAGGCGAAGGGGTGACTGTACACATTCATCAGTAACAATGAAGATTTCACGCTTTAACATTACTCTGGTTTTCAATAAATGTATTTTGAAATAAATGGTATTCTTAATAAGGGATTTATAATTGGGAAGTTTTACTCTAATAAAAATGCAAAATTTTGGTTGTTAAAATGGGATGTTACAAATACATAGTAAAATAAGGCCATGTTACAATGTAAAGTGGATTAGCAAAAATTACAAAATGAAGTTATTTAGGCATACAAACTATTGTCAATCTTAATCTCTATGAGATTCCTAGAAATAAGATTTATTGACTTATATAATTAGCATGTTAATATCTTCTAATGCTCATTTAGCAATCATGACTGGATTAGACGAAGATCATGAAACCAAATGGTGAATCGACCATGCGAAGTTACAATGAGGACGACTCAAGTAACGCTTGAGAATCTCGATCAACATATAGTTTTCTTTGACTATATTATTCCTTTGATAAGCCGATAAACCACACAAGCTTACATCAAAAACAATATACCACAAGGCGTAATTTCCATGGGAAGCATAAGATTCACATTATTATATATAAAACGGGATTTTGTTTTCTTACTTGTAAAGTTAATACTTTTAACCTTGTACAAAGGTCCTATCCAAACCATTCGGTAACTCCATCTCAAACACAAGAAGGCAGTGAGGGTGGTGAGCAATGAGTGTCACTTAAAAGCCAACCTTATTAGGAATCAAATCGACCTAACTTAAACCTATCTTATAGCAATAAAGTAGATGAGCCTAGTCGAAGAAAGACCAACAATCCACATTTTAAGAAACACGCGAGGACGCAATGTTTGTAGTTGATGTGATACATATAAATACGATTTTGTTATTCACACACGTTTGGGTTTATATTCTCTTTAGTTCTATTGACTAAAAGTCAACAATTAAATTATTAAAGAGAGTCATAATCTTTTGTCTTTTAATTAATCTTACAAATAAATCAAATTGATTTTATCTTTTAGTATAAAGGCTAGTTTTTATATGTTTAAAATCGAAAAAGACGAGAAAACTAAATAAGAAACGAATTTAGAAAAATCAGGAACTTCAGGTTCCATGACGTGGGGAATGAACAACCACATCGTGGCATACAGAAGACACACAATTTATTTATTATTTTAGGTTCTCTGGAGCTATCCATGACGTGCCAAAGAAGGGACCATGACGTAGTAACGAAGGCGGTTACAATTGAAGTTTAGCATCGATCGAGCCCATGTCACTGTGAAGGACCAACCACGAAGTGGCAGAACGACCAAAAATGTCATTTTTTCGAGCATAAACTTATTTGATTTGTATCAAGACAAATTTCTAGTCATTTAAAACGATTTAAAACAAAACCCTACACGTACAAACCCTAACATACTTGTCAAGACAAAGTTTAAGTGCAATGGACTTAAGTTAACCAGGATCTGATACCGCTGATGGATTTCGAGACTATCCAAGATCAACCATTGGGCAGAGGAAATAACAAACACTTTTGATCTAAGACTCAAAACAACTAGATCTAACTCAAAAAATCTAAGCAACTTACTAGGACAAAATATTAGATATATACCTTTAATCTCTTTGTAGGTTTCTTCTTTTAACGAGTCAGTTGGATGGACTATACAACCTAACATTGAGTTCCTCTTCTAAAATCGCACCCAACACACATTATAGAATCAAATCTTAGCACTTCTTAGGGTTTTTGGGATTTCCGAAGTTTTGATAGCTGAAGGGTTATATAATATACCTCGAAACCGAATTTAGAGCCCCCTTTATATAGGGTGGTGATTTGAAATTGTAGAGATAATTATCATATTTAATTATCACCATATATGAAATTAAAATCATTCTGGAATATTCAATATTTTATTATTTTCAAATTAATTAATTAAACTATTAATTAATGAATGAAACAAGTCCCTATATACATATCTTTTCAGACCTGCTTTATTTTGTACTTGCGTGTAACCCAAAATGACACTATCATTTATAGTAATATTACCGAGCTTCTTGTAACTATGAGCACTAACCTTTATCAGTTTTAGTTGATCTGGAGATATCAGAATGCTATGTTATTTGGTGATTCAATGTCAGCTAAAGCTTTACTCTTTGATAACATAGTTGATTTTTTTAAGAATTGGGTTTTGTGTAGGAACAATAACGTTGAAACTAATTAGGTTAAGTTGTTTCAAAACCCGATTCTAGCTATTTTGTGTGATTTTCTATCATCTTGATAGTTTTCTAATAAAATTTAGTTGTTCAAAACAAGATCTTCTACCAATATATTTTCTTATGAATATAAGCTTTATTGATTAAAAATTAAGGCAAATAACATTAAAAATGGTATGAACTATGTTAAAAATGAATAAAGGTGATGTATACACACTTTAACACAATGGTGACCTGCAAACCTGATTAAGACACGCAAACTTCCTTATGACCCATGAAATCGAATATGACTCGTGAACAAGATTATGACCACAAACCTATGAACTTGTATAATTAAGTTATGATACTCTTGTCTGTGTTTTCCATATATAGGTTGGTGTTGAACCATATGAGACATTTGATTATACGAGTCATTTTTTGTTCTTTGTAATATCATGTAACTACTAAAATAATTTTGCAGCTAGTATTAGGTCCAACATCAAATGAATATGGTGCACTAACTTATAAAAAATCAGCCAAATCTTGTAAAAGATTAACCCAATGCACTTTAAAAATTAACCAAACAAAACCATAAATTATATCCCATGAACAATGCAAGTTAAAATAAGTCTGGTCTTTCTTTACAACAAATTATTATATGTGGAATAAGAGAAAATAAGTAAGTCTAATCTTTTTGTGTATTAGATGATTTTTTTTGTATTAGAGTACGTGTACGGATAAAAGAGAAAAAAAAACAAAGAGCATCGAAAAAAAGGAAACAAAAGAAGAACAAGTCCCGCTTGACAAGAGGGAAAAAACCGCACTCGTATCTCCAATTTTCGATTCTTCCAAGCTGCAAGTAGTCAAGAAAAAAACGTTTTTGAGCATTTGATCTTCCTCCGATCCGATTTTGAAAGCTCTTTCCAAACCCTACAATGAAACAAGTTTTGATATTTTATTAGGTTTATGATTTATTAAATTAGTTGTTTTTTTTTGTTAAATTTATTAATTGTTTTAGTTAGATTATTAGTTGTTTTTGGTGACATTAGTAGTTGTTTGGCTTGAAATTAGTTCTCGACATGTTATGGTAGTTAGTATGATAAAATTTAGTTTTTTTATAAGACCTAGCTCGAATGATTCAGTTGTTAAAAGATCATTCAAAAGACAATGCTCAGTTCCTATCAATCATTCCATTTGGTTTCTAATGCAATCTAACAAATAATATCCTAAAATAACATTAAAAAAATACAAAAAGTCTATAATTTATTCTATGTAATAATAAAAATCTTTAAAAAAAAATAGCTCAAACTTTTATCTGACAAATAATAACCCAAACCTTAAGCAATGCATAAAGCCAAACCTTAGTAAAAGCTTTTTTGTGTTTGAATTCATCTGAGTTTGACGAGTTTTATGAGTTTGATCTGTGTCATGTGTTTCACGAGTTGACATGGGATTAATAGTGTTGTGTATGTCGTATTTTTCCATGTGTTTATTAAATGTATCATGTTCAGGTCCATCACTCAACCACTTTATGTCTCGATCCGACACAAATCACACCTGACACAACCCATTTTTTTAAGTCTATGTTATTATATTTGATCGGAAAAAAAATAATGCCACTACTGCTACAAATTCATGCTTTCTCCCCAAGTTGTAATTATGCTTTTCTCCCCTAGTTGTAATTAGGATGGTAGTGGTTGCGTTGGTGGTAGCAGTTGTGGTGATGATGGTGGTGATAAGGATCGATTGATTTTAGCAATAGGATTTTTTATATATAATGTCTAAAAATAAAAAAGATAATCTTGCATTTTGCTTCATAAACTAGAAATAATTCCTTTCATATGATCAATTGAAATGGACTTTCCCTCTTTGATATAAAATTCTATCTTATTTAGGATTTTAATTTCTTCTTAAAAGTTAAATGAAACATAAAAATATGATAAATGAGTCTTATGTCTATTCGGAGTGGAAAGAAGCTCACACGTGAAATGCTTACATAGAGACCATCTCCTTGCATGAACACTGCCCCCAATCTTTGTGGGTTGTGTGTGACGCGGCTATGAAAATGGAAGAAGACGCAGTGTTTGATTGGTGGGTGCAATTTTTCAACCGTTTATAGTGTTTAATAAAAAAAATTTGTTTTTTATTTTAAATTTAGTTAGTCTATATATATATATATATATATATATATATATATATATATATATATATATATATATATATATATATATATATATATATATATATATATATATATATTACACATATTTTTCAAAACAAAACACACAAACTATAACAAACACACACACTCAACAAAAGAAATGAATAATTTTTTCGGTTCAATTTCTTCTTTGTCCGACAATGATTTTGATGATGAGTAGGTACACACTATTGTTTGCGGCACAAGATATAATTCGATGGAGAGAGAAAATGGATTAACCAGGATAAAGAGGCGGCAAATGAACTTTTAGTACGTGGTTATTTTGCCCTTATAGTTTATATGATCTATCCAAAATGAAGAACGTTATTATATTAGTAGAAATTTATTCTTACATATAGCTAGAGATTTTGAACGTAAGTATGAGTTTTCCAATTAAGATGGGATGATAGAGGTAAACGTGGTTTTATTACAATATAAAAATGTATTGTTACTCTTAGACAATTGGGATATGGCATAGCCATAGACGCCTTTGATGAGTATTTGAAAATGTCTGAGAGGACGGGTCGAGACTATACATATCTTTTCTGTGAGTATGTTATAGAGCTTTACCGTGACAGACGCTTACGACATTCGACTAAAAGTGATGTCCAACAGTTATATGTCGCGTAGCAAGCTAAACATGGTTTTCCAAGGATGCTTAATAGTATTGATTGTACACCTTGGGAGTGGGAAAATTATCCCAATACGTGGCGTAGCCAACTCACGCGAGGTGATCATGGAGTCCCAACTGTTATATTAGAGGCGGTTGTTTCATATGACCTATGGTTTTGGCATGCATTATTTGGTATGACAGGGTCCAACAATGACGTGAATACACTTCAAGCGTCTCCGTTATTTAACAATATTTTGTTGTGTAAAGCATCAGACATGTCATACGTTGCGAATGGAAATGAATATAAGTATAGGTATTACCTAAGTGATGAGATATATTCAGAGTATGCTACAATTGTCAAGTCATATTCATTTCTAACCGATGAAAAACGAAAATTATTCAAGTTAACACAAAAATCTGCACGGAAGGATGTGGAACGAGCGTTTGGAGTCATTAAACAAAAATGACACATAATCAAACATTCGACACGAAAATGGGATAGGGCAAAACTAACGACAATGTTGACTGTTTGTATTATTTTACATAACATGATAATAGAAGAAAAATGCAGGGCTATTTGTTCATATATCGGAAACAATATACTTAATCCACATGCAGTAAGTTTACAACCTGACATAATTTTTTAGGGTTTTAGAAATACAAAACCGTGAAACATATCACTATCTACGTCACGATTTGACCGAACACATATAAACAATTCCAATGGGAAATTGACAATGAAGACGAAGAGGATGAGGGTTGTTCCGACGACAAGTAATATTTCTCTATGGTTTTTAATGTTTTTTAAGTAGTGTAATGTTTTATGTTTATTTTAGTAATTTAGGTTTTAAATTTCTATGTTTTTAATTAATGAAATGTTAGTGTTATTTTTTTGTGTTTTCAAAAAATTTATTTATGTTATAAATTATGTTTTTTATTTAATTTAATGTAACAAATAATAAAAAAAGAAATATCGTGTTGGGGTAATCAATCAAGTATCTAGTGAGTTGGTGGTAAAACCAACTTATGCAAAAGAGAACATTTTTTCAATGAATTGATGGTAACAAATTCAAATAAAGTTGGTAGATAAATCCGAACAAACCATTTTTACCCACGCTTAAAATTGTTGCGTATTTTGACCAACTTGATTTTATCTGATACTCAACATGTTCGAGGTGTCTCGTCTTTCAAGAATCAAAGGACTAAAAACAGTTATTGGAAAGAAAATTAAAATATCTAAAAACCGAATGGGGCTTGAGGAACAAGTGGGTTGGCCGTCATTTACGTTTGTTTTGCAACTTCGAATGATTGTTTTCGTTAGTCAACCTTGCCTTCGCATTTCAAGCTGTCATAACACAAAGCTCATACATTTTGTTTTTAAAGTTACAAATGATAATATATATATATATATATATATATATATATATATATATATATATATATATATATATATATATATATATATATATATATATATATATAAAATAATAAAATACATATATAATGTTTTATTTTTTGTAATTAATGACAAAAATATTTAGAAGGAATTTAAAAATCTCAATAAACAGGTTGAAACACTATTATAAATAGCTTTAAAATAAATTAATTTGTAAACTGTTTATTTTGGTTTGTGAACAACTTAAAAATCTAAAAAAAATAAACTACTTTATAAGTATTTATGTTTAAAATTTATGGATCATATATTGTAATAACTGATTGTTTTACGATTTACTCTATCTTATATTTGGATAATAGAATCTCTATCTTATATTCGTATCATCATAGAATTGCAAACCTCGTTTCGCATGTCGAAGATCATTAAAATAAACAGTCATTCATCTTTGCTGTTAGAAATATGGTTTAGTGGCACTTGGAAATTTGAGAAATCGTGATAATCACTGTCAAATCGAAGTATTTGGGTGGTACTCCCAAATCCTCAATTGGATAAGACTCAGATAAAATCAGAGAGAAAAGAAAGAGAGAGTGAGATGGTGTAATTTTCGTGAGTACCAGAAAAGTGACTAAAATTGGTTATAAACCTTTCTTATCTGAAAACTTGTCAAAACTATCATATAACAGTTTTTCTCAACAGAAAAAACTGTCATAAATCCGGGTTTTGTATAAAGATTAATTCAAAGTCAAAACCAGCCAGGGGCTCTGCCCTTTGACCCCGCCAGGGGTTGCCGCCCCTTGGACCCCGCTCCCAGGGGCGCTGCCCCGGACCCCCGTTCGTTCCGGGCCTTCGCCCCTAAATGACAGTATACTTTAATACTTGATCAAACTTAAACAAGTGTGTACTCCACACCTTCATTACTTGTTTAATATTTATCAAGATCATTTTTAGTCAACAAAGTAATCCCTATTACACTTAAATAACATTGATGATAACAAATCACCAACAAACCTCCCCCATTTAAGTGTAATCTTGATTAACTTAAAATGAAACATAACACCAACAAAACTGATGCATAAATGAAATATCGTGACAATTGAATTTCACATTAGTATATTATATAATCCAAATATTCGAATATCAGGGTATCACTAAGGATTGAACCATTTCTATCCATAGTGAATACATGACGATAATACACACAACAGTTTACATTCTCATAAGTTCTAACTTGACACTATATTTTACTAGCTTGTATCCCATCCTTCAATAAGCATATCAAAGCCAAGTCCTAACTTCTTGAAGCAGCTAAACTTCATGCTTATATAGGTAGTTCTTTTATTCTTGCACCTGCAAATGTAATTTTTCAAAAGAACTATTAAGAATATAAATTCAACCTCCTTAACTTGCAGTACTGAACACATACCTTGGGATGATGATAATAATGTGTTCCGATCTTCAAATATCAAGCTTTCCACATTGAATTCAGCATCTAATATTACATTAGATGGGAATTGGGTATCTCAATATAAAAGATTTTAAGTGGACTTTAAACCCATCCCTACAACCGCCTTGTGCACAATATCTCTTGCTAAGACTTTTGTTAGATGATTGGCTAAATTAAATTGAGTTCTTACAAACGCCACATATATCACACCAGTCATGATGAGCTCACGAATCATGCTATGTCTAACACCTAAATGTCTAGATTTCCCACTGTACACTTGACTATAAGCCTTAGCCAAGGTAGCAGCACTATCACATTTGATAGAAATGGTAGATATCGGTTTAGGCCATAATGGAATTTCATAAATCAAATTCCTTAGCCATTCAGCTTCTTTATCAGCAGCAGACAATGCAACAAACTCAGACTCCATGGTTGAGTTAGTAATACAAGTCTGTTTCTTAGATGCCCAAGAAATGGCACCTCCTCCAAGAAGAAACACCCAACCACTTGTAGAGGAGTGATCCTCTAAGTTGTTAATCCAGATGGCATCTGAATAACCTTCTAAAATAGAAGGATATCCACTATAAGTTAAACCATAATTAATGGTCCCTTTCAAGTACTTGAATACTCTACTCACAGCTTGCCAATGATGTGAGCTAGGATTACTAGTATATCTACTAAGCCTTCCCACAACATATGCTATATCAGGCCTAGTACTAATCATGGCATACATTAGACAACCAATAGCCCTTGAGTATTCAAGTTGAGACATTGGAGATCATTTATTAGGTAGAAGCTTAAGACTAGGATCTATAGGAGTGCTAATAGGAGAACAATTCTCAAAGTTAAACTTTTTCAAGATCTTTTCAATATAATGAGATTGAGAAATTGAAATCCCATTGTTTCATTTTCTAATTCTTATACCAAGAATTACCTCAGCCTCCCCCATGTCTTTCATATCAAAACTAGATGATAAGAATTTCTTAGTTTTATCAACTTCTTCGAAATCAGTACCAAAAATCAACATATCATCTACATATAAGCAAATCATGACTCCTTTACCAGAAGTATCAAATTTGCTGTATACACACTTGTCAGCTTGGTTTAATGCAAAACTATTAGACAAGACAACATCATCAAACTTTTGATGCCATTGTTTTGGTGCTTGTTTCAAACCATATAATTATTTCTTCAACTTGCACACTTTGTGTTCATTTCCAAGAATCACAAACCCTTCAGGTTGTTTGATGTATATTTCCTCATCCAAGTCACCATTCAATAATGTAGTTTTCACATCCATTTGGTGAATCACAAGATTATGTATAGCTGCAAGAGCTAATAATAATCTAATAGTAGAAATTCTAGCAACATGAGCATAAGTATCAAAGAAATCAGTGACTTCCTTTTGTCTAAAGCCTTGGATAACCAATCTGGCTTTATACTTATCAATTGTGCCATTCACCTTCATTTTTCTTTTGAGGATCCATTTACATCCTAATGCCTTGCAACCAGGAGGTAAATAAGCCAATACCCAAATATTGTTATGCACGATAGAATCAATCTCATCATGAATTGCCTTTTTCCAGAAATAAACATCCTTAGAAGCCATAGCTTCACTGAAAGTCTTTGGATCCTCTTCAATATTAAAACAATATTGATGTTGAGAAATAGTCTCATTCCTTGTTCCTTCAACTAAATATAATTGAAAATCAGATCCGAAAGACTTAGCTTTTCTAGCTCTGGTGCTTTTCCTAAGTTCAGGTACAGAACTTGCACCACCAGAAACATCTTCAGCTTGAGTAGTACTCTTGCTGGAAGATTGATGAATTATGTCCCTTGGTCTAGGTATAGATGTAAATCTTTCTTCATCAAAGATAGCATCTCTTAACTCTATCACTGTGTTTACAGACACAGAGTCATTAGATTCTAAAACATAGAATCTATATGCCTTGGAATGCTCAGCATATCCAATAAAGATACAATTTATACCTCTCTCACCTAATGTTTTCCTTTTGGGTTCAGTGAGCCTTACAACTGCTCTACAACCCCAAACTTTGAGATAACTCTAATTTGGTACTTTTTTATACCAAAGTTCATAAGGAGTATTCTTACTCCTTTTATTTGGAGTTCTATTCAAGATGTAACAAGCAGTTAACATTGCTTCACCCCAAAACCCTTCATTTAAACCAGAATATGACAACATGGAATTAACCATTTCTTTCAAAGCATATTCTTCCTTTCAGTATTTTGTTGTGGTGTATATGGCGCTGTGGTTTGATGTATTATTCCAGTTGATTCAAAATAAACTAGATCATAATACTCACCACCTCTATCAGTACGCAATACTTTTATTAATTCATTTTTATAAAGCTCAACTTGTTGTTTATAAATTTTAAATTCATCAAGTGCTTCATCCTTAGAATGTAGCAAATAGATATAACAATATCTAGATGCATCATCAATAAAAGTAATAACATACTTCTTGTTTCCAAGGGAAGGTGTTGCATGGAAATCACATAAATCACTATGTATAATATCTAACACCTTGCTTTCCCTAACAACATCTTTGAAAGGTTGTCTAGTGATTTTAGTTAGCATGCATGTTTTACATTTTTCATTATTTTGCATATCAAAAGCAGAAATTAAACTCATTTTAGACACGTCTTTTAATCTCTTGTAATGAATGTGTCCTAGTCTAGCATGCCATAATTTAGATTTATGAAAATTATTGCTAGTACTACTATAAGCCATGCAAACAGAATTATCACTAGAAGGATAATTAATATTAAGCCTAATCATTCCATTACATATATAGCCAAATCCCATAAAAGAACCATGTCTTGACAAGATATACTTGTCACTTTCTAATACGAATCCCTGGAACATATAAAACATTGTTCAAACACAAACATTTCCTAGAAGTAAAAGTAATTAAAACAGATCATATGCCCTTGATTGGTTCAGTTGCAAAATTTCCCATTTTCACAACAGATCCATCATCAATTGGTTGAAAGTCCATGAACCAATATTGATCTTTGCAAACATGACTTGTTGCTCCCGAATCAACCCACCATGCAACATTATCATCTTGCACATGAAATGCTTTAGAAATCACAGGAATATAATTCTGAATATAGTTAGACTTCTGTATGAAAACAGAATTCTGACCTTGTTGCTTTTCTGGATCCTTGGATCCACTTGGTCCTGCACCATCCTTGTTCACTTTACGCAAACGACAATCTTTCTTGAAGTGACCCGGTTTGTTACAATTCCAACACACCACTTTAGCCTTCTTGTTGGAAGACTTGTCATCCTTTCCTTTAAACTTCCTTTTTCCATTAGACTTCTTTTGATTCTTTGATCCTTCTCCATCCACCATGTTCACAGAAGAGGAACCAACTTGGTTATTGCCTTTTGGATTCTTATCAAGTTCTTGAGTCCTTAAGGACTCTTCAATTCGTAAATGGCTTCCAAGTTGAGTTAAAGTCAATTCCTCTTTTTTATGTTTCAGATTGTGTTTAAAATCTTTCCAGGAAGGGGGCAGTTTGTCAATGATCACAGCTACAACAATGGCTTTATCCATTTTCAGATTGTGTTGATTAAACTATCCCAGGATCCTTAACATTTCATGGTATTGTTCCATAACAGGCCCGGAGTCAATCATCTTGTAACCCATAAAGTTACTGACAAGATACTTCTTGCTAGAAGCATCTTCAGCCATATACTCGGATTCAAGAGAATCCCATAGTTCTTTTGCATATTCGAAAATTTGATAGATATCAAAAAGAGAGTCAGACATACCATTGAGAATATGACCACGACATATGTAATCATCATTTTCCCACTTTGATCTTCTTCTTGTTGCCTCCAAAGTTTCATCTTCAACAGATTCTGGTAAGACTAGCATGAGTGTACTCAGAACATACACCACTTTCAGAGTGGTAAGGAGAAACTTCATCTTCTTCTGCCATCTACGAAAATCTTGCCCTTCAAACTTGTTCAGTTTTTCAAACTTATTTTTCATTTCGTTCACAGAATCACCACTTGCCATGATCACAGTATACTTTGATTTTTGTTAGAAATATGGTTTAGTGGCACTCGGAAATCTGAGAATCGTGATAATCACTTTCAAATCGAAGTATTTGGGTGGTACTCCCAAATCCTCAATTGGATAAGACTCAGATAAAATCAGAGAGAAAAGAAAGAGAGAGTAAGATGGTGTAATTTTCGTGAGTACCAGAAAAGTGACTAAAATTGGTTATAAACCTTCCTTATCTGAAAAACTGTCAAAACTGTCATATAACAGTTTTTCTAAACAGAAAAAACTATCATAAATCCGGGTTTTGTATAAAGATTAATTCAAAGTCAAAACCAGCCAGGGGCTATGCCCCTTGGACCCTGCTCCTAGGGGGCTGCCCCCGGACCCCCGTTCGTTCAGGGGCTTCGCCCCGAAATGACAGTATACTTTAATACTTGATCAAACTTAAACAAGTGTGTACTCCACACCTTCCTTACTTGTTTAATATTTATCAAGATCATTTTTAGTCAACAAAGTAATCCCTATTACACTTAAATAACATTGATGATAACAAATCACCAATATTTGTGTAGATTGCTACATTGCCAACATATAAGGCTAAAGAGTATTGTAACATTTTTACGTATGAAAAGTGTCACATAGGCATAGGCATCATGTAAGCATTTATTTCTTAACAATTTTTACCTATGAAACTAAAAAAAAAGGGAACAAATTACTGAAATTGTCCTCATAGTTTGGTTAAAATTACGTGTTTAACCCCAACTTTTTCACTCGGACCACCCTTATAGTTTGATTTTATAACGTCTTTCGTCCCTCACATACTTTAAAAGACTATATTACCCTTCGTAATTTTTGTTTTCATTTTTTATATTATTTACTTATTATTTATTAAATAAAAAATGAATTGATAAATATATGGCCCCACCAACACATACACTCCTTCTCCCTCCCCTTTCCCTCCACCCCTCCCTTCCGTCAACCTGTGATCAACCACCACCGTAACCTTAGGTAGCACCTCCTTCAAAATCCTAACATCACCACCGAAAGCCACCACCAGTCAACACACCAATAAATTGAAAAAGATCCAAAATAAAGAACAACAAACCCCATGTACAATCAAAACCAAATCAAGCCAAAAAAATAAAATCCGTAAACCTGTAGCCAAAATCAAAATCAAACCAGAAAAATATTGAACATAAGTGCTGTCAGAGTTTCCAAAAATCATGAAATCAGAAATCATATCATGATTTTTAACAAAATTTCCATCAAATCGACACATTTTTAACCAGAAACTATAAAATTGTTTCAATATCCATGAATTCAACCAGAAAAATAAACCAAACCTGATTTTGAACTAAACTTCCATGAAATCCAGGAAAAGAAACATGATTTCAATAAAGTATTTACCAAAAAAATCAGAACGTGATTTCTGAAAACCAGCATCAATCGAGAAAAAAAAAACTTCCTGAATCCGGAAAACAACTAAACCCGCTTCCGAAATCAGTCTTACTTTACATTGTTATGATGCTCTGATGAACCCATGTACCCACACATTCATCAATTAGATTCTTTTTGGCAAGCATATCATTCAACAATCTGTGCAGATCTCGAAGAGGGAGGGGAAGGAGATAAGATTCGTCGGTAACTTAAGGTTTGTTCTGGGTTTGTTTGAGCATCGATTGTGTTGCCTTCTCCGACTACTTTCCACTTCGATACACCGACGATGTGTGTGGCTCGGTGAGGTAGGAGGTGTGACGGAGAGATCTGGAACGAGAAAAGGAGTGGGAAATGAGAAGAAGGGGATGGGATGGGGTGGGCCTCTCATACATAATATTTATTTAAAAAAATATCAAAATAACAAAAATAAAAATAAAAATAAAAATAAAAGTGTATAGTTGTCATTTTATATCAATCAGGGATCAAATGCGCAATAAAAACAAATAATATGGATGATCCGAGTGCAAAAAAAAGTGAGGGACCAAACACGTAATTTTGACCAAACCATAGGGACTTTTTTAGCAATTTGTTCTAAAAGAATCTCAAATTGCAAGTGACCAATCAAAATTCTAATTTATCATCCGTGAATGTATATCGGCAGCTTGATATAGCAGAAATAAAGATAAATGAGGATTGATATTACTACCGGCAAAAATTGACAACTCAGCATACCAACAGTAGTATCATTACACACCGTACAGTCTAATCGTATATGATTTTGGGTTGATGATAATAAGGTTATTGGATTTTAAAATAAGATTATAAAAGATTGTATGTTTTTTTTTTGAAACAGCAAGCTGGCATTAAAATAAAAACTAGCCAGAGGCTAGGGGGTACAAGATTGGAAAAAACAAATGAAAACAAAACAAAACAGAGAAAACATAATTTGACTACAGTCTAGAGTAGCATTCTAGAATAGGATTACTACACCATCAACCCATCTGAGAGGTTCCCCCTTTCGCTTCCTCGCGTTAATCCAGAATAGAGACGTGCATTGTACCTCACAAGTCAGCACCGAATGCGATTTTACACCTGAGGAGTGTGCCTTCAAGTTCCGATAGTTCCATATTACCCATAAGAACACTAGCATAACTGCTTCATTGATGTCTGACAGCCTTTAATGATCCATCAGTAGTTTCTTACAGTTTAGAAGGTCTCCAATCGATTTAACATTGGAGTCCAGCAACCGTCACCAACTAGATGCCCTCTGCCATACTTCTTTTACTATTCCACATTCAAAAAAAAAGATGGTTCTCAATTTCTAGAGCTTCATCACAGATCTTGCATGAGGTAGATGTTGAGATGCCGAATTTTGATAGATTAGCCAATGTTGGAAGCCTCCCATGAATGATTCTCCAAGCGAGAATATTTACTATTCCGGGTATTAACGAGTTCTACAGCCACTTTGTATCAGATCGGAGTAGGACTGCCATATCAATATAGTTTCTCAAGGATGCTATAGAGTACACCCCTGATGGCTCCAAATCCCAGCTCCACTTAACTGCTCCAGGAACATCAGCGTTATTTACTGAACGAAAGTGGTTTACAAAGGGGACATTGTCCTTTTCGAGGATTTTAGGAATACTAGCGATCACGCCACCAACATCCACTTTTCCGCCTAGCCACCGAGGGTCTAGTAAATCCACCATCGGCCCCATAGAGGGACTTCATTACTTCAGCCCATGCACTGTTAGGATTTACCTATAGCGCCACCACCACTTCCCCAACATGGCAATATTTTAGGCTTTCAGGCTGTCAATACCTAGACCACCACTCTCTATAGATGCAAGAGCTTTATTCCACGCTATCCACGGTATTTTCCTTCTTTCCAAATCACCTCCCCAGAAAATTCTCATTCGGATCCTCTCAAGAATGTTGATCACCTTGATGGGTGCTCTAAACATGGAGAAGTAGAACGATCCTAGACTACCAAGGACTGCTTTACATAAGGTTAGACGCCCCCTGAATGACAGCATAGAAGACTTCCATTTTGATAACTTTGCCTGAAATTTCTCGATCAGCAAGTTCCAATGCATAGCTCTAGACATGGACGCCCCCATTAGAAGACCGAGATAAGTAAAAGGCAGGGTACCAATGGAGCAGTTTAAACACCGGGTAGCCAACTCAAGTTCACAGCCTTGAATACCAAAATTTATTAAAAAAAAAAAAGTATAGGCTCCGACCTCATGGTTTAGCTAGTTCTTGTGGGTACCTACAAAATTTATAAAAAAGTATATGCTCCGACCTCATGGTTTAGCTAGTTCAATACAAGTAGATAACCACCTATCTCTCTCTCTCTTTTTTTTTTATATAATATAAAATGAGAACCTCTACTAAAATCGATATTGAATATTTCGAGTGTTTTTATTTAGTTTCTAGCAATTGTGCTAGATTATAGTTCTACAAAATAAATTATGTTGTTTTCAATAAACTGAATTAAATAAGTTTGTGGGTGTAGGTATTTGTCGATGTGCAAGGACAATTATCAATGTTGTGATATAAGATTTTCAAAAAACACAAATACGTTGAAAAAACTGATGTTTGATGGTCACTCATCGACTTAAAAAAAATATAAAGAATTTAATCAGTTAAACGATTATTTTATTTTTCTTTGACCAATAAGCTTTTCAATCGTGAAATTCTTATATACCATTTTATAATACACAATTATATACTGATAGAGTTTGAATAAATGAAAGAAATTGTTTGAACTTAGAGGAAACATATGATTTATGTCGTCATGGAAACGCCCATATTAAAATGCGTATAATAGTCAAGAAACATAACATAATATTTGAAATTAAAATAACTAGTAATTAGAGAAGTCCAAACTTCTAAGTAAATAATATAAAAAAGAAATGAACAATGAAATTTGATAACTTAAATGGAAGCCTAGTAATTTTGACTCGATTACAAGCTTGACAAGAAGTTTTATAATGAGAATTATTAAGAAAAAAAATTAATGTTGAGACGTATTTGGATAGGTTTATCGTCAGGGTAATCAAGACGTTGAAGCTAAAGAGAATAATTGAAAGGCATGAGAGCTTGAAGTGTGGGAGACCTAACCGAGAAAAGGTCTCCCAAACTGTAACAACGGAGGACGAGATGTCAAATCCAATAGTCTTTCGTAGAAAACCTAAACTCATCAAACTTTATGTAAAAATTGTTACTACGGGTAAATTGAGGAACAAAATTAAAATTTTGATAATAATAGGAGTGGTGAGGATGTGGTGAAGGTGAAGGTGAGATGATCGACATGGGATGGTTAGATGAGAGTGTCCCGATTGTACACCATGAATTTTGGACTTTGTCAAGAAAGCAGACGATACTTATCAAACTTAGAACAAATTTGATGTTACTTGCCAAGCTATGATACCATTTGTCAGGAAGTAAAGCAAAATACAAACAAAACCAAAAACACACAAGACATGTTATTTATATGGTTCGCTCAAGGTGACCTACTCCTACGGGCAGGAGGAGAGTATTATTATTCAAAAAGTTCTCAAATAGATTTTACAAGTACAATCAATGAAGACTCGGCTTATTCACTAAGGATACAAAAGACACACTTAAATAACAAGCAAACATCCCTATTTATAGTGAAGGGATCAAACTTAAAACCCTAATGGGCCAAGCTTATTGGCCCACGAATGGAATCAACCAATCACAGTCTACAATGTAGTAGCTTTTGGAATCTTCAACCTCATGAGTATCGACCATGCACATTGTAACAATGTGAAATTTCAAAACAATTTTTCATTTTAATTTAATAAAAATACTCCAATCACAATTCTAAAAAACATATATCAATTGTTTTTACATAACATAAGTGCAAATCAAAATCCCCAGAATCTCAAAACATCTCCACCATAAGTGTGTACTGATCATGTCGGCGCCTTCCCGCGATCATCACTGGTACCTGAAACACATAACACGCAAATGGTAAGCAATAATGCTTAGTGAGTTCCCTAAAATACCACGAACAACATATATGCCTTTCCAGGCCATAGCTCTATGGGATCTTCCGATCCAAGTGTCTCAGGGATTTCCATCCCATAACTCTGTTGACCTTCCGGTCCATGCTCTGTTGACCTTCCGGTTCATATCATCATACTGATATCATAACATATTACATATACAACATACATCACATTTTCGTCATACACATAAGACCTTCCGGTCACACATAATCACCCCATTGGGTAAGGCATAATGAGAAGGCTCGCCTCGAAGATGTCGGATAATCACTCGCGCTCAACCTCCGACCTTGCTTCCTCTTATAGCATAAATACATCTCTAATTAATACCTTCCTGACTTAATTTGACTAATTCCCTTAAGTCAACACAAGTCAACTCTGGTCAATGTTGGTCAATGGCCACCCCCGTTTGCCCCAACTCGTCGAGTCAGGAACTGACTCGGTGAGTTCAAACATGAAATCAAATCCCCTAAATCCCCCTCTGACTCACTGAGTCACTTTCCCAACTCGGCGAGTCATCAACTGTGTGAGTCACGGGACAACCCGGTCCGACTCGTCAAGTTTGCTCATGGACTCGGCGAGTTCATTCCATGCTCGAACTCAAATGGCCTTCTGAGGTCAGATCTGCTTCTCTAATCTATAGATCTGACCTTCCCAAACATGATAATCATGTAAAGGTCACATCTTGGCACCCATGCAATGCCTACAAGGCTTTTTTTTGGTGAAATGACCTCTAAAATGGTAACCTAAGTCCACAACTCAAAAGGAAAGGCATAAAGCAGAGCATTTGGGACTCTCTTGACCTTCTAAGGTCCAGATCTAGGTACCAATTCCCCATGGGACCTCTCACACTCCAAATACAAGCTAATCAAGGCATGATGAAACCCTAGATTTGACTATATCAACAAAGCACAAGAATAAGCTCTGAGTAATACCTCAAATAGCTTCCTCTACCCAAATGAAAGTAGATCCAAGCTCTCCATCTCTCCTAGCTTGGCCTTCCTCTTCCCTTCTTGCTAAAACACACAAGAATGATGAACAATGGCCTCTATTCTCACTCACAAGGACTCTCAGATGCTCTGGTACTCCCAAGGACGAAAGCAGCCGCAATGAAGGGTTATAAGGTCCTTTAAATAGGGCTCAGACCCGGGAAATTAGGGTTTTAGTCGCCAGCACGGACTCATCGAGTCCCCTCACCGACTCGTCGAGTCCACTCATTAATCAAGTCATCACCACGCGACCATACTCAACGAGTCTAGGCATCAACTCGTCGAGTCTCTCTCTCTCTCTTAGACTCCAAAAATAAATGATAAAAATAATACCTGAAATCCCGGATGTTACAATTCTCCCCCACTAGAATCATACTTCGCCCTCGAAGTCTCGCTCTGCAAACAATTCTGGATACTGCTCCCGCATCTCTAACTCTGGCTCCCAAGTCAGCTCGGACCCTTCCGATGTTGCCACTGGACCTGGACTAGGGATACCTCCTTGTTCCTCAGAACCTTGATTCTCCTATCTCGGATCGCGACCGGCCTCTCAACATAGTTCAGGCTCGCATCCACCTGAATGTCCTCTAATGGAACCACTGTTGACTTATCGGCAATACACTTCCTCAACTGAGACACATGGAAGGTATCATGAATCTAACTCAGCTCGGTAGGTAGCTCCAAATGATACGCTACTCTGCCCACCTAGCTGACACCCTGAATGGACTGATATATCGAGGTCCCAACTTGCCTCTCTTCCCGAATTGAATCATACCTTTCCAAGGTGATACCTTCAGGAGAACGAAATCACCAACCTGAAACTCAAGCTCTGAATGAAACCTATCAACGTAGCTCTTCTGGCGACTCTGGGCTGTCATGAACCTCTGCCTGACCTGCTGAATCTGCTCAGTCGTTTGGAGCACTATCTCCGTACTACCCATCACACGTTGTCCTACCTCTCCCCAATAAATGAGAATCCGACACCTCCTTCCATACAACAGCTCGAAGGGAGGCATAACGATGCTCGAATGGTGGCTATTATAAGAAAACTCAGTCAAAGGCGGATACGTGTCCTAACTTCCTCCGAAGTCTAATACACATGCCCGAAGCATGTCCTTAAGTGTTTGGATAGTCCGCTCACTCTGACTGTTAATCTGAGGGTGATAAGTAGTGCTGGAATGCAATCTCATGCCCAACTCCTCATGAAAATTCTTCCAGAACCTGTAAGTAAAACATACATCTCGATCTGACACAATCGAGATTGGCACCCCATGCCGAGACACCACTGGTATTGGTGCCTTCGACCCACGGGTATAGTGTAGAAAACTCACCTCACAGTCTGAATGCAGTCTAAAATAAATCCCTGCTCCGAAAACTAGCTCTACCGGACTCCTAAATATCAAAACATTTTCCATTCTTAATTTATAACAAATTTTCCAAAATACCCTGGGTCAAAACTGGTCGAAATCAACAAAGCCCATTGAGTCATCCCAGTTAAGTCAACCTTGTCGAGTCAACTTAGGCCTCGTATGCAAGGCGTACTTCGGGTGTACATGGGGCATACTTGAGTCCGAGGCATCGGGGCTCAACCTGCGTACATGCAACTTACCCTTTGGTACGTCCGACGTACACACAAGTTTCCTCTTAACCCCTTAAGAGCTTAATACTACTACTTTTTACGTCCAAATGCAGATCAATGTCTATAAATACCACTGAGAGTCATAAAGTTTCAGCTTTATGACTTTTCATGCTCATTAAGTGCTTAATACACCAAAGTCCAAACTTCTTAACATGTTAAGACCTTCTATAGCATGAATGGGGAAGAAGTAAGCATCAAGACCATATTTTTATGACTCAAGACCCTTTATTGGGTCTGAAATGACAACCTATTTGATCAAGAGCATGCCATGCTCAAGAATTACAAAATGGTTGGGACCAAAAATGTCGTAAATGGAGGAATATCTAGATCTACATGAAAGGATGATCAAGCTAGGAGCTTTTTTTACCTGCTTGAGGTATCTAGCAAGTACGGAATCCTAGATCCAAGCTCCTTCCAAGTTCCAAAGTCCTTCCACCACCTTCTTCTTTTCAAGAACACCACTAAAACACACAAATGAGCTCAAAATGCACTCTTCTCACTTAGGGTTAGCTAGAGGGATGAACTTAGGATGGAGGTTGATTAGGCTGAAGGTCGTGGGGCCATAAATATGTTTAAATAAGGTCCAAACCCTAAATTTTAGGGTTTCAACCCTCGCACATACACCCCGCATACACAATATATGCCAAACATACAAGTCCCCGTGTAGGTACGCCTTGCATACGAAGCGTACACCCAACATACTTAGGCTTCGTTCAAAATTACCAAAATGCCACTATAGGCCATTTTGCACTTCTCTTCATGCATAAGGGCCAAAAATGAAATATTCTTCACATATAAGGTTTAATTCAAAGTTACCTCATGAATGAGATGTTACATCTTCCTTCACAGCACTCAAAGTCACCTTCTTTAGTTCACAAGGCTCAAACTAGGGTCAGGATTTCAAGAGAGGATGTTAGAGAAGTGGAGGCTGGGAATGGTAAGAGTTTGGGAGTGTTAAGGAGCTTAAATAGGGCTCAATTCCCCAAAATTAGGGTTTGGATCCTAATCGCATATGACCAATGCCCCAAATGGTACGTCCATTGTACGCTTCTAAATGCACAATTTCACAATGCTAGTTCACCCAACGTACCAGCCTCCATCCCAACTTCAACCCATTTTCAAATTACTACAACTTCTTCGATTCAACTCCAATATTGGCATTTTTTATATGCATAGAAAGGTGTTGAAGAGCTTTAAAATATTATCTAGATATCTTGGACTAAAAACTTCTCGAACAAAAATCCATATTTCATGCAAGAAATTGACCTATGACTTTTCCCTTTCTAAACTTCATCCTAAAACACAGTTCCACGGTTAACTCTCTTAACCATCATTGCCTCCTTCGAAAAGGTCTAAAATTTACCTCTTTAAGGCCTAAATCCTTTACATAATCGAATTCCAGTCCACGTCTCTAAAATAATAAATGACAGGAAACAAGATGTTACATCAGCACTCGTTAGCTCCATGACCTCTCTCAATACTTCATTTGTGAAACTCAAAAGAATAATGCTATGTGCTCTTTCCAAAATATACACCTTCCTTTCAGCAGACGTCTTCTTTGGAAACTTCACTTCTCCATCTAGTTCTGCTGCACATCCTTGTTGAACCAGAAGAGTCTTCATCTTCACCTTCCATAAAGTGTAATCATTTGAACCATTAAACTTCTCCAAGTCGAATTTGTGAGATGTCATCTTCAATCAACATATTACCAACCGCATATCTACTACCACTTGTTATGAAATTAGACAATAGTTATCAAGATTCAGAACAATCTGATACCACTTGCCAAGATCTGATACAACTTGTTAGGAAGTAATGTAGAAAACAAGCAAAACCAAAAGCAAACAAGACATAGTATTTACATGGTTCGGTCAAGGTGAACTACATCTACATACAGAGGGGAATATTCTTAGTGACTTAGTTATTAAATGTTCTTATTTAGAGTAAAGGGTTCATACCTAAAACCATAATGGGCCAACTCATTGCCCTATAGGCCAGTGAATGGAATCAACCAATCATAGTCTAATATGCAGTAGCTTTTAGAATCTTCAACCTCATGAGCATCCTCAATCAACATCTTCCATGAGCATCACAACATAATTGGATCATCAAGGAACACATGTGGTTCACCTTGATCATGAAAAGATGTATCTACCTCCAAGGATGGAACATCAAATTCTAGATGTCGCTTCTTCATCATGGAACATCACAAGATGCTCCGTTCCCTTCTGATATGCTCCATACCCCCTTTTAGAAGACTTGTTCCTTTGTCACTTGATCTGTTTATTTGTTTGGTGATCAATTCTCTTCTAAGATGATCTGCTAATTTGTCACATGCTCCACAAACTCCAGGTACTACATTGAGTTCCAAGTGCTCCATTGAACACAAATTATCCATGATAATGCTTCAAATGATCATGTCACATTTAACTGAATCATTATCAATTAAAACCAAATGGAAAGGATTTGTGTCACAAACACTAATAAGTATTGTAACACCTATTTTCCAGAATGGATCGAGTTAGGGCATTAAGGAATCAAAAGCATGGTTTTGGGGGAAAAATGGGTCTCACGACACGACCATAGGGGGGTCACAACATGACACGTCGAATGGGAAACACATATCAATGAAGCATGTCACTACATGACATATGTCTGGTCACGTCGTCAGGATGGATACAACCCAATCCCATGATCTTTTAGGGTTTCCTTCATATTTAAACCAAATTAACTCGAAGTTAGGGTTCATTATCACCCTCCATCACTCCCAAACCTCAAAGAACCCTAACCCTAATCCCTTTTGGTGGTTCTTGGCTCATTTTGGTTCTCTTTGAAGGAATTAGAAGGAGATTTGGTGCGAGGATCAAGCAATCAACACTTTCTCATTTTTTATATCACCTTCTTGATTGGTTGAGGATTGTGAACCTTGAATTATTTTTAGGTATTGAATGGGGAATGAATATCAATAAAGTTGTAATTTTTATGAACCTATGGAGTCCCTCAAATCTTTCTGGAAAGTTTGAGTTGATGACTTAATGTATTAAGGACTCAAACTACTATGATGTCGCCTCATACAGTGGCCATGATGTGACATAGGGAATGTCACGACGTGAAAATGGAGGATGCTTCGTCTATCTTGTCTTGTTGTGTTCACGACATCACCAAGGAGGGTTCGTGTTGTGATTTCCTTTTGAATGAGTTGTTCGTGACCAAGTTAGTTGAGTTGGTGCGAGATGAGTTAGAATCAGGCTAAGTGCATTCTCACGACGTGACCAAGGGCTAGTCAGGAAGTGAGGGTCGACTTTTGGTATTATTGGATGTTTACTTTGACTTTGATTGTTTACTTTTTGGCATGGTTGACTTTTGGTCAAATTTATGGATTCAGAGCATAGGCTAATGTTTGACCTTGTATGTTTTATTAGGTGTGTTGTAGCACTAGTTGCGTGGTAGTGAGCTATGGTTTAGCTAATTTCCGGAGTCACATGAGTCTTCTCACTATACCGTGTAGGATGCTAGTTGTCTTTGTAACTCCTGCATTTGTATGTTAGGTTGGGCCTATTAACATGTAGGGTCGAGCCTATTGATATGTTAGGATGTGCCTATTGAATTGTAGGGATGGACCTATTGATATAATGGGTTATGCCCAATGGTATGTCAAGATGGGCTCGTTGATATCTTGGGTTGGGCCTATTGTATGGTATGTGGTATTTTAGGGAACTCACTATGCTTTGTGCTAACGGTTTGTGGTTTAAACATTTTCAAGTACTTCCAGTTCAAAAGAGAAGAGCATGACCTGCACGTAGAGTATCCCCTTGATTTTATTCCATGTTGTTATTTGCATTCACTCTGATGTTGAGATTATTTAGACTATGATTGGCTTGTAACGACTGGTTGTATTTTGGGTGTTTGAAAATTTGAAAATTTTAATAATATTTTTAGGACGTTACAAGTTGGTATAAAAGTCTTGGTTTGATGGATTTAGACACACTCTCAGGTGTGTCTGAACTCAAACTGAGGAATTTGTAATCTTTTTGAAATAAAATAAGTTTTCTAAAAGTATTTTTACAAACAAAGGAGTATGATGCGTGTAAGTAGTCGAGCGTAAGTAATTGATTCCCAGAATACCCATACATGTCGATATGTTATTTGTATTATAAAATGTTTTGCATTCTAAAAGGTATCATGATTATATGTACAATATTGAATGATTGAATGCCTATAAGGAGAGATGCGTATTAGGAAGGATGCGTTTTTATGTTTTGTGACCTATAGAGTTCTACTGCTCGAATGTTGCTTGCTTTGTGCTTTGTAGGACTCATATTAATGTGAGTTAAACTATTAAATGAAGTGTTAAGTTACATACTACAAGGGTTAGATAATCTTAAAGCGATTGATTTGGCCCTATTGTCTAGATCTTATCTAATTTCAATCGTTGTAGGGTTGCATCTTTTAGTTGAAATATATATAAATTTTGTTACATGTAATTGTATTCAAGTAGTTAGTTGACATTTGTAGTGTCTTTCAACAGCTGATGGTAAGGTGAGGTGGGAATCCTAGTAGAGCCTAAGAAGTGATTTAGTGCAAGTGGTCTGACGTTTAGCGGATTTTGGGAAGTATCGTTATGAGGAGGTGACTTAGAGAAATCAGGATGATTCTTGAGGAAAGTATGGATAGAAGTGGAAGGTAGTATTGGGCTCGTAGTACTGAAATCATTGGATCCATACTCAAGTCAAGGAAAGTCGTGAGGATTCTAAGCAGTGTGTATAATGAGGATTCTTTGGGTATTTTTGATCATATGGTCGATTTCTTTTCAATATGGTAATGAGCAGTCATGGAGTAAGTTCTGGTTCTGGTTCTGTATTAGGTTTAGGCTTTAGCGTTGAGTCAATTAATGAGAGGATACATGAGTTTGTTATATCTAAGATCGCTCACTATATTTTGGATGTGAATCCTATGACGTTTGGTACTATCAAGGAGGGGATCATGGAGTTGTTGGATGAACGACTTGGTGCTTTTCATGTAGAGATTATGATTGGTTAGATCGGGGCACAAACTCTCTATGTCCAGTAGTTCAAGGCTTGCAGAGCCCAAAAGATCTTTAGAAAGAAGGACCCTATTGTGAGTAGGAGGTGGATTGTTGACATGGAGAATGCTCAACGGTTGAGTTTGTCACACCCCCAAACCAAGGATGGCGGAAACGTCCGGGGGTGGTGGACTTCATGTATAGTATCACAACAATGAGTATAATAGTGATAAAAGTAAATGCAACCATCATAAATATAATCGAGAAAGTTACATGATTTTAAGAGTTACATGTTTCAAAATCGATTACAATATAATGACAAAATGTTTTGATCTAACGCCAAAGCGTTCCATCCTCAAAAGTTGATAGTCACCTGTTTGTATTAATGACTTGAGAATATAAGTAAATTTTGAAAGAGTGACAATGATTACATTGGTGAGTGCATAAGCTTTTGTATATAGAGTTGAAAACCTTTCTTTGTAAATGTAATGTGTTCACAAGAAAAATCCAATATTTTCCTTATAAAACTAGTTGCAATGTTAAGACCCAATGACCAAAATGTACAAGTACTTTACCATACTTATACTAGTGTAAGCAGTTTTATAAAAATAAAACCCATTTTGAATGTAGAGATCCCCGTAAATTATAACTGTTGTTATTTCCCTATGAGTTATTATAACCATACTGATTAACATAGTAGGCTGTGACGATGTTCTTCACGCATCAGAATGTTATGACATTTGTCATCCCAGACCTGCTAGTCTAGCTGTTGCATGCAGCTAAGGTGTGGGTTGTCAATCCCAATATAGATTTATATACAAATATCACGCTCTACCTACAAGAGACTCTGGTTATAACTACAACATTTTAACCAGTACTCTAAGGGTACAATGAAGTAGTGCCTTACAACCGAATTTAACGAGTTTACATATAGTATAATTGAAAATCCTTTTTAGTAGTAGGAATATAACCTTTCTTAGTAAGTTCGTAGAGTTGTTGTAACATAAACTATACCTATTATAGCTTATCATGAATGTATGTAGTAATGAAAAATCCATTTGTAGTGAGAACTGAACCTTTTCAATGTGAATAGTAATGTAGCAAATCCTAAACTATACATAATATAGTTCATCTTGTATGTTTGTAATGACTAAGAAGCCTTATAATGCATGAATATTTCTGTTATTTAATTATAACTTAACAAAAATCACAAGTGAATATGTACTCATCATAGATAAACACTTTGCTCAACACATTACAACGTGTTAATAAATTTGTAAACTGTTTGTAAAAAATTTTACTTTTCTATCACTAATTTTGTAAAAATCACAGAAAAATCATCGTGAGTTGAAATCTATATATGTAAACTCCGGACGTTCAGAAAAATTTTCTAGTATACCCACAATTTTTATTATGATTTTTAATGATTCTTGAATAGTGTCAAAATGACCATTTTCACTGACAGGTCCGAAATCTTTGCTACAGTGATAGACAGTTTTGTAAAAATCACCATAAATTGTAGAAAACTCATATGAACATGTTCAAGTAGTCATTTTAAATATATAAACCTGGACTATTTTCATATGGAAATTTTTTGAAAGTTATGGAGTTTAAGATGATCAAAACAGTTCGTGATTGAGTTATAACGTTTCTGTTGAAAGCTGTCATTTGAATTTAAGCATGTTTTGGTGTTGTAACTTGTATTCTCCCCCTAAAACTAGAAGAAAACATGAAAATATGGGGGTATGAACTCCTATTGAATGATTTTCCTTCATGGATAGTTGAAGAAGAGGGGTTTCCAAGTCAAGACCACTTGGAGAATGCTTGATGATTTGAAGATCCTAAGAATAAATATGACGATGTTTGCATAAGAAACCCATGATTTGAGTGAAGGCGTGTAGAATATTCTAGAGTGGAAATGAAGAACTTACCAAATGTGGGGGAAGAACTCGTGACCTCCTGAAGTTCTTGGTTCCAGGGAGAAATAATTGAGAGAGATAGAGAGAGAGTAAATTTGATCTTTGAATGTGATGAATGAAACTTTTGGGAAGATGAGAAGAATATAGAGTCTTATGTGGATTTTGTGGGAGTAAGTCTGATGGAGTGTTGGGGTCTTATATGTCAAAATATGAGTTTGGATGAAAATCCCTTGTCAAAATCATCAAAATTGGGTTTAAAATACGAAAGTAGTCAAAAACCGGGAAAGAGAGGCGAATCTGCGAAGTTCCGAGGGTCAGAAGCGAAAGTTCTTGGATAGAACCAAAAGCAGCTTTGGTCCCAAGTGAATTGAGTTGAACCGAAGTTGGATGAAACCAACCGAAGTGGTAGGAACCGAACATGGTCTCTGACCGAAAGTTGATTCTCGGACCGAAGGTAGGTTTCGGTCTTAAGGAGGGTTCGGTTCTAGGGTGGGGCTTCGATTCTAAGGGGGCTTCGGCCCTATATTTCTTTTTTTCAATTAATCTTCCCATTTTGAGTGGTTTTTAACTAAGTTAAGGTTTGGGATGCCCCAAGTGATTATCAAAAGTTAAGAGGGATTTTGAGAGAAATTTGGGGGAGGGGGGAGAGAGAGAGAGAGAGAGAGATTGAGAGAGGCTTTATCGGTGACCTTTATTAGGGTTTAGCCTCATAATTCAAGGTTTGTAAACCCCATTATGCCTTGGCATGAGTGTTTTAGACCCCCGAAGGGTACTTAATAGTGCTTTATAGAGTCATTACGTCACTAGCCCTGGTTAGGGTTTAGAATTTCTGAACATTTGAAACTTCTGAGTGATACTTTGTATTATGATAGAGGTTTTACATAAGAAGACATAGAATATATCCTATCATACAAGCACTAATTGAGTTTATTGGTTTGACTTGTTGACTTTTGTTGACTTTGAATTGACCAGAATTTGACGGTTATCACAGAGTTTCTATCCTAAGGGATCGAAGGTGGGATTTTCATCTTTCCTTTAGAGGAATCGAGTCCATGACTGGCAGGAGGAGGTCTGTTACACTTTGGGAGATGAGGTCATAGCGTCCATGTCTTGGACAGATTTCATGACGAGATTTAGGGTAGACTTTGCCTCAACTATTAAGGGAGTTTCAGGACCTTCGCCATATGACAAAGGCTATGGCAGAAATCACCCCTAAGTTCAAGGAGAGGGCTTTATTGGTTCCACAACATGTTGCAACTGATGAGATGAAGAAGACAAGGTACCGTGATATGCAGTGGGACGATATTTGGGATTTTATAAGCCTGTCGAGCTGAAAGACCTTAGATGGCATGATTGCTAGAGCCTAGGAGTGAGAGATTGAGTTGAAACTTTGGTCGAAGTGCAGGTCGGAGTTGGTTCAGGCCATAGTGGGCCATGCGAAGAGTCCCAAGACTTGTTATTTCTTATCCGGAGGCGATTAAGGTCAGGGTTGTTGTGCCAACTGCGGGAGGACTCACAAGGGGAGCTATCATGAGAAAGGAAAGGGTTGCTTCAGCTGCGGCTAGGTTGGTCATTTTCGCAAGGATTGTCTACGGGATTCGACTCCAATTCATTTTGACTGCAACCAGATGGGACATAATGTAACATCCATAAAATTCGAGCCAATTTAAAACTTTTTAAATCATTTAAAGCCATTCAGTCATTACAATTTGTTTTCAAAATAGTTTAAACATCAAAGGTCCCGGAAATCATAATCATCAATCGAGGAAGTGTAAGGTCACGGCTTCGCCTTCCCACGGCCATCCGCTGAACCTAAAACAATAAACTGAAACTATAAGCCCGAAAGCTTAGTGAGTTACCCCCAAAGTACCTATACACACAACAATACACATATAATGACAAACAACATACTATGGGTCCAATCATCCATCGGGATGGAATACCCCAGGCCCTCAACCATCAGGTTGGAATGCCAACATACTACGAGTCCAATCATCCTCGGGATGGAATACTTTCTACCCACAACCATCGGGGTAGGAATGCCCACACACAATACATATATAACTGGTATTATGGGTCCAATCATCCATCGGGATGGAATACCCTAGGCACTCAACCATCGAGTTGGAATACCCCAGACCCTCAACCATCATGTTGGAATGCCAACATAACCAATGAAACACGTGCACCTATATCAAATAATCATATAACCGTCTAAAAGACAACATACTAGGGTCCTATCATCCTCGTGAAGGAATACCGTCAACTACCAATCAATCATGTGCACATATAATAGGTAATTACATAACAATCAATAGACAGACAAACCAATCTAACAGATCGCAATAGCATAACAACGTCCTATCTACTAGGATACTGATCTGATGGATCATAGCAACATACAACATCCTATCTACCAGTATACTGATCTAACAGATCATAACAGCATATAACATCACATCTACCAGGATACTAATCTAACGAATCATAACAGCATATATCATCCTATCTACCAAGATACCGATCTAATTGATCATAAAATCATATAACCATCCTATCTACCAAGATACCGATCTAGCAAATCATACCAGCATATAACCATCCTATCTACCAAGATACCGATCTAACAGATCATACCAACATATAACCATCCTTTCTACCAGGATACCGATATAACAGATCATACCATCATATAACAATCATATCTACCAGGATACCGAGCTAACAGATCATACCAGTGACATTCCTAAATAAAAAATCAAAGGGTCGGCCTTGGTACCTTAGACCCTTGAGTACAATGAGGATAACTCACCTCGCAATGCCGCTCTGAGCTGAAGAATCGAACTCCCGAATCGCTGCCTCACCAATAATCCCAAACTATCCAAATAATAAATACCAAGTCATTCCACAACATAACAATCTTGACTGGGGGGGGGGGGGGCACACAATCTGTCATGACCATTCTCTTTATTGGGCAAAGGCCTAACGCCAATTCCATAACCTTGAAAGTCCTTATGTAGAGCCCATTATTGGCCCACTTTACCAAATTGAGCTGAACTCTTTGATTGGGCTTAATTCGAAGATCCATTATCAAGACTTGGCCCAAAACATAATATTCATAAAGTCCAGAAAAGTCCCAAATCCAATTAGTCCATAAAATGCCTAAAACTTGAAGCCCAAATGCCAATGGCACAACAAAGGACGTACGCGAGACGTACTCCTCTGGTACGCGGGAAATACTCATCAGATTTTGACCACCATCAGGGTGGTTAACCCAGTACAAAGGGGTGTACTGGATTTACGCTTGGTGTACACAGGGTTTCACCAAAACCCTAATAAGCGCTTAATGACTTAAGCGCTTAATGTACCATAGCCCAAACTCCAGATCCATCGACCAAATGTACCATAGGACTACAAAGTCTCGAACTTTACCACTTTGGATGTCCATAAAGTTATTAACACATGGTCTTAATCCATTATGACCTTCGTACTTCTTGCATGAGACAAATCTAGCTATTGAGACACCATTTTTTTATCACTTAGGACCTCTTCTTAGGTCTAAAAGGACAACTCATTTCGTCCAAATCATAGCATGCACCTTTTGGGAATTTTAGGACAATAATGCTTCCATAAAACGAAAATGACTAGATCTAACTTATACAAGTATAAAGTTCCAAGATTTTTACCTTTTGGAGCTTTTAGGGCACAAACCAACTTCAGATCTACAAGCTTGATCTTCTTATCCAACTCCTTGATGCAACACCCTTTTCATAAAACACTTAAAAACACTCAAGAAGCTTAAACACTCAAGGAAATGGCTAGGGTTCAGGGAAAATGACTCTAAGCAGTGGAGGCTGTGATAAGGGAGGGTCTTGTGCTCATAATGTTGCTTATATAGTCCCCAAACCATAAATATTAGAGTTTCCTTCTGCCATGAGTATGCCCTGCGTACACAAGTGTACGCCCAACGTACTAGGGCACACCTAGTATGCTCAGCTTACCCTTATGTACGCACAACGTACTCCTCCTGATCCCAATAATTTAAATTTAGCCCTTAGACTTTCATGGCTTCACCCTTCAATCCCCAGGGACTATAACTAACAAATTTTGGGATGTTACATTTCTTCCCCACTTAAACTAGGCTTCGTCCTCGAAGCCTGTTGCGGCGAACAATTTGGGATAATGCTTCCGCATCTTGGACTCTGGCTCCTAAGTCTACTCGAATCCTTTATGATGCTGCCACTTATCTCCATACATAGTTCAAATTCCCTCCGACCTGAACACCACCCTACGATACAACCGCCTACTCATCCATTATGCGCCTTTGCAGCTGTGAATTGCGAAAAGTGATACAAATCTAACCGACCCTTCTCAAAAGGTTTATCCTATATACCACTTGCCAACTTGACAAAATTCTGATGATCCAAAGTATCGGAAACCCAACTTTCCCTCTTCCTGAAGCGAACCCTTTGTGCTGACAGGGTGATGTGTCCTTCAGCTTCCATAATATCATACAAAATCAATCCACTAATATCACGAACACTCACGCCTGGCCCAATCAGCCTCGGGCTGGAATACCAGGCATGCCTACGACCGGTCCAGTCATCCCTAGGATGGAATACCCTCGTATCCCCACACATGTTTGACCCAATCAACCCTTGGGTTGGAATACCAAACATATCAGGTCCAATCAGTCATATGGTCTGGTCATCCTCAGGATGGAATACCCTAGATTGGAATACCTCTATGAACATAACTCGAGTCCACTCATAACTTGAGACCCAAGGATCTATCCTTGTGTCTCATCCACCATCCTTTGATTCGAAACAACCGAGTGCAACTCTCCCACATCTCAACAATACATCCAATCCGAACGCTTTCCTACCAGAGACATAACTAACACAATCTCTATGCCCATAGCCTATGAGTGGGATACCCCTACATGGTCCTTAGTATAGGTTTGGTTTGCCTCGGAGCCCACAGCATGAGTCTGGTATGCCTTCTCCAGCCCTCAACTCATGACTGGAATGCTCTCGATAACCTATCAACACTGTTGTCGTCACTTCAGTTGCCCCAACGCTCTGTCTTGGAGATTCTCACCTCCTCCATTGCCCTAAGAGAGCCTAATCAATGTCCATCACAACACGACCAAGTATCACAGTACTGAAACCTCACCCCATTCTATACACTTGCAGAACAAGTTTCTATCCCATAACACATATATTTTGTCGCCCTAGACGACCAAGAGAAAGATCTAACTCGGTTCCCAAAACATGAATGACAAGACATTCCAAACCCAAGCCTTACTAAAGTTGATGAATACCCATTTAGATGTACTCCCAGTCCCCAACTGGAGTATTAACCGATCCAAGAAGATTAGTCCTTTGAGACGCTATGAACTTATGAGATCACCAAGATCCTCAATACTACATCTGATCTCTAATAACAACTTCCGATCCAACCAAAATACATCGGAGTCTTCAACTTACTCCATCAGCATGTTCATTACTTGGGGACAGACCTTCTGATTTCTATAGCATAATAGCATACTCAATACCTGAACATAGATCTACAACAAATACATAGTCTTCAGCATGAATGTTCTCACCCACTTACGGTTTGAAACTCCTGATCCATTATGTGGACACTAACCCCGGCCTAACCCTAGGCATCACGTTGATCTTCCACCCTCTCAGAAATCTATAGTCTGTTCCCCGAAATGTGCATCTACCACAAATGCTAAATAACCCACACACTCGTGCTGAAACTACTGCCAAGCCCTGGCAGCCAACAAAACCCTCAATCTACCAATCCAAAAACCCTCAGAGTCGAGCACACCCTCGACTGAAAACTCGAATTGAACTCAATTCATGACTAGATCTCCAACCTGGTTCCCCGACTTCTGCTCCCAAGCACATAAAAGACGTGATACACATGTTGGGGAGTTTTACCGAGCACCCAACTCACACAACCCTCAAACCAAACACTCACTTGGGTTATCTTCCTTCCTGACAACCATGTGAGATTTATCCCATTTTCAACACTGCTACTACTTCTGTATCCCTGGACAATTCTCCCCCACTTAGATTCGACAAAGTCTTCACAATACATAATAATTTAGAGAATTCCCGATCCTTCTCACTTTTCGACGATCTATCCAATGACAACCATCTCTTCCCAACTAGTGATCCATTACTAGCCAATCCCAATGATTACACACTTCTTAAGAACTGGATGAACACTTCCTGAATACCAGTGAAACCGACATTCAATAATTCTTGAATGACCCCACACCCAAGTCCTGACGACCAAAAGACAGATATTCCAACTAATACCTCAACAACAAGCTACTACCTTTGGCGCCTTCATTCGTCAATCAATAATGGTTGCTAAACCACTTATTCCTGAAAATGTTGAATGACCATCCTGTGGAACCATGTCTGCAGACCTCCCACATAATACCGCTTTTCCAACGGTGCTCCAAACAATTCTCCTGCCCTCGGGTTCTAGAAGTCATTTCCTTCAGATTTTGCACCCTGACTTACTTACCCACTCAAACATCCACAAATGAATTGCAGTAGTTGAAGCAACCTCTGCCCTAAACCAGGCTACAAACTACTCCCAAGATATAGTCTACAATCCCAAAAGTGCAATAGGTCGCACAATCAATCCTTAACGACTGATACAAGAGATCCAAGGCAAACCAGACCTCACAAAATACTTAAGACACATCGACCCACCTGCACTCACCGACGCTGAAATAATGTCGCCAATCCCTGCAACTAACTGACCCCGAGCTGGAATACAACCTAATCCTAGGGTCACAAGCCTGCTCACTTCTTCGAGCTCGAAAACTGAAAGGACATCATCCTTGCCCTATAAAACGATATTCCAATTCATCAATTTGATATTCCACTTCTAGCTGCAAAACCCCAGCTGAACATGATCATCACTCCTTTCTGGAGTCCCCACAACTCACATTCCGGCCTCCAAAAAAACCCTCGGAGCCTCAAATCTAGAAAATCATGTGCCAACCATTCCCGCTCAACCCACAGAATGCAACGAGTACAAAATATCTCCCTGATCTCAAGTAACTGTAGTCCTCTATATCATTGGGATATATCTCCACAACAAGTCCTAATACTGGAAAGCTCGACCAGATCCTCTCCCTACCATTGTTACAACTGTCGAAGCCGCTACGGCAGCCATCTCAGCAAGGGCTGCATAATGCTCATAGAAATACTCAACCATGGAGGTCTTAATAGACCCGAACATCTCCGGCAACCGTCCCCGGACAATTTCGATCACCTCCTCCCGGATGATCTCACTAACACGATCCTCTGAAAATGCTGGCCTATCCAAGCTGCCAGCTCCCGATCCTAATCTGGATCCGGTCTCAAGAATTCTCATAACCACCATTCTGGTAAGAGACCAGAAAGATCTCTAGTAATCCATATAATGATAGGGGACCGACTCCCAACCCAACCCTAGGGGTTGTGACTTGCTTGCTACGTGTATGGGTCTTATGCTTTTAGTATTACGGGCCCATACTACCTTGCACACCTACACATATTCTTCTAAAGTATCATCACAACGCCCTAACAATATACATAATCATAGAGAGAGCTCAATCCTCACTCCTAGAGGAATGCTAAATTTCTGGTAACTGGCGTCCCGACCATACACAACCCACCCATCCATGAAACCTTCCACCAACCCTAAAACACTAATGTATGCTAGCCATACATAATGCTCAACCCTATAGACTTTTGAATATCTGATCCTACCCTATGCTCCTAATCAACAAGAACAGAACATAAGGCCAAATCAAACATTCTTAGGCTATAAGATCTTAATTATGTACAGTCGTGATACATACATAAGCAACTACAGTAATGATGTCAATCTTATATAAGGAAACCCCTAGGATAGCAGGCATCATGTAATCAGACAATTCTATAATGCAATTCCTGAAGATCCCTAGCCTAATACTAGCATGTTGTTCTAACATATCACACAATCAAATAACTACATGGTATTTTGGGGTCTACTTATTGGCTCCGGCTTATTGTACACTTCGCATCCTCCTTTCTTATTTTGAAAGCCATTAAAAATCATTTTGAAAACATTTTCCTTAGTTTGAGATAGGATTCACACGAGTGTTCTTCCAATTCACCCAAACCAAGGCTCTGATACCAACTTGTAACATCCATAAAATTAGAGCCAATTTTAAACTTTTTAAATCATCTAAAACCATTCTATTATTACAATTTGTTTTCAAAATAGTTTAAACATCAGAGTTCCTAGAAATCATAATCATCAATCGAGAAAGTGTACGGTCACGCCTTCGCTTTCCCGCGGCCATCCACTGAACCTGAAACAATAAACTGAAACTGTAAGCCCGAAAGCATAGTGAGTTACCACCAAAATACCCATACACACAACAATACACATATAATGACAAACGACATTCTATAGGTCCAATCATCCATCAGGATGGAATACCCCAGGCCCTCAACAATCGGGTTTGAATGCCAACATACTACGAGTCCAATCATCCTTGGGATGGAATACTCTCGGCCCAAAACCATCGGGTTGGAATGCCCACACACAATACATATATAACCGATACTATGGGTCCAATCATCCATCAAGATGGAATACCCCAGGCCATCAACCATCGGGTTGGAATGCCAACATAGTATGGGTCCAGTCAACCATCGAATTGGTATACCCCAGACTCTCAACCATTATGTTGGAATGCTAACATAACCAATCAAACATGTGCACCTATATCATATAATCATATAACAATCTAAAAGACAACATACTAGGGTCCTATCATCCTCGGGATAGGACATAATGTAACATCCATAAATTCGTTTTGACTGCAACCAGATAGGACATAATGTAACATCCATAAAATTCGATCCTATTTAAAATTTATTAAATCATTTAAAACCATTCAGTCATTACAATTTGTTTTCAAAATAGTTTAAACATCAAAGGTACCGGAAATCATAATCATCAATCGAGGAAGTGTACGATCATGGATTCGCCTTCCCACAACCATCCACTGAACCTGAAACAATAAACTGAAACTATAAGCCCAAAAGCTTAGTGAGTTACCCCCAAAATACCCATACACACAACAATACACATATAATGACAAACAACATACTATGGGTCCAATCATCCATCGGGATGGAATACCCCAGGCCCTCAACCATCAGGTTGGAATGCCAACATACTACGAGTCCAATCATCCTCAGGATGCAATACTTTCTACCCACAACCATCAGGGTGGGAATGCCCGCACACAATACATATATAACTGATATTACGGGTCCAATCATCCAATGGGATGGAATACCCTAGGCACTCAACCATCGAGTTGGAATACCAACATACTATGGGTCCAGTCAACCATCGGGTTGGAATACCCCAGGCCCTCAACCATCATGTTGGAATGCCAACATAACCAAGAAAACATGTGAACCTATATCAAATAATCATATAACAGTCTAAAAGACAACATACTAGGGTCCTATCATCCTCGTGATGGAATACCCTCAACTACCAATCAATCATGTGCACATATAACAAGTAATTACATAACAATCTATAGACAGACAAAACAGTCTAACACATCGCAACATCATAACAATGTCCTATCTACCAGGATACTGATCTAACTGATCATAGCAACATACAACATCCTATCTACCAGGATATTGATCTAACGGATCATAACATCATATAACGCCCCATCTACCAGGATACTGATCTAACAGATCATAACAACATATATCATCCTATCTGCCAAGATACCGATCTAACAGATCATAACAACATATAATCATCCTCTCTACCAGGATACCAATCTAACAGATCATACAAGTATATAACCATCCTATCTACCAGGATACCAATCTAACAGATCATACAAGTATATAACCATCCTATCTACCCGGATACCGATCTAACGGATCATACCAGCATATAACCATCCTATCTACCAGGATACCGAGCTAACAGATCATACCAGTGACAATCCTAAATAAATAATCAAAGGTCCGGCCTTAGTGCCTTAAACCCTTGAGTACAGTGAGGATAACTCACCTTGCAATGCCGCTTTGAGCTGAAGAATCGAACTCCCGAATCGCTGCCTCACCAACAATCCCGAACTATCCAAATAATAAATACCAAGTCATTACACAATATAAAAATCTTGTCTAGGGGGGGGCGTCCACACAATCTATCATGTCCATTCTCTTTATTGGGCCAAGGCCCAATGCCAATTCCATAACCTTGAAAGTCCTTATATAAAGCCCATTATTGGCCCAATTTACCAAATTGGGCCCAACTCCTTAATTGGGCCTAATTCCAAGATCCATTATCAAGACTTGGCCCAAAACATAATATTCATAAAGTCCAGCAAAGGCCCAAATCCAACTAGTCCATAAACAGCCCAAAACCCGAAGCCCAAATGCCAAAGGCCCAACAGAGGACGTACGTGGGGCGTACTGCTCTCGTACGCAGGGCGTACTCATCAGAGGTTGACCACCATCCGGGTGGTTGACCTAGTATGCTGGGTGTACTAGATTTATGTTGGGCGTACGCAGGGTTTCACCAAAACCCTAATAACCACTTAATGGCTTAAGCACTTAAGCCCAAACTCCAGATCCATCGACCAAATGTACCATAGGACTATAAATTCTTGACCTTTACCACTTTGGATGTCCAGAAAGTTCTTAACACATGGTCTTAATCCAGTAATACCTTCCTACTTCATGCATGAAACAAATCTAGCTATCGGGACACCATTTTTATCACTTAAGACCTCTTCTAAGGTCTGAAAGGACAACTCATTTCGTCCAAATCATAACATGCACCATTTGGGACTTTTGGGACAAGAATGCTTCCATAAAGCTAAAATGACCAGATCTACCTCACACAAGTATAAAGTTCCAAGCTTTTTACCTTTTGATGCTTCTATGGCACAAACCAACTTTAGATCTACAAGCTTGATCTTCCTCTCCAACTCCTTGATGCAAAACCCTTTTCTTAAAACACTCAAAAATCTCAAACACTCAAGGAAATCGCTAGGGTATGGGGAAAACGACTACAAGCACTGAAGGCTGGGGTAAGGGAGGGTTGTGTGCTCATAATGTTGCTTATATAGTCCCCAAACCCTAAATATTAGGGTTTCCTTTTTCCATGAGTACGCCCTGTGTACACAAGTGCATGCCCAATGTACTACGGCACACCTAGTACGCTCAGTGTACCCTTATGTACGTACAACGTACTCCTCCTGATCCCAATAATTGAAATTTAGCCCTTAGACTTTCATGGCTTCACCCTTCAATCCCTGGGGACTATAATTGACAAAATTTGAGATGTTACACATAGGCAGACTGACTATCTGAGGTTGACAAGCGGAGCTGTGAGGGCACATGTTCTAGTTACTCTGAGGATTATTGATGAGTGCGAGGGTAGGGTGGAGGCTCTAGTGGTGAGGAGCCAAGTGTTTCAGTTGCATGCCGAGGAGACCCGAGTTCCATCAAATGTTGTCACATGTATGTATCGTATCCACTTCCTTCATGCTTTTGATTATTTATGCTTATGATCATGTGATTGTGTGTATGAAATGTTATATTCGGTTTATGTAAGTCTCCACTTAACAATCAGAGTTTCTATATGATTGCTTGGTTACTATTATTTGAGGGTTTGTCATATGCTATTTTGCATACCGAGAATACTTTGTGAAGGGTATCTGGTTGAGCTAGTTGTAGGCATCGGTATGGGAGGCGATGGTTCATGATAACGTGAGCCCTAGGTGGGAGTGAACTGATTGTTCTACATGGAGGATCAGCAGTGGGATTCATTTTTATGGTTTCAGTGCAATCAGTTTGAGGAAGTTTTTATGGTATTCGAGATTGTTGAGAACTGTCATTGATGTGAGGTATAAGGGACTGGTTAGAATGAGATCGCAGGGTGAGTTGTTGTCATATTCATGCTTTTTAGAAATGTACATGTGGTCCTCGCATCAAAAGCTTCTAGGCAAAGATTTCGTTATAGCCAGTTTTGCTAGAAACAAAGATAAAGTGAAGGGATGCTTGTGTCGCTCAGGTTGGACGTCAGTTAAGGGGTTGGTTGGCTTGATGAATCGATCACTATCTTGAGTATGGTAAGAGATATTGTTGATCTATCAACTTTAGGTCGTGGGTGATACATGTTCGGGTGGGTTTTTCCCAGTAGCAAGTGAGTCATTGGAATGGTTATCTTTCTGTTCCAATATGAGGATTATTCGTTCTTTGTCATCAGTTGAGGTTGTCCAGGGATTTATAATTGTATCTGGGAAAGGTGCTTTGGATGTGACAATCTTTTTTGCAAGAGTAGCAAAATGTTTAATCTAGTTTTGGGATGTGCGTACCCTTATATTGTTTGGTCATGGAACCTTGGTTATTGTAAGCTCATGATGGTGGTGGTGGAGCAGTGAGGTTGTAGGATGGCTTGGAAATCCAATGGTTATAGGATTGGTAGAGTGTAGCTAAATCCAAGTGGAGAAGAATCAAGGGGAATATTTCTAAGGGTGAATCAATGTGGAATTTCATACCCCTAAGATAAGTGGAGAGCCAGTTTTGGTTGTTATATGAGTCGAGGATTATGCTTGAATAATGTTCTTGGGCCAGTTATAACTAGGGAGGAAAATGTTGAGGATTCAGGTTATCTCATTTAAGGACGTTAAGCATTGGTAGTGGTGCATTATTGGTTCATGACTAGGTTCAGGTTTCGGGTTGTGTTAGAACCTCCTTACTAGTTCTTATTTGATGAAGGATTTGAGGTTCGAACCACGACCCGAAAGTTTAGCAGGTTGGGATTTTGACTCATGTTGATTTTGGGCTCGATATTGTGAATAATTAGCAAGACCAGGTATGGAACCTGAAAGTGAACCACTAGCAATCACAAGTTATTAAGATCCAAAGTCAGTAGTTTCCGAGATGCAGTGACGTCCAAAATAAAGATGGAGTCTGAAATAGAGAATTGGCAGAGATGATGTGAAGATCCAAGATCAGTCTATCTGTTTGAATATTTATTGTTTTTTATATCTTTTAGATGCTTAGTTGTTAGTGAATGATTATTAACCAGTCCTAGGAATGTATCAACGACCCAAAAATACGACCCAAAATTTTTTGTTTTTAATATAATCAAAACTGTAATCAGAGTATCAATTAATAAAACCATGCGTGATGTATTCCAAAACATAATAAAATACTGAGCGGAAAACTGTATCATGCTACATCAAATCAAACAACTAAATCAATCCCAGGTTAAAGCTGAGGCGGTGGTGTGTGCGATGCCGTCATCCCGAGCTCTTCCCTTTGCTTGCGGAAGTACCTGAAACCAAAACTGAAATTGTAAGCACGAAGCTTAGTGAGCTCCCCCAAAATACCACATACCATACATATCAATATCATATAAACACATATCGGGCCTTGCCCACTTCATCGGGATGAAGCCCGGAAACTGCATCGGACCGAAGTCCGGAACTGACTGGGACCTTGTCCCCTGCATCGGACCAAGGTCCGGAACTAACTGCATCGGACCGAAGTCCGGAACTGACTGCATCGGACCGAAGTCCGGAACTGACTGCATCGGACCGAAGTCTGGAACTGACTGCATCGGACCAAAGTCCGGAACTGACTGCATCGGACCGAAGTCCGGAACTGACTGCATCGGATGGCATCTCATAACAATTAGCATGAACACATATACTGCATACTACATCGGGCCGTAGCCCGGAACAAATAATACATAACACATAATACATAACACATAAAACATAGCTCACAATTCCTCTCTGAGCCACGAAGGCATCAAACATACTAACTACTGCATCGGATCAAGTCCGGAAGCTACTGCTAATTGGACGGGCCGGCATTGTGGCCTTAGACCCGTCCCTACTGGAAGGAAACTCACCTCGTAAACTGGCGGCTGAGTGTGTGTCTCTGAAAGCTAACGGCTGCTGCTCCTGAATCTCCTCGGCTACAAGTCCATGAACACACTCAATCAAATACTAAACACTGCACCTGGGGTAAAATGACTCTTTTACCCTTGGTCAAAGTCAACTTACTTTTGGGGCTGACTCGCCGAGTTGGGCCGCCCAACTCGCCGAGTCTCACTCTCACTTCCAACTCATACTCACTGCGACTCGTCGAGTGTGGCATCGACTCGACGAGTACCCTCTTAGTCCAAGAACTCAGACAATCTTCATCCGACTCGCCGAGTCGTATGAACAGACTCGACGAGTTGTTCTTGATCCTAAGGAGATTTCCTTGGACTCGCCGAGTTGTATGAACAACTCGTCGAGTCCCTCCATCACTGAGTCTACCCTCAACTCGCTGAGTCCACTCTCTAACTCACTGGGTGCACTCGACACTGATAAAAACGAAGGAGTCGGGGACTCGCGACCCGACTCGCCGAGTCGCTGCCATGCAGCTAGTTTTTACTCGATTTCTCTTGAATCCAACACATGCAAATGATAGATCTGGGTCCAATAAGCTGTTTTACCACGTAAAGTTTCCAACTTTACGTGCACAACCTCATGAATAAGGGAAATAGGGCTAAAAGATGCACAAAATGAGTAGATCCATGGCTAGTATGCAATGTAACTCCAAAAAGACAGTAGATCTGGGCTCTACAACACCCCAACATTCAGATCCAAAGGTATTTCAACTTATTAAGACATTCATGCAAACATAAGGCTTGGAACAAACATCAAATAGCTCTTAGAAGAGCTCTAATGGAAGTTTAAAGCATATAACAAGAAGGGAACTCCGAAAATACCTCAATAAACTCAGATTTGCCCTTGGATCTTAGCACTACAACTCGTTTCCTTGCTTCTTTCTTCTTCTCCTTCTTCACACCTTCACAAAAATGGCACCAAATCACTTATAAGCTCTCAAGGGAGGATTAGGGTTCTCTCACTGTGTTCTCAGGGTGAAAGTGGCGAGAATGAGGCTATAATGTGGTTTAAATAGTGGGCAAACCCGGGGATTTAGGGTTTCACCCAGACGGACGGACTCGCCGAGTCCGGGATATGGACTCGCCGAGTCCCCGGCTCTCGCGTGCACAAAATACACGACCCAACTCGGCGAGTCAGGCTAGAACTCGCCGAGTCCCTCTTGAAAACTTAGACAATTAACAATTAATTAACATACCGGGAACGGGTCGTTACAATTCTCCCCCACTTATCTCAGACTTCGTCCTCGAAGTCTGCTACGGCTGGATCTGCGAATAACTCCGGGTAGTGCGTTCTCATCTCTTCCTCAGCCTCCCACGTCCATTCAGATCCCTTCCGGTGCTGCCACTGCACCTTCACTAGCTGAATGACCTTGTTCCTCAAGGTCTTGATCTTCCGATCCAGAATCGCGACCGGCCTCTCAATATAATTCAGGCTGCTATCAACCTGAATATCCTCTAGGGGAACGACTGCTGACTCATCCACCAAACACTTTCTCAACTGCGACACGTGGAAAGTGTTGTGGATCTGACTAAGCTCCTCAGGAAGATCTAACCGATAAGCAACCCGACCCACCCGTGCCATAACCCTGAAAGGACCACTAAATCTGGGGCCCAGCTTGCCCCTCTTCCGGAACCTGATGACACCTTTCCAAGGTGAGACTTTCAGAAGAACCATATCTCCCACTTGGAACTCCAAGTCCGAACGCCTCCTGTCAGCGTAGCTCTTCTGCCGACTCTGCGCAGTCTGCAGCCTACTACGAACCTGCTGGATCAACTCAGTCGTCTTGAGCACCACTTCGATGCTCCCGATGACTCGCTGACCGACCTCGCCCCAGCAAATCGGGGTCCTACACTTCCTACCATACAGCATCTCAAAAGGAAGTCGATCAATACTCGCATGGTAACTGTTGTTATACGAGAATTCCGCTAACGGAAGATACATATCCCAACTGCCCCCAAAATCTAGAACACATGCCCTAAGCATGTCCTCAAGAGTCTGAATCGTCCTCTCGCTCTGCCCGTCAGTCTGAGGGTGGAAAGCGGTGCTAAAATGAAGACGAGTACCCATCTCGTCGTGGAACCACTTCCAGAATCTGGAGGTGAAACGAACATCTCGGTCTGACACCACCGATACCGGCACTCCATGACATGCCACTATCTCTCGCACATAGATATCGGCTAACTTTTCCGCCGATATACTCTCCTGGATCGGGATAAAATGGGCACTCTTCGTCAACCGATCCACCACTACCCATATCGAATCCACTCCACGTGCGGTCCTGGGAAGTTTGGTGATAAAATCCATGGTGATATCCTCCCATTTCCACACGGGAATGTCCAACGGCTGCATCTTGCCGTGAGGTCTCTGGTGCTCCGCCTTGACCTTCCGGCAGGTCAAGCATCTCTCAACGTACCAAGCGACGTCCCGCTTCATGCAGGGCCACCAATAATCAGGTCGAAGATCTCGATACATCTTCGTCGCCCCTGGGTGGATAGAAAATCGAGACTTATGAGCCTCGTCCATCAATACCTATCGTACTCCACCCCAGTACGGTACCCACACCCTACCATGAAGCGTCAACAAACCCCGACTATCGTAATCAAACGATGCTACTCGACCCACTATCCTCTCACATTTCTGCCTCTCCGCCTTGAGGCCATCCACCTGAGCCTCCTTGATCCGCTCCAACAGCGGAGTGATCACTGTCATCCTCATGCACAGATCCCTAATAGGGGCCGCCGACACTTTGCGGCTTAGGGCGTCGGCCACCACGTTGGCCTTCCCTGGATGATAAAGGATCTCACAATCATAATCCTTTAGTACGTCCAACCACCTCCTCTGCCTCATGTTCAGACTCGGCTGATCTATAAGATACCGCAAACTCTTGTGATCCGTGTATATAGTACAACGGACCCCATACAGGTAATGTCTCCAAATCTTGAGGGCAAACACAACTGCCCCCAGCTCCAAATCGTGGGTAGGATAGTTAGCCTCGTGAGGCTTCAACTGTCTCGAGGCATAAGCTACCACATGGCCTCGCTGCATCAATACTGCTCCCATACCTGTTATTGAAGCATCACAGTAGACTACGAAGTCCTCTACTCCTTCCGGCAAGATAAGGATCGGTTCCTCGCACAATTTCTGTCTGAGAGTCTCGAACGCTGCCTGCTGCTCAGGCCCCCAACGGAATACCACCGACTTCTTGGTTAGTCGGGTGAGTGGCACTGCTATCTTGGAGAAGTCCTGAATAAATCTCCGATAATACCCTGCCAACCCTAGGAAGCTCCGAATCTCAGATGGAGACCTCGGGACCTCCCACTGCATCACGGCCTCAATCTTGTCCGGATCTACCAAAATACCCTTCTGGTTGACGAGATGGCCAAGAAACTGCACCTCGCGCAACCAGAACTCACACTTGGAGAACTTTGCGAAAAGTCTCTCCCTCCTCAAAGTTTCCAACACCTCCCGCAGGTGCTCCTCGTGCTGCCCCTGAGTCTTGGAATATACTAAGATGTCATCTATGAATACTATCACCGACCGATCCAACATCGGTCTGCACACGCGGTTCATGAGATCCATGAACGCGGCTGGGGCATTGGTGAGCCCAAATGGCATCACCACGAACTCATAATGACCATACCGGATCCTGAAAGCAGTCTTCTGTACATCCTCATCTCTAACCCTCATCTGATGATATCCAGAGCGTAGATCGATCTTGGAGAACCAAGACGCTCCCTGAAGCTGATCAAACAAATCATCTATCCTTGGAAGTGGGTAACGGTTCTTCACCGTTACTTTGTTCAACTCCCGATAGTCAATGCATATCCGATGCGACCCATCCTTCTTCCTCACAAATAAGATCGGCGCTCCCCAAGGCGAACTGCTCGGCCGAATGAAACCCTTGTCTAACAGCTCCTGAAGCTGTGTAGACAACTCCTGCATCTCAGGGGGAGCTAGCCGATATGGTGCTTTGGCTATCGGAGCCGCACCAGGAACTAGATCGATCCTGAACTCAACCTGTCTCTCTGGAGGTATCCCCGGAAAATCCTCGGGAAACACATCCGGGTAATCTCGAACAATAGGAACATCATCAATCGTCGTCCTGCCCTTCTCCCGGGCATCCAAGACGTATGCGATAAAACCGGCGCAACCCTGCTGAACATAGCGCCTCGCCCTTGCGGCGGAACAAAAGATCGGACCACGCTGTGGCCTCTCGCCCTGAATCACTAACTCTCCCCCACTGGGAGTGTGAACCCTCACTAGCTGAAGCTCACAATCAATCACCGCCCCATTGGGGCTTAGCCAATCTATGCCCACGATAACTTTATTCCCTCGCAGGGGGATAGGAACCAGGTCCACTGAAAACTGCTCATCGAATATCTGAAGAGAACACCCTCTATGCACTCTGCCGACCCTCACGGTCCTATCATATGCTATCTCAACCTCTAACGGACAATCCAGCTCCCCTGGAGCTCTGCTAAATTTCTTGCTAAGCGCAAGCGATACAAATGATCGGGTAGCTCCCGAATCGAACAATACCAAAGCAGAAATGCCGTTCACCAAGAACGACCCTAAATAAAGCATATCATCAAGAAATATACAAACGATAACAATAATAATCAAAAGGTGAAGGAAAGATACCTACCCGTCACCACATCAGGAGTCGCTCGCGCCTCCTCTGCTGTCATCTGAAACGCCCGGCTCTTCGCTGCTGGTGCATCAGATCGGCCCTGCCGGCCATCTGTAATCCTCAAGGTGGCAGGGGCAGGTGCAACCACCTTCCCTGCTGCAGCTAGACTGGGACACTGGGACTTTTTATGTCCCCTCTGATTGCACTGAAAACAAATCAGGTCTGATGCTGAAACCGCAGTAGCAGGGGCCGTACAATCCCTGCTCATATGCCCAATCCGACCGCACTTGTAGCAGCCGGAACTCCCTGTTTTGCACGCCCCCTCGTGCATCCTCCCACACTTGCCACACCGACCGTGGCTCTGCTGACTCCTGGACCTGTGATCTGAAACCTTGGGCTTTTTGCCCGCACAACCTGAACCCGAAACCGCCTCCGGTTTCCTCTTCCTCTCCATCTCGAGATCAATCTCCCTCTCCCTGGCTCTAGCAATCATGTCGTCCAGCGTTTTACAACTGGACCGGCTCACAAACATGCGGATATCACTCCGCAACATCTCATGATAACGGGCCTTCTTCATCTCCTCATCGGCTGCATACTGAGGAACAAGAAGAGCCCTCTCCCTGAACTTGGCGGTGATCTCCGCCACTGACTCGGTAGTCTGAGTAAGATCCTGGAACTCCCTGGCTAGCTGCTGCACCTCAATGACCGGTGCAAACTCCGCCCTGAACCTGGTAGAGAAATCAGTCCAGGTCATAGCATCCAACGCCGCATCATCCCCGATGGCGTGTCCGACCTCCTCCCACCAATCCCGTGCCCTGTCCTTCAATAGACAGGATGCCAATCTGACCTTGTTCCCCTCGGGACACCTGCTAGTGCGGAAGGCGTTGGCCACATCCGCTAACCATCTAGTACTCGCTATGGGGTCCCGCGCCCCATGATAGTCTGGAGCTCTGCACGCCCTGAACTCCCTGAATGTAAGAGTGCGCGACCCCATCACGGCCGCCATCTCAGCCCGGAAAGTACTCAGTCTCTCATCCATCATCTCCAAAATACCCTCCTTGATCGAACCGAAGATCACAGGAGTCTGCTCCAATATGATGCGGGTAACCTCAGAAGAAAGGAACTCTCTGGTCTGCTCATCCATCTGCCCGACCTCCGGGCCTGATCCCGATCCTGATCCCCCTCCGGCATCTGAGCTGCCACCTGCTGGTCTCGGGCGCAAAACTACCATTCTGAAACATATCATAACAACATCAGAACATTGGAATATCTCCAGGGATCATGACACTGCTACTAGCTTCCTGGTCTTGTCTTGGCCTTCCTTGATTCGAGTACGGATCCTCTGCTTTCAGTAGTACGGGCCTATACTACCTTCCACATCTATCCGTACTTTCCTCAAGAACTGCGTTGACTCCACCAAGTCACTTCTACTACTGCTATTCTCTACTACTCTCATCCTAGGCTTGCCCTAGGAAAATCTCAGGCTCAACACAACTGGTCCTCAGCTGCTGAAGGTTTCCTCATAACGCCAATTAGCCATTACCTAAACACCATCACATGTGATGAGGATCAGATAATCCTCCGAGTAAAAGACCCGTCCCTATAACGGTTGGACTCAAACAAGAGCTGCGCAATAGGGCCAGTTCCAGTACTCTGAGATTATTCAATCCTAGTCACATGTGGTGTGACGTGTTCACCTAATGGCTAACTCCCATCACTCGGAACCCCACTAAGTACAAAGCAAGCAGCATTCGGACACGGAAAACAGACTCAAGCAAACTATTCTCATAACAAGAAACTGCACTAGCATAAGATGCTAAGCTCCTGCTATCAGGCATAACCTAATCAGGCTATCCTACTGCTGTCTACTCAGTACTAGCATGCAATACTCATAAAGCTGTAACACATAAGCAGGCACATAAGGCATTCTCCTAAATCCTTAGTCCTATACTAGCATGCTGTTCTACAAAAACTGAAATTGAACAAATAACTTGTATGGGTAATTTGGGAGTACTTAGTTGAGCTCGGCTGACCGCATGCACACACCTCTATCTTGTTTAAAAAAAATTCTTCCCTTCTAAGTACTTTCAAAATTCTTTTTATAAAACGTTTTTATTTTAATAAAATCTTTCATTTCCCTTAGTTTGAGTTCAGATACACCCGGAAGTGTATCCGAATCCCTCAAACCAGGGCTCTGATACCAACTTGAAACGACCCAAAAATACGACCCAAAAATTTTTGTTTTTAATATAATCAAAACTATAATCAGAGTATCAATTAATAAAACCATGCGTGATGTATTCCAAAACATAATAAAATACTGAGCGGAAAACTGTATCATGCTACATCAAATCAAACAACTAAATCAATCCCAGGTTAAAGCTGAGGCGGTGGTGTGTGCGATGCCGTCATCCCGAGCTCTTCCCTTTGCTTGCGGAAGTACCTGAAACCAAAACTGAAACTGTAAGCACGAAGCTTAGTGAGCTCCCCCAAAATACCACATACCATACATATCAATATCATATAAATACATATCGGGCCTTGCCCACTGCATCGAGACGAAGCCCGGAAACTGCATCGGACCGAAGTCCGGAACTGACTGGGACCTTGTCCCCTGCATCGGACCAAGGTCCGGAACTAACTGCATCGGACCGAAGTCCGGAACTGACTACATCGGACCGAAGTCCGGAACTGACTGCATCGGACCGAAGTCCGGAACTGACTGCATCGGATAGCATCTCATAACAACTAGCATGAACACATATACTGCATACTACATCGGGCCGTAGCCCGAAACACATAATACATAACACATAAAACATAGCTCACAATCAATCCCCATATATTCAATTAGTCTCTTTTGATCACAAAATTAATTCCAAATTAATTATTGACCGATACTAATTAAATAATATGATTTCATATTAATATATTATACTTGTAATATATTAATAAGTCATAAATAACCTTATTCTCAAAAGTCCATCCTATCAAATTGCACTGGTGAAGGCAACCCAAAAGGACCATGCTACAATCGGGTCAAGTACATCCCCGTTAAAGTTATGGACTTAGACACCAAATCCAACAGTCTCCTACTTGGATAAGTCTAATAACTATAGCTGCCAATGCGACTTCAGGATCCGACTTATCAATTGTAAGCTTTCAAAAGTTGCTGTCAAACTCTGACCTAGTCAGTGACGCATCCTTCAGATAAGGGATCATATATTCCTTTGTTCTCAAGATATCTATGCAGAAAAATACATGGAACATAGTCATACTTATTGTCCTGCAATTTGTTTCCCGATTTTCGATTCGTCTGACATAGAACAAAACCGAACACATCAATTTAGTTTTGACCGGGCCCGATACATAGTCAAAACAGAATCATCAAGGGGCCCAAGATACCGCTTTTAATCCTTTTAAGATAAAAGGAATAGATAAACTTTGACATTATATGCTTGTACGAATAACTCATCAAATCATGCACAATGACACGTTTTATAACATCAAGTTACTGATGCATTTTCATGCCATCAATGCACAACCAACTCGTAGCCAACAACTCATATATCTTGGTTTGAAGACTATATGATATTATCATCTCAAAATTACTCGTGATAAATTCCATGAAGTAATTCAGGTGAGCGTGGGTTGAATCTAATACTCAAATCATATTTCAGGAGCACTCACGAATAGTGTAGCATACTTTTGCTATGTCTAAGACCTTAGACAATCTACAAGCCAACTCATGACAGTGTAGCCTCATTACCTACTTCTAAAGTATGATTGACTGTGGATGCTTTGAATAATCTTAGTATTCTGTACGTCAAAACATGCAAAGTGAAACAATAGTAAATAATTGACACAAGACAGTAACTTTACTTATAAATAAAACTCCTTTTATTTAATCATCAAATATGAATTACAATTTAGTTATTACAAGTTTCTATCAAGTTTCTATTTATCTAACCACTAACACTAATATCATCCATTACCCGAATGCCCCTTGCATGCTGCAAGTGCTTAACCCTAGTCAGCCCCTTTGTAAGGGGATTTGTTGGGTTGTCCTCTGACGATATCCCTTTTACCACGAGATGTCCTTCTTCTTCTTGATGTATTATGAAGTGGTACTTTCTGTCAATATTCTTGGATCTACCATGATCTTTCGGTTCCTTGGTTAAGGAAACTGTCCCTTCATTATCGTAGAAAATATCCACGAGCTCCTTTATGGATGGTATGACTCCAAGGTCTCCGATGAAGTTTTTCAACCATATCGCCTCCTTAGATGCTTCAGTTGCTGCTATGTACTCTAATTCGCACGTTGAATGATCCACATTCTCCTGCTTGGAACTTTTTCATGTTGTTGCTCCTCCATTCAGGGTAAATACCCAACCCGACTGTGAGCGGAAATTATCTCTGTCCATTTGAAAGCTGGCATCGCTATACACTATCACTCTCAAGTCATCACTCCCACTAAGGGTAAGGACCCAGTCCTTAGTCCTCCCAGGTACTTAAGAATGTTCTTAACCACAGTCCAATGAGCTTTACCAGGATTCCCTTGATATTTGATGACCATGCTCCAAGCAAAGGCCACATCAGGGCGAGTACAAGTCATAGTATACATGATCGAGCAAACTGCAGAAGCATATGGTATCTGACTCATCTCTGTTATCTCAGCCTCTGTACTCGGACTCTGAGTCTTACTCAGTTGGCATTGCCTTGGATAGGTAAGTCCCATTTCTTGGAGTTCTCTATGCTAAAACGCTTCAACACCTTGTCCAAGTAGGTACTCTGACCAAGTCCTATTAGTCTTTTACTCCTGTTTCTCAATATCCTAATCCCTAGGATGTAAGTAGCTTCCCCAAGGCCCTTCATAGTGAAACACTTCCCTAGCCAGAACTTAACCTCCTGCAAGGTTGGGATGTCATTTCCTATGAGTAGTATGCCATCTACATACAATACCAGAAAGCTTACTATACTCCCACTAGCTTTGACATATACATAGGACTCATCCTCGCTTCTTGAAAATCCAAACTCTTTTACTTTGTCATCAAAACAAAGATTTCATCTGCTAGATGCTTTTTTTAATCCATAAATGGATTTCTCGAGCTTACACACTCTATTAGGGTACTTTGCATTGATAAAACCCTCTGGATGACTCATGTAAACATCTTCAGCTAACTTTCCATTAAGGAACACGGTTTTGACATCCATTTGCCATATTTTATAGTCATGAAATGCAGCTATGGCTAGCATAACCCTTATATATTTAATCTTTGCTACTGGTGAGAAGGTCTCATCATAGTCAACTCCATGAGTTTGAGTAAAGCCCTTCGCAACCAGTCGTGCCTTATATGTGTGTAATTTCCCATCGATATCGATCTTCTTCTTGAAGATCCATTTGCACCCGTCTGTCTTACGACCCGGTACATTGTCAACCAAGTTCCAAACTTGATTGTCATACATGGACTGAATCTTGTTGTCCGTAGTCTCTTTCCATTTTGTAGACTCGAGGCCTGCCATGGCTTCCTTGTAATTGTTAGTTTCATCCAAATTTACCAGTGTGTTATCACTGATAAATGTATCACGCTCAGATGTTATATGGAAACCATACAACACAAGTGGAACACTAACTCTACTGGAACGCCTCATAGGTACGGACTCGTTAATTGGTTCAACCAGAGTTTCCTCCTCAGGTTGATTTGTAGTGTTTGAGGTTCTTTCATCACTTGGCTCTTGAAGCTATTTTAGTTCAATTTGCCTCCCACTATCCCCTTGGCATATGAGTTCTCTCTCACAAAAGATTCCTCTCCTCGCAACGAAGACAACATTGTCATTCGGTCTATAGAAAAGATATCCAAATGAATTATGTGGGTAACCAATGAAAATACATCGCTCACTCCCAGGTTAGAGCTTGTCACGAGTCTCGTGTCTCACGAAAGCCTCACAACCCTAAACTTTCATGTGGTCTAGTGAGGGAACCTTCCCTGTCCACATCTTGTGAGGCATGTTGGAAACATTTTTGGTAGGGACTAGATTAAGGATATGAGCGACGGTCTCTAAGGCGTACCCCCAGAATGAGATAGGTAACGAAGCTCAACTCATCATGGAACGAACCATGTCCAACAAGGTTCGATTCCACCTTTCAGCCACACTATTAAACTGTGGTATCCTAGGTGGTGTCAATGGTGAAACAATTACACATTCCTTAAGATAGTCTAGGAACTCGATACTAAGATACTCTCCTCCCTGATCGAATCGAACCATCTTTATCTTCCTGTCTAATTGATTCTCCACTTCTTGCTTAAACTCTTTGAACTTTTCAAAGGTTTCTGACGTATGCTTGATTAAGTAAATATAGCCGTACCTACTGTAATCATCAGTGAAAGTCACATAGAGGCGGTTAGCATCCCTTGTAGCGGTTCTAAATGGTCCACACACATCAGTGTGTATGAGATCCAACAGACCTTCACCCATTTCACAAGTACCAGTGAAGGATGACTTGGTCATCTTTCCAAGTAAACAAGATTCACAAGTGTCATCCGACTACAAGTCAAATGACTCCAAGACTCCATCCTTTTCGATTTGGGCTATGCGCTTCTTTTTTCCATGTCCAAAACAACAATGTCACAAGCATGCCTTATCCAAATCATTGGAAGAATCAATGTGCAACACATTATTTCCTAAGTTATCTACAACTATCATAGTTTCATATATACCATTGCAAGGTAATGCTTCAAAATAAAATACACCATTTTAGTAAGCATTAATACCACCAATTTTATTATTAAAAGAAAAGGTAAAACCTTGTTTATACAAACTGTGAAAAGAAATAATATTTCTCGCCATATCGGCCGAGTAACGATAATTATTCAAATATAAATTTAAACCATTACTAAGCAATAAAGAATAAACTCGAATCTTGGTCATAGACGACACTTTCCTATTTCCCATGATTAAGTTTATCTTCCTGTGCTCCACATACCTACTTCTTTTTAGTCCCTGCAAATCAGAACAAATGTGAAATCTACAATCTATATCAAGGACCCAAGAATTAGCATGTGATGAGTTATTAGATTGAATAGTGTAAATACCTTCAAAGGAGGGCTTGATCTTGCCATCATTTATGTCCTACAAGTACTTGGGGCAGCTTCATTTCAATTTCACCTTTTCATTACAGTGGAAGCACTCTGTATCCTTCAGATTGGAAGAGGGATTAGCATAACCAACTTTGGTCCCACTTGAAGAGGATCCATCAATAGACTTTCCCTTGTGGCTCTTGTAGGAAGCCTTCCTCTTCTTTCCCTTCCCATGCCCGATTGCCAGAACACGGGCATAAGTAGTAATACTAGGAGTAGACACAACCAACTTGCCTTTCAAGTTTCTTTCTACAGTTCTTAGAAGGCCTTGAAGCTTGCTAAGAGTGACCTCTTCCTTGTTCATATGATAGGTTATACGAAACTGGTCATAACAAGAAGATAAAGAGTGTAGAATTATGTCTATGGCCAACTCTTCATCAAAACTCACATTCAGTTTTAGCAAACAGTCCACATATCTTTGCATCTTCTGCAAGTGGGTCGTGATGGAATCTCCATCCTTCATTTTGGTTGTGATCATCGAGGCAATGATCTCATACCTTTCCTGCTGATCACTTTGATGGTATCTTTCCATCAAATATAGATACATTTCGAAAGTATAAAAGTACTCATAGGACTTCTGCAGCTCATCAGTCATGGTAGCAATCATTAGGCACAACACCTTTGTTGCATCCCTCTCATGAGTATTATGTTCATCGATTTTTTCAGGAGTAGCAGTGGTTACATCAATCTCCTTAAGCTCTTTATCTAGTACATATTCTTTTTCCTCATAGCGAATAGCCATTCAGATATTATGAATCCAGTCATTGAAGTTCGATCCATCGAAATGACCCTCCCACATAGGTTCATGAGGGAGAAAGAGCCTGAAGGGATTGGGTTGGAAGCATTGTTTGGCATAGACATTTGAAAAAAAACAACAAAGTTTAGGTTAGATGATAATCCTTAATATTACACCCAAATGAAATATTAAGGCTAGGACCCAACATAATATTCTACAATTGTGAAAAGGGATGTCGTAATCCAATTGTAAAATATTTGAAGGTAGGTAAATGACAATTCACCAGTTTCCACCATAATAAACGAAATAGATTATTAAGTTTTAATTGGATTGAAATTCCTAGATCCTTTGAGATTCACTAAACTTTACAATGGCATATTTAAATCTCGATTGTGCCCTTCAAGTTTGTGAATGGGATGTTGATGATCACAAACAAGGTATGAATAACCATGCAAATTAGCTTGGTATACTCAATGTTACAAATCAACTCAACAATGTGTCGGTTAACCGTACATGTTCCATTGATATATGATTAACATCAAACTACCCTTTGCTACACATTGTCAGTCCCAGATTAGTGTGTTGGTTAACCACACACACTCAACTAACGACTTAACAAGGTGTAAAGTGTAATTTCATGGATTAGCGCCATTTTCACATTTTCCTAAAGTAACTAAGATTGGGAATTTAATAAAAGTTTAGTTACTTTATATTTATCATTATACATTTATTGAGGGATAATTAATGTCCTTTCCTACCCATTCGGCTAAAGACCCTCCACCAGTCAAGGAAGCGGTGGGTGAGAGTGGAAACCCATTAAACCACCATTTTATAGTCAATGACCTTATACCCCCTTATAGACCGGCTTTGTGAATGAGGCCTACTAACAGTAAGACTGATTTGTCTTATACATACATACATACATACATACATACATGCATATATATATATATATATATATATATATATATATATTATCAAACTTATAATATTATAAAGTATAAGGGTTGAATTTTAACTTTTAAAACTCTAGGGTTTGGAATTAAAGTTTCATTAGTGAGACTTAACAAATTCCAAAACTTGAAGTCATGTTTTGAAACTTGTCAAAACTCTTCATTTCTATAACTTATGAGTTTAATTGCATTTTAATGGACGAGACCTTTCATTTTCCATAACTTGAGGACAAGTTATGGAGGTCACTAAAAGCATTAAGATCAACATTTTATCTACCAAAAATTATCAAGTAATTTATCTATGATCTAGTTAAACTCATAACACAAGATAATTTACATCAATAATTTTACAAGAAATTAGTCTAATCATATAAACTAATACAAATTTTGAAATTTTGACAATTATCTTTTAATTGTATGAGGATGATTACTACGATATAAGAAAAAATAGATTTTATTATTCAAAACAATTTGTGGTAATGATCCTAATCCAATTCTGGCCAAAAACCTCGGATTTCTGCAACTGGAGCCTGCAACTCGTCGAGTTGCTCTGTTACTGAGTGGACTCGTCAAGTCAACCAGTGGACTCAGCGAGTTCACCAGTCAGATGCCAGGAAATTGATTTTTTTTTCAACTTTGAAAATTAATAAGCATCAAGCATCACAAAAAACAATCCTAGGCTCTAATACCACTATCGGGTTTTGAGCACTATAACACTCCTATGGTGCACATGCAACCCTAAATGCTTTGGATCTTTGTTTTCTCTAATTATACATGCATATTTTCAAATTTTCAAAGCATATATCCTAACTAGCATACAAATTGTTGAATGAACTATACAACTAGTTAGATGACTTACCTCTTAGAAGGACTTGTAGTTCTTGACCTTTTAAAGCTTGAGCACCTCAAGTGTGATACCTTTAATGGTTCACAAACACTAATATGAAAGAAGAGGCTTGATAGAATAAGTTACTTAGCACAAAATCAACACACACTCTCTAAGAATGTTGTGGCAACCGATTTTGGCTCTAGGGGGTTTATTTATAATGTAGCAAATGCTAGGGTTACACCTTGTAAACCCTAATGACCTTTCATATTACTTAGAATCCATGGGTTAACCTCCATGGATTATCTCATTGGTTTAGCCCATCCTAAATAACCATGGATCATTAGCCCACATTATAAGAATCATTGATTTACACAATCAATCCCCATATATTCAATTAAACTCTTTTGATCACAAAATTAATTCCAAATTAATTCTTGACCAATACTAATTAAATAATATGATCTCATATTAATATATTATACTTGTAATATATTAATAAATCATAAATAACCTTATTCTCAAAAGTCCATCCTATTAAATTTCACTGGTGAAAGAAACCCAAAAGAACCATGCTACAATCGGGTCAAGTACATGCTAGTTATGTTTATGGGCTTAGACACCAAATCCAACACTAATTTAGACCAAACATTGATCTTAAAGATTAACTCAAGGTTTAAGTTTTCAAACCTTTTCCTTGCATATTAACTAATTGTATTCACAATTGGGATCAACACTTGACTAGTTGTCCTTTGAATCCATAAGAACAAATTATAGTTGATTTGAAATTGCCTTGGTATTTTTTTCATTTCTGTGTTTAGAATAAAAGTTCTTCTATATACCACTTCTGCTCTAATATCTTAACTTTAATGGTTACTCCTAATTCTCAACAAATGTATTCAATGCAAATAGCAAATAGCGTGGGTTACCCTTCTCATGCCCCGTTGCTAGTTGTTGAAGAGTATGATCACTAGAAAATCATAATGGAAAGGTTCTTACATGGTAAGGAAAAAGGTGAAGAAATTTTGAGTTCTATGAAAGAAGGTCCACATGTTCCAGTTAAACAGGCTGTAAGAGATGCCGCTGCAACTCTTTTGGGCCAAGATGAACTGTGTCGGGTACCTCCCAGTGTTGCCGACTTAGAGAAGTTGCATGTAGACGAAGTTGCATTCTCAGAGATGGTGTTTCGTGTTCCTCTTTCTCTCTTTGATCACATTAAGTTGTGTTAGTCTGTAAATGAGATTTGGGACACTCTCCAATACCTGTTCGAGGGATCTGAAAACATGAAGGATAAGCGGTTGACCTTGTTCATGAACGAGTTTGATACTTTCACTACAACTCCTGGTGAGTTTATTGCCTCGGCTTCCAACATTATCGAATCATTTTCAACAACATGATAACTCATAAGATTATCTGAACTCCGCTAGAATACAATCTCAAATTTATCAATAGTCTTGGTAAAGGATGTATAAATATGAAATCGTGTCTTCAGAGTAATGGCTATCTGAAGAAACTGAAGCTTTATCAACTGTTTGATGAACTTCAAGGACATGAATAAAATGTTTCTCAAACATTGAGAGAAATCTCAGGAGATCCTCTTGCTCTTGTTAGTTCTTTTGATTCTCACATCTCGAACCCCTCTGTTTTGGATCCTTTCAAAGCCATTATCCCACCAATCCCTCCTATTGAACCCTCTACACCTACTTTACCTGCTCCTATTAGCTCAAACTATCAGTTTTATGGAGACCTCGACCCTGAAGCAATAGACTTTGAACTTCGCTTTCAACAAGATTTTGCTTTGCTTTCCATGAAATATAAACGTCCTTTCAATCCTACTCACAAACCATATCACAACCGTTTCCATGCTCCTCATCAAAGTAATCCCCATACATTTCCCAACCCTTCAAAAAATCTTCCTGCTTATAAACCCAACATCTCTATACCAAATCATACCTTGGAACTTTACGATACTCCGAAGTCAGACAAACCAAAGATCTTTTGTCACAAGTGTGGTCATGCAAGTCACTTTGCCAAAGACTATTTGGCTGAAGCGCTACAAAAACCCAAGATCAAGGACCTTGCATACTATGCACGCCAAGCTCAAGAGACAGCTACTAGTGAGAAAGCATTTTTTTATCGCTGTGTCAAGAGATGTGGAAGGATATTGGTCACCTGGAGATGACGATGATGTGAGTACTGGTAGAAACATGTGACTTATTGCTAGATAAACCATCGAATGTGTTGAAGGCTACTGGTCATTTGGATCAGAAGGTGATGATGAAGATGCTAAGCCAAACTACTGCTACGTGGCTACCAATGATCCTCCAGCACGAAGCATCATTCAGGTAAAGTCTATGATTATATATAATAATTTTGATCTATCTCTTTATGAACCATATCTAACCTAGATCTAATCAGGTATGAACATCATCTATAAATCCTATGAGTCTACCATAGAAGCCAGTTAGAAGATGGAAAGTAAATTAAGTCGTCTTAGATTACGTTTTGAGGATAAGAATCGTAAAATAGAGTCTTTAGAGCATATACTTGTAATGTCAAAAGATGAATGTATCATTCTCAAGGATAAATGCGAATTCACTTATGATGAAATGAATGTTTTAATTTCTGATAACCAACGTCTTAATTCCAAAATAGATGCTTTTCATAATGTCATAGACATTCTTGAAGCCAATGAAAGCATGACTCATAATTTTCGTCATCCTTGATCCAAAGCACTTAGTCTTGGAAGAGAGTTTCCGAAACCAATTGCTCGTTCCTTGGAGGAGTTACAAGATTTGACTTTTATGGGAGAAATTCCGAACCACGCAAATTCGGATACCCTTGTCTCATCAATGTCATGCCTTCCTGAGACCTCAGAACGATTTTCGTCCCTAATTCCTAAGTTTTAACCAATAGTTGTCAAGTGTCCTGATTCCACGCCTCTTCTACCTCTGATACCCCTGTACCTAAATCAAACCTCGGAATCCATTCCTAGCATTATCCATACTGTAATTCAAGTTCCAAACCACATTCCTCCTAACAATTGTGTCATTGAGGAAATAATTTCGGAGACAACTGGACCTAACTCAGATAAACCACACTTTGTCTGGGCGTCATTTGATAGTGATGTCGAAGAAGAAATTGTAGTAGGATATACATTTGATTCTTGTGTCTCTGATTCTCAAGTGATTTCAAAAAAACACCTTAGTGCCAATTAAGCCAAAGTTTAACAACCCATCTGTTGGTCAAACTTCCAAGTCATCAATTGAATCCAGGAAGAAACCCTTGTTAAATGAAAAGATGTCGTTGATCCTAAGAAAGAAGCCAAAATGCACATAAAAAGGAAATTAGGCCACGACATGATTCCAGATTCATTAAAAATTCTAAGAAGAATGTATCTTGGACTGAGATCCCATTCACTAGGAATCACAATACCTTTGCGCCTGTTAAGATTCTTAAAAGGCCTTCAAATCCTCCTAGTTTGGTTGCTCAAAACAAAGTTGTCAGTACCATTCCAAAAACGTCTATAGATATTCATCTTACCAATACTAACTCTTCTCAGACAGTTTCTACAGTGTTCATTGCTAAATTTGATGGTACATTTTTTAGACCACAACAACTTTCAAAAACAAGTGTGCCATCAAAAGTAGCAACCGAAAAACGATTTGTCAAAAACATTGTTTCTCAAAAATCTTAATGTAACAACGTGAATTTTCAAAACAATTTTTCATTTTTGCAAACAACATAATCCATCATTTAATATTCTGAAATGACATGTGTAACAAATGTCATTGTAACAAAATACATCCCATGATCATAAAACAGTTCCTTCGTCAGTGTGTAAAAATCACATCGGCGCCTTCCCACGGTCCTCGCTAGTACCTGAAACACATAACACAACAACTGTAAGCATAAATGCTTAGTGAGCTCCCCAAAATACTACTTACGCACATACGCCTTTCCAGGCCCTGACCTTCCGGTCCTTGTGCCTCAGGGGACTTCCGTCCCGACTTGGTAAACCTTCCGGTCCTACCTGCATCAACCTTACGGTCCACATCACAACGCCTTCCAGCCCATAACATAATGCCTTCCGGCCTATATCAAGCATAGCATACGTAGCACATACAAACGGTTAACTTATCATATACAATGCATACACTCATAACATATTAGACCTTCCGGTCACACAATAAAACCCTTCCGGGTACAGTATAGTGAGAAAACTCACCTCGTGGAAAGTCTAGAATCTCACGTGCTCGCTATCTCCGAATCCCAAACGAAGACTCAACCTCGCCTAATCATAACGAATATCATTTTAATTAATATAGACTTCCACAACTAGACTTTACCCCTTATTAACATTCCTAAGAGGGGTAAAATACCATTTTACCCTTCCTTGACTCAAGGTCAACATGTTGACCAAAACCCTAAAAGTCAAAAAAAGTCAACATCTTCAGTATGCAGGGCGTACAGACCGATGTACGCAGGGCATACATCGCCAACCCAAAAGTCGGGGTCTCCACCCAGTACGCTGTGCGTACTGGGAGTTACGCCCAGCGTAATAGTCAGATCTAGCCACTCTTCATTTCTGGTCTTAATCGGTTAAGCCACTTCTTCAACTTCCAGATCCGGCTTTATTTAAGCCTCCTTACTCATAAAGTCGAAACCTTTAAGCCTTGGCATGGCTGTAAAGGCCCCTACACTCCTTAACACCTTTCCATTTCCACTCAAGGATCTAGATCTCATGCATGGCTAATCATTCACGTCCAAGATTACATTTTTATGAATTTACAACTCAAATGGACCAAAAATATGATGGATCTAAGCTAATGGAGACCACTTGCTCATAAAGTCTCCACCTTTGGGACCAAAACACTAGAAAATGGTCCATAAAGCATACCACAAGAACTACAAGTCAAGATCCGAACTTTTTACCTTAGAATGAAGCTCAAACCTTTGCTAAGCACGGATCTACACTTGAACACCAACTTCTAGCCTTCACAATGGACTCCTCTTCTCCTTTGCTACCTTGAAATAACACCACCAAGCTTAGAACACTCACAAATAAGCTAGGAACGAAGGGAAACTCTCTTAGGGTTTCTTTCTGAGGGATGGTGGCTGAGGAACCAGGCCATCACATTCCTTTTATATCCAACTACAAAAATTAGGGTTTTTGGGTCTGGACCAGTTACGCCCAGCGTAACCTTGGGTACACCCAGCGTACCCGAGGGAGGATGCGTTTAAATGAAGCGCGCGAGTACGCCCAGCGTACTCCTTGTACGCCCAGCGTACTCGCCCAACACAATAGCCCTTAAATGACAACATAATTAAAGATGAAGGGCTAAATAAAAGGGTACCTGGATTTCAGACTGTTACAATTCTCCCCCACTAGAACCATACTTCGTCCCCGAAGTCTTACACCGAAAACAATTCCGAATACTGCTCCCGCATCTCAAACTCGGACTCCCATGTTAGCTCGGACCCCTTCCGATGTTGCCACTGCATTTGCACCAAGGGTACTTCCTTGTTCCTCAGAACCTTAACCTTTCGATCCCTAATTGCCACTGGTCTTTCACCATAGTTCAGGCCTGCATCCACCTGAATATCATCTAATGGCACCACTGCCGACTCGTCGGCAATACATTTCCTCAACTGCGACACATGAAAGGTGTCGTGGATCTGACCCAACTCAGTAGGTAGATCCAACTGGTAGGCTACCCTGCCTACCCTATCTATTACCCTGAAAGGTCCAATATATCGAGGTCCCAACTTGCCCCTCTTCCTGAATCGTATCACTCCTTTCCAAGGAGAGACGTTTAAGAGCACAAGGTCACTAACCTGAAACTCGAGCTTGGACCGACGCCTATCCGCATAACTCTTCTGTTGACTCTGCGGTCAACAATCTTTGCCTGACCTGTTGTATATGCTCGGTTGTCTGAAGTACAATATCTGTACTACCCATTACCCGTTACCCCACCTCTCCCCAGCAGATGGGGGTGCGACACCTCCTTCCATACAACAGCTCAAAGGGTGGCATACCAATGCTCGAATGATAGTTGTTGTTGTACGAAAACTCTGCTAAGGGTAAATAGGTGTCCCAACTCCCTCCAAAATCCAAAACACACGCTCGGAGCATATCCTCGAGCGTCTGAATCGTCCGCTCGCTCTGTCCGTCCGTTTGCGGGTGGTATGTGGTACTGAAGTGCAGCCTCGTACCGAACTCCTCGTGAAACTTCTTCCAAAACCTGTAAGTAAGTCGTACATCCCGATCTGAAACGATCGACATCGGAACCCACGTGCCGCAATACCACCTCCCTCACATATAACTCTGCTAACTTCTCCGTAGAAGAGCTCTCACTGATAGCTAGAAAATGAGCGCTCTTTGTCAATCTATCCACAATCACCGAAATTGCATCGACCCCTCTCGCATCCTTGGCAATTTGGTGATAAAATCCATGGTAATCTATTCCTACTTCCACTCAGGAATCTCCAGCGGCTGCAACTTACCATGCGGACGCTGGTGCTCGGCCTTAACCTGACGACAAGTCAGGCACCTCTCGACAAACCATGCAACATCCCTCTTCATACAGAGCCACCGATACTCCTTCTTTAGGTCCAAATACATCTTAGTAGCCCTGGGATGGATCTAGAATTTCGATCGATGCGCTTCTTCCATCAGAATAGTACGCGTCCCGCCCACAAACGGTACCCAAATTCGACCCTGAAATGTCATAAGTCCTCGACCATCAGTAACGAATTCCGATACCTGCCCGACAACTCTCTCCCTCTTTCGGTTTTCTGGTCTCGCAGCCTAATCTTGGGCCCTTCGGATGGTGTCCAAAATCGAGGTCATCACCGTCAACCTCATACAGACGTCTCGGATCGGGGCGCTCTTCGCGCTACGGCTCAATGCATCGGCTACGACATTAGCCTTGCCCAGGTGGTACAGGATCTCACAATCATAATCCTTCACCACATCCAACCATCTCCTCTGATGCATATTCAGATTTGGCTGATCCATCAAGTACTTCAGACTCTTGTGGTCCATGTATATGGTACACCGAACCCCATAAAGATAGTGTCTCCATATCTTGAGGGCAAACACCATAGCCCCCAGTTCCAGGTCGTGGGTGGGATATCTCGACTCATGAGGCTTCAGCTGCCTCGATGCATACGTTATAATGTGTCCCCTCTGCATAAGCATTGCCCCTAATCTAGATATAGATGCATCACAGTATACCATAAAATCCTCCATCCCCTCCGGGAGTGCGAGCACCGGGGCCTCACACAATTTCTGACGAAGAGTCTCGAATGAGGACTGCTGCTCCGGACCCCATGAAAATGCAACACCCTTCCGGGTCATCTTAGTAAGTGGCACAGCGATCTTGGAGAAATCCTTGATAAACCTTCGATAATAGCCGACCAATCCCAGAAAGCTCTTGATCTCAGTGGGCGATCTCGGCACTTCCCATCTCATCATCACCTCGATCTTGGCCGGATCGACCAATATCCCCTTCTGGTTAACAAGGTGCCCTAGGAATTGGACCTCTCGTAACTAGAAATCACACTTGGAGAATTTAGCATATAGCCTCTCCGATCTCAATACTCCAAGAATCTCCCTCAAATGTTCCTCATGTTGCTCCCTAGACCTCGAATATACCAAAATATCATCAATGAATACGATCACCGACCGATCCAGCATGGGCCTGCACACCCTGTTCATAAGATCCATGAACGCAGCCGGGGCATTGGTGAGCCCAAAAGGCATCACCACAAACTCGTAATGCCCGTAATGAGTTCTGGATGCAGTCTTCTGGATATCTTCATCCCGAACCCTCATCTGATGATAACCTGACCTCAAGTCTATCTTAGAGAACCAAGATGCCCCCTGCAACTGATCGAACATATCATCGATCCTAGGTAATGGATACCGGTTTTTAACCATCAACTTGTTCAACTCCTAGTAATCGATACGCATCCGGTGTGAACCATCCTTTTTCTTGACAAAAAGAATCGGCGCTCCCCAAGGTGAGCTACTCGGTCGAATAAACCCCTTTCCCAACAGCTCCTGAAGCTGCGAGGATAACTCTTGCATTTCTGGTGGAGCGAGGCGATAAGGCGCCTTGGCGATGGGCGCCGCTCCCGGAACCAGATCGATACGAAACTCCATTTGCCTTTCCGGAGGCACACCTGGCAGTTCTTCGGGAAACACATTCGAAAACTCGCACATTACTGGAACCTCGTAACTGAATTTGGCCTCCTCGCGACCACTCATGTGTCCATCACATAGGCTATGAATCCACTGCAGCCCTGCTGCAAACTCTGTCTCGCCCTGGCAGCCGAACAAAACGCTGACTCACACCGAGTCCCCTCGCCATACACAGTAAGCACTCCCCCACTAGGGTCTCGTATAGTCACCAGCTGTCTCTCGCAGTCAATGACTGCTCCAAACTTACTCAACCAGTCCATGCCCACAATGATGCATACATCTCCCATCGCTATAGGAACCAAATCTGTAGGGAACTTGACACCAAAAATATCGAGCACACATCCTCGAATCACGTCGGTGGCGTATACCGCTTTCTCACCAGCTATGGAAACCCTCAAGGGTCGAATCATCACCTCCCGATCAATACCGATGTGGTGACTAAAAGCCAAAGATACAAAAGACCGACTCGCACCCGAGTCAAATAATACCAAGGCAAGTACAAAATTCACAAGAAAAGTACCTACGCATATCATAATATAAGCACAATATCTTAGCATAAAAGTAAATACGTGAAAGAATACATACCAGCCACGACATCGGGCATCGCGCGGACCTCCTCCGCAGTCAACTGAAAAGCTCTCCCACGAGCCTTCGGAGCCTTGGCTTTCACCGGCCGAGTCTCGGTAACCCTAGCAGTAGGCGCAGATCCCTAGTGAAGCTGAGGACACTCGGCCTTCCAATGGCCGGTCTGGTTGCAATGGAAGCAAACCATAAATCCCTTGGGGCAATCCCTAACGATCTGCCCCTCCTTGCCACACTTGTAGCAAGCACCTGATCAACAAGCCCCCTCATGACCCTTGCCGCACTTTTCGCAAGTGCAGCCCTTCTGACCTCCTGTCCTCGAATCGGCGGACTTGGTCCGCTTGGCTGCCAGCTAGGACTGAGCCGGCTGCCGATCCACCCGCTGAGACTCGGCCTCCTCCCTGGCCTAAGTCTCCAACTCACTCTCCATCTTCCGGGAATTTGCTTGGAGCTCGGAAAAGGTCCGGTATGAAGAGTTCGATACGAACTCCCGAATGTCCCTCCTCAGTACACCCAAATATCGACTCATCCGAGCCTGCTCAGGGCAGAACATCGCCCTCTCATGAAACTTCCGTGTGATCATAGTAACTGAATCATTACCCTGCTTGAGGGTCAAGAACTCCTGAATCAACCATTCCCTCTCCATTGGGGAAACATACTCGTCTCTGAACATAGTAGTAAATCTCTCCCAAGTCACGGCCGAAACCTCCGCAAGAGTGAAGTTTGCCGTCACGAACTTCCACCAATCCTTTGCTCCCAGGCGGAGCTCGTTCAAAGCGAACCGTACCCTCAAATGCTCCGGACATGAACATGTGTAGAAGCATCCCTCAATGTCAGCAATCCATCTTATCACAACGATCGGATCCTGCGTCCCGTCAAACTCGGGTGGCCTTGTGTTGCTGAACTCCCGGAATAGCAACGAGTCACCTCCCTGTGGTCTGGCAGCAGCCACAGCTGTGGTAGCTGCAGCGGCTGCGGCCTCAGTCATCGCGGCGTACTGCTCATCGAAAGTCTCCATCAGTGTGGTCTTGATAGACCCAAACATTTCTGGAATCTCGGCCCGGATCGCTGCAGCCACCTCTTCATGAATCATCTGACAAAGCTCCTCGTCACTCACACCGCTCGTCCCAGGTCTGTGGCGTGGCCCAACCATAATGCCTCTAAAATACAACATAAAAATATCAGAGACTCAATCGAGCATAATCGCACTCGATAACACAACCCTACTCGGCCTTCGATACCCAAAGGATTCTTACTTGGGTTGCCCACTAACCGTGTGTCTTCAGTAGTACGGGCCCAATACTACCGACTACACCGCATCAGCATTCACCCCAAGTCCTCCTCCCTGGACCCCGGATCACGAGTACTCTATTCTTGCTATGCACTGGCTACCTACTCGCTCTCAAAGTTTCTCATAGCAGCAGGTTCCCCTAGACTAAGGCATCACAAATCAAGCCACTCTAGTCCAAATATGAATACCTAGTCTACTAAAGCATGCATAACATATCATAACATATCTCATATCACTTATTGTAAGGGTATTTTGGGGATTTTACCGTTCGGGCGCTGGCTGACCGTACACACTGCTTCTCCTTTGGTTATTACAAAATCTCTTATAAAATTTTTTATGCTTTTATTAATTGAAATTTTTCCTCAAATCCTCGGTTTGAGTTCAGTTATGCCCGAAGGTGCATCCGAATCCCTCAAACCAAGGCTCTGATACCAACTTGTAACAACGTGAATTTTCAAAACAATTTTTCATTTTTCCAAACAACATAATCCATCATTTAATATTCTGAAATGACATGTGTAACAAATGTCATTGTAACAAAATACATCCCATGATCATAAAACAGTTCCTTTGTCAGTGTGTACAAATCACGCCGGCGCCTTCCTACGGTCCTCGCTAGTACCTGAAACACATAACACAACAACTGTAAGCATAAATGCTTAGTGAGTTCCCCAAAATGCTACTTACGCACATATGCCTTTCTAGGCCCTGACCTTCCGGTCCTTGTGTCTCAGGGGACTTCCGTCCCGACTCGGTAAACCTTCCGGTCCTACCTGCGTCAACCTTACGGTCCATATCACAACGCCTTCCAGCCCATAACATATATGCCTTCCGGCCCATAACATAATGCCTTCCGGCCCATATCAAGCATAACATACGTAGCACATACAAACGGTTAACTTATCATATACAATGCATACACTCATAACATATTCGACCTTTTAGTCACACAATAAAACCCTTCCGGGTACAGTATAGTGAGAAAACTCACCTCGTGGAAAGTCTAGAATCTCACGTGCTCGCTATCTCCGAATCCCAAACGAAGACTCAACCTCGCCTAATCATAACGAATATCATTTTAATTAATATAGACTTCCACAACTAGACTTTACCCCTTATTAACATTCCTAAGAGGGGTAAAATACCATTTTACCCTTCCTTGACTCAAGGTCCACATGTTGACCAAAACCCTAAAAGTCAAAAAAAGTCAACATCTTCAGTATGCAGGGCGTACAGACCGATGTACGCAGGGCGTACATCGCCAACCCAAAAGTCGGGGTCTCCACCCAGTACGCTGTGCGTACTGGGAGTTACGCCCAGCGTAATAGTCAGATCTAGCCACTCTTCATTTCTGGTCTTAATCAGTTAAGCCACTTCTTCAACTTCCAGATCCGGCTTTATTTAAGCCTCCTTACTCATAAAGTCGAAACCTTTAAGCCTTGGCATGGCTGTAAAGGCCCCTACACTCCTTAACACCTTTCCATTTCCACTCAAGGATCTAGATCTCATGCATGGTTAATCATTCACGTCCAAGATTACATTTTTATGAATCTACAACTCAAATGGACCAGAAATATGATGGATCTAAGCTAATGGAGACCACTTGCTCATAAAGTCTCCACCTTTGGGACCAAAACACTAGAAAATGGTCCATAAAGCATACCACAAGAACTACAAGTCAAGATCCGAACTTTTTACCTTAGAATGAAGCTCCAACCTTTGCTAAGCACGGATCTACACTTGAACACCAACTTCTAGCCTTCACAATGGACTCCTCTTCTCCTTTGATACCTTGAAATGACACCACCAAGCTTAGAACACTTACAAATAAGCTAGGAACGAAGGGACACTCTCTTAGGGTTTCTTTCTGAGGGATGGTGGCTGAGGAACCAGGCCATCACATTCCTTTTATAACCAATTACAAAAATTAGGGTGTTTGGGTCTGGACTAGTTACGCCCAGCGTAACCTTGGGTACGCCCAACGTACCCGAGGAAGGATGCATTTAAATGAAACGCGCGAGTACGCGCAGCGTACTCCTTGTACGCCCAGCGTACTCGCCCAACACAAAAGCCCTTAAATGACAACATAATTAAAGATGAAGGGCTAAATAAAAGGGTGCCTGGATTTCAGACTATTACACTTCAAATTATTCGAAACAAAAATTTGAGTGGAAAGTTAAAAATGACAAAAAGGAAATTGTAACTCAAAGTAACACTATGATTCCTATAGCTCCGAAAGTTTCTAGTCCAAGAAAAGTTGTTCCGAAACAACCTGTTGTTGAATATGATTTTTGGATCAATGACAAAACCATGGCTTTTTGTTTCTTTCCAAAAGGATCTCGGAACAAGTACTCTAAGACATCTGTTGCTGAAAAGTCACAACAAAAGGCTAAAGCCTGTGTCCATGTCCCAAAACCTAACTTGGAGCCTTAAAACTCCAAAATTCACTCATTTTTGCAGGCACTCTGTGCTTCAGAACAAGATACAATATGGTATATTGATAACACTTGTTCCATGCACCTAACGGGGTAGAAAGATTTTCTGTGTGATCTTAAACTCTCACCAAATGTTGGATACCTGACATATGGCAACAACTCCAAATATCAGATCCAAGTTTATGGCGTCCTCACTAGTGGAATTTTTTTTTTGTCTCAAACATTGCATACGTAGATGAGCTGAAGCATAACCTAATCAGTGTGTCTCAACTTACTGATGCAATTGTCAAGTTGATTTCCACATGAAACATAGCTACATCATGACAGAAGACCAGAAAGAATGTCTAATCAAATCGAATCGTAACAACAATATGTACCCTCTAGACATCAACATGATCATTGGCAAACCTCAACTTTGTTAACTCTTAAAAGTCGTTCCTGACGTAAGTTGGTTATGGCATTGGAGGTCTTCTCACTTAAACTTTCGATATATGAATGATCTTGTTTCCGGAGAAATGGTCCGAGCTCTGCCTCTCCTCAAGTTTGAAAATGATCATTTATGTGCTGCTTGTGAATATGGGATGCAATCAAAGAAAGGTCATCCTGTCATCATCAAAAAATCAATCTCGGAACCGTTAGAGCTGCTTCATATAGATCTGTGTGGACCTTCCATTATAGAAAGTCTGCATCACAAAAAGTATATTCTTGTGATTGTGGATGATTTTACAAGGTTCACTTGGGTCTTCTTCCATAGGATCAAGTCAAAAGCAGCCTCAAAACTCATCACCTTTACTAAATGAATTGAAGTTCTTGTGAAACTGCCAGTGCGACGAATCCGAAGTGATAATGGTTCAGAGTTTACTAATCTCATCATTGAGAAATTCCTCTCCGAGAAAGGAATTGACCACGATTTCTCAGCTCCCCACACTCCACAACAAACTAGTGTAGTCAAAAGACGTAACAGAACACAAGTTGAAGTTGCTCGATCAATGCTAAATTTTGCAAATCTACTACTTTATCTGTAGGCTGAAGTCGTGTCCACTGCTTGCTTCACTCAGAATCCAAGCATCGTCAATTGACACCTCAATATGGCACCGTATGAAGCAATGAATGGTTGTAAGCCGAGTATCTCTTTTTCACATGTCTTTGGCTGTCGGTGCTTTGTCAAGAACAATCGTGATCAGCTCACAAAATTTCAGCCCAAAGCAGATGAAACAATTTTCCTTGGATACTCAGTGAAGTCAAAAGCTTACCGAGTCATGAATCGCCGGACTCGTGTTCTTGAAGAAAGTTTTGATGTCACCTTTGATGATAATTATGTTCAGAATTCTAGCCAAACTCATGTCACCACTCACATCATGGAGTCCGATGCACCAGCGCCAGGATGTCTGAATACTCAAGTCAGTCATCAGGTTGATTTTGAAACCCTTTTGCGGACCATCAGAAACCGTTCTTGATTTGGAATCTTGATCAAGACCGTCCTCCACCTCAACTCAAGTTTCTCAAAATGTTTCTGGCCTAACCCCTTCCTTTCCTCCATCTGATTCCGATCTTTTTCAACCTTCTTAGGTTGAGGGGGAGAATGGTTCTTCCTCTCTTGAATCAAATGTTGATGGATTCCAAGATGCAGCGAATCAATTTGCTGAATTTGACCCTATTTCGACCAACGACGACGACGATGCTGACTTCTTTGACTTTCGGATCAAAGAAAACATAGATATCTCTGGTTCTGAAGTTCAGGGGGAGTAACACAATTCCATCGTGATATCAAATCATCACCTGCATAAGAGCTTTGTAGACTGCAATCTGGATAAATGATCTTTTTATGGTGGATACCACATTACTTGTCGGGGATACTCTTTTACTTTGACTATGGCTTCGCCACTAGCATATAAACTATTTGAAATTTATATAATGACATAAAAAGACCTTTAAAAAATATGTTTTTTTAATTAATTATGGGTATATTTTGGAAATTAATTTTTTTTGTTTAAGTAGTTTTTTAAAATGTTAGCTTATAATCGACTTTTTAGCTTACCAAGCATGACAACTTAAAAAAGATATAAAAAAAACTAGTTTATCAGCTAGCTGTGGTGCACAAACATAACCTTAATCATTAAGGGTTTGATTATTATTATTATTATTATTATTATTATTATTATTATTATTATTATTATTATTATTATTATTTTGTTTAAGTAGTTTTTTAAAACGTTAGTTTTTAATTGATTTTTTGGCTTACCAAGCATGACAACTTAAAAAAGATATAAAAATAAACTAGTTTATCAGCTAGCCGTGGTGCACAAACATAATCTTAATCATTAAGGTTTTGATAATAATTATTATTATTTTGTAAAAATGACAAAATTGTTTTGTAACATTTCAATTGAAACTGTGGTTGTGGTGAATGTGCGATTAAAATAGGAAGATGAAATGATAAAGATATCTAACTAGATACAAATATAACTTTTAAAAGAGTTAGATGAAAAGATAAAAATATTAAAAATAAGGACCAGTGTGGACAAAATTAAAACTTTATTATTCATTTTTAAACAGTTATGACAACCATATTGGTATAATATCTAAAAAAAATCTTAGGAACCTAATATAAGCCAAAATAAAATTTTATTACATTTTTTAAACAGTTATAATAACTATATTGATGTAATACATAAAATCTAAAGAATTAATATCTTATTACTTTTCTAAACGGTTAACCCTAATTTTTAATATCCAAACATGTAATTCTTTAATATTTCGATAGAAAAGGATATGGATGAACCAATATTTTTGTAGGATCACATCTTAAAAGTTTTGCTCAAAACCGGTCCACAGTAATATTTTTGAAAGTTTGTCGTATATTATTTAATTGTTTTTATGGATACTTCCCTTCTCTATCCACGAACCTCCCTCCCCCGTTCATCCAAAATTTCAAGCATTCATTCATCACTTATATAACTCTCCTTTCATAACACCTTATTTTCCACTTCAATTTCATCACTTCCCAACACTCCTACCTCTAGCATCTGCAACAATGGCTTCCCCTCATGAATCTTCAACTCTAGATCTCATCCGTCAACACCTTCTAATCGACGACTTATCTTTCCTTCAGAAATACTCTCTTTCCCACAAATCACACAACGTTTCTCCCACTCATTCGTCTTCTTCCCAATCCTCTTCTCTTGATAGCCTTCGTGTTAACAAGTCTGTTTCCATCGAAAGTGGTGTGAGTAATGGTAACAACAACAGCTTAAAAGAAAGAAAACCGTCTTTACAAAAGCTTTCCATTCCGTTTCCTCCGCCGGTGGTGGCGCCGGTGAAAGTGGACGATGTCGACGAGAAGAGACATTACAGAGGAGTGAGGCAACGACCATGGGGGAAATTTGCGGCAGAGATTCGTGACCCCAACAAGAAAGGAACCAGGGTATGGCTAGGAACGTTTGACACCGCCATCGACGCCGCGAAGGCGTATGATAGAGCGGCGTTTAAACTTCGTGGTAGTAAGGCTATTTTGAATTTCCCACTGGATATTGGGTATGAAGAGGAAGCGGCGGAGGCGCCGGCAGCGAGGAGTAGCTGCCGGAAAAGAGTTGTCAAAGAGACAGAAACGGTGGATATGGAAAGCCGAAAGGTACCGAAAGTTGAGCCGGTAACGGAAGAACCCGTCGCCGTTAAGACGGACGCTGGTGTGGGGCCGTTAACTCCGTCATGTTGGACGGCCGTTTGGGATTTTGGGGAGGGTAACGGAAAGGGGATCTTTGAGGTGCCGCCGTTATCACCTTATCCTAATATAAACTTTTCGTCTGGTTGCATCGTCAGTTAAAGAACTTTTAACGGCGTTTACTAAATCTAGAACGCCAATATCAACTATGTATATACAGAAAAGGAAACATTTAGCTAGTATTCATTAAATTTGTTGATTTGTTTGTTCTTTTACGCGAGGAATGTTAGAAGGCATTGCAAAAAAATTTCATATAAATAAAATTTCAATTTATGTTTAATTATTTAATGAATTCAGTTCCAATGATTATATGCTAAATCTATATATTAAGATAATCTATTAAGCTTATGAAGTATTAAGGGTTTCTGGTCCTATCAGATGTTATTTTTCCCTTTTGAAGTGGAAGGTTAAAGTGTTGTTTGGAACATAAAGTAAAAATAGATGTAGTTTAGGATTTAAATTAAATTTGTTGTTTAAAAAAAATATCATTTCAAAACATTTACAACACTAATATTTTGTACTATGAAAATACCATATTATCCTCTTCCCATTTTATCCACTTGCCATATTGCCAACTTGATTTTTGAGTCGAAAACTTATCCACAAGTACGAATTTTTTGGGTGAAGGCTCATCATTCAAGCATATATTTTTTTTTCTTTTTGCTTTAGAGAATGAAGGAAAATGTAGCTGTGTACGATATAAAATTGTTTCCAATGTTTTATCACTTGAGTGTATCTTTTCACTTCCTCAAAACCCATTATTATTAATATTTATTTATTTTTTATTATTTTTCACATTAATAGGAATAAATTGTGTACCATATAATAGTGTTTCCAATGTCTTATCACTTGAGTGTACCTTTTCACTTCCTCAAAACCAAATATTTTATTATTTTTCACGTTAATAGGAATAGATTGATACGTATACCTTTGATATAGTTATAGGTTTAAAAGAATACTTTATTATTACACTACGTTGATCGGTGCGTCTTGCGACCGATTGTGTATAAAAAAAACAAGGAAAAGAAGTCAAAGATTTATACGTATAATTTATACGCGAACATGAACCGACAAGCAAACATTACAATCGTTTGTGCACTATACATTACCACATGGAGGTGTGTAATTGGGTTTTGGGGTTTTAGTTTTAAGTGCAATTATATCATATATTTGGTTTATTTTAAACATATAAAAACTATACTAAAACTTATCATTTTTTAATTTATACAAATAACATATAATATTGATATATTTTAAATACGTCACATAAGATATATTGTTGATAAATATTAAACAGATTGAATTTGGTTGATAGTATTTTTTTATATAAATAAAAGAGGATATAATATTTTAATAATTGGTCGGGGGTATATATATATATATATATATATATATATATATATATATATATATATATATATATATATATATATATATATATATATATATATATATATATATATATATATATATAGAGAGAGAGAGAGAGAGAGAGAGAAGTTCAATAGAGAACCATAATTAACCAATTAACCAATGAACCAATCGTGAGCGTCGAAAATCATAACGATCAACAACCAAGGAAATAAATGTATATTTTTATATTGGACGCACACATCGGATTATACCAAAAAAATCCACAATTTACAAAAAAACATACCACTTTTTTTCGTTTAATTTTTTTAAACCATGTTTTTTATCGAAAAAAAAAAACGAATATACTGTTATTCACGATTTTTCTTCCTCCTTTCCATAGAGATCAATGATGATATATAAAAGACGATTTTTTTTTTCTTCGAAAAAACTCACTTTATTTTCTTTAATGAAAAAAATTAAGGTCTATTTTTTTATAGAAAAAGTTTATATATATATATATATATATATATATATATATATATATATATATATATATATATATATATATATATATATATATATATATAAAAACTGTTCCCTTATGAACATTAAAATGGCCTTATTTTTCATTGAAGTTGTTGGGCTTATCTTCTTAGTTGGCTTTGTCACTTTTTTTTTTACGGAATGCTCTAGATCCTTACCACTTTAGATGTCGGTCCTTGTGGTTTTTCCATTTGTCAGACTAGGTCCAACGATATTACACCAAATGTTTTCTACCGCCTCTGGTGTCCAATGGTTTTACACCAACTAGTTTCAATTGGGGTTAACTTCGCCGATCCACTGGTAGCCCTCCTCGAACCTTCTTCTACTTTGATACGGTTCAATACACATAATAGATATCACTATTTCTCCTCACAACCACTTCTCTTTCTTCCTGCTTTACGTCTCACCCCTTCTACTTTGCCTTAAATTCAATGGTATGTTATTCACATCCGATTACACTTCTTCAGGAATTTAGGTCACCGCCTTCTTTCACTTTTGTAGGATAACCCAATGGATTATTCATATTGAACATCGATCTCAGCCTTCTCTCACTTCAATACCAAGCCGATCAACTCAATCAGGACATGAAGATGATGTCAGGGTGTTATCTCAGTCGACGATTGCATCAACTTATATGAAGTGTAGGTCTTGCGCGCTCTTATCGCCAATGGTTGTTGCTGCAACGGGTGACCATCGAACACAACTGCCATCATGTAATTTGGTTTGGGGGGAGACGGAAGGCAAGGGAACACATGGAAGAGTGTAGGAGCAGGTTGATTTCATCATTTATTTCTCAATTTCACAGTTTTTAGTGTTTTTAAATCTTATTGATTTTGTTATTTGTTCTTTTCAAGTTTTGAACACCAACTACTTGACAAAACTCCTCAATGAAAAATCTGGTCAAGATTGTGTTTCTACTTGGTAAACTGTATCATTGATCTCTTCTTTTACATTAAACTTATATTTGTTTCTACATGGGTAAACTATATCATCGATCTCTTCATTTGGAATTCCATCTTCTCCTGTTCTAATAGTTGCCATATAATATGTCAAGAAAGCTTAACTGCAACACTATAACAAGCTATGATGCATACATAATGCATTAAACAGTTTTGAGAAAAAAATGAAACTTTTGAGGGACTAAACTTTTATTGTTCTTCTTAATTTGTTTTCAATTGCATCAACCACAAATCCATCCAATGATCCTCCTAAATAGATGATTCCTTCGGTATATAATGAAAAGCATTGTTATCGAGATTTAAGAAAACAAAGTATGATTTTAGTAATCTAAGAGTTAGAACACGAAGAGTAAATATTAATCAGATCTCACATTGATGAAGACTGATTACAGAATAAGCAGAAAGGATATTTGCGTTAACAAAAGTTATCCTCTACTTCTAACCTCAGTCCCTATTTATAGGGAACACGAGTGTACAAAAAATATATTAAGTCTAAACATTACACTTCGCACAAATATGACTTAGTAAAATAACATAAAATGCGAAACAATACAAAACACAATATTCGACTTTTACAATTTTGCTTCTACAATCTCCCCCTTTGTAAACAGTCGAAGCTATTCAGTTTATAAGCTTTTGAACAGCTGAGTGAATTGTCTTTCGCACTTCTCCATACCATGAGATCACCTTCTTGAGATCCTTCTTGTCTCCTTCATTGTTCTTCTTGCAATTGTTCATACGAACAATAAAATGTGTATATTGCGAAGAATTATATCTTTCTACCTCTGAGACTTTAAACAAAAATTTCTTAGGTTTTCCCTTTGTATCTCTTCCTGAAAACACCATACCAAAAGGTTTCAGGCATATTTCACCAACAACATATTTCGACAATGCTGACTGGGATAAATTTTCTTCCCAAGGAACTTTCACTTCTCTTCCCAACACATTCGCCAATTCATCATCTGTAAGAGCCAAACAATCGAAGTAATTGTCGATGTATGTCTTAACATGTGCGAAGCCTATCTTGAACACTTCAGTCTCATATCCTTTGAGCTTATTCTCTTCCATATGCTTCAAAATCAGAGCCACTTGAATCAAATCGTTGCAGTTCATTAGAGGAAAATCTACTACAGTGAAGTCATATTGCTTGTTGTCTGCTTGGATAACAAAATAACGAAAATTTTGAAGCATGTCTTCAAACAATATATCTTTCTTGATTGTTAGCACCTTTTTGATCTTCAATAAAGACCAAACTTCATCTGGATTCTTCCCCAAAACAGCATGAAATCTGATTTTCATTTGTGTAAACTCATCAGGATTATCAAACTTCTCACTAATCTTGTACTGAGCATTGATGAAGAGCATTTCATTGATTGGAAAATGTAGCTGGCAATTATCTGAATTCGCAATATCATAACTTCTCTTTGGCTTCTTCTCGAATTCATACATTTCCCTCCCCACAACTTTTGACTCTATAGTTTCGTAAGAGTAAAGCTTCGATGGATCTCCTTTGTTCATCGTGGGAGGATCACTTGCCCTTTGTCTCATGATGCTTTGTATCTGCCTCATTCTTTCCATCTCTGCTTCAGCCTAAGCTTTCTTCTCCTCCTTTGATTTTTCGTATAATATCCCTTTTCCTTTTCCCTCCATATCTGTTTGAGGTTTTGAACTCGAGCCTCCTGCTTTTTCTCCAATAACAATTCCTTTGGCAATCGGTCTTGTGGTTATTGTAGTTGAGGAAATTTGCTTCGTAAGCATGGGAAGAGTAGTTTTAAGTTGGGTATATAACTTTTCCCACTGTCTTTGCATCCTCCTCTTTACTTAAACTTTTCTCTCCCCCTTGCACCCCTGTGAAAGCAGGTGGGGCACCCCTTGGTAGTAAAGAGGTAAAATTGGCGAGTGGAGCAAGAGCTTTGTGAATTGCTTGTTCTAAAGTATTAATCTTTAGAGACAAGAAGTCAGGAATGAGAATTTGTGTAGGTGAAGATTGTGAAACCACCGTTTTAAGCTCTGTCACCAACATGATCAGCTGATCAAACCTCTCTATTATTTGTTCGTTATTGACTTGAAGGGTAGGAACCTCAACAAACTTTTGCACTTTTGAAAAGAGCTCCTCAATCTGCTTTTGAACTTCAACATTGTGAGTATGAATATCCTAGAGCTCCTTCGCAAGTTCAGTTTTTAACTCTTAAAGCTTATAGTTGACATCCTCCCAAACTTTCTTCACATCCTGTACAAAAAGAACATGACGTTCTTTTGCAACTGTTTTCAAATCCTGGACCACTGAAGAAAAATTACTCCCTTGAGCTTGAATTCAAAGCTCATTGTTCTTATCAGATTGATCAAACTTCTCCATTATACGCTTCTCAGCACCCTTGATCATTACATCAACTTCCATGGCTGAGATAGAAGACATCCTGCCAGAATCAACTTGCGACTGAATAATAACATTCAACTTATGATTCAGGATTTTAAATTGTTTTCCTGTCATAAGCATATGATCAGGAATATCCTCCTCCTCTGAATCAAAATGAATGTCTTCAAATACCCCTCCAAAGGCTCCTCCTTCAGCTTCATTATCAGATAAAGGTTGCGAAGGTTGAGGATTTTCTGGTGATTGTGATGGAAAAAGTGTTGTAAATGGGTTTTGAAGAGGATGATCAAAAATTGATGAGGTAGTGGATAGAATTGTAGATGGGATTGAAACAATTGGTAAAGAAATGGGTAAGGTGATTGGGATTGTGGTTTCAACACCCGAGATAGGTGCCCCAGTATCAGATACGTTGACAACCGTATGAGAAATAGGTACCTCCTCAGAAATTGATTTGGTAGTGACTATTTCGAGTGATTCGGTGAGTGGTATTGTGGTAGAAATTTGCGAAGTTGGGATAATGGGTAATGAAAGATTTACCGTAGACGTCACTGGTGGAGTTTCTGGAACTATTTATTCATCAGATGATTCATTTCGAATCACCAGTTTCCGTCTTTTTGTGAGAGTATGTTGCATGTTTTTCGCAACATGTTCAGCTCTTTGCCTTTTCTTTCCTGGAGAAACCGGAGCTGGAATACTACGAATAGTAACTCCTTTACTGCTCACCTCAGCCTTGCAAATTTTCTTCAATACCCCAGACTTGGAAGGTATTATTTCTTGCTTTGATTTAGATGAAGTTTCTTCAATCTGAACATCTTCATTTTGAGCTTGTTGTGAAGATGAACCTTTCGCATCCTTCTTTGTGGACTTCTTCTTCTTTGACGGAGTAGCAACTTCTAATAATACTCCAGTCTGCACAAATTGATCAATTGTTCGCAAATATCTCACCAAGACCTTGTGAGTTTGAGATACCTTGCGAAGCATCGCATCTGGAATGCGAGCTACATGAGTAAAAATAGCCTCATCATCTTCTACTACCTTTGGAAACTGATATAAAGAAAATTCAGCAACTTCAACATCCTCCGTTACTTGAATCCCTTCTCTTTCATATACTTTCTCCAGAATTAAGCTCCAATACCTTGCACACGAAATCCCTTTTTCAGAATTTGTGTTTTCGAGACTCTTAACAAATTCCTTCCATAACTGGGTTGCATAATCGACGTTTATGTCATAGTATATGCCCATAACCATGGCATATACTTCCATTTGTCCTCTATCCAATCCAACTGTTCTTCCTGTTAGGCATCTGAGAAAAATTCCAAATAAGAAGTTCCACATGCACGGTAACCCAGACTTTCGAAAGGCACTGATCTTCTCAAGCTCTGGTTGATGACCCATCTCATTGAACATGTGAATGACTTGAGGATTAACAGGTTTGAAAAATGGAGGGTTGTTTGGAATCTGCAAGAATTCAACAAACATCTTCTTGGAAAGTTTGGCCCGTTTGTTGTTGATCAAGTTGAATGTTATCACATCAACTGTATGATTGTATGATGCCGTTGAAGCTGCCAAGGATAACCATATCATCGGAACGAAGAAGGAACTAAACATGGCAGTGGACAGAGGTGATCATTTCAGGGAAACGATAAGCATCTTCAAGCCTTCAGGATAAGAAGATACATTTGGATCAACTTGATAATTGGTGCTTTGGATTTTCATCAGGGATTGAGAAAGAACTTCATCAGTGTTGGATTGAGTGGCTGCCATTGTTAGGGTTTGAAAGAGATGAGGTTTGATCAAGTTTGAAACTTTGGAGGTTTGTGAGAGTTCTGTTTGCGTAACCGTATATAGTGTTCTTGATCCCCCTTTTATAGGTTACCTAAATTAATTTGAAATTAAAGCGGGATGCATTTAATGTTATCCGACGTGGCACCTTGAAAATCGGATCATAACTGCAAAAGATAACCATGCTTCAAAAAGTAATTGTCACATCTCCTTGAAAACCGGATAGAATACCAACCATCTTGAGTACACAGCCTGTCAAGTTTCCCATTATAGAATCTGAACCGTTAAAACCCTTCGCATGGAGTCAAGGCTCTTTCACTTTTAGGATATTAAGTGAAGTCATATGCCAGATTTGCGAAATCATCAGTCTGAGTTAGTTTTACTCAAAACCTCAAGGATTTCGAGTGTGCATTGTGTCAACAGAATAAGATGAGAAACAAAAAAAATTTGGAATTCTGTGATGTCAAAAATTGAATTTGACATGAATGCAGTTAAACCCCAGGCAAAGGTTGCTTCGTTAATCATCGAGAGAGATAAACAACAGCTTGTGTAGTTTCCCGTGAATTACAATCGAATACTTATAGAGAAGTATCGAAGGGCTTCTTTTAAAAGACATTTTGGATTGGTTTTAAATTTCATTACATATCAACCTTAACATAAGGTGAGAAATTGTAAATGAAATTACTTGTTTAACCAGTGTAGTCAGTGACAAGTTGGTTTTTGAAAATATTTATCATGACTAGGATTTGCGAATAAAACTCACACTGAAATCATATTCAAAAGAAAAATTTGTTCTGGATCTTGTTGGGTAACAAATATTATTGGTTGCGAATATTTGATCAAGACCACACATGCGAATTGAATATGATTTGGAGTTTCGAAATTTTTGATACTGAAACAAAGGTTTCGTAAAAATCTGGAACAAAGTCCCCCGTCAATTCCTTAAGGTTTATGATGTTTGGGTTTTACTTCCATCACGGACTCATGATGTTAGATCTTAAACACAGACTTGTGATTTGTCTAAGTTTTGAATGGTTTGATCAAAGACCTCAAGGACAAATCTCTTCAAAAATTTTGGATTGAAAGAATTGTTTGGTATAAAAAGATTGGATAAGAATCGAAGTGTACCTCTGTTATAATGGACAAAACAGAAAACTCTTAACTCATTTGAGAAGAGTAAGGTAACTCTTTTGACTTATGCGAATATAAGCCTTTTTGGGAACACTACTAGAAAAAAGGCCTTTTACGACGCTCATTGCGCGTCGTAAAACGCTCAGACGACGCGCAAATGCGCGTCAAGGAAGGCCCTGTCATAAAGAGAGACGGCGCGCATTTACGACGCGCGTTTACGACACACAATGCGTATCAAGGAAGGCCCTGTCATAAAGGAAGACGACACGCATTCGCATGTCGTAACCTTACGACGCGCGTGTTAATGACACGCAATGCGTATCAAGAAAGCCCCTGTCAAGAAAGGCCATGTCATAAATGAAGATGACACACATTTTTGCGTATCATAATTTTAAATGTTTAAAAAAAATATTTTTAATAGATTTACTAATTTTCAAATTAAATTTGAATTTAATGCCTCATAATAGAAAATAAAATATCATATACAAAAAATATAATCCATTTCATAAAATTTAATGTCATATATAAATAATCATTCCAATAGTAAGTAAATGTAACACATTGCTAATATTGCATAATATTTATTATTGAAAACAAAACATGTACAACATGAAAAGAAACCCTTGAATAAATTCTCCTTTGACAATCACCTTTGACAATTTTCTTTCTAAAAGAATAACCTGAATGCAAGAACTTTGAGAGGCTGCAAGGCACTAATATGTCAAATTTGTTTGTCTGCATGTTTTCAGCCAAATATAGGAAATTTCAGGAGTATGTATACATGTCATTTACATATATATATATATATATATATATATATATATATATATATATATATATTGACATAACATAAAGCATACATTGACATAACATAACTAATTCCAAACAATTCAAACATGACAAAGGGAAAACAAAGGTGGCATACCTGATGCATTCACCCTCATCTTAGAAGAAACCCTGCATTTGCTTCAATTTGCCAATTTCACGTTTCAGGTATCGATTTAAAGAATTGGTGGGATCGCAAGCATGACGTACCGGAGGGCGTTTCTGTTGGCGATCGATACGCAATCGTACCCCGTTTGGGATCGAGCCGTTTGGAACGTGGATCGTGACTACTTTGGCGAATCCTATGACTATGGTCCCCAACTCCTCCACGACTCCATGGAACATTTACACAATACCCTTCTCCACCCATGGACCCCACCTGATAACATATATAAGAGTGAAATGACCATTTTACCCTTCTCGATGTAAAAAATGAGAGAGAAAAAAAATTAGGGTTATGTTTACCTCATGGGCAGCGCCTGTACCAGGGTAGAATTTTCCACCTTCATGTCTATGTAAGGATATATACAACACCTATAACAATTAAAACAAGTATCATCAGAAATAGTCAGATAGTAATCTACAATGTTATTTATGATTTAAAATAAATTAATCAACTATATTGTTTTATATTTATGTTGAGTTTCATTTTTTTATAGGAGAATGAATGATAGTTAATTTTACATGGCCTCCTGCAATTTATTACCAGGAAACACTTATAGTGTTTATGTTTTTTTTTAAATATCACAAACTCTTTGTGGTTAACCAAGAAAAAAATTATTTATGTGGTTAAACCAAAAAAAAATACAGAATATGGAGTTAACCATATAATAATAATATCATTAACAAGTTGAAGAAAGTAGTATCAATTATTGCACGAATAAAAAAAATAAAAATAAAATTACTGTTTTGTTCTGCTCAAATATTTCTTGAGTTCCATTTCCATGGTGTACATCCTGTAAATAAATAAGGTTAGATAACTACAACTCATAGTAGTAACATGTGGTTTGATCACGCAACAACAAAGATTTTAGCACGCCAATTGATCAGGCTTAGACAACAAATAGCCAACCTACAAAGTAGTCGGGCTCAAATGAGGGGCATAGCAACACATACACAGGTAAAATGAGGGAAGTACCTCTATGAATTTTTGGAAGACTAACAGTTCTGATATATGGGAAAAACTTCATATTTCCGAAAATGCCCCTAAAAATGCCCCTCCTCAGGCATCTCCTCCATCAAATGGAATAAGTTCCACTGCTAAAATTCCTTCCTTGCCCCCATCAGATATAAATCCACTTGAAGATTGTCCAGCAAGAAGAGGCAGGAATCGGTATAATCTGGGAACATATTGAATAAGAATAACTATTTGGAGAAGAAACTTTTCATAACCAGCCCCTGGTGATGAAAGCCCATTTAGTTGGACGAATAATACAATCATCTGTAGTAGTAGATAAGTTGTTATCTTATATGAGGAACAAACAGCAAAAACAGTGAATATGTAATTAAAAGTAATGTTAAGTAAATTGTTTGGGGGCAACACATTCAGTCTACTCAATCACATTTCAGAAGAAAGCAATCATCAGGTCCTTACATTCTTCAAATTAAATTGAACTTAGTTCATGATAAAAAGTGAAGCATATCCAGCAATTTAACTACAGAAAAAGAGAAAATCGTCAGAAGAAGCCAGAAGACATTAAGGCATACCTGTTTAATGCCTCTGATTAAGCTCTATCAAATGAACAATGGGGGAAGTTATAAAAATGTGTGTTTAAATAAGAGGATGATAAGAAACAGCCAAATGAAAGGAGGAAACCAAGATTTGAGACGGAAATTCATCGATTGAATGTAGATTTAGGGCATATGTATCAGGTTCGCTAACATATAGAACTAGAATTTGGAGTGAGAGTGACTAACCTAAAGAAAAATGACATGGTAAAGGCCTTCCAAGTCTTCTAAGAATTTTCATCTCATCATATGTTAATTTTGGTTGAACTCCAAAGGGGAGAAGCTTGAAGTGTTTCCTGTATCTAGGAACAATTGAGATTTTGAGTGAAGCATAGCCACATAGGGACCAAATTTGTAATTTACTCGTATTTTTATATAAGTAAAATGCTATAATCAAATTTTTATACCTGTAAGGACTCCTTTTGAACTTTTCAGCAACTGATAGAAGAATCTCTATATACTTATTCCTTCCCTCAGCCTTAGAGTCCAAAATATCAGGGAGGAAGGAAACAAAACAGATGGTAGCTGAACCACGTTTCTCTTCCATCACATCCTAAAATGGAAAATTCATGATTTTACCAGGGGCAAAAAGGGAAATCCTGAAAAATTATAAAAGGGATTCGGAAAACTCAATGAGCTAGTCAACTCGATCACTTCAAGAGGAGCAACATTTGTTTCTAGTTCAACAAGGGCAAATGACTGGACTCTCTTTATATGCACCAAATACTAATATAGTTGGGAACCCTTGTACCTTAAACCTGCTCATTAAAGACTGAAAGAAAAAAAAACATAATCAGTTGGTAATAATAAAAAATAATAATATTGTTTTAGATAAAAAGAATAGAAATTCAAGAATACCTTTTCGTCATCATAGTTCACATATCCAAGCTTCACCTTTCCTTGTAAATTCTTTGCAGCCTTCTTCCATTCAGGTGGAAGCTTTTTACAATGTCTACACCTGAAAAAAAATAACATATATATAAAAAGTTATAGTGCTAAAATATATACTACGTTGAAAGCTGCCTAAAAAAATTTAAATCCAAAAAGTCAAATTAAAATTGTAAACACTAAATTAAAGGGGTTTTTAGTATGATTATGATTATGTGATTCTTTAATGTTAAGAATTAAGATAACTGGATTTAATTTAAACATCTTTACCTGAGCTATGATAGGGTTACTAGCATCATCAAATGGTGTGAATACAAACTCAAACGTGTGCTTGATAGATAGCTTCCCAAATAGCAGCTAGTTCTAAGCCAATAGCTATAAGATGTAAGGGAAAAATCATAAGCCTTTTTCTTGATAGAGAAGATGAAGTCGAGATATGAATGAGAAATTGCATGCCCTGTTATTTGTTGAACGACTGAAGAAATAAGGCAGGGTAGAAGCATCCTTTACATACCTTAGTGTAATCACACCTTGGGCTTGTAAAATCGGGGTTCTTCCCTTGGAAACTTGAAGGAAAAAAAAGAGGAATACAATATCGGGTGAAAGGTAGGTGTCTTGAATACAGAAGTAAAAAACCTAGAACAGATTGGCTAAGCAAGTAGAGAAATAAGAGATCAGTGCATTTTTTTGGAGTAAAAGATAGTAGTTGGAGATCGAGATCTGGAAAGGGGAGGAAAGAGGAATGAGGGAACTGACCTAGAAATTGGTGAGGATGATGATGAGGAAGCAACGACTAATAGAACTGATCGCAAATGAATCCATGATGACTAATAGATTGGGAGCCAGAGCCACCACTAGCACCAATACCGCCACCGGTAATCTAGAAAATCGCACCAGAACCTCCATCGCTTTTTCCAACGACGCCTTCAACAAAACCGTAACGTGTCCGACGACCATCACCACCGGAGAAGACGTCGAACATCAATGAGAAAATCAACACCAACAGGAATGAAATCAGATAATTAACCTTTTTCCTCCTCCTCATCCTCGTTGTTTTCCCCAAATTCCTCCTCACCATAACCTCCGATCAAAAAAAGCCCTAGCTTACGTTGTGCAGACTTAAAGAGTCGATGTGGGTTGGAGGTAGTGGAGGTGGGTGAGGGGCGGAGACAAAGGAGATAAGATAGATGTTAGAGAATAGATCGATACGAATGTAGGAGAAAAAGCGGGGTTCAAAATTTTTTGGGATTTCATTTTCCCTCTTAGAAGAGAAGAGAGACGCGCGTTCCTTAAAAAAAAAATATAAAGCGACATTCATAGAGGGCGCACATTTTTTATAAAGTGCCCTCCGTGTTTTTAATTTTTTTACATGAGACATTAATTTAACGGCACGCAATAATGCGTGATCTAAATCCTAAATTTTTTTAAAGAGATGACACATTTTTAATGTCACTCTCTTTTGCGTAACATAAAACAACGAGTGTCGTGGTTTGCACGTCGTAAAAGGGCCTTTTTCTTGTAGTGGAAGAAATTTTCATGTGATCATTTCATTAAGGCTTTCTTTTCACACATAGAGTCTTGTTGAGGCTTTTGGTCTACATACAACAGCATGCTTCTAGGGACATCCTAATTAGTTATTAAAAAAAAATTAATATCTTCCCGTAGAAACATCTAAGTATGACTTATTCGCATTAAGCCCTGTACTAAATTCTTAGTACACAATGTTTAAAGAATAGAGAAAATAAAAATATTTTTGTGATTTTTGAATTTTTCAAAATAAAACTTAACCAAACAAAATCTTTTTGGATTTTTAATTTTTCAAAAACAAAAATGAATAAACATAAAATCTTTTTGGATTTTTGATTTTTCAAAAGTTAAAAACTACAAAATGAATCGTAAACCTAACCTTTAGTTGTTATGATCACAAATGCGAAAAGATGTAGATGCGGAGCCATGCGAATCCTCTGGATGAACAGTAACATCTGAACAAGTTTGACTCATAACTGCTGAACAAGACTTTCATTCTTGAGTTTTTGAAATTGAATTCGCATCAATCATCCCCAAACCTGCTAAAATTCTAACAAATGATTTTTCATCAAGAGGTTTTGTAAAAATATCAACAAGTTGTTCAGTTGTTTTAACAAAATGAATTTCAATATTCCCATCTTCCACATGATCTTTGATAAAATGATATCGAAGAGCAATGTGTTTTGTCTTTGAATGTTGTACTGGATTATGACAAATGCGAATTGCACTTTGCGAATCACAATACAAAGGAATCTTTTTCATGTTTATTGCATAGTCACGAAGTTGACTCTGAATCCAAATAATTTGCGAAGTGCAAGCAGCAGCAGCAATGTATTCAGCCTCAGTAGTTGATATAGCCACACAAGTTTGTTTCTTTGATTGCCAAATCACTAACTTTCCATCCAATAGTTGACATCCACCACTCGTACTTTTCCTATCCAAAGTACATCCTCCTAGATCAGAATCTAAAAAAGCTTGAATGAAAAACCCCGTTTTTGAAGGATACCAAAGTCCTAACGAAACTGTTCCCTTAAGATAGCAAAAAATATTTTTTACTGCAGTCAAATGAGGTTCTCTGGGATTAGCTTGATATCTAGCACAATTGCAAACCGAAAACATAATATCGGGTCTACTTGCAGTTAAGTACAATAAAGACCCTATCATGCTTCGATAAAGTGTTAAATCAACAGCTGGAGCATCTAACGAAGGAGTTAGTCTTGTTCCTACTACCATTGGTACTCTTAGTTTCGTGCTATTAGTCATTCCAAACTTTTCAAGCAAGTTCTTCGTATACTTTTCTTGATTAATTAAGATTCCATCCCTGTTCTGTCTTATATGTAAACCAAGAAAATTATTAATTTTCCCCATCATGCTCATTTCAAACTGACTTTTCATTAGATTTTCAAATTCAATTGACAATGCTGGATCAGTTGAGCTAAAAATAATATCATCAACATAAATTTGAACAAGCATTAGATGACATCCAACTTTCTTGTGAAATAATGTGGGGTCAACTGATCCTTGTTTAAATTTAGATTGTTTCAAGAAATTTGTAAGTGTTGCGTACCAGGCTCTTGGTGCTTGTTTTAATCCATATACAGCCTTATCTAGGATGTAAACATGATCAGGATGTTCATTGTTTATAAATCCTGGTGGTTGTTCAACATACACTGTTTCTTCAAGTTCTCCATTTAAGAATGCACACTTAACATCCATTTGATAAACATCAAAGTCTTTGTGAGTTGCATAAGCTAAAAATATGTGAACTGCTTCAAGTCTTGCAACAGGTGCAAATGTTTCTTCATAGTCTATTCCTTTTTGTTGCGAATAACCTTTAACCACTAGTCTAGCTTTATTTCGAATAATATTGCCATCTTTGTCGGTTTTATATTTAAAAATCCATTTTAATCCGACAATTGAAACATCAGAAGGTTTAGAAATTAATCTCCAAACATTGTTTCGTTCAAATTCAGCTAGTTCAGATTGCATAGCAACAACCCAATCTGAGTGTTCCATAGGATCCTTTACTGTCTTTGGCTCTATTTTCGAAATAAAGACATTAAACATACATATTTCTTGGTTCGCATTCAGTACCTCATTTTTCGCACAAATTTGAGCTCTTGTCAACACACCATCTTGTGTATTACCAATTACTTGTTCTTTTGGATGATTTCTTGTCCATTTCTCAAGTGGTGGAAAAGTAGGATCAAATTCTAATGGTGCATCTTCATACATATCTTCATTTTCAGATCCTGCAACAGAAAAATTATCATTTAGTTCATGAAACTCATCATTTTCATCAAGATTAATTGTCTATGTTTCATCATGCTCCCCCTCAACATGATGTTCCTGTTGATTCTGCGAATGCTCCCCCTCAACTTGATGATTCATATTTTCATTCTCCCCCTCGAAAGTTGGCTGACAATCTTCATGAATACTCGTATGATCTTCTTCCATACGAGCATTAGGCATACTTTCGCAAGTTATTGACCTTGTAGTTATTGTCGAATCATCAGTATGTTTTGAGGATTTTGATGTTTGATTATTAGGAGCATTATTTTCCGCTTCAATTGCCCTGTCAGGAATTCCGAAAATTAAGTCATAATCAAAATCATTTATTTCAGAATTATCAATTTGAGTATTTGTATCCACAAGTATTGATTTATTTTCAAATTTAGTATCCATGTGTTTAAGATAGTAATCATCAAACGTTAAATTGAAATTTTCTTCAACTCTTCTAGTTCTTTTATTAAGCACTCTGTATGCAACTGAATTTTGTGAATATCATAAGAATATGCCTTCATCAGCTTTAGCTTGGAACTTGGACAAATTATCTTTGAGATTCATGATAAAACACCTGAAATTATTGGAAAATTTTAGGAACCCAAGACTTGTTGGGTCCATCATTAGTAGAATAAAACAAATTCTTTGAAATTAAAAACCATGTTTTCACTTTGTTTGTGACAGAATCCATTATATCAACATCATCAGATTTAGATATTGAAATATAGTCATTCAATAGTTTTGGATTTCCATTGATTGTAATCTTATCCTTCACAACATTCACATTTTTGATAACTGGTTTCCATTTTTGAACTGGAACTTGCGAATGATGACATGATGAACTAGCAGTGGAAGAGTTATTTGCGAAGTTGTCAAATGCATTCTTGATTTGTTGCTCTGTAAATTTACCACTTTGATATTTTCTTCCTTTCTCTTCAAACCAACGATTGATTGTACTTACATCAGATTTTCCTTTTGTATATGAAACTTTAGTTTGTTTTGAAACTGAAGAATTTGGAAATTTTGGTTGTTTTGGTGAAAAATTTATTTTTTCTTGAGTTGAATCTGTCAAACTTGATGAAGTATTCGTGAATTTGCCAACATTTTGAAACTTTTGATTATTTGCAAATTTTTGCGAACTCTCAAATTTTCGATTGTTGTCATATTTGCGAACATATGGAATTTTATCAACAAAATTTATTTGTTTATTAAAACTTGAATCTGTTTGTTTATTTTTGATCTGAAATTTTGATGATTTTGTTTTTGAAATGTGTTCTTTTTCATCTCTTGGTTTGTCATTTGACACAACTTGCCAGAAAATTGCTTTTCTTTTTGAAACATTATTTTCTGTTGAATAATTTCCAACCATCAATTTGAATTCATGAGAATTTAATTTCACTTCAGCCTTTGATTTTTCAACTTTTTCAAAAATTTTGTTTTGTTTTTCACCTTTAACCACCCATTTTTGTAATGATTTTTGTTTTCGAAACACATAAGAATTTTGAGTTAAATTGTTTTGTTCTGTGTTTTGATTTGCGAAAAAACCTTCTGTGGTTGACTTTAGATTATCTTTTTCAATCATTTTGTTGAATTCAGGATGAACTTTCTCAGCATTTCCAATAGTGACAAAAACTTGATTTGGAAAAATGGTTTTATCAGTACATACAAAATTTGGATATACAATAGTGTTGGTTTCCAAATAATGTACGCCTTTGTCATTTAAAATTTTTTCAAATTCTTTTGTATTTTCAAACACTTGATCAACCACAACTCGTTGAGGTATTTCATGTGAATCTTGCATTTCTTCTCTGTTTTCTTCATTATCATCAGATTTCCAGCTTTCAACTTCCACATTATCAAACTTACAATGTTGCGAAGTTAAAGATTTATCAATTTCATCCGCTACTATCGAATCAACAATAATTTCTTTATCTTTAATCTTAGATGTGATATTAATGATTGACAATTGAGAACAATCAACCTCTTCTTCCTCTTCTATCTCACTGATTTCACTCACATTATCTGAATTTTCATCAATATCAACATAATTGAATTGAGAGGCAAGAGTTGAAGTTTCTGTTTTCTTTAACATTTTCACTTGTTCACTCTTTGTCAAACTTTCATTGACAATGTTAACCAACTCATCAACATTTAGAAATTCATCAATTTTGACAATACCATATGTATATCTATCATCAAGTATTTTGTCAAATTGAGCAATTGTACTTCCGCAATCATAAGAAACAACATCAACTTTTTCACGTTCATATTCAAGAAAAGGTAAAATTTTCCTATGTTGTTCTTTGCTAATGTCAGAAGAATGATGTAAAGCAGTTAATTTTGCATATAACCGTTTGGCAGAATTACAATATATGTTCCTTTGTGCTAGCAACAACCTAACATCATTTGTAAGATTATTCCTATCACAATCTATATTTTTGATCTGCATTTCAAGTTTTTCTACTCTACTCCTCTTTATTTCTAATTCTCTCCATGTCTTACCTAGTTGCATATTTAATTTTTGAGCTTCAGTACTAGCAGACACAATAACATAATCAAAATAAGCCACAGTTTTATCAAATGAAACAATTTCAGTATCATAAGCAGATAAAGGAATATTAAAAGATTCAAGTATTGCACGTACCTTGGTGGTCATGGGTGATTTGTCCGTGGATTTGGATACGAAGCACCTTCCTGAAATTTTCTCTTCTCAATCTTCAAAACTTGCGAACATTACTCCATGTGTAGGATGCCTCATTTCCTCGTCATCAGATCCTGAAGACCAGATCTGATACGTACCACTTTCTTCATCATCAGTTTCACCTTTCGCAACCAAAGACACTCCTTTGGTCTTAGCACGTATCTCTTCAAGCTTTTCAGAGTAGTATGCTTCATCTTTAACTTTTTCCTTCTCCTCTTCTTTCTTTCGCAACATGCAATCGGTTGCAAAATGATTCGCACCATTGCAGTAGTGACAGTAAATTCCTGAGTCACCTTTCAACTTCTTCATTTCTTTCACATCTTTTTGTTTCTCATCAGCTTTCTCTAATTTCTTCCTCTCCTCTCCTCCAGTTTTTGTGACTGCACTCTTCGCATCACTAGCCTTTCCTTTTGGATTAAAAGGCTTTTTGAAAAACTTCTTAATTCTGTTGGTGGAATAAAATGCCACAACTTCATCATCAGAGTTCATCAAAAACCTTTCATCATCTGAACCATCTTTTTCATTAACATCAACTTCTGATACCTTTGAAACAAGAGCCAAAGGACCTCCAATACTTTGTTTTGATTCTTCATACATTTCTGAAACTTCACATTTACGTGTTTTCAGCTGATTGTTGAGATCATTCAAACGGGTTGTATCAAAACTTTATTGATTCTTAATCATCATGCTCACACTTCGCCATTCCTTGCGAAGACCCATAATGAATGTTAAATTGAACTCCATGAGAGACCTAGTGATTCCATACCTATTGCAGCGAAATATAAGCTCATTCAGACGATCATAGTAATTTTCAAGAGTTTCAGCATCCTTTTGTCTGAATCCTTTCAGTTTAACTAGACATTGCTTCACAGAATTGATCTTCGTCTTTTCGCTACCTTCATACTTCTCTTTTAGAGTGTTCCAGATGTCCTTTGCTGTTTTACAACTACGAATGTAATTATAAACCACAGGAGGAAAAGCACCTCTTAGTTCCCTCATGCACCTCTTTTCATTATTCTTCAACCGTTTTTGTTGATCAACAACTTCAGTAGATCCAGCAGATGGACCAATTGGTTGAACATTAACAGGAGCTTGCACTGTTCCATCGATACAATTCCAAAGTTCTTCATCAATTCCATTTAAGTAATCTTCTATTCTATCAGCCCACTGATCATAGTATTCTAGAATTAACATCAAAATTTTGGTTGAAGAACCAAGCAAGTGAGAGAAGGAAGTCATTGTATTCATGTTGAAGTTCGCCATTGATGAACACAGAAGTTTTCAGAAAGCTTGAAAAACTTGATGAAGTTGAGAATTTGATCATTTGAATTGATCACAAATCACTAATCGATTACCCGACTAAACAATTCAAAGACAGAATCAATTCAAATCTGAAGATCAAATGTGATTTTCAAAACCAAAATGCGCGGAAAATTTTGAGTAAAGTTGCAACTCAAAAAGCAAATGATTCTAACACAAAAATCAGATCGATGCAGTTTGAATCCTGCTCTGATACCAATTGAAGAGAATTGTTATCGAGATTTAAGAAAACAAAGTATGATTTTTGTAATCTAAGAGTTAGAACACGAAGAGTAAATATTAATCAGATCTCATATTGATGAAGACTGATTACAGAATAAGTAGAAAAGATATTTGCGTTAACAAAAGTTATCCTCTACTTCTAACCTCAGTCCCTATTTATAGGGAACATGAGTGTACAAAAGATATACTAAGTCTAAACATTACACTTCGCACAAATATGACTTAGTAAAATAACATAAAATACGAAACAATACAAAACACAATATTTAATTTTTACAATTTTGCTTCTACATATAATTGTTCATGTCGTACAAAACACAGCAGTAAAGGATCATCCATGTTTCATACGTAGTACTGAGGTAAATGTCTTTATGTATAATCAATTGTATAGTATAAATCAATTTCAATATCAGCTACACCATGATAGAATATTATAATTATGGATATGTAAATGGACAGGTTTAAGTGGAATTTAGATTATTATATACAAGTAGACATTGGAGTATTGTGTCAGTGTTGTATGAGTATGTGTGAGCATGATTTTTTTTAAACCAGATATATTCAGATCCATCAGAAATTGACTTCATAATCCTTAATATTGTATTCTGATAATGACATATGACTAAACATTAGCAACTAAGATTACCTAAGGTTGGTTGTGGAAGATTTTAATGTGTGCTAATCTATTTATCATGAAGAAATAAAATATCTTGAAAGGTGTGTATCTAAAGTTTACCATTCATCCTTTTTTTATGTTTCAATTTGTTTATATATATATTGGTGCCATTTTTTGTGGATTCGTTTTTGTTTAACAAATTATTTGTAGACAAATTTAGTTTTAGTGTTGAATCTGATTTTACCTTTTGGGGTGTGATCTGTCCTTTTTACATTATTTAACCAAACCATCGACTATAGATGATATGACAATTGCACTTCAAAGGTATAGTTTTAATATTTTGTTTTTTTGTTACATAGTGAAACCAACTTCAGTTTTAATGCTTCCACTTTTTAGTAATTAGAAGTATGGGGCACCATTTGATGTATGAATGCATGTTGTATGCAAAGTACCCACTTATAGCATTATTGCACTTTATTTTTATTTATAGATGTTATTCAGTTCTTAACTTCTTTAATGGAAACCTAATTTCTAATTTATGAGTGTTAATAACAATAAACTTTCTACTTTCTACAAGCAACAATTTGTGATTGGTTGCAATTTTCAACATTAGGTGATCTTGAAATTTTTCAAGAGAGCAGTGTAATAGGGTATATATCTTTATTTATGGTTTCCTTACTGCATAAGAACATTATATTTATTCAAAGCATTAGAAATTTTAAAAATCTAATAAAGATTTATGCTTAAATGGTAGTTTTCCCATGGCATGATGTTGTTGCCTGAATTTATACTGCTGCTAAATCTGAGACCAATTTGGATGTTTTTTTCTCCTGATGCCATGGTTTCCAAAAAAAAATATTTTTCTTTAGTTGGTGTTGCTTAGGCTATTCAATTGGTCACGAGTCTCGACCTTACTACTTTTATTATATTTCTTAATATTTTAATCTTATTGAAATCATGCATTGATATTGTTAATAACACAAGATGTTGGCATATTAAAAAAAGTTTTTTTTTTTTTTTTTTTTTTTAGGTTTTGACGAAATGCTTTTTAATGCTCGATGGAAAAACGTGACATACTTTTTCACCAATTTATAAGGGTGAATCCAAACCTACAACAAAGTAGAAAAGGGTAGTTCAAGTTCAAATTCAAGTTCTTTGTCTTACGAGAATGAGGAGAAGAAGGATTCTACTATTATTTTTTTAAAACTATTAACTAATATAATATTGTCTACCAACTATACTTGATATAGCATTGTACTTTGGTTCTTTGTAAAATTTCCATGATTTAGCATTGTTTTTTGTAAAAATGTTGAACACCCTCCATGCAAATCATGGGCATCCTTTTAGTTGTAGATAAACAAAATCTTAGGGGGGAGGCCATGATCCCTTTTAAACCTATAGAACTTTTATTTTGGGTTCATTATTCAATTCAAACCTCTTCAACAAGTTAAATCTTAATTTGAATCAATAAGTTCATTTTGACATGTTCTAAAACTAACTATGCAAAATTCTTTGTTTCGTTGGCAAACTCCTTCAACCGCCATATACAAAATTAAAATGAGAGAAAAATAAAATAAAGGGGTAAATTACACAAACCATCTCTCATGCATGTGTCAAAAAGCATGATGAGTATTTATCTTCAAAAATTAATTCAGATTGTCCATCGTTTGCTAAAAAATATACGTTTCATCCCTTGTTAGTTTAAATTTGCACGTTGTATCTTTGACCATATTTAAAATGACTATATTGTCTTCACTCTTATATTTATAACTTAATTACAATTTATTTTGAATTTTAAAAAAGAAAAAAAAAACGTAAACTTTCTCTTTTCATTTACAATAATGTTTTATTTATTCATTATCCCTGAATTTAGGTTTTGGTATATCAGCTCAAAATAATCAGTAACACCATGTTGTCAGACCACCACTGTCGGACCACCATTGTCAGGCAACCATCGTCGGACCACAATCTTTCCGTCTATCTCTCATCCTCATTCTTCTCTAATCTGAATACTGCCTCTTTGAACCTTCACTTTTAGTGTATCAGATCGTCATCATCGTAGCCTAGGGTTTCAAACCTTCACCTTCATTGTCTTAGATCTCATCGTCGATGATGCCTAGGGTATCAATACCCGTACTTCTGTTTATCGACTCTACTACGATGGGAAAACAAACAGTTTCACCACCCGTAGTCGTTATGAAAGTGGGTTACATATCTGCAAGTGTGAAGAAACATGTGAGCACACTCCTCAAATTTTCATTCGATATCATCTAAGGCGGTGGGTTGTGTGTCGCCTATGATCGATCTCCTCTATTCAAAACCTTAGATCTGAGGTTGTGTTCTTTTGTATGAGAGGGGGGGGGGGGAGAGAGAGAGAGAGAGAGAGAGAGTGAGAGTGTGAGAGAGAGAGAGAGAAAGAGAGATAAATATTGGAGTGATGTGGTATGGTTGGTGAGGGTTTGATGGAGCCGGTAGGTAAGGGTTTGATTGCATCAGAGGTGTCTTGCAGTGGTCGGAGATGTCGCCAGAGTCTGGGGTCGGTTGGTGTGGGCAGTAATAATATATAATAGATGTGTTGAAGAAGAAGGAGGAGACGAACTGATTTACTATTTATTTTTAAAAAGAAAATTAAAATATTTTTGATAATAACAAATAAATATGAAATTAATCAAAAAAGAAAACAATAAGGGCAAAATGGTCTTTTTATGTCCGGGGGGATGAGAAGTGTAAGGTTTAAAATTATAAGAGATGGTCTGAATTAATTTTTGAAAATATGGACTGAACGTGCATTTTGGCACAAGGATGATTCATGTAATTACCCTAAAATATCAAAATGTTGCAGGTGTCAAAAGGTGCGTTCAATCTTTATTTTCAAAAGTTAACTCAGATTGTCCCTCATCTGTTTATAGCTTGCACACTTCATCCTTGCTAACATGCAATGACTATATTGGCCTTACCAGTTTCTTTTTTTTTTTCATTTTTTATTTATTATAATTTATCTATTATTATTTATTAATTATAATTTAAAAACAAAATGGACCCTTTCTCTCTCTCTCTCTCTCTCTCTCCCCCCCCCCCTCTCTCTTTAATTTACTAGAAAATATATTTCTTTTTTCTCCTAGTAACCCTCTAAAAACCACTAACAATAAATCATCAATCTCCACCATCATCATCAAAAGCAAATTTAGATCAGAGTAGAAGCGGATCCAAATTAGAAACTTGAACCCAACAATTACCATCACCACGATCACCATATCTGAAACTCAAACCTAGATCGGAAGGTGGTTGTGTTGTTACCAAGTCCTGTGTGGTCGTATGCTCTCTCCAAGATCATACAAAAAAGCATCTATTGGAAGCGATGATGAGATACGTATCTATTGGAAGCGATTTTGAGATCTCTAAGTGCTGATATTTGAAGATCAATGAGTTATAGGGTGATCATTGATTTGAGGTGGAGTTGAATAGTGTCTCGCCGTTTGATTTCCTTCTTACAGAGAATGAAAATAGGTTAGAGATGCAACTGAAGATTAACTTTCCTTCGGAGAACTCAGAGATGGTGATTAGGTTTTTCTTTGACCGACTGATGGTTTGTGTTGATGACGTCGGAGATCTGTCTCTTGGTAAGATATCGTACGATACTTCCCATCGTTAATGTTATGCATTGCTTATGTGTACCCTCGACCAGTTATCATTGTAACGCCTGTTTCCTAGAATGGATCAGGTGAGGGCTTGGTGGGATCAGAGGTCTATTTTTTTAAGAAAAATATATGTGTCACAATGTGGTGAGTGGAGCACCACGACGTGGCATATATTATACAATAATGCGCATTTGGTTGGTCGCCACAACGTGACAATGGGAAGGCCATGACATGGCATATGAGGCGGCCCAATCCCATGGTTTTTAGGGTTTTATCCATATTTAAGCACCTAATCTCACGGATTAGGGAATCCTTTTCAGTCTCCAACCATTTCAAATGAAAATCTAGCCTTCTTAGAGTGATTCTTGTTGTCTTAATGGTGATTATCGATGTAACATCCTTTTTCGGATCGTTTTGAGATTTAAGGCTCCTGGGCTATAATCTGAGTATGAGAGGCTTTTGAGGCCTTGAAGGAGAAGGGTTTAGGCCCTTCTTGGATATGGAAAAGGTGGGTTGTATGATAAAACGGTTCGAGTTGTGCTTTAGACCCCTAGGGTATCGGTAAAGGTGTTGGTTCAGGCCTTTCTTGAATTTTGGATTTTAATTAGAGTGGATTTCAGGAAAAATAAGGTTGATATAAGCATAGGGCTTCTCTTTACCTTTCTGTGGATATAAAGAACGTCAAAAATGGAGTTATAACGAAAAAGTTATGACCATTTGAAGTTATGAGGGTTTTGGGCCGAATCGAGTACGCGGGGCGTACCAGATGGGAACACATGGCGTTCGAGGGAAAAGTGACGCGGGCTAAGATGGGAATGCAGGGCGTTCGCTGAGCTGTTTCAAAGACTCGTTTTTAGGGTTTGGCCCCTTTATAAGCATCATTATGGACCCAAACCACTTCCATTCTTCAGCCTCCATCCCCTCCAACCCTAAGAACGAAACCCTAGCCTCCATTTGAGTGATTCTTGATCTTTTTGGTGAATAAGCGGGTTTTGGTGCTTATTAAGGAAGAAGGAGTTTCTTGAGGAAGCATTGTTTGGCTTGGAGTTTGTGGATCTAAGACCTAATCATATGGATCTAGCACCAGAAAGTATAAAGTTTGAATCTTGGTGGCTTTCTCATGTGGATCTAGTTGGGTTGTGACTCCTTATGTTTGGCCCTTGAAGAAGAAGGAACTTGGTGATCAAGCTATGGATGGGGTAAAGCTTCTAGATCCAGAACCTTCATCAATTTTCCAAACTTCTAGAGGTATCAAGTTTCCATCTTGGTGAATCATGTGTTTGATCTAACTAGTTGTGGGGTTTATGTGCTTTTTGTCCCAAAGCTTTGGTCTTTATGAGTATGGGCTACTCTAGACCATTCGAGTTGTCTTTTCTGAGGTATTTGAGTGTTCTAAGTCATAAAAATGTGATCTTGGTACATTCCTTCTATCCATGCAAAGGATTATGAAGTTTGGGTTTTTGTGTTAAAAGATTGGGTTTGGGTTTTAGAACATTTAGCCATGTCAAGGCATAAAGTTGGGAACTTTATGTTAAGAAATGTCTTCTTGGACCAGATCTAAGTATTGGTTGAAAGGACTTAATGGATTAAGTCATTAAAATAAGAATTGGAGTTTCTTCGGGAACGTCGTGCGTAATCTCTCGGAACGCAGCGCATTCCGGCCTGAGTCCCGGTCAGAGATTTGGTAACGAACGCTGTGCGTTCCGCTCATGAGCACCGCACGTTCGTCTGATCAGTAGAGTTATGGGCTTTGGACTTGGACTTGTTCTTGAGGATGGGCTTTGCTGTTTTGGGCCTTGATGGGCCTGTCTTGTTGGGTTGCCCTGTTGGGCATAAGGAGTTGTTGAGTTAGGACTTTGAAGGCCCATTTAGATTGTGCCTTGTGCTTTGGGTATAACTCTAAATGTTATCTGAGAATGATCTTGTTCGGATTAGTAGGTATGGATTCGTTGTGCACCGAATACGAGTGTATGAATTTCTAGCCTTAGACTAAGGTGAGTCTTCTCACTATACTTTACCTAGAGTGGTAATTAGAGTTATGTGACAGAGTATCTTGTATGCTTTTGTATGATGTGATTTCTATGTGATTTGTGCCACGTATGATTCAGAGTTCACAAATTTAGGACCTTAAGGTCCACAGAGTTAGGACCAGAGGGTCCACAGAGTTATAGGACTTGAGGGTCCCACTAAGACACATTGATCAGAGGGTCATACAAAGTTATAGCCTCGAGTGGTTAATATGTGTTGTATGTGGTATTTTGGGGGAATCACTAAGATTCGTGCTTACCGTGTTATGTGTTATGTGTTTTAGGTTCTTATCTGGATCGCGGGAAGGTGACGACTCGATTGTACACACAAGAGAAAAGAGTCACGAATGGGGATCCTGGATTTTTATAATGTTTGAAAACTTGTTAACTATTAAATGGTGTTTATTTAAAATGACATGTGTTTTATGAAATTGAGAATGAAAAATTTGTTTTGAAAATTCACGGTGTCGACTTGCTGAAGTGGACTTTGACCATTAACCATTAACTTTGACATTTTTTGACCAGTTTAGATTTTGGTTAAACTTGGAGAGGTGTTGATCTATATTATGAGGGTTAGCTTGTGATTGGTTTAGGAGATTCATGTAGCTGATTCTACAGAACTTTAAGTAGTGGATTTCAGCTTTTCATTCAGGTGAGTCTTATCACTATACTTGCATGTGTGGTAGTATATACATGTTGACCAGCAGAGTCTTATTTGTTGATTGATTTTATATGTAAACTGAGTTGTTGATAACTCCTGGACTGATGTGAGTCCATGGGGCTTCTGATAGTCCCTAGGGTTAATAACAATCTCTGAGGTGTACAGTTAATCCATAGGGCGTGTTGTGAGCCCACTGGGACTATTGATAGTTCCTAGGGTTGCTGATAACCCATAGTTGTTTATATTATTGTGTTGTATGTGATATTTAAGACTACTGGTAGTCCCAGGGCTACTGATAACCCTTTGGTGATTATTATGTTGTCTAGTATGTGACATTTTGGAAAGGTCACTAAGCTTTGTACTTATGGTTTTGGACTAAATGTATTTTAGGTACTTTACAGATTGTGGGAAGGCGAAGGCTTGATTATACACATCCACATGTAGTTTTGTGATTTTGTATGTTTTGATACTCTGATATTTTGGGATGACTGTATTCCATCATAAATTAACTTATGCCTCGTGTACTTGAAGCATTCGCGACTTCTGAGTTTGGACCTCACCGAGTATGCTCAACGTACTTAAGCTGTGCGCCCCGCATGCGTATTCGTCACAGGTTATACCGTTCTTCTCTAACTTCTTTTTCTCTTTCACTTCTTTTCCAAATCATGTTATTGATGGGTCTTATACAAACAATCCTATGTGTGCATGCAACCCTAGTATTGGATCTATGTTTTCACTATTAGTTATACAACTTTATGAACACAAAAAGAAACCTGGCATGCTACTATAATATTCGAAATTCATATATAAAGCTAGAATACATACCTTTTGTTGTTATATAGCAATAACAACTAGTTCCTTGAATTTCCTTAGCTCTTGAAAGCAAGTACCACAAGTGTAGTACCTCTAATGGAGTCACAAACACCATATGCAACTTGGATGAAGAGGAGAAGAAAAAGAGGCACCAAAAACGGCTGGAAACCCTAATGGAAGTGTTGTTCACGTTTTTGGGGCTTAAGGGTCCCTTTTATACATGTAGGCTATTAGGGTTTACAACTAGGAAACCCTAATCTGACTGCTTAGGCCCTAAGCAGCCCATGGACTCCTTAAACATATCCCTTGGACGATTTCTAATGGGCTTCCCATAGAATTCGTTCAACCTATATATTATTAGGTGATCCATAGCCCAATTATAATTATCTTATAATTACAACTTCAGTCCCCTAAGTTTAATTAATCTCTTTTAACCACAAAATTAATTCTTAATTAATTCTTGACCAATATTAATTAAACAATATGATTTCTCCTTTAATATATTATTCTCATAATATATTAATAAATCATATTTAAACCTTTCTCTCCTTAAATCATCCTACATATTGCTATGGTGAAGGCAACCCAAAAGGACCATGCTCATAATCGGGTCAAGTACATACCAAAACAGTTATGGACTTAGACACTAATCCAATAGTCTCCCACTTGGATAAGTCTAATAACTATTTTCCGTATGACTTCAGAACCTGATCAGCAATCGTAGCTTTCAAAAGCCGCTATCAACTCTGATCTTATCAGATAGTGTGTCCTCTAGATAAGGGATTATATATTCCTCCATTCTCAAGATATCGTATAGACAAAAGACATGAATTTCAATCATTCTCTCTATACTATTTCCCGACTTCCGATTCATGACGACTGATAACAGACTACAATTGAACACATCAACTTAGTCCCGGCTTGGCCAAGCGCTTAGGTGTCATCACTAAATCATCGAGAGGCCCACATATATTGCTTTTATCCAACTTTGGGTAAAAGGAATGGATAAACTTCGACTCAAATGCTCGCTTGCATTTACTGATCGAATCACACACAACAATAAGTTTTATAACACCAAGTTACTGGTGCGTTTACTTATTATCAATGTGTAACTGACCAACAAATAACAACTCACACGTCTCGGTTTCAAGAATATACAATATTATCGTCTCACTAATCACTCGTGATAAAACCGTGAAGTGATCCAAGTGAGCGTGGGTTTAATCTAATACATTAATCTTATCAAAGCACTCACGAACTCTGCAGCAAACTTGTGCCATGTCTAAACACTTCAGACAATCTATAGACAGATTCATGACAGTCTTTATTCATACCTACTCCCAACGTATGACCAACTGTGGATGTTTGAATAACCTAGTTATTCTGGAAGTCAAAACATGCAAATTGAAACATAACAACAATACTTAATCCTATATGGCCCCAAACTTGTGAGAGTAAATAAAACCCTTCTATTTATCCACCATATTGATTACTCATTATTTATCATTTAATGTTTCGGATAATCAACTCATTGCTTGAATTACAACAACAATTGTCCCATGCTCTAAGCATGCACACCGTGTTTCCTATGGTCCATGCTTTGTGAAATAGATCAATTGAACACATTTCCAATCATTCTCATTTCACAACTCCAAATCCATTTTCATAAGTGTAAGAATATCAAATTCTCGTTACTTATAGAATATGCTAGATCTTAACACTTTATGCAACGATCCCTTCATGATGTCACTGCACTATTGCCAATGATATTACAAAGTCTTCTATCGGAGATTGTTACAAGACAATTCCTTAGATATGATGTCTCTCACTCAAAGTACATTCCTTTGAACATCCTTTTGCATAAAAGTTTCTAATCTAGACAAAGATTTTCAATATTTACTTCCTAATATGAACACGCTTCCATATTTTCCTCATGACAACCCATTCTTAATAGAATCTTTTCTATTTGTAATGATGTCGATATGGTCCATCCAATATGGAAACATTTCCATATTTTCCAATACTATACTTCCAACTACTCACAAGCGACCAATTCTCGTCGAACTTTGGATTGTCCTTTGATAGTTGTTTGATTATTTTAGTCAAAACCAATTCTAGTCCCTTTTTCCCTCTAAATGCGCTAGACATTTGGAAAATTTTAGAATGGTAAAATACTATAGCATTTGCAATCGATCCTATACCCAAAGCGTATGGGACACGATGTATAATGTCTTACATAAAGATATGATACTTTACCAATCTTTTTCCATAATATTTTATGTGTCATGTTCTCATAATTCGAACTATGAAGAGGGATGCCGTAATCATAATCGTTTTAAAAACACACAATGTATCCTTTGACTAAAAATATTAAAATTTCTTAATCTAAGCTTTAGATTTTGAAACGGAGTATAATATTCTCTCCCTTAATTATAGCAAAACAACTTTTCAACCCATGCAACTTTGCAAATTGAATCTTTGTTTTTCTATAATTAATATTGCTAACTTGCAATACTTTCCATAATAATCATACAATCATAACTTTTATGCTCCCACTATCATGATGATTACTATAAAACATAACACTTATGCTCCCACTAGCTTCGACATGTATTCATAAACATCTTAACTTTCAGAAAGACAATAACTATTGAATTTCTTAAGTCCATGTTTCTAATACTTAGTGCTTTGATAATCTTTTATCAAGGCTTCTTGAACTTATACACCTTTGCCTTAGATAGTTCATATGTGTGTCTTAACAATTAAGACTAATTGCCAAACCTCACAATTCAAATTATGGAAAGGGATACCGTAACCATGATCGAATTCGAGAATGCAATTTTACAATCACTATCTTCTTAAAATCTTTCTCAGTGAAAGCATTTCCTCACAATCATTTTCATGAAGGAGGAAATCTTATGACACTTAGATTTAAATGGTGTATTTGTTCCTATCCATGTGAATTTGTTAAAACCAAAGTTTATGACAAATTCAAACTCAAATGGACTGACCTTTCTTTATCTTGATTTCTTGCCTTATGGTAGCACAGCTGCCCACCACGTCTTCCAAGTAGTTAAGCAGCTCACCCTTTCTTATCAATGTACTTTTATTGATCAAGGTCCTTGCTTTTTATGCATTCAAATGAGAATTCATAGAACTCACATGCATAATTAACTCGATTGGATTGGCATAGAATCAAAATAATGTCAACACGATAGGTTGTAAACCTCAACTCGTGCGATAGTGATGATCGATAAGGTTTATTTGATTTGTTCTTGAAACTTTTTCAAAACATTAAAACTCCCACTGACCTCTTGACATATATGATTCTCTTTGTCAAGAAACATTTCTTGACAATCAAATATTCAAGAGTCAGTGCAGTTATTATCAAGACAAGAACACTTCACAAGTTGGTCCTGGTTGGTCTTTGTCTTATCCAAGACATCACAACTTACCAATCTCAAATGTACAAGAATAAGAAAACTTTTCCAAGTTCCATATTTGATGAGTGTTATAAACCTACTTAAAACTTTTCACTCAATGTCACAATCTTGACTTTAAGACTTGATATTGGAACGAAGTGTGATTGACTTCTTGATTTAACCATTTCTACAATAGTTGATTCCTCTTCTTAGACATGCAATTGCACTAAGACTCACTTAGAGGATCTATTGAGACATGGTTCTTAATCTTTAAGACTTATCATAAAACACAATAAAAGGTACTCTCCCTTCTTCCTAGAAAAGAGAAACTTTTATCTTTCTGCCTACTCGATTCTTCTTTATTCGTTCTACTATTCATTGAAACTCTTTCAATCAATCTCAGAATTACACTTAATCTTATAAGTATAATCACATTTACTAAACTTTAGTAAATCATGACGAATATCTTTGTCACTCTTGTGGTGGACTTGATCAACGCACAACCTAGTGTACTTGATCTCCTAGTCCTTCAACTGACGCTTTGCCAAAGAATTAGTCTAAGTTTCCCAAATGTGAAAGTTTTCCATTCATCATACAATACACATTGCATGATTCCAAGTTTCTGTCCAATTGAAACTTGGGCGATGAGAAAGTCTCCCTATTTGGTACACTTTTGACATTTCCATAATTAAGAATCAAATCCATTTTGCTAATAATAGAAGTACATGAACATCAATTTTTCATATATTTCATTGTAAGGATAAATAAATAAGACAAAATCAAAATTTATTTTATTGTGGAAAAAACTTGTCCTTACAATGCAATTCAACTGAAAAACTATGTTAACAATCTATTCTAACTCCAAGTTGTAGCTCAAGAATCCATTCTTCAAGTAATGCGATCGAAATCCATTTCTTCATGATCAGATTCAGCTCACTTCTTTTCTCAAGCTTCCTCTCTTTTCTTCGATCCTACAAAACATCAAAATGTAATATTATCACATCATGTATTAAGAATCTAGAATAGGAACTTAAAAGAGTTAGTTAATGGATTTTACCTAAAGCAGAGCCATACGTCTTGACTCTCCCATCTCTTAGATCTCTCAGGTAATTAGGGCAGTTTCGTCTCCAATGCCCCTTCTCTTGGCAATAAAAGCAAATAGACTCCTTTGGCACAACACATCGGACAATCACAGACTTAGTTCTTTCTGGACTTCCAATGTTGCCAGTGTCCATTGAAGTTTGGGAGTTTGATTCACTAGACAAATTTGCTTGACCAGCACGCCAAATCATTGCTGATTCAGCAGCAAAAGCAAATAGGTGAGATCAATTGGGGTCACGTCGTGGTCCATCATATAGTACTCTCTAACGAACTCACTATATGATTCAGGAAGTGACTGAAGAACCCAGTCAACAGCCAACTCACTTGAAATCTCGACACCCAACATGTTTAACCTATCAATGTATGACTTCATCTCTAAGACGTGCGCACACACAGGTTTCTCATCTTCGTGTTTACTTGCCAAAAGGGCTTGAGTGAGCTTGAACTTTTCAAGCCTTTGAACTTGTGGGTCAGGGAGAATAATTGGAGGAGGTGGAGGAAGTGAAGCATGACTCTCATTTCCTTAATCGTATCTCGGAACGTCATCTTCATTTGGAAAGCTTGTTCCAAAGGATTTGGGAAGACCATTGTAAGATTCAGACATCTACAAAACGGGAGAAAATTCAAGTTAAGTTGATTAGAATTCTTGATGCAACACCCAAATGAAACATCAAGCTAGGATCCAACACAATACTCTACAACCTAGAAGAGGGATGTCGTAATCTAGTTCCAGAATATTTGAAGGTAGGTAAATGACGATTTACCAATTTCCACCATGAAAAACGAAAAAGAAGTTTAAGTTTTAAATGAATTGAAACTCCTAGATCTTTTGAGACTCATTGAACTCTTCAATGGCATGTTTAATCTCGATTATGCCCTACTATTCGTGACTGGGATGCCGAGGATCACAAACAAGGTGTAAATAACCATACAAATCACGTGGTGCACCCAATGCTACTATCACCTAATCAATGTGCCGGTTAGCCACACACGCTCCATTGATCTATGATAAGCATCGAGCCACCCTTTGCCACCAATGTCATCCCCAAATTAGTGTGTCGGTTAACCACACACGCTCCACTAACGTTTGACAAGGGTACGAAGTGTAATTCCATGGGTTAGCATACAATTTCACATTTTGCCTAAAGTAACTATGATTTGGGAATTTGAAAAAGCATTTAGTTACTTTGTACTTCATTATACTTATAATGGAAGGTTTCTGTCCTATCCTACCTGTTCGGCTAACGACCCTCCACTAGTCAAGAGTGCGGTGGGTAAGAGTGGATACCCATTCAATCGCCATTTTATAGGCAATTTCCTTAAACACCCCTTATAGACTAGCTTCGTGAATGAGGCCTACTAATGGTAAGACTGAATTTTTAGCTATACATATATAATATTAAACTTTTAATGTTATATATAGTATAAGGGTGTATTTTACACCTTTAAAATACTAGGTGGTTTAAATTATACTTTTAATTAACCAAAATCATTATGGATTTATTAAATCTCTTTTAATTATACACTTAATTAATTTAATAAACCCATAAGGGTTTAATTTGAACTTTTCAAAATCAGGGTTTTGGAATTTAGACTTTCAAAATTAACTTTTAATCAACAATTTAAATTCCAAAACTTGAGGGCAAGTTTTGAAACTCTTCAAAACAATTAGGTTTTAATCTCACTTAAAATTTTCGAATTTAAGACATTTAAATTAAAATTTTAAATATTAAAACTCTTGATTTAATAATTACCATAAATTAAACAATTAATTTAAATTATTAAATCACAAGGGATTATCTAGATCATGAGGATAATTACCAATTATACATCTAAGATATCCTAATCCCTTGAATCCCTCTCTAAATCTCGAAAATAAGGGATGGGATAATTCAAGATCTTTAATTACCATATTTAACAATTAAAAGATAATTACAAGATATGGGATTATCCAAATCCCTAAAATTTAGGATCTAACCTTGGGGAAGGAGGTAATTTCGAAATCCAAGGGTTGGATAACCCTAGATTTCAAAATCTTGGAGGCTAAGGAAAGGATTTGGGAAACCCTAGCAAAAATCACCATCTAGGGTTTTGCAACCCTAATTGCGAAAATTACCTAGCCTTTAGGGTTTATTAGCCATAAAACCTAATATGTCAAGTTCACAAATTTGAATAAAAGCTAATTGAAAACAAAAACCAATGGCTCTGATACCACTAATGGGTCTTATACAAACAATCCTATGTGTGCATGCAACCCTAGTATTGGATCTATGTTTTCACTATTAGTTATACAACTTTATGAACACAAAAAGAAACCTGGCATGCTACTATAATATTCGAAATTCATATATAAAGCTAGAATACATACCTTTTGTTGTTATATAGCAATAACAACTAGTTCCTTGAATTTCCTTAGCTCTTGAAAGCAAGTACCACAAGTGTAGTACCTCTAATGGAGTCACAAACACCATATGCAACTTGGATGAAGAGGAGAAGAAAAAGAGGCACCAAAAACGGCTGGAAACCCTAATGGAAGTGTTGTTCACGTTTTTGGGGCTTAAGGGTCCCTTTTATACATGTAGGCTATTAGGGTTTACAACTAGGAAACCCTAATCTGACTGCTTAGGCCCTAAGCAGCCCATGGACTCCTTAAACATATCCCTTGGACGATTTCTAATGGGCTTCCCATAGAATTCGTTCAACCTATATATTATTAGGTGATCCATAGCCTAATTATAATTATCTTATAATTACAACTTCAGTCCCCTAAGTTTAATTAATCTCTTTTAACCACAAAATTAATTCTTAATTAATTCTTGACCAATATTAATTAAACAATATGATTTCTCCTTTAATATATTATTCTCATAATATATTAATAAATCATATTTAAACCTTTCTCTCCTTAAATCATCCTACATATTGCTATGGTGAAGGCAACCCAAAAGGACCATGCTCATAATCGGGTCAAGTACATACCAAAACAGTTATGGACTTAGACACTAATCCAACAGTTATGTCAGCTTGTACTCAACAAAAAGTTCCGGTTTTCTCTTATTTACTTGCCAAATTTGACACTAAGGTATGATTTTTGTTAACCCTTTTACTTTAATTTGTGTTTAATGCCAAGCTATTTGTTGCATTGTGCGAAATTAAAAATCTAGTGTTCATACCAATTTTGATTTGAGGTTAATTTTTCATGCAATTGGTACTACATGATACTTAAATGGACTAATTAAGACCCTAAGAACAACACCTTTGGAGTAATTGTGGCCTTGAACTCGACAAACAACCAATGACTTGTGCCTCTGGACGTACGCCCAGCGTACGACCATCGTCCAACAAGTAATTTTTCTGATTTAATTTGTTTAATGCTGTGTTTTTGATGGTTTTTGTTTTGCGTTAATTTTTTTTAGTTCATGGCTAGAGGAAATTAAAGAAAAAACCAACATCCCGAAGAAATAACCGATCACCGTTTTTTGAAATTTCCACAAAGTTTGAACGAAGGAACTCGTGGAAGATATTTGAACAAGCATAGTTATGCTCATCAGAGAAATATATACCGCGCCATCATTCGATTGGGGATTGACAACCCAAACTGGACTTGATGAACTAACCCAAGCTTTTTTGACATATACCCACTTGGACACGAGTGGAGTGCCTTTGTTTGTATGTCGATGTTAGGATAGATTGTTAAGGATACAAGAACCTCTTTACTGGGAAATTTTGCTGGAATTTTATTCTATAGTTTCCTATGATTCTAGGAAGACTATTGATGACAAGACAACCTTTTCTTTTCGACTTGGTGGAGTGAGTAGGGAGTGTAGTGCGATTGAGCATGCCATGTGAGTGGGGATCTATACTTTGGATTATACGATGAGTGTCCAGTTCTAGACATTCCTTGCTGATTATGTTATGGGATGGTCTGTTGACTACAAGGAAAATACATTTTGGGGTAAGATAACAAAAGGAATATATATACCGTCAACCGCAATAGGAATCATGATTCACTCCACCACCTATATATTATTGCATTGTTTGATCTCCATTTCTCTCTCGCGTCCCAAGAATAGTGAGAGAATGCCTTCTTCCAATTTGTTCTTCCGATGGACGCTTGTTACACAAGGGAGGCATCTGAACCTCCCAATTGCTTTAACTACTTATATGGGGAGCAGGTCCAGGTGGCTTTGAGAGTATAGCCAAATTTATGGTGCGAACTTCATCACATGTTTGGCTAGAGCATATCTATTGTCAACGGGGGAGATCACAAGATCCAAGGTGTTTATTGATGTAAGGCCGATGAGTTTATAGTTGTTAGAGTCGATGATGGTACTTGAGCGTGGTGAGGATGATTTTACGGTACGACCAAATGACATGGCTTACGTGGAGGGTGTAGTTGAGCTAGAGCCTAAGAGACGAGGGAGGTGTAGACCTGCTCCATGAGGAGCCTAGTGGGGACCACAATAGGATATTGATCTTAGTTACTTATCTCAGCGCATGGATGTCCTTTCTCTTCATATGGTGACTGGTTTGATTACGTGGAGACTAGGCAAAACTGGTTTGATGGGGCATTGCTTGGGTTCTTTGCTTCACATGGGTATCATCATCCAGTTCCCTTGCCTCCACCATATGGACAGAGGAGTGATGGAGCAGGGCCATTTGGGATGCACTAGCATGACGCCGAGGATGATGAGTGACTGAGTTATCATTTTTATTTTTATTTTTATTTTTATTTTTATTTTTGGTTTATTAGACTTATTTTTATTTTGTTTTGGTGTGTATTTAGTTTGTTTAATTTAGGATGTTTTATGTATTTGATGTAATTCTATTTCCTATGTTGATGCTCTTTGATCTTTTAGATTTTTTTGTAGAATTTTCGTCATTAAAAAGCTGGCACTAAGTTTAGCTGTTAGGATCGACTGTTGTTTTATTATAAAAGAAAAAGTTGTGTGAGAGTTTGAAGTTTATAATCGAGAGCCACATTTTTTCATAACTGTAGGGTGCGTGTTGATATTTAGAGAGATTATTATTTTTAATAGTGGCATTTTAACTACATTGATTCCTATAACATGGATGAGTTGTTCCCACACCATGGAGTTTTATTTAGATGTGAAGTAGAAGTATCATCTGGCATTCTCAACATGGTTGACACTTTCTTATGTCGTGCGGGAGTTTTTCATCGTGAGAGGAGGCTGCCATTCTAGACACCATGACATCGTCAACAATTACCACGTCATGGCTATGCTATTATTTGAAATTTAGATTTTTTCCTCATTTGATGACATGAAGTGGTCGAAACATTCCCACGTCGTAGTCACTATACATTGCATTATTTTTCAATCCTTTGCACCACATTTCAGAATTCAGTGTTCTTGGTTTTATTTTTTTGACACATTTAGAAACATCAGTTCTAATTTTCAGTCTTCCAACAAATTTATGTAGCAACTTTTAGCAGCCCCCAATCTTTCCACTACAACCCGAGGGGAGTCTGTTCCTTTTTCTTCATTTTTATTGCTTTTCTGTGTTTAAATAGTTTTATGCATACAATGAGGGGATTGTATGAAATAAATGTGGGGTAAGGTAAGTTTAATTTGGAAAGTTAAAAATCACTAGATCAGGAAAAGTTAAAAATTTATAAACTTGCAAAATGGTGTAATATGAAATCTAGTGAATTATAATTTTTTTTGCTAATATTGTGTTGGATGATCCGATGCGAGCCCAAATGTTTACCTAAGCCAACACATGTTATAGTGTATTTGTGGCTTCCTATTATTAGTGAAAAGTCATGAGATATGAAAGATGATCTGGTAGTTTGTATGATGTAATAAGTTTTGCAGTGTGTACCTAAAATCTATCTAGGAGAGCTTATGTAGTCATTACATTTAGACTAATACCTCTAACCAATAAAGGTTGATGTTAACCTCATTTCTTAAGCACGTAGGATTTGAGTGAAAAAAATGAGATAAAAAAAGAAAGAGAAATTACCAAAAAGTTAAAAGAATTTTGGAGCTGTCAAAGTATGAAATCAAAAGATCAAAATTTTGAAGAGTCAAAAAGTTAAAGATACTAAAAACCAAATAAGAAGGTGGTGAATTCAAAGAAATTGAAAAGCAGATATGAAAGAAGAGATGAATTCCAAGAGCTTCATTGTGGTATTAAAGTTGTAATTCTTTCTAGAATTTATGTATGCTTGGTAGTTTAACCAAAAATACATTGAGGTTAAGAAAGATTTCTAGGGATGGATTTAGAGGGTTGAATAAATGAGTGTCGTATAAACTAAGGGGTGGAGGTTCATAAGGATTGTGAGTATTTAGTTATGGGAAGTTTTTATGAATTATAGACCCAAATACATGCAGTGCGGTCTTGGGGTAATGGTTGGGTTTAAAATGAATCGTTTTTTTCAATACTGGTAATTAAAAATCCGTTTGCTTGGTGGCAAGCAAAGGTTAAGTGTGAGGTATTTTGATATTTGTATGTGTGTGTGTGTGTATATATATATATATATATATATATATATCATATCTTAATATTTAAGTCTTAATTATTTCAATTTAGAACTAAAAGGTACTTATAATTTGTAAATTTATGTTTTACATGTATAAATGTTGCTATAACGGAAACAAAGTGAAAAAGGCAAAAATTGAAGCTGGATTGCAAAAAGCGGAAAAGAGGTTGAAGAGGTCCATTACACCCAACGTACTGTGAAGTTGTGGAGTACGCCCAACATAACTTCATGCTACGCCCGACACACTGGGCTACGTGCCCGTATTCAGATCATGATGACTTCCTTAGTACGCCCCACATAAACTGATTTATGCCTAACGTATGTAAGTCGGTTCCAAAATCAATAAATTGCGATTTTTGGTCAACCACGGGAGAGAACTCAATTTTTATTGATCCTTGGTCAATAAGCAACCTTCCTTCTACCATTTTGAGAGTCTAGAAGGCGGCCTAAAGGCTGTTAAGCTGACAGGAGCAAAGATCTAAGGTGTAAGAGAGCGAATTCCTACCAGAAATCATGTGGTTTGTTGTCATGACCATGATTAGCATTCCATTGTGATTCCATTATGTGCAACTTTTTGATTTGGGTGTTAAAACCTTTTACTTTGTGTTTATGATTGAATGAATATTTTAGTTTATGGTTTGATTGCTATTTGGATTGTTTATTCTTATTTAATTTATTTTTTCAAGTTTGATTGAAAGATACATTTGTTAAAGATTGTTACTTTGTTCCTTATTGTTGAATTAATAGAGTTTAGATGACCAGCTGACTGTGTTAATTTGAGACATAGTTGTCTAGTGATGATTAGAGATTATGACTAGTGTTTTGACCAAAACCTAGGGTAAGGAAACAAAATGGTGAACTTTAATGTGTGTGCATGAGTAGATGACCATTTATGCATAATTTAACTCCATGATCATTAGGGTTAAATAAGATCAAATCTTGCTTAATATGAACTAAATACTGATTTTCATGATTGTTTGTTCACTTGATCAATGAATTAATAGTTGTGTTGAAATCAAAGGATTAGTAGTGTGACCATCATTCTAGTCATATTAGGAATCAGTGAATAGTGAATAAATATCCATTGTATCAATAGTTAGCCATATATTGAGATGTAATTTATCTAGACCAAAGTACCTAAAGAAATTTGTCTTCAAGTCAGTTTATCAATATTTGATGTTAAGTGTTATTTGAGTTCTAATAAAACCTTTCTTATTGCTTTTGTAAATAACATATAATCAAAGATTCTAAAAGTAATTCACACACCATTCCCTTTGTGTTCGACACCTGGTCTTACCACAACTATACTAGTGAACGATTAAGTACTCTGCTAGTGTGTTTATCAGTCTGGTTTAGATAAAATCAATTTTATAAATTTAAAAGTTTAGTGTATATATATATATATATATATATATATATATATATATATATATATATATATATATATATATATATATGTAAACACGTCAAGTATTTGGTGCTGTTGTCGGGGAGCGATTTTCAATTAATTTGGTTTATTTGATTATTCGTTATTCGTTTTAATTTTTAGTTTTATTTTATTTTATTTTTCGTTGATAACGTGTTCCTTGTTGGAAGGGTTTTTGATGTTGTGCGCAATTTAACTATTCAGATGTGTCCATTGGAATACGATTGAAGAAATAATAAAATGCAAAAAAAAACACTAAATTACGCCCAAAATAATTTTTAGAGCGCACTGCGTACAAGGAAAGGGATCGCGATTGGCGATTCATGGACCAATGATTACGCCCAATATAAATTGATTTACGCCCCACGTACTTTAAGTAGTCGTGACTTTCGAGTTTTGACCCACTGAGTATGCTCAACGTTCTTAAGTCGTACGCCCCGCGTACCTCGTTGTCACAGGTTATATCGTTATTCCATAACTTCTTTTTCTCTTTTAATTCTTTTCCAAATCATGCTGTGTCGGCTTGTACTCAACAAAAAGTTTTGATTGTTTCTTATTTTCTTGCTAAATTCGACACTAATGTATGATTCTCGTTAACCCTTTTACTTTAATTTGTGTTTACTTCCAAGTAATTTGTTGCATTGTACGAAATTAGAAATCTAGGGTTCATACCAATTTTGATTTGGGGTCGATTTTTCATGTAATTGGTATTACATAATACTTAAATGGACTGCTTAAGACCCTAAGAACTACAACTTTGGACTAATTGTGGCCTAGATCTCGAAAAACAACCGAGGGACTTGTGCCTCTGGACGTACGCCCAACGTACGACCATGGGCTAACAAGTAATTTTTCTGATTCATTTAGTCTGTTTAATGTTGTGTTGTTGGTGGTGGTTGTTTTGTGTTTAATTTTTGTTGTTCATGGCTACAGGAAATCAGAGAAGAAACCAACCTCCTGAGGAAATAAATGATCCCCATTTTTTGCAATTCCCACAAAGTTTGAGCGAAGGAACCCGTGACAGATATCTGAAAAAGCTTAGTTTACTGCTCACCAAGGAAATAGATATCGCGCCATCATTCGATTAGGGATTGGCAACCCAAACTGGACTTGATGAACTAATCCTTGATTTTTTGACATACACCCAGTTGGACACGAGTGGAGTGCGTTTGTTTGTATGTCCAGGTTGGGACAGATTGTACAGGATACAAAAACCTATTTATCGGGAATTTTTGCTGGAGTTTTGTTCTATAATTTCCAATAATCCTAGGAACACTCCTGATGACAGGACAAAATTTTCCTCTAGACTTGGTAGAGTGAGTAGGGAGTGCAGTGCGATTGAGCTTGTCGTGTGAGTGGGGATTTATACTTTGGATGAGACGAGGAGTGTCCACTTCCCGACATTCCTTGCTGATTGTGGTATGGTACGACCTGTTGACTACAACGAAAATACATTTTGGACTGAGATAACAGGAGGAGTATATATACCATCACCCGCAAGAGGAAGCATGATTTACTCCACCACCTATAGATTATGGTATCGTTTGATAACAATTTCTCTCTTGCATCACAAGAATAGTGAGAGAGTGCCTTCTTCTGATTTGTTCTTCCTATGTACACTTGTTACACTAGGGAGGCACCCGAACCTCCCTGGTGCTTTAGCTACTTATATGGTGAGGAGGGCCAAGGAGCTTCGAGAGGATAGCCCAATTTGTGGTGGGCACTTCATCACACGTTTGGATAGATCATATCCATTATTGACGATAAAGATCTCAAGATTGATGGTGTTTATTGATGCGCGACCGATGATTTTACAATTTTTGGAGTCGATGAGGGTAATTTATAATGGTAAGGATGGTATTTTACATATACGACCAGATGAAATGGCTTACGAGGAGGGTGTAGCTGAGCCAGAGCCTGAGAGACAAGGGAGCATAGACCTGCTCCATGAGGAACCCAACATAGACCACAATAGGAGATTGATCTTAGTTATTTATATCAGCGCATGGATGTCCTTTCTCTGCATATGTATGACCGGTTTGATTACGTTGAGACTAGGCAAAACTGGTTTGAGGGGGCATTGACTGGATTATTTGCTTCACTTAGGAATCTTCATCCAGTTCCCTTTCCTCCACCATATAGACAGATGAGTGATGGAGCAGGGCCATCTAGGACGCAACTGCATGACAACGAGGATGATGAGTGATCGAGTTATCCTTTTTATTTTAGATTTAGATTTATTTTATTTTTAGTTTATTTTTGGTTTATTCGGCTTAGTTTTATTTTTATTTTGGTGTGTATTTAGTTTGTTTAATTTAGAATGTTTTATTTATTTGATGTAGTTCTGTTTTCCATGTTGATGCTCTTTGATCTTTTAGATTTTTCCAGAATTTTCGCCCTTAGAAAATGGCAGCAAGTTTAGCCGCTAGGACCGACTGTTGTTTTATCATAAAAGAAAATTTCATGTGAGAGTTTGAAGTTTATAATCGAGAGCCACGATTTTGCATAAGTTTGGGGTATGCGTCGATATTGGGAGGGATTTTTATTTTTAGAAGTGGCGTTTCTAACTACATTGATTCCAATGACATGGATGAGTTGATTCCAATGACATGGATGAGTTGTTCCCACACCATGAAGTTTTATTTTAATGCGAAGAAGAAGTCTCATCCAGGATGCCACGACATGGTTGACACTTTCCTATGTCATGGGGGAGTTTTTCATCGCAAGAGGAGGCTACCATTCTAGACACCACGACGTAGTCAACAATTACCACGTCATGTATATGATATTATTCATAATTCAAAATTTTCAACATTCGACGGCATGACGTGCTCGACACTTTCCTATATCATGGACAATGTACATTGCGTTAGTTTGCAATCCTTTGAACCACATTTCTGAAGTTAGTGTTCTTGGTTTTATTTTTCGGCGCATTCAGCAATTGTAATTCCAGTTTTCAATCTTCCAGCAAATTTATGGAGCAACTTTTAGCAGCCCCATTCGATCTCGCCACTACTACCCCAGAGGAGTCTTTTCCTTTTTCTCATTTTTACTACTTTTATGTGTTAAAATACTTTTAAGCATACAATGAGGGCATTGTATGAAATAAGTGTGGGGTAGGGGGTCGAAAAAGGAATTTAAGTTTAATTTGGAAAATAAAAAATTGATAGATCAGGAAAATTAAAAATTTTCTAAACTTGAAAAATGGTTTAATATGAAATCTAGACGTTTTAATTTTCTTTTGCTAATATCATGTGGGATAATCTGATGCGAGACCAAATGTTTACCTGAGCCAACACATGTTACATTGTATTTTTGGCTTCCCATTATTAGTGAAAAGTCATAAGATATGACAAATAATTTGGTAGTTTGTCTGATGTAATAAGTTTTATATCGTATACCTGAAATCCATCTATGAGAGATTTTGTATTCATTGCACTTAGACTAATACCTCTAACCAATACAAGTTAAAGTTAAGCTCTTTGCTTAAGCGAGTAGGATTTGAGTGAAAAAAAAAGTGAGAGAAAAAAGAGAGAAAAATTATCAAAAATTTTGGAGCTGTCAAAGTATGAAATCAAAAGATCAAAATTATAAAGAGTAAAAAAGTTAAAGATAGTAAAAATCAAACAAGTAGGTGGTGAATTCAAAGAAATTGAAAAGCAAATATCAAAGAATAGATGAATTCCAAGAACTCCATTATGATATCATAGTTGTAATTCTTTCTAGAATTTATGTATTCTTGGTAGTTTAACCAAAAAATACCTTGAGGTTAAGAAAGATTTCTAGGGATGGATTCAAAGGGTTGCAAAAATGAGTGTCGTATAAACCAATGGGTGAAGGTTCATATGGATTGTGAGTATTTAGTTATGGGAAGTTTTTAGGAATTATAGACACAAATACATGCATTGCAGTCTTCGGATAATAGTTAGGTTTAAAAAGGATTGTTTTATGCAATATTGGTAATTAAAAATCATTTTGTTTGGTGGCAAGCAAAGGTTAAGTGTGGGGTATTTTGATATGTGTGTGTGCGTGTATATGTATATATATATATATATATATATATATATATATATATATATCATATCTTAATATTTTAGACTTAATTATTGCTATTTAGAACTAAAATGTGCTTATAATGTTTAAATTTATGTTTTATAGGCATAAATGTTGCTAGAGTGGAATCGAAGTGAAAAAGGAGGAAATTGGAGTTGTATTGCAAAAAGTGGAAAAGAGGATGAAGAGGTCCATTATGCCCAGTATAATGGGTGTACATCCAATAAAATGTGAATTTGTGGAGTACACCCAACGTAACTTCGTTGTACGCATAACGTACTTGGCTAGGTGTTTGTATTCAGATTGCGATTGCTTCCTTAGTAAGCCCCATGTAAATCAACTTACGCGCAACGTACGTAAGTCAGTTCAAATATCTATAAACAACGATTTTCTGTCAACTAGAGGAGAGAACTCAATTTTTATTGATCCTTGGTCAATAAGTAACCTTCCTTCTGCCGTTTTGAGAGTCTAGAAGGCAGCCCGAAGGTGGTTAAGCTGACAAGAGCAAAGATCTGAGGGATTAGAGAGCGGATTCATGTTGGAGATCGTGTGGTTTGTTGTCATGACCATGATTAGCAATTCACTGTGATTCCATTATGGCCTACTTTCTGATTTGGGTGTTAAAACCGTTTACTTTGTGCTTATGATTGAATGAATCTTTGAGTTTATGATTTAATTTCTATTTGGATTGTTTATTCTTATTTAATTTATTTTGTCAAGTTTGATTGAAAGATCCATATGTGTTAAAGCTTGTTACTTTTTTCCCTATTGCTGAATTAATAGAGTTTAGATGACCATCTAAATGTGTTAATTTGATTCATAGTTGTTCAGTAACCATTGGACATTATGACTACTATTTTGACCAAAACCTAGGGTTTGGAAAGAAATTAGTGAACTTTAATGTGTGTGCATGAGTAGATGACCATTTTATGCATACTTTAACTCGTATGATTATTAGGGTTAAATAAGATCAAATCTTGCTTAATATGAACTGTATACTGATTTTCATGATTGTTTGTTCACTTGATCAATGAATGAATAGTTATGTTGAAATCAAAGGATTAGTGGTGTGACCATGATGCTAGTCATATTAAGAATCAGTGAATAATGAATAAATATCCATTATATCAATAGTTAGCCATTATTTTGAGATGTAATTTATATAGACCAAAGTACCTAAAGAAAATTCTCTTCCATGCTATTTTCTATTTGCATTGAATACATTATTTGAGACTGATTAGGAGCATTTTTTGAGACTGATTAGGAGCAGCCATTGAAGTTAACGTATTAGAGTAGAAGTGGTATATAGAAGAACTTTTATCTTGAAAACATAAATGATTGAGATACCAAGTTAATCTCAGATCAACTATAATATGTTCTTATGGATTCAAAAGACAACCACTCAAGCTCTTATACTAATTGTGAGAACAAGCTTCAATTCACAGACAGTGTATGAGAACTCGAACCTTGAGTTAACGTTTAAGATCAATTTCTACTTCTAATGAGTTGCTCCAGTCAAGTCTGGTAAACCAATCAATACTAGAAGATAATATTTAACAAAGTATTCAAGTGAAAATGAAATAAGATTGAGTATAATCAAAGTAAAGATGATTTTAGTACAAGTAGAATGTAAATGAAAGAACTTTTTATCCTAGCAAGAGAGTTTGAACTTGATGTGAAGATAATATAGAATTGTTGCTATATTTCATTTTTGATTCATGAAAACATCTACTCCTTTAATAGTAAATGAGAGATGTGTTACAAACCGAGATACATTCAAAGGACTAGTTAATGCTAAGTTGTTGACAAATTTGACACTTAAAAGATTTACTGAATTAGTCCTAAGAACTAATACATCAACAAAGACAAAAAAAAACATTAAATGCTTGTACAAATCTGACTTTGGAATATCTTCATCTCGGAATGGGAAGGACTTTGGAGCATCTTCATATCTCAGATTTGAGTTGACTTCAGATTTTCTTTGGATTACTAGAGGTTCACTTCTTATGCATTAGCAAATTGAGTATATATGTTTGGAACATCAATATTAATGGTTATTACCAAGATTCTAAATAACGTAAAGCATGACTTGGCGACAAAGGAAAGCCTCAAGCTTTTCCGAGCCTTGGTCAGCCACCACATTTGTAAGACATGACTTAAGGTGACAATTTTCTATATATTTTAATATTTTTATAAGTATTTTCAACTATTATTCATTTTTATAAACATATATGAGTTAAGTGTTGGTGATTTGTTATCTATCATTAATATTATTTAAGTGTAATGAGATTACTTTGTTGATCAAAAGTGATATTGATAAACATTAAACAAGTAAGGAAGGTGTGGAGTACACACTTGTTTAAGTTTGATCAAGTTTTCAAAGTACACTATCATTTAGGGATGAAGCCCCTAAACGAACAGGGGTCCGGGGGCAGCACCCCTGGGAGTGGGGTCCAATGGGCGGCAACCCCTGGCGGGGTCCAAGGGGCAGAGCCCCTGGATGGGGTCGACCCTTATCCAAACTTCCATTATTATGTTAGTTTTTATGGTTTTATAACAGTTTGAAACTATCATATGATAGTTTTTCAGACAAAGATCAAAAGTCGGTTTTGGTCTCCATTTCTGGTACATTCGAAACTATCATCAATACATTCTCTCTCCTAGTCTCTCTGAGTCTTATCAGATTAAAGAATATTGGGAGTACCACCCAAATACTTTAATATGAAAGTATTTAACACAATTCTCAGAATATGCAAGTGCGTCTATCACCCTGAAATTCTAACAACGATTAAAGTATTTATGTGATCATGGCAAGTGGTGATTCTGTGAAGGATATGACAAGCAATTTTGACAAACTGAACAAGTTTGAAGGGAAAGATTTTCGTAGATGGCAGAAAAAGGTGCACTTTCTCCTCACTACTTTGGAAGTGGTGTATGTTCTAAGTACACCCATTCCAGTCTTACCAGAATCTGTTGAAGATGAACCTTTAGAAGCAACAAGAAGGAGATCAAAGTAGGAAAGTGATGATTACATATATCGTGGTCATATTATCAATGGTATGTTTGACTCTCTTTTTAATATCTATTAAAATTTCAAATCTGCAAAAGAACTGTGGGATTATCTTGAATCGAAGTGCATGGCTGAAGATGCTTCTAACAAGAAGTTTCTTGTCAGTAACTTTATGGGTTACAGGATGGTTGATTCTAGGCCTGTTATGGAACAATTCCATGAAATGCTAAGGATTCTGGGACAGTTTTCTCTACACAATCTGAAAATGGATGAAGCCATTTATATGGTTGTGATCATTGACAAACTGCCCCCTTCTTTGGAAGGATTTTAAACACAATCTGAAACATAAAAAAGAGGAATTGACTTTGACTCAACTTAGAAGCCATTTAAGGATTGAAGAGTCCTTAAGGACTCGAGAACTTGATAACAATCCTAAAGGCAAGAACCAAATTGGTTCCTCTTCTGTAAACATGGTGGAAGGAGAAAGTTCAAAGAATCCCAAGAAGTCTAATGGAAAATGAACTTTAAAGGAAATCATGACAAGTCTTCTAACAAGAAGGCTAAGTTGGTTTGTTGGAACTGTAACAAACCGGGTCACTTCAAGAAAAATTGTTGTCTTTGCAAAGTGAACAAGGATGGTCCTGGACCAAGTGGATCCAAGGATCCAGAAAAGCGACAAGGTCAGATTTGTGTTTCCTTGCAGAATTCTAAATATGTTCAGAATTATATTTCTGTTTTTCTGAAGCATTTTATATGCAAGATGATAATGGAACATGGTGGGTTGATTCGGGAGCAACAAGTCATGTTTGCAAAGATCTATATTGGTTCAAGGACTCTCAACTAATTGAAGATGGATCTGTTGTGAAGATGGGAAATGTTGCAACTGCACCAATCAAGGGCATAGGATTTGTTTTACATACTTTTACTTCTAGGAAATGTTTGTGTTTGAACAATGTTTTATATGTTCCAGGGATTTGTAAGAATCCCGTGTCTGAGATTGTAATAAATAATTATGGTTACAAACAAGCGTTAGAAAGTGAAAAGTATATCTTGTCACGACATGGTTCTTTTATAGGATTTGGCTATGTATGTAATGGAATGATTAGGCTTAATATTAAATTATCCTTTTATTGATTATTATGTTTGCATGGCTTCTACTATTACTAGCAATAATTTTAATAAATATGAATTAGGACATGCTAGACTAGGACACATTCATTACAATAGATTAAAAGACATGTCTAAAATGAGTTTAATTCCCGCTTTTGATATGCAAAATAATGAAAAACGTAAAACATGCATGCTAAATAAAATCACTAGACAACTTTTCAAAGATGTTGTTAGGGACAGGCCTGGTGAAGGCCATGGGCAAGCAGGACAAAGGCATAGGGCCCATTCTTTTATGGGGACCATTTTTTTAATAGATTATTGAGAGTATTAGTCCGTTACTCCATTTGTCCAGTCCACTTTTGTAATTCGACTAATTGATCATGCCATCAGGGAATTGGATCTACGCATTACGCAAGAAAGCAACGAACGCCAAAACGAGAAAAGTGGAAAACGAATGCCAAAACAGATGGCAAAAATGATTGTCGATTGCGATTAATTATTCAAGTTTTGACACTTTATCCAACATTCCAGATTTCCAACGAGGTAAGGACCATCCATCAAACAGAATTACCCTTTGAATTCTAACTGAGTTTAATCGAACAGTCGATCACTAATTGCTAACCAAGTGCGGTTTTAATTTTATATTCAAACACTCAAACCTGAATTGAATTTGTAGAATTGAGAACTGGTTATCAGAATTGTTTATTGTTGGTTGTAATTTGGTATTTCCTGCAAAATTAGATTCTAGTTTTACACTTTTAGTTTATATGATATGATATATATATATATATATATATATATATATATATATATATATATATATATATATATATATATATATATATATATATTTGTCTTTTTAAGTAAAACGAGAAATCAAGAAAAATTATATATGTTATCACTTATCAAGTTTTAGAATAATAGAATTCAGTCAATTTCATTCAACATTCATGTATCTAGTTTTTTTTTTCCTAGAATTCATAATTGAGTAATGAGTATCTAGTTTGTTTTTTGTTCTAGTATTGAGAATTCATATAATGACTACTGTCTAATTTATGTTATACGAAATTAAATGTTATCATAAATTGAATGTATTTATAATTTATGTTATCAGAAATTCAAAGTTGAATTTGAATACTTTGTCTTTATACCTGAAATCTTGAATGCATAGATTATCATAATCACTTTATCAGATTTATACTTGAATGGTATATGAATTTTGAATGAATGTTCATTGTTGAGTGTTGAACTTTTAGTGATGAAGTCTAAACAACCATCTGGTAGTAAAAAACGTAATTAAAAAAAAAAAAAAAAAAAAAAAAAAAAAAAAAAAACTAGATGAAGAAAAGAGAAAGGTTGACACTGGTGCCCTAGATAAATTTATGTATAGACAACCTCTTGAAGATCACGTTGAAGAGCAAGATCATGTAGCAGTAGAAGTAGAAGAGATCATAAAAGAGATACTAGTATTATGTATGGTCCCTACGATAAATTTGGTAGACGATTTTCCGCATCTTTATATACTAGAACTTTACCAAATTTGGAGAAATGTGATAGCGAATGACTAGTATATTCAAAAGAGCACGACAGAGTATTTTGTTTCTTTTGTAAAGTGTTTAGCAAAGGGATTTCAAAAGGTAAATGGGATGGTGAATGTTATGCAGATTGGCACCATGTTACCACTAGGGTTAAAGAACATGAAATTTCCTTGGATCGTCTTACAAATAGGAGTAAGTGTTTTGATATGCGTAAAAGATTGAACTTGAATGAAACAATTGATAAAGTACAATACGAGTAATTCAAGAAAGAAAGAGATTACTGGAAAGAAGTCCTTTTGAGAATCATCGTAGTAGTGAAGTTTCTTGGTAAACATAATTTGGCATTTCGTGGATCCAATGAAAAGTTGTATAAAAAAAGTAACTATAATTTGTTTTTTTTGTTCCAATTCCACCAAATACCTTTTTGTTAATTATGATGTCTGATTCTATTTCTTATTTGTTAATTATATTTAATAGGTAATGGGAATTTTTTCGGTGTCATTGTAATGTTGGAAGAGTTTGACCCGGTTATCAAATAGCATGTACGGCGGATCACAAGTGACGGGCTTCATGTGTATTATCTTGGCCATACGTTCCAAAATGAACTAATACTTTTGATAGCTCAAGAAATTAAAAAAGAAATTATCAAGAGGATAAAGGAAGCAAAATACTACTCAATCATACTTGATTGTACTCCCGATTCAAGTCACCAATAACATATGACTATAATAGTGAGGTATTTAAAATTATCATATAATTATGTTATTGTCGAGGCGTCCTTTTTAGGTTTTTTGAATGTTGATGATACCACTAGAAAAAGACTATTTGATATTACACTTGACGAGTTAAAGTCTCTTGTTCTTGAAATTGATGGTATGCGTGGTCAAGGCTATGATAATGGAGCAAACATGAAAGTAAAACACCAAGGAGTGCAAAAGAGATTTTTAGATATAATTCCTAGAACATTTTACACTCCTTGTGGTTGCCATTCTCTCAATCTAGCATTATGTGATATGGCTAACAAATGTGTTAAAGGAAAAACTTTTTTGGATTCATCCAATGCATTTATAATAACTCTGTAAATTCTACTAAGAGGTGGGAAATTTTGAAAGATAATGTTAAATTTTTGAGTCTTAAGTCATTGTGTCAAACTCGTTGGGAAAGTCAGGCTGAGAGTGTAAATGCTTGTACGTGAAGCTTTACTTCAAGTTGGAGAAAATGGTAATGATGTTGCAATTGTAAGTGAAGCAACTTCACTAGCAGAAAAAGAACTTAGTGACTTTGAATTTTTGGTATCAACTGTTACTTGGTATGAAGTACTAAACCATGTGAATATTGTAAGTAAGAAGTTACAATCAAAGGATATGCATCTTGATAATGCCATTACAGAAATAAACAAATTGATTGGGTACTTCAAGGATTATAGAGAAACTGGTTTTTCAAAAGCGATTGTTGAAGCTAAGGAGATTGCTATTGAAATGGGTATTAATCCTATATTTCCACAAAAATGTTTGATTGAAAGGAAAATATATTTGATGAGAGTTCAATTAGGGAAGAAGTTTCATTTACACCTGAAGAGAATTACAAAGTTAATTATTTCTTGTACATTGTTGATCAAGCCATTTCTTCTCTTGAGACAAGATTTGAACAATTCAAAGAGTATGAAAAAGTATTTGGTTTTCAATTTCCATATGATTTGAGAGGAATTGAAGATAAAGATCTTAAATTGTATTGTCATCGTATTGAAAATGCACTCAAGTTTGAAGAAAGATAAGATATTGATGCCGATGAACTTTATATGGAGTTGAAATTATTTGAGACATTGGAAATCAATGAATTTAGCAACCTTATAGATGTTTTGAATTTTTTGAAAGAACTTGATTATTTCCCAAATGCATGCATTGCATATAGAATATTGTTGACTATTTCGGTAACGGTCGCATGTGCAGAAAGAAGTTTTTCAAAAATAAAGTTTGTGAAATCTTACTTACGCTCCACAATGACCAAGAAAGACTGAGCGGTTTGGCGATGATATTTATCGAGAACAAACTCTTAGAGAGTATAGATTATGAAGATTTAATCAACCAATTTGCAATCAAGAATGCTAGAAGAGCTTCACGGATCGTTGGTTAGCTGTTACGATATGTAATTACTTATTAAACTATTATGATTTTGCTATGTTTATTGCTATAAAGTTTATTGTCATTTTAATAAAAAATTAGTTTATGTAATTTAATTCGTTACACGTTAAGGCCCAAGGGCTTTTTTTATTCACCTCATCCTGGGCATTTGAATCCGCAGGACCGGCCCTGGTTAGGGAAAGCAAGGTATTGGATCTTATATATAGTGATTTATATGATTTCCATGCAACACCTTCCCTTGGAAACAAAAAAGTATGTTGCTACTTTTACTGATGATGCATCTAGATATTATTAAGTCTATTTGCTACATTCTAAGGATGAAGCACTTTATAAATTTAAAATTTATAAACAAGTTGAGCTTCATAAAATTGAATTAATATAAGTATTGCGTACTAATAGAGGTGGTGAGTATTATGATCCTGTTTATTTTGAATCAACTGGAATAATACATCAAACCATAACTCCCTATACACCACAACAAAATGATGTAGCTGAAAGGAAGAATAGGACTTTGAAAGAAATGGTTAATTTCATGTTGTCATATTCTGGTTTAAGTGAAGGGTTAATGTTTACTGCATGTTACATCTTTAACAAAACTCCAAATAAAAGGAGTAAGAATACTCCTTATGAACTTTGGTGTAAAAAGATACCAAATTTGAGTTATCTCAATGTTTGGGTCTATAGAGCAGTTGTAAGGCTCACTGAACCCAAAAGGAAACATTGGGTAAGAGAGGTGTAGATTGTATCTTTATTGGATATGCTGAGCATTCCAAAGCTTATGGATTCTGTGTTTTAGAATCTAATGACTATGTGTCTGTGAACACTGTCATAGAGTCAAGAGATTTTATCTTCAATGAAGAAAGATTTACATCTATACCTAGATCAATGGATATGATTCAACAATCTTTCAGCAAGAATACAACTCATGATGGAGATGATTCTGGTGGTACAAGTTATGTGCCTGAACTTAGAAAGAGTACTAGAGCTAGAAAAGCTAAATAATTTGGATATGATTTTCAACTATATTTAGTTAAAAGAACAATGAATGAGACTATTTCTCAAAATCAATATTGTTTTAATATTGAATAGGACCCAAAGACTTTCAGTGAAGCTATGGCTTCTAGGGATGTTCATTTCTGGAAAGAGGCAATTCATGATGAGATTGATTCTATCATCCATAACAATACTTAGGTATTGGCTGATTTACCTCCTGGTTGCAAGGCATTAGGATGTAAATGGATCCTCAAAACAAAAATGAAGGTGGATGGCACAACTGATAAGTATAAAGCTAGATTGGTTATCCAAGGCTTTAGACAAAAGGAAGGAAATTGATTTCTTTGATACTTATGCTCCTGTTGCCAGAATTTCTACTATTAGAATATTATTAGCTCTTACAACTATACATAATCTTGTGATTCACCAAATGGATGTGGAAAATGCATTCTTGAATGGTGACTTGGATAAGGAAATATACATGAAACAACCTGAAGGATTTGTGATGCCTGGAAATGAACACAAAGTGTGCAAGTCGAAGAAATCATTATATGGTTTGAAACAAGCACCAAAACAATTTGATGATGTTGTCTTGTCTAATGGTTTTGCGTTAAACCAAGCTGATAAGTGTGTATATAGAAATTTTGATACTTCTAGTAAAGGAGTCATGATTTGCTTATATGTAGATGATATGTTGATTTTTGGTACTGATTTAGAAGAAGTTGATAAAACCAATAAATTCTTATCATCTAGTTTTGCTATGAAAGACATGGGGGAGCCTGAGGTAATTCTTGGTATAACAATTAGAAAAGGAAACAATGGGATTTCAGTTTCTCAATCTCATTATATTGAGAAGATATTGAAAAAGTTTACTTTGAGAATTGTTCTCGTGTTAGCACTCCTATAGATCCTAGTCTTAAGCTTCTACCTAATAACGAATCTCCAGTGTCTCAACTTGAATACTCAAGGGTTATTGGTTGTCTAATGTATGCCATCATTAGTACTAGACCTGATATAGCATATGATGTGGGAAGGCTTAGTAGATTTACTAGTAATCCTAGTTCACATTATTGGCAAGTTGTAAGTAGAGTATTCAAATATTTGAAAGGGACCATGAATTATGGTTTAACTTATAGTGGATATCCTTCTATTTTGGAAGGTTATTCAGATGTCAGTTGGATTAACAACTTAGTGGATCACTCTTCTACAAGTGGTTGGGTGTTTCTTCTTCGAGGAGGTGCCATTTCTTAGGCATCTAAGAAATAAACTTGTATTACTAATTCAACCATGGAGTTTGAGTTTGTTCCATTTTCTGTTGCTGGTAAAGAAGCTGAGTGGCTAAGGAATTTTATTTATGAAATTCCATTATGGCCCAAACCGATATCTACCATTTCTATAAGACGTGATAGTGCTGAAACCTTGTCTAAGGCTTATAGTCAAGTGTACAATGGAAAGTCTATACATTTAGGTGTTAGACATAGCATGATTCGTGAGCTCATCATAACTGGTGTGATATCTGTGGAGTTTGTAAGAACTCAGTTGAATTTAGTCAATCATCTAACCAAAGTGTTAGCAAGATATCTTGTGCACAAGGCGGTTGTAGGGATGGATTTAAAGTCCACCTAAAATCTTTTATATTGAGATACCCAATTCCCATCTAATGTAATATTAGATGTTGAATTCAATGTGGAAAGCTTGATATTTGAAGATTGGAACACATAATTATCATCATCCCAAGGTATGTGTTCAGTATAGCAAGTAAAGGAGGTTGAATTTATATTCTTAATAGTTTTGAAAAATTGCATTTGCAGGTGCAAGAATAAAAGGAGTACCTATATAAGCATGAAGTTTAGCTGCTTCAATAAGTTAGGACTTGACTTTGATATGCTTATTGAAGGATAGGACACAAGCTAGTAAAATATAGTGTCAAGCTAGAACTTATGAGAATATAAACTTTTGTGTGTATTATCTTCATGTATTCACTATGGATAGAAAGCGTTCAATCCTTAGTGACACCCTGTTATTCGAATATGGATTGTATAATATACGAATGTGAAATTCAATCGTCATGACATTTCATTTATGCATCAGTTTGTTGGTGTTATGTTTCATTTTAAGTTAATCAAGATTACACTTAAATGGGAGAGGTTTGTTGGTGATTTGTTATCATTAATATTATTTAAGTGTAATGGGATTACTTTGTTGACAAAAAGTGATATTGATAAACATTAAACAAGTAAGGAAGGTGTGGAGTACACACTTGTTTAAGTTTGATCAAGTTTTCAAAGTACATTGCCATTTAGGGGCGAAGCCCCTAAACGAATGGGGGTCCGAGGGCAGCGCCCCTGGGAGCGGGGTCCAAGGGGCGGCAGCCCCTGGCTAGGGTCGACCCTTATCTAAAATTCCGTTATTATGTTAGTTTTTATGGTTTTATGACAGTGTGAAACTGTCATATGACAGTTTTTCAGGCAAAGATCAAAAGTTGGTTTTGGTTTCCATTTCTGGTACATTCGAAACTATCATCAATACATTCTCTCTTCTAGTCCCTCTAAGTCTTATTTGATTAAAGAATATTGGGAGTACCACTCAAATACTTTAATCTGAAAGCGTTCAACACAATTCTCAGAATATCCATGTGTCTTTATTACCCTGAAATTCTAACAATGAGTTTTGGTAAAGCTTAGCGGTAGGTGCGAGCCTTGGAGCCATGTCGCGCCATGCCATGACGAGCTTTTTAGAACATTGGTTAATACTCGTTCGCATCAACAATTTATTTTTTTTATTCCAATCAAATTGAAGATTTTCGCTTGGAGGTTGCAAATTAATCGGTTTCCTACTAGATTGAAGTTCCTGGAAAGAGGGATCTATGTTGAAACGGTTTTTTCCCGATTTTCGATTTGGCAAATGAATTGTGGGTTCACATATTCATTTGTTGCAATGTTGCAAGAAGTTTGGACCCAAATAGCTAGGTGGTGGGGTTGCATGGTTCTATCCTTCACCCGATTGAAGATGTGATTAAATGGTCGTACTCTACTAATTTCAATAATTTTTTTTAATGGGACAGTGATCATTGTTTTATGGTCGCGCTGGTGCTTTCAGAACAATATGCTATTTTGAGCGGTTAAACACAAAAGAAGATGGAGATTGTTGATAATTTCTTCATCGTTTTTAGGATTTTCAGTAAGAGCAAGAATTGCAAATTAACCGAGTTAGTTAAATATATAACCAAAGTTTAACTGTTATGACTTTATGACTTACTCCTTTCTGCTTCCAAAAAACTATTATTCATCACTCCAAAAGTCCAAATGGTTAGCAGTTTCGTATTCTAAACCCACCTTTGCGAGTTGTGAATGGCTAAACGAGTCAAACTAATCATATTGTTGTGGTTCTACTAATGTATTCTGGTTTGAAGTATGATTTGCCTTTGTTTTGAAGACTTTTTAACTAAAAGTTCATTTAGATTTTTCCACTGGATTTGACTTTTAAACATGGATATGTAGGAATGAAAAAGAAACGGAAGATATATTACGTTTGTCTTATATACATTTTAAAGCTATTCTTTTAACATAGATTTTGTTTTGATGTTAATTTAATAAAGTTTTAATATTATATTTAACCCTTATAATTTGTAACATATCATTTAACAATAACTTTAGTAATTGTATATAATAAATATGTGCTGGTTTTCCACAAAAATGTTTGCTAATTTTACTGCAATCTGCATTTGATATTTACCAAGAGAAATAGCGAAACCACTGTTTGAATCTCCTCCTGTTCGCCACTCTTTCATTTTCTCCTTTTAAACCTAATAATTTTTATCTTCTAAAAACCGTCAAAATTTTCCAAAATTTTCATTTTGTTTTTTACAACTTACCGGCAATTGATAATTTTTTTCTCGAAAAAGTCTTAACTTTTTTTTTTCTTAAAAAAATTGTTTATATCTAGCAAAAATTTTCATTTTTGACTCATAAGTATTTTGTTATTGTTCTTTATGGTTTTCTTTTTTTCATTCTTGTCAGGGGCGAATGCAAAACTCCATAGTAGACACATTTTCTAGTAGAAAAAGAAAAAAATATCGAAATTTTTGCATTGCTTCCGAAAAAACCAAATGTTACCAGTGTCACTACTGACATCATAATAGATCTACTGGTGATTCTTGTTACCGTTACTATTAATTTAGAGATTGAATAACTATGTGTCTCTTAACTTGGATGCAATCACATCATAAATGGTTCCACCTATTCTATTTTGAAGAGCGAAGTTTTTGCATCTAGTAATTTGACACCGAATATTCTATGTTTACCAATTGAAAGTTTGCATCTGCTTTACAATTCTTAAAAAGTTTGTTGATTCAATTATTATTATTGAAAATTGATCAGGAAAATTCTCGTTAGTAAAGTCTCCTTAAAAAAAAAAAAAAAAAATTAACTCAGATTTTGGATCATATTTTTTCATTACAAAACAGAAGATAAATTTTTTAACAAAATAACTAGAAATAAAAGTCAAAGAATTATGCAATCAGTTTAGAAAGTCGTTCAAACCATGTGCAAATATTTATAATCTTTTAAATTGCATAATTTGACTAAATTTCATTATTTTAATAATTTGTCTTTTGATAGAGAGTATACGCAAGATAAAATAATTATTAAGGGTTAATCAAACCTATTTGATTTCTTTTTTAATAAAGATTCATAATGATTTTTATTCTTTTGTTTTGAGTCATCAACCAACCCAGTTGATTAAATAATAACGCTCGCATAGCAGGCACTAAACAACAGCCCGACTAGATATGGTGGGAATTGTATTCATCGACGCCAGTTAACACAGGAACAAGCATAGACAACGACATAGGCCATATTTGTCATGTTAAAACCTTTTTTTCTTATAAAAGAAAACAAGCAGAAGAAGGTATTTATGTTAGTGAATTTATGTTACCAGCAGTCCAATACATTTTATGTAATTGAAACTTACATATGAGTTAAGGGGTTCCGTAATTTGCATTCTTAATATATGTTTGGGTATATACGGAGTACACACACGTCTAAGATTAAATTAGAAGCTGGTTTGACGACAAGTCGGGAGTCTGGGGGCAGCGGCCTCGGGTTCGATGTTTCTAAATAGGCAACGCCCTTTTGGCGGGGTATAAGGTCACCACCCCCAATGGGGTCGAAGGGGCAGAGCCCTTAGCTAGGAACGTGCTGACTAAGATCTTCAGTTTTGAAAACCATTGATTTACTCATTAATTTCACATTCCCATGATTTGTTCCAAAGGAACCCATGATGGCCAACCCTAAAAGCTAAACCCTACATCTCGTTTTCTATATAGACAGTTCTTCTCTTTGAAGAGGGATACATTTTAGCTCTCGTTTTTCTTCATAAGAACTCAATTTTTTTTAGCAATTTGGTTTATGTTTTTTGTGTTTAGATTCATAAGTTTCCCCTTGAGATTATCCTAAACTGAATTTCTTGTAACACAGACATATGAGAATTATCAATTTGGAAAGTGTTTACACGATCCAAAGGATATTCTTATCTCCACTATAAACCCTACCTAATTTCTAACAATTTATAGATTGAGTTTCAATTCAATTCAATTCAAAAAAATAAATAAATAAATAAAAATAAATAAATAAAAAAGTTCTTAAAAGGTTGAGGCTAATTTACTTTCTCACATTAGTAAACGGTATTTGAATTAGCGATGGTGATTACCGATGTTTTTCACATAATATTTTATCAATTAGGAGGAATATTTGATATTTTATAAACAATCAACTATATTAACCAAATTATATGTTTAATTATTACATTTTCTCAAGATAATTAAAAAGCTATATAATCGAACAAACATAAACAAAGTAAATTGTTAATCAAACTAATATGAATAAAAAATCATTTGTTGATATGTTTGAGTTTGATTGTTTGTTCATTTAACTTAAACAAACGAATATAAACAAACTTTTGTTCATATTTATATTCAATTCATTTACAATTTTAGATAGAATATTGAATGCATACACATCCTAAAAGATATATCATACAAATATACACTGTGACAATTCATGATATGACATGATAAAAATACAACAAACGAAATGAAATTAAGACAAAATTAAAATTTGAATTTGTGTTTGTGTTGTATCCTTATAAACTATAAAAAAAAAAAAAGGACAAGGCTATCACATTTGTCCAACCAAACCCTCGCCATTCCATTTACACCTTAAACATATCTTAAAAAAATTTGTGTCAACTGAATAAAAAGATATTGTTCTTCTGATCAATGTCACAATGCCGCTTCCAATTATGATTATGCTATGTCGTAATCATTTTTACTTGCTTATATATTATTATAATTATATTAAAAAAAACAAGTCGGCTAACTGATTAAAATTTCTATAAAATCCAAATAAAAAGTGAAGACAATGAATGCAAAACCAAGTTGGCATTTTGATATTAAATTGATGCCCCACCTTCATAACTTGGTGTCTACCATCGTACAAAACTACAAATGGAAAAAGATAGAACTAAATATTAGTTTAGTTTGGACCCATTTTCATTTATTTATCTTTCACATATGTTAACAAATATATAACAAGTTGCAAGGCACGGGTGATTCTATTTATTATATTATATTATATTATTATTATTATTATTATTATTATTATTATTATTATTATTTCAAAAATCAAAGGTCCATAAAAATATAACGGGTAATAGGCTGCACCGTTATTCAATTCTGGATCTAGGAGATATAACATTAAAATGCATGATTTATTAGACTCTGTTGAGAAGCTCATCCGCCTCTGGTGCGAGGTGCACGAAGGCACTCAAAAACTTTTTTCTATCTAACAGTCATGTCGAAGTCGATTTCCATATCTTTAACGATTTTGCTAAAAAGAGCATACGTCAATGCCTTTTGGGATTGAGAGAGAGAGAGAGAGAGAGAGAGAGAGAGAGAGAGGTTCCTTATTGGTGAAACCATTAGAGTCGAATCCCGAAATCGTATCGCGAAAATGAGTCAAAACTCAAAACACATAGATAATCTGATTTCATACCACATATGTCACTGTCATGTAAGATGTGGCATTGTAATGTCCAAGACTATTATTATTATTATTATTATTATTATTATTATTATTATTATTATTATTATTATTATTATTATTATTATTATTATTATTTGGTAGTAAATCGTAATGTATATCTCATTTCATTATCTGATAATAGTGTATATGTTATTTATGATTTTTGAATCAGTTGTCATGATATAATCCTACAACATAAACAAACGACACCTACGTATGAGAGGGATTGTGACATGGGTCAATTACTAGCACAATCAGAACGCTACAAAAACCAAAATGAATTTTGTATCCATGTTCTCATTTAATGTTCGGATAATATATAAAAATTATTTTATAAAATTTCCTTTTTAAGTTGTGCAAATAATTAATTAGCATTATATTAAAGTTTGTTTATGAAATTATAGGTAATGTATAAAATCTTTCATTGATATCAACTGAGCTAAGAAAAAAATACAAGTCATTGATATCAAGCTAAGAAAGAAATAAAAGTTGGGGTAGCGTTAAAATGGAGATTTTTAATGTAACAAGTAACTAGGAGATACTAAATTCAATTCCAGATAAAAAAAAGATATTTAATTATTTGCAGTTTAAAAAACAAAAGCTAAGAAAGAAATAATTAATTTCGATATTACCAATTTTATTATAAGTAATGCAGTTAATAGTTTATTTATGTGTATAGCTAACACATAAACTTTATACTACACAGAATACATTTTTTATACCCCGTCTTAATGATGTTAATATCATGACTGATTTGTGTATTATTTAAGACTTCTCAAAAAATTATATATATATATATATATATATATATATATATATATATATATATATATATATATATATATATATATATATATATATATACACTATTATATAAAACATTTTAAACATTTCTTGAAATTTAAAAGGTACCATACCTACTATATCATGTACAATCAATTTATACTTACCCTTTAATACACAAATTACATTTTAGGTTTTAGAAATTAATCACATTAAACATTAATGCTTCATAAATTAAATCAAAGCATACTCTTCCATCAATTAAATGACTTTTCTTCTTTATTCCCCCAATCACGCTTATCTCCAACCTTCCCCCATTAAAACATAAATTAAATTAAATCACACTCTTCTATCAATTAAATGATCTCCATTTTATTATAAACAATTTTTTTACAAGAAAACGAAGCATTTTAAAATCAATAATTGGTATCAGACCTATAACCATTGTATCATGGTGTTTGTATATTTAGTAGGTTGAAAAGCTTAAATAAGGGTAAAATACGTTTTTAGTGGTTGTCATCACAACATAAGATTTTTCAGAGAGGTAATCATGAATTTTTTTTGAAAAACACATTGATAAAAAATGAAAGTAAAATATTATAATAAATAAATAAAGGGATAAACATTTACGTTAACTTTATAAATTAAAATGGTTTCAAGATTACAAAAACAATTTAAAATAGATTGAAAATAAAATTGAATTTAAAATGTTACGTTTATTAGAAGTTAACATTATGAATGAGTGATTAATTGTAATTTGCAAGAAAGTGATGCATAAATGAATTTATCAACGTTTGAGGATTGTAAAAATGAAAGAATTATAAATATTGTAACTTGGTTATACTTAAAGGTTTTTATGGTCTGATCTGATAGCCGCAAAGAAACTATTCACCGAAATAAATTAATCACCGTCTGGAAACTATTTTTTCGCCGCTGCTTTGCGCGGGCACACCACTAGTATATATATATATATATATATATATATATATATATATATATATATATATATATATATATATATATATATTGAAACGACAAATTATCTATAAACTTACTCTTAAATACTACATATGTCTCCTAAATAAACTTTAACCTATGATCTCTCGTTTAAGAGGTTCACTCATTACCGATAGACAAAAACATTTTGATTGTAATATATTATTAACATGTATAATTATACATCCATTCAAATTAAATAATGATTAATATTTACTTTTTTATTATTTACAGCTTCTCATAAAATTGTAATTTATTATTAACATGTACGATATCAAATTAAATGATTATGATTAGTTAGCTACCCCTTACTCTCATCTTGCAAAACATGTGTTCTACTCTTACCGAGAGATCAGTTATCAAATATCATTTAATAACTATAATTATTATTGGTGAACAAATCATTTGTAAGTTCAAATTTTAATGAGTAAGATGATTATAAAAATGGCGGTTGTCTAGATCGAGATTTTGATCATGGATAACTCTTACAATCGTAAAAATAAAAAACAATGTGAACTACTGCAATCATCTTCAAACTCCAAAGTCCAAAGAAAAGGAGTTTTGATCAACTAAATTGAAGTTGTAGATTTTGTACCATAACTCTAAATCATAACTATGCTAAGATGTTTTTTGATCTATTAACCAGAGATGCAACATCCAAGAATCGACGAGCTTAAGTACCATACATTATATTTCTATAATTGGCATTCAAACATCATCTTAGAACCAGTGTTTATGTCTTTTTATGAGGTACAAATATTGATTATCATATTGTTGATGCATCCATTTTTAGAAAGAACCTCTACAAAAGATCAAAACAGAAATGAAGTGGTGGATTAAAAACCCTTATTTTGGAAATGATGTTACTTACACTCACATACATATTATATTCGTTAATCATTAGACACACATGAAATGAAGACTCTTAAGCTAATCAACTTCTAAAGAGTGCAACAACATCATAATCTAACGTTGAGATATAAATTGACAAGTCTGGAAAAGACAGTTACGCTGAAACAACTTCCACAATTGATATATTTATAGAAGAAGTCATTTACACAAATACATTCAGGATCTCCATCTCACAACCCCATTCTAACTCATATCCAGTTTTAGACATAATCTAGAATCGCCAACTATAGTCAAACACTTACATTTAGTTTCAATATATATACATACATATATATATATATATATATATATATATATATATATATATATATATATATATATATATATACATACACACATATATATATATATATATATATATATATATATATATATATATATATCATAATCATCCATTATCGAAATATTATCAGCAACATATATATCCATGAACCATGTCTACTTCCACTTCCTCATGTATGAATTCTAAACTTTCTCCATGCTCTATGGATAAAGACCTCATCCTTCTTCTGCTTTAAATTAGAATACATGTATGTTCAATCACCGGTACGACCTAACCTGTAACGTCCCAAATTCCAGAATAAAATTTTCATTTTGAAAATAGAATAAACACTCATTTTATAAAGTTACATTCAATTCAAACCATTTGTTCATAAATCATAATTCAAAATTAGAGTTATAAGGAAGACAATAATGCGGAATCTCAACTCATAAAATTGTTGATGTGTGTGTACAGTCCCGCCTTCACAATCCGATAAGTACCTGAAAAACAATTAATCCACAACTATAAACACATAACTTAGTGAATTCTCCAAAATATCACATACATTACAACATAATAACCAGCTATGGGTTATCAACAACCTTAGAACTATCAACAATCCTAAATATCACATACAATACAACAATATCTTAACAACTATGGATTATCAATACCCATCGGATTATCAGCAGTCTTATTGGCTCAGAATAGCCCTATGGGTTATGAGCAGCCATGTAGACTATTAGCATTCCTAGAGTTATTAGCAACTTAGACACATTTATAACAACAATAAGCAAACAAAACCCAACTAGTCTAGCACGCACACAATATGATATATGTAATACAATGAGAAGACTCACCTAAACTAAGAGATTAAATACACTACTAAAAGTCCCACAGAATCAGCTATATAAACCTCCTAAATCAATAACAATCTAAACATCATAATATAGCTCAACACCTCTCCAAGTTTGACCAAAAGTCAAAGTGGTCAAAAATGTCAAAATCAACCCCAAAGTCAGCCCCAATTGACCTCCATCTCATGGACACACACAACCTACAATGTGGCAGCTACACGACAAAACGGTCGGGGTGACACCAGCTTCCACGTCGTGGTGAGTAACATGGCATGTCGTGGGAAATGGTCCCAACAGCTTAATAGATTAAGAACTTAACCGTTAAACCCAAGCTTCCAACTTTTCAGATCCGGTACCTATTTGCTTCATAATGGATAAAGTTTTCAAATTTATCCATTTGGATGGTCTAAAAAACCAAGAATCTAAACTTTAAGTCTCAAAGGGACCAATAATGCATCTTTCTCACTTAATTCATTAAGTCAAAGTCTCCAACCCTTAGATCTGAATCAACATGATGTTTAGATTGATAAAGTTTCCAACTTTATCCATAATGATGCGACAAACTTTCAATATCTAAACTTTAATATATCAAAATGACCTAAAGGACCAAGATAAGTCACATGGCATAAAAAGAAGGAAAAATATCATAACTTTTCTAATCCATGAGGTCCAAAAAGTATTCCAAACTGATCAAAATATGTTGGAGTTCACTCAACTCCAAAATCACCCATAAAATGGACCAAGAGTGCCAAAAACCACAAATGAAAAGATATAAATAACTAAAGAGCAAGATATGAACGTTAGACTTACAATAGTCTAGAAACAGAGTAAATTTGATAGATCCAAACTTGAAACAACCTTCCTTACAACCAAAAGAGTAATCTCGATCTTCAAGCTTTATCAAAACACCACCAAAAGCACACAAAAGAGGTTCAAGGATAGAAACGGAGTTCAAATCATGAAGAGGGAAGGTTAGGGTTGCTCTCAAGGAGTTCTAGATGTAATGGTGGCTAAGAAAATGCCCTAAAACATGAATCCTTACCTTTAAATACGTTAAAATCCCTAAAAAATCATGGGCTTGGGCCTGCCTATCTTCTTCTCCATGGAAAATAATTTTTTGCTTCATGGTGATTACCACGATGTGGAAACCTACTCTCCACACTGTGGAGACGAGTTTTCACCCAAATCCATTCCAGCTTCAAACGGTCATAACTTCTTCGTTTCAACTCCGTTTTCGGCGATCTTTATATGCACATAAAGGTATTAATGAGCCCCAAAATTTTATCTAATTACTTTTAACTAAAAAAAAAACCAAACTAAAATCATTAATTCATGTAGGAATCTAGAAATATCATCTTACCCATTTTACCCTTTGCTTCAAAGCACAATTCTAGGACTTTAATCACTTAACCAACATTATAAATCTCTGATAGGGTATAAAATCTATTACTTTGAAGCCGAAGACCTTTACTTGACCACGTTACAAACCGAAATCCGTCTTAAACTGGATGTTACAATTCTCCCCCACTTAAATCTGGATTTCAACCTCGAAATCCATCTTGGTTAGAATTTCTGAAAACAACGCCAGCACATTCCATACACTTTCTCCAACCACCTCATAAAATCGATGCATCCTCAAAGAAAACTTGAGAGACCACTCAGAACCCAACGATGCCAGTGAACAATCCAATTACTTGAAAATGCTCAACTACAATAACAAACCAACTCCATCCCCAGACTTCGCCAAACCGGGTACCAATCGGTCTAAACTCCAAAAACCATACCTAAAGACTAATGATCATCCATTCAACATACCTTCCCCTATACCCTAATTTAGGAAACACCAGCAATCATAAAGAGCGAAAACTCCAAAACATCCTAATCGTGAATTTCAACCAATCCCAAACCCGAAAGTCATAACAAAAAGACCTCAGTTACACACTTGACTTCCTGACAAGTCATCACCAACCAACCGCTCCCATGAGCATAGACATGGTCAATACAAAATCTCATGTGGTATCTAAACTCCAAAACAACTCAGGTGCATAACCATCTGCCATATCATCTAAGAGACTAACAACGAACTACATCACTAGTAACTTAACTCACACGAAACCTTCTCATAAAATGAACATGGATCCACTAAGAAGAAACCCAATAATGAACTAATAATATACAACAATGAATTTTTCAACAAGTCACATTCTACAAAAACCCGACCAAAACTTGTCTGAGCCATGAGTAGTATCTCTTTACTAATCAAATAGCTAACTATGCCAAAGAGTAATGAACCAAACACACAGGTGTCCACGACACAACTGTCGGCCCAACCTAGGCCTGTCAAATCGGGCCGTCGTGTCGTGTTTTTGTCTGACACGACACGACACGATAATGTTTTTTGTAACACGAACACGACATGACACGATGTCGTGTTTTTTTTTCACTAACACGAAAACGAATTAATTAAAAAACGACAACACGACACGACACGAAAAAGATAATATTACATAATTGTTATTTTATTTAATTCATATTTAATCATATATAACACGATAAAAATGACAAACACGAAAAACACATGCTCAATCGTGTCAATTTCGTGTGAATTTGTAAACACGAACACGACACGACATCGTGTTTTTAATACTTGACACGAACACGACACGAAAACGAATTCGAATTTTGATTTCGTCCTGATTTTGTTTCGTGTCGTGTATTTTTTTCGTTTCGTGTCATAAATTAACACCCCTAGCCCAACCCTCATAAGTGAAATCCATAATGTTTCACGATACGTTGTGACACCCTACAACAATTATGATTCCTCATAATTCTTCCATCACCCAACCATATACATGAAGACTCCCAACCAACATCCAGTGGGCCTATAGGCACACGACCATCATCCCACCGACCTGCAGGAACCCAGTAAACATCTCACTCAAGACTTACCAAAAACTACAAGATCCAGACCATTCTATAACACATAACCCTTCCACAATCCAAGCTTCACCGATGCATCATTAGACAAAAACATGGTTGCACGCTACCGGAAAATAAGATACACAGTTGAATGCTTACTCCAACTTGAAAACACAATATTTCACCCCATACACCCCTCACAACAATATTTAATGAACTACCAACATTTCACACTCCCCAAGAGAAAACATAATTCTCCTTAAGCCAATTGTGTTCCTCCTTTAACATAGCCTTAACCAAGGGTGAAGTACCAACGAATAAGATGAAACGGCAGACCTTAACCGTTAATATAAACATCCTACTAACAACCAAACAAGATCTCACACCTTAAATGAAGCTGAACAGATTCCACCAATGCATAAATAGACCAATAAAACATTGACATTCGGAGAAGAATTCTAAATTCTCTAAAAATGGTGCCAGCACCATGGTCGAATAAAGCCAAAAACCAACCTTGCCGACACGACATGAAAAACTGGACTCTACTTAGGCCATGGACAAACCTAAAAATCTAAACAACATTGCTCCGACATCCAAGCTCCTAATAACAAAGGACAGATGCCAATACAAGCCTACTAGGAATAACAATTCCTCAACAAAACAGTCGAGAGTACACATACACAGAGACAAAGATATACATTTTACAAAACATAACAAAGGGTTGACACATCAATTGTACCTCCTGGACGTATTTGCGACACGAGATACCCAATCTGCAAACCCACGAACGACCCTTCCCGCACTTGCCACAAGTGCGGCCCTGCTCTCCTCCTGATCTGGAATCAACAGTATGAGACCGGTTTGGCACTGGATGTGATTGCATCAGGGCCTGCCTCTGCTCTCTCAGCTGTAAATCAATCTTAAGCTCCCGCCGCCTAGTGACCTCCTGTAACTCCAACAAAGCATCACATTGTTGGGTAGCAACAATCTGAAGAATGTCAGTCTTGAGCATGCTCATATAATGTGTCATCTGAGCCTCCTAAGAAGCAAACTCCAGGTAGAACATCACCCTCTCCGTGAACATACGGGTGATCTCTATCACCATCTTACCATCAAATCTCAACTCCAAGAAATCTTGATCTAACCGTTCCCGCTCGACTTGTGGAATGTAGCGAGCGCGGGACATATCCTTGAATTTCTCCCAAGTAACCGCAACTCTTTGATCATCAGTGTAAGACTCAATCATCAACGTCCACCAGTCCTTTGCCTCAGACCTCAGCAGGTTCAGGGCACATCTAACCTTTTGGTCAGTAGGACATGAGCACGTGAAAAAACAACCATCCACTTCAGACAGCCACGTCATGGCTCTAATCGGATCCTGAGTCCCATAGAATGTTGGGGGCTTCATATTTTTGAAGTCCCGGTACTGAAAAGCTCGACCAACTCATCCCCCTGCCGTAGTTACAACTGTTTGTAGCTACTGCGGCAGCCGTCTCAACAAGGGCTGCATAGCGCTCATCAAAATACTCAACCATGGCGGTCTTAATAGACCCAAACATCTAAGGAAACTATGCCCGAGACAGAGTAGCAACCTTATCATGCAGGATCTCTTGAATCCTGGCGTCTAGCTCATTCGACCCCATTTGACAACCTCGCGCACTGTCGGCCCCTCCTCCCACCATCTCCTGATCCTGATCTGGATCCAGTCACAAAGCGTCTCGTAACCACATACTGAAAGTACACCAAGAAGATATTAGATAATCTGCATAAATATCAGGGAACCAATTCCCAACTAAACCTTAGGGGTTTTGACTTCCTTGCTATGCGTTTGGGTCCTATGCTTTCAATAGTACGAGCCCATACTACCTTCCACACCTACCCATATTTGTCTCAAATATCATCACAATACCGTACTAATATACATAAACATAGCAAGTGCTCAATCCTCACTTCTAGAGGAATGCTAAATATCTTATGCTGGCCTACCGACCTCGCACAACCCATCCATCCATGAAACTTCCACCAACCCTGCATCACTAGTGTATGCTCGCCTTACATAACGTTGGACCCTGTCGACATCCGAATAGTGGGTCCACTCTAAGCCCACAACCAGACGATGAATAGGAAATAAAGCTAAACCAAATATTCTCAGGCTATAAGATCTTAATTATGTACGACCATAATGCATACACTATGCAACTATAGTAATGATGTCAATTTCATATAAAGAAAATCATAGGCTATCAGGCATCATATAATCTGGTAATTCTTGAAGATGCCTAGCCTAGTACTATCATGTTGTTCTAACATATCACAAAATCAGATAATTTGTAAGGTATTTTGGGGCGAGCTCCGGCTGATCGTACACTTGAATCCTCCTTTAGTATTTTAAAAACCATTTGAAAAAATGATTTTAAAAATCTTGTCCTTAGTTTGAGACTAGAGACACACGAGTGTTTCCACCAATTCACTCAAACCAAGGCTTTGATACCAACTTGTAACATCTAAAAAATTCAGACTGTCACACCCCGAACCATCAGAACAGACGGCGGAAACGTCCGGGGGCGAGTGATGTCATGCGTAGTACGACAACAATTGCATGATAGTAATCAAGTAAACACAACCATTACATTGCAAAATGAATATTTACATGTGTTTGAAAACATAGTTTGTATATATCAGTATATAACAAAAATAAAAGACGCGATTCTAACGTGTTCCATCTTCTCCAAAAGCTTGGCAAGGAAACCTGTCTATCATTGTCCTGAGAATACAAGCAGTTTTGAAAACGTATCAGCATAAAGCTATTGAGTTCATAAGCATGTTTTTGTATTAAAAACTAGTCACTGAATTTGTACAAATAATTTGTTATCATTGTAAGTAAAATAACATTTTTATCGAAGTCTTGGTTACCCCCAGTATGTAAAATGTATTCCATTTGAAAATCCTGGCTACCACCAGTAAGTAAAGTATGTTCTGTTAGGAAACCCTGGCTACCACCAGTAAGTAAAGTATATTCTGTTTGAAAACCCTGGCTACCGCCAGTACATAAGGTAGTTTTATTATTTAAAATAAAACCAAAGGTTGTATCCCTGGAATACCCTCCAGTGTAGTAAGTAGGTAGTCTTATTAATTAAAATAAAACTATTGAAGAATGAAAATCTCGTAAATAAGGTTAGTTTATACTATTGTGAGTTTGTATAACCATGCTAATATGACTGATGACCTCTATGACGTATGTTACAAAATTTATCACCCCAGGCATGCCTGCCTAACTGTAGCTAACAGTTCAGGTGTGGGATTGATGGTCCTGAATAGATCTATTCACAAATCTCATGCTCTCCCTCCAGGAGACTCTGGTTATACTAAAAGTAGAGGATTTACCAGTACCCCGAAGGGTACTATGAAGAAAGGTCTCACAATCCTGTATTAACTAGTTTACGTGTTATTCTATTGTTCACATGTTTCGAATCATTTGTATACCGTGTAGAGTATAAATAATTATACGCAAAATAATTATTTAGTAAATTACTCTTGTTATCTGTATGTAGTGATGGATAAACTAAATTTGTCATAGTTTATGTGTTTGACTTTATACGTAGTTTGAATCTGTAAAACCGGTAATGAATTTCCCAAACTATACCTATTATAGTTTGACTGGTATGTTATGTTCATGTACTATTCTGAAAACTATGCAATTATATTTAGAAAACGTCCATTATGCTCCACATATTACAAAAGGGATAAAGTATCTAAATGTTTGATATAAAACAATTGAAATTGCATCAATTTTGACTTATGAAAACCTTTATGTTTAGTTTGTATTCCCCCCTGAAAACAATTCAAAAACTATAAAAGCGTAGGGTTATGAACTCACAGTTTGTTCGTTGCAAAGGATTAAACTGAAAGATCCCCGAGTCGATGCACATGGCACTTAATGGAATCCTAATATCAATAAATACATATACGTATCTAAATTAGCGATTTCGTTAGATAAAGTGTTAGGTAAACACTTGGTTTCAGTTAAGGAATGTTACCGGGACTTGGTTGAATCGAGGAAACAGGCTTTTCACGACTTAAGAGCTATTTACGGCCGTAAATGGGGTTTACGGCCGTGAACTGGGTTTGCGGCCGTGAATGGAGTTTACGGCCGAGAACTGGGTTTGCGGCTTTTGAAGATTGAAGGGTTTACGGCCGTAAACTCAAGAACAAGAGTGATTTTTTTCGACGAAAAAGTGTTCCAGATGCTCCCAAACAGCCCCAAATGACGATTTCTGGCGTTTTTCGGGTGAAAGGAGTACTTTTTGGTGTTTACGGTCGAGAGAGTAGAGAGAGAAAGTGGGTGTTTCCGGCCAAGAAAGTTCAAATGAGGGTGAGAGTCCTGTATTTATAGGCCATGGGTATGGTCGGTGGTGGGGTCCACCTGGCACCGATCGCAAACGAATTTACAGTCGTACACAAGTTTACACCCGTAAACTCGTTCTAGCCGTGAACAAGTCGAATTTTCAAGAAAGGTGGGTTTTTCGCGTGATTTTTAATTTTTCCGACTCATATAGAATTATAACTATAACCTTAGTTGATTTTCTAACCTAAGAAGTTGATGGGAAATTCAATAAAATTAAATTTTATTAATGGAGATGAGTTAAAAATAACGGAAGAAATTTCGGGTTGTCACACAGACCAATTTAAAACTTTTTAAATCATTCAAAAACCAATAATTATTATAAACATATTTTCAAAATGGTTTAGTGTCAGAGTATCCTAGAATTAAATCATAAAAATATAAGGAGGTTCACGATTACACATTCGCCTTCCCACGATTATCATAAGTACCTGAAACAAAATCAACAACTGTAAGCCCGAAGATTATTGAGTTTCCCCAAAATACTAACACCATACAATCATGATCGTATCATATAAACAAACATAACATGTATAATGAGCCATCAGTCTGACTGGACCGCCTCATAGGCCATAAGTCTATCTAGACCACTCTCCGAGCCTTCGGTATGTCTGGAACGCCTCTTAGGGCCTTCAGCCTATCTGGACTGCTTGTCGGGCCTTCGGCCTATCTAGCATTCCATAATCGGTTCTGTAGTCTATCTGGTCCGCCTTGTGTGTCTTGGCCTACAACACAAAGCAGGACCTTCCTCAACCTATCCCCGAAGTCAAAGAACATGTGCACATAAATATCATACACTAGCATATATAACAATCAAACCAATCTAACAAATCACTAATCATAGTAACATCCTCAAACTAGGATACAAACCTAACCGGTCACTAACATAGCATTATCCTATATACCAGGATACCGACCTACCACGTCACTAAGGTAGTGTTTGTTTTTTGTCTGCAGATCTGCGAGACGTCTTCTGTCTGCGCCGCGCAGACCACGCGCAGACATTAGTCTTCGCAGACTGTTTGTTTTTTTGAAGACTGCAGACCTAAAAATGTCCGCGCGCCCTCTTCTCGGCGCAGATGTGGACCAGAGTCTTCTAACATCTTCAGACATCTTCTAGCTTAAAAAAAACATATATATCTTTATTTTTTTGAAGTTTTTTTTAATTTATATTTTTTCCAACTTTATTAATGATAAACAATATGAAAAAAAAAATTACAAAACTTAAAAAAAAACATTTGACGGTACAAACATGATATTTTAAACAAATTTATAAATAAAAATTTATTATAATAATAGTCGTTGAAGTTGTTTATATAAATATGAAAAAAAAATCATAATATATTCTTATATTTTTTTGCCAAAATTTTGTAAAACTTTATTTAATAGAGTATCATCAATTTCTCGAGAAAATATTTATCGTACGTTTTTAATAGATTTATTTGAAAAAATCGAAGTTTATTTCCATCTATTTATGTATCAAATTCTTTGATCACTAATTATAATGTTTAGTTATAACTTTGCAATCAAAGTTGTTGGTTTTTATCAAATATGTATATGAATTAATACCATTTTTATTTTTATTTTTTATATAATAATACATAAAAGTTGATCTAGATTCGTTATATATTTATAATAAAATCGTAAAAATATATAAAAAATTCGCTTTGAAGTTTTAAAAAATCAGTTTATTTAGATTTCAGTTTATTTTAATAGCCTGCAGATGTTAAAAAAACAAACAGTCTTCTTTTTTCAGACTGCAGACGTTTGGTCCACCTCTTCTACTGCAGAGGTCTACAGATGTGGTCCGCGGACTGCAGACATTTTTCCTTAGAAAAAACAAACAGCACCTAAGCATATCATCATCCTAATTACTAGGATGCAAATCAATAAGCATATCATGCAATAACCCTGGATACAAATCCGAAAAGGGTTGACATTGGTGCCTTCAACCCTGTTAGTATAGTGAGGACAACTTACCTTACAAGTAGCTTGGAAAGATAATGTCAAACTCCTCCAAATACATCTCCAACTCCAATACCTACATCCACTAATGGTCCACTTCCATAAATTCCCAAATTACTAAAATACCCCCAAAAATCAATTTGTCAACCCTTGGTCAAAGTCAAAGTCAACGGTCAAGGTCAACAGTCTATATTGACCTAACTCGTCGAGTGCAGTTCACTGACTCGTCGAGTCATTCCAAAACTCAAGAATTTGTGAAAACCCTAGTTGACTCGCCAAGTTTCCAAACAACTTGTCGAGTCCATACGTGTCTAAAAGTTGGGAAAATCCCTAACTGACTCGTCGAGTCCATGCAAAAACAACAATGACCAATCTTCATTGGACTCGTCTAGTTGACCATGCAAATCGTCGAGTCCCCTCAGTCCATTTCTCATACAGATGCTTTTTCGTGAAACCCAAAGCTCCAAACCGTAGGGCTAGGCTCCTAGGGTGTGATTAGCACATAAAGTTGCTAACTTTACGTGCATGCAAAGCTCCATGAAGCTAAAACACTCATAACTAGCCTTAGAAGACTGTTTTGGACATGAAGTAGAGCCAGCTCCTCATAAAGCTTGAGGCTTTATGCTCATCAAGGTCTAGAGGAGTCCTGATTTGAAACTATGCCCTTGTGAAAAGCTCAAACCCGAAATAACTCCATTATTGCAGCAAAATACCCATATTCTCACTTAAGAAGGGATCTAATAAATGGAAGACCAATATAGAGGCTTTTTACCTTTAAGTGCAAGCAAAGATAATATAGATAATGGATCTACCCTATTCTTCTCATTCCAAGCTTTTAAAACTCTAAGCTTCTTCAAGAAAAAGCACCAAAACAACACTTTAGCCTCTCAAACACTCAAGAACAAGGTTAGACTGATTAGGGTTTCTTCTAGCTGTCAAAAGGTGTTAAGGGGTTGGAGGTAAGGACTTAAGGTCCTTTAAATAGGCTGCAAACCCTAAAAATTGGGCTTTCATTTTCTAGCTCCTATTCTTCAAGTCAGGGTCCTCCGAATCGTCGAGTAGATCCAATAATCCACATGGATAACCCGCCTCTACATGACGAGTTGGGGCAACCAACTCATCAAGTAGGTCCATAAACATGTACATAATGCTTTGAAACTTATATCTGGGAGTTGGGGTTTTTACAACACACATCCACTACCAATCGCAGATACTCGTGCTCCCACAAGAACACACTACTATTCTTCCTAGACTTTCCATCTAGGATTCTTTTCACACATATGCACACACTAGAATACCTTAACACTTTTCTTAGGTTACTAGGAACTCCAAAATTTCTAGGTGTACCGGCACACCGATATGTTTAGAAAAGCAACCGCAAACTTCCTAGATTCTCATATTAGGTTTCCTCATTCATAAGTGCCCATGCTAGCACAATCTAGCACTCCTCCTATATCACTATGAAGTCCCACCCCTCCCTTCTATTAGTTGTAGAAGAAACTTCTATGAATTTCAACTAATTATCTTACAAATATAATTACATGTAACAAGGATTAAACAGTCATTCGACTGAAAGATCCTACACTACATCGGTTGGACTCAAACAAGAGTTGCGTAATATGGCTAAATCAAACATTCTAAATTTATTTAATCTTCACAGCATGCAACTTAACATATTTTCTTAATAGTTAACTAACATCAATATAGGTTTCACATAGCACAAAGCAAGCAATATTCGAGCAGAAAAATAAACATGCAATAAGGCATCATACATATCAGGCAATCCTAACATGCAATTCATGAATATCCTTAGCCTACAAACTATCATGCACCACTAACAGTTCACATATCACACACAAAAGGCATCTCTCTTAAGCAAGCACTCTAGGATGCAACACTGAGCAGATTCTTTGGCTAATTCTAGCAAGTAAATTATAATATAACATCAATATCATATCATACATGTATGTATATTTTCGGAATCACTTACTTGAGCTCCGAGTGACTGTACAAGCACATCTTCTTTTCTCCTTTTTAAAATTATTCTTTTCAAAAGACTTGTGGAAATCCCCAAATCCTTAGTTTGAGTTTGGAAGCACATGAATTTTCATCTGAATCTCTCAAACCAGGACTCTGATACCAATTTGTAACGTCCTAAATTCTAAATAGATTTTTCATTTTTAAAATAAAATAAAAACCTATTTTTATAAAGTTACATTCAAACCAAACCAATTGTTCATAATCCATAATTCAATATCAGAGTTATAAGGAAGACAATGTAGAATCTCGAATTATAAAAGTATTGATGAGTGTGTATAGTCCCGCCTCGCAATTTGATAAGTACCTGAAAATGATTTAATCCATATCTATAAGCACAAAGCTTAGCGGCATCTACAAAATATGACATACAACACAATATAATAATCATATATGGGTTATACGTAACCTTGAGACTATCAGCAGTCATGAGTCCTATCAACAATCCTAAATGTCACATTCATAACAACAATATAAACAACTATGGGTTATCAGTAACTCTAGGACTACCAGCAGTCCTATGGGATTATAGCAACCCTATAAATTATCATCAACCTTGTGGACTATCTACAGTACTGGAGTTATCAATAACTCATATACACATATAACAACAATCAAGAAATAAGACCTAACTAGTCTAGCATGCACACAATATGATATAGGTAATACACTGAGAAGACACATATGAACAAAGAGCTAAAATCCACTACTAAAAGTCCCATAGAAGCAACTACACAAACCTCCTAAAACAATCACAAGCTAAACCTCAGACTTTAGCTCAACACTTCTCCAAGTTTGACCAAAAGTCAATTTGGTTAAGATGTCAACGATCAAAGTCAGCCATAGCCTCCACATCATTGACACCCAATGGCCATACATGGTTGCTACATGACAAAACAGTTGCAGTGACACCATCCTCCATGTCATAGCGAGCAACATGTCATGTCATAGGAATTGTTCCTAATAGCTTAATGGTTTAAGCACTAAACCTTTAAACCCAAGCTTCCAACTTTTCAGATCTGACTGTTTTCTTCATAATGGATAAAGTTTCCAACTTTATCCATTAGGATGGTCTAAACAACCAAGCATCTAACTTTAAGTCTAAAAGAGACCAAGAATGCACCTTTCTCACTTAATCCATTAAGTCCAAGTCTCCAACCCTAATATTTGAATCAACATGATGTTTAGATTGACAAAATTTCCAACTTTATCCATAATGATGCTGCAAAATTTCAAGATCTAACCTTTTATACATCAAAATGACCTAAAGGACTAAGATAAGTTGCATGGCTTAAAGGGAAGGCAAAAGATCATAACTTTTTTAATCTATAAGGTGCAAGAAGCATTCCAAACTGATGGAAAGATTTTGGAGTCCACTTAACTCCAAAATCACCGATAAAATGGACCAAAAGTGCCAAAACCACAAATGAAAATGTCTAAAGCGCTAAAGATCAAGATATGAACTTTATACTCACAATAGTTTACAAACAGAGTGAATTTGATAGATCCAAACTTAGAACAACCTTCCTTGCAACCTAAAGAACAATATTGATCTTTAAGCTTCATCAAATCACCACCAAAAGCATCCAAAGGTGTTCAAGGAGAGAGAGAAGGATCTCAAATCATGAAGAGGGATGCTAGGGTTGCTCTTAAGGAGTTCTAGATGTGATGGAGATCGAGAAAATGCCATAAAACATAAATCCTTACCTTTAAATACATTGAAAACCCTAAAAATTCATGGTCTTGGGCTTTCCCAGCTTCTACTCTGTGGAAAATAGTTCTCCACTCCATGGTGATTAACTCACCAATATTTATATAAATCCATTCCAGCATTGAATAGTCATAACGTCTTCGTGTCAAATCCGTTTTTTGGCAATATTTATATGCATGTGAAGGTATTGATGAGCCCTATAATTCTATCTAATTACTTTTGACTATAAACATACCTAACTAAAGTAAAAAATTTAAATTCCTAACAAATCAGCTACTCGAACCTCCTAAATCAATCGTAAGTTAAACCTCATACTATAGCTCAACACCTCTCCAAGTTTGACCAAAAGTCAAACTGGTGAAAAAGGTCAAAGCAATGGTTAAAGCTAACCACAGCTGACCTCCATGTCGTGGACACCCATAGGCCACAATGTGGTAGCTACACAACAAAACAGTCGTGGTGACACCAGCCTCCACGTCGTGGCAAGAAACATGTCACGTAATGGGAACCAGTCCCAACAGCTTAATAGGTTAAGCACTTAACCGTTAAAACCAAGATTCTAGCTTTTTAGATCTGGTACCTATTTTCTTCATAATGGATAACGTTTTTAACTTTATCCATTAGGATCGTCTAAACAACCAAGAATCTAAACTTTAAGTCTCAAAGGGACCAAGAATGTATCTTTCTCACTTTATCCATTAAGTCCAAGTCTCCAACCCTTATATCTAAATTAACATGATGTTTAGATTGATAAAGTTTCAAACTTTATCCATAATGATGCCACAAACTTTCAAGATCTAAACTTTAATATATCAAAATGACCTAAAGGATCAAGATAAGTTGCATGGCTTAAAAAGAAGGAAAAATATCATAACTTTTCTAATCCATGAGGTCCAAGAAGCATTCCAAATTGATCACAATATGTTGGAGTTCACACAAATCCAAAATCACCCATAAAATCGACCAAGAGTGCCAAAAACCATAAATGAAAAGATCTAAAGAACTAAAGAGAAAGATATGGACTTTATACTCACAATAGTCTAGAAACAGAGTGACTTTGATTGACCTGAACTTGAAACAACCTTCCTTTCAGCCAAAAGAGCAATCTTGATCTTCAAGCTTCATCAAAACACTACCAAAAGCACCCAAAATAGGTTCATGGATAGAAAAAGGGCTCAAATCATGAAGAGGGAGGCTAGGGTTGCTCTCAAGGAGTTCTAGATGTAATGTAGGCTGAGAAAATGCCCTAAAACATGAATCCTTACCTCTAAATACGTTGAAAGCCGTAAAAATAATGGGCTTAGGCCTACCAGCTTCCCCTCCATGGAAAATTGATACTCATATTAATAAAGGGACATCATATTATTGAAGGCAGATACACTAAAGACAAACATATTAAAGAAAATATTGCATCAAAAGGAAATGATGCTAACCCAAGAATTCAATACAAAACCCTCAATATGCTCTCAACAAGATGGGGTTATATTTTAGGAAACCACAACCCCAGCTCCGAGTCAACTCTTTATTCTAGACGTAGCTTCTTTTTCCAGGACAAAATTGATATTGTGCATAAATACTCTCTTAAAATTTCTCATACATGTCTTATGTGAACTAACGGTGTCTTAGGTTTGCAACAACCTAAGATAGATGTTCCAGTTTCCGTTGTCATTGATCATATGTTGCAACAACACATCTTGGCTAAGACACCATAAATAACACCAATAGTTACCATGGGAATTATTCTAAATATCGAGACCTTTGTCCATAAAGGTTGAGCATTAGGTGGATGATCTATCATTTTATCTTCCAAAGTAGCATTTATTCAAGTAGAGTATGTGTTCTTAAAATCTCAAGTAAGACCTTTGTCCATAAAGGTTGAGCATTAGGTGGATGATCTATCATTTTATCTTCCAAAGTAGCATTTATTCAAGTAGAGTATGTGTTCTTAAAATCTCAAGTAAGTTCCACTCTAGTTTCTACTACAATGTTAGATTATTTCACTCATCTTGATAGCATTACACAACTTCATTAGACCATGGATCCTTTCACAAATGCATCCAAACATATCAAAAAATATTTTAAAAGAGTTTTATGTCTCTTGAAATCTTATTAATATTAACAATAGTTGTTCTACTATGGTGTTGGTTAATGAAAGGAATCATACTTTATTTCCTATGTTTCCATGTACATCTCAGTTCCTGAACAATTTTCAAGAGCTTTTATTTCAAATGAATACTTTGTTAAGGAAAACAAATAGAACATTAAACACATTACTGGATGATGTGTATTCTTAGTTAACACTCTCACCACTCATTTATAGTCCATATCCAATGTCGTATATTCTCTAACGCCATTGGACGATCACCCCTACCAATTGTTATTTCTTAACAAATTTCAAATTTCAGTTTATTACCTTTAAGAGTTTTTTTGTTAGCCTCCTCCCATATTAATGACTCATTAACGTGTAGTTGTGCATTTTATATCCTTATCTTATAGTCTTCCGAGGTTTGTTCCTCCTTAAGATATTCATGGTCCCTAAGTGCCACCGACATCTATAGATTCTTCAGCTCTATCTGGCTCTATAGCTCTTACAACGTCACTATCCCATATCTTAATTTTGATCCTTATTGATGATGTCAAAAATGGGAGAATATTAGAGATGAATATCTATTTGAAGGGGAATCAAAATCAGAAGATGAAGGAGAAGGATAATGTTTTTTTAAGATAGATCTTTCATTCATCAAAGATAACTATATATACATTACATTCATATATTTGTCCTCTATTTAAAGCAAGATAATATTTTATCGAGGAGAGTCATAGACTAAGGTATTTTGTATGTAACGTTATGCTTTTACTCAAAAATTTTCTTTATTTGAACCGAAGTTTTAACTTGCCCTTTTCAAAAAAAAAATCAAACAAACTACAATGTTATGTTCATTCTCAAACCAAACATCCAAAACTGTTTAAATGTAGCAAAAGCAAAATACAAAAGTAAATAAATAATGAGTTCAATTGGTATATTTTATTCTAAGGTCATACTACCCATAAATGACCCCATCTCACCAAGTCGAGCTCCTACAATACATGTAATGATCATAGAGGCAGAAGGCATAGAACAAGTTTCAAAAATGGCTTCGTGAGCCAACAAGATTCACAGTCAAAGAGAAAACATATAATCCCTTAACAAGTCAATTATTCAAATCTTAATCATGTAAATAGAAATATCATATCATCCATCAACCAATGTTCTTTCATATATCATTCCATCATAAACCATTCGATCTTATATCATTGTGTATCATTGATCATATTTCATGCATAATCATAGCATAACTATATATCATCATATCAAATTCATGTATCATAATCATATAGGTGTAGGTAGTCTCATAATGATATATAACCCAAAAAGAAATACCCAATTTGCTAGTATTATACCCGACCAACCAAATGATCTATCTGGTTTGTGTGTCCCACCCGTAACACCGAATCTGATATTCCACTTTCACTACTTAGACTATAAAACGTACAAGTACATAGTGGTCTGATTCTGGTGTTCGCACAAGCGGTAAAATTCTTACAACATCTCCTAATGCATATGTGATACTTGTATATACCTTGTTCGAATGGTCAACATCACTCTAGTCTGGGAACACCAAAGTATACACGTACCACGTGCTAGGTTCTATCCTTTCCATATATGCATAAACCCACATAAGCAATCGTAAATGAAGTACAAGCATGCAATATTCATGTAATAATAATTGAGAAGCATAGCACACATACAGTAAGAGATACTTATGAAAATCATAATCATAGTCAAATATTTCATATAACATGCCACAGTTGCAAATAATTGTATCGTGTATCCAAACTAGGCATATTAACCAAATTTCCAAAGAACACAATTATCACTTAAGGAAAAACAACAATATATCATATAACATACGTTGGCATGATCAATAATAGATAATTTCCTTATTTCACTGAGCTGTTTGCATAAGGTAGTTCTCGACTATGTGCAAAATTCATGAAAAGTTTGTCGACTCACCTTTTCCTTGACGACTCGTTCTTCCTATATTAATTTGACAATACACTTCGTTTATCACATATACCATTATATTATTAAATGGATTCCAAGTTAATAATCTTATTCAACCATAACTTTTATGCTTCTTAGTTTATTTGATTTTAGGATTCCCAACCCCGGACCCTATTTAGTTTTTTGACCGTATCTCATAATCTTTAACTCTAAATGGCCTTATATCGGAGTCTCCGAAAACTAGACTTGAATTACTAAAACTTTCATCTAAGGTGAAATCCCCTAATTCGGGCTCAAGCCTCCTCTAGATAGCTCATAAGATCATGTCAGATTGTTGGAAATTAGAAACTTTTGGCTAAAAAGAATTTCATGAATAATCTTACACCAAATCATGCTAGGTTTTCAAGAATCTACTACCTATGTTGTAAGAACCAAAAATTTAATGAGATTTCACTTTGATTCAAATATTGGCCAAAAAGGGAAATTTGGTCATTTTGAAGAATTATATAAGTTTATGAAGTTGTAACTTCATAAAATTATCCAGGATAAGTTTAAGTCACATTTATAAGATAAACTAAGTGAGTTCAAGAAAAGAACTGCAAGAGATACAACATTTAGGCCAACAGATTAAAATGGAAATTTTGATGATTTTTGGGCCAAGTTTATGACATAATAGATTAAGACACGGATATAAATATCATAGAAAATGGATTTAAAACAAAGAATATATGAGTGTTAGAAGATTGGAAGAAAATGTCCCAAATATGGAATGGAATTAGCTAAGGAGGCAGCTGTTATACAATTACCATGGCATGATGGAGAAATTTGCATGGCATGGTGAGGAAAAGAACTAATTCAGATGAGAGTTTCTTCATAATTAGAGGGTAACATACTTTACACCACAAATTATTAAATCCAACATCCACATATTCTAGAAAGCTTCTTAACATCCCAAAGAATCTTAAACATTCCAACATGATGGACATGAATGTCTAATGCATATCATTCCAAAGTTACATCAAAATAGTAAGAAAATGGCCTAAATATCATGTGTGGCATTGAAACACTCCCAAGCTCTAAATATATAAGATATAATACTCTAGGGACCTTAGAGAGTAATAAAGTCGCTAACTTTATTACAACCTTTCACTCAAACTCAACCAAGGGACTAATATATGATAACTTTATAGATCAACAAGAAATGAACCATAAAGATGGAGCCTTAAAGACATATAATGGTCCATAAAATGCTTTTGAGTAAGTGTTTGCGCTTACTAGATGGCCCTTTCCACTAATAATGATTTCCTGCTTCATTTAATGAACACCAAAGTCAAAATGAGCTTAAGAACACCAATATGATGGTAGGTTTTCAAGTATGGAGTAATAGAGGTTGAGGGTGGGAGAAACCTTAACCATCATATCCTTTAAATTGGTCCCAAGACCCGAAATGTAGGGTTTTAAGCATCAACTGTCACCACGTCGTGGCCAATACATGACCATGTCGTAGGCACTAGAAAATGCACAATTAGCATCGAACGATACCACTCCACGGTGATCCTCCACCACCATGTTGTGGCCAGCCAAAATCCTCAAAATTTAAGATTTAATCAGTTTAAATTTAAAAGAAGCAGTCTTTAAATAGGGTGTTACAGATAGGATAGAACAAGAAGAGATAGATAGATAGATAGATAGATAGATAGATAGATAGATAGATAGATAGATAGATAGATAGATAGATAGATAGATAGATAGATAGATAGATAGATAGATAGATAGATAGATAGATAGATAGATAGATAGATAGATAGATAGATAGATAGATAGATAGATAGATAGATAGATAGATAGATAGATAGATAGATAGATAGATAGATAGATAGATAGATAGATAGATAGATAGATAGATAGATAGATAGATAGATAGATAGATAGATAGATAGATAGATAGATAGATAGATAGATAGATAGATAGATAGATAGATAGATAGATAGATAGATAGATAGATAGATAGATAGATAGATAGATAGATAGATAGATAGATAGATAGATAGATAGATAGATAGATAGATAGATAGATAGATAGATAGATAGATAGATAGATAGATAGATAGATAGATAGATAGATAGATAGATAGATAGATAGATAGATAGATAGATAGATAGATAGATAGATAGATAGATAGATAGATAGATAGATAGATAGATAGATAGATAGATAGATAGATAGATAGATAGATAGATAGATAGATAGATAGATAGATAGATAGATAGATAGATAGATAGATAGATAGATAGATAGATAGATAGATAGATAGATAGATAGATAGATAGATAGATAGATAGATAGATAGATAGATAGATAGATAGATAGATAGATAGATAGATAGATAGATAGATAGATAGATAGATAGATAGATAGATAGATAGATAGATAGATAGATAGATAGATAGATAGATAGATAGATAGATAGATAGATAGATAGATAGATAGATAGATAGATAGATAGATAGATAGATAGATAGATAGATAGATAGATAGATAGATAGATAGATAGATAGATAGATAGATAGATAGATAGATAGATAGATAGATAGATAGATAGATAGATAGATAGATAGATAGATAGATAGATAGATAGATAGATAGATAGATAGATAGATAGATAGATAGATAGATAGATAGATAGATAGATAGATAGATAGATAGATAGATAGATAGATAGATAGATAGATAGATAGATAGATAGATAGATAGATAGATAGATAGATAGATAGATAGATAGATAGATAGATAGATAGATAGATAGATAGATAGATAGATAGATAGATAGATAGATAGATAGATAGATAGATAGATAGATAGATAGATAGATAGATAGATAGATAGATAGATAGATAGATAGATAGATAGATAGATAGATAGATAGATAGATAGATAGATAGATAGATAGATAGATAGATAGATAGATAGATAGATAGATAGATAGATAGATAGATAGATAGATAGATAGATAGATAGATAGATAGATAGATAGATAGATAGATAGATAGATAGATAGATAGATAGATAGATAGATAGATAGATAGATAGATAGATAGATAGATAGATAGATAGATAGATAGATAGATAGATAGATAGATAGATAGATAGATAGATAGATAGATAGATAGATAGATAGATAGATAGATAGATAGATAGATAGATAGATAGATAGATAGATAGATAGATAGATAGATAGATAGATAGATAGATAGATAGATAGATAGATAGATAGATAGATAGATAGATAGATAGATAGATAGATAGATAGATAGATAGATAGATAGATAGATAGATAGATAGATAGATAGATAGATAGATAGATAGATAGATAGATAGATAGATAGATAGATAGATAGATAGATAGATAGATAGATAGATAGATAGATAGATAGATAGATAGATAGATAGATAGATAGATAGATAGATAGATAGATAGATAGATAGATAGATAGATAGATAGATAGATAGATAGATAGATAGATAGATAGATAGATAGATAGATAGATAGATAGATAGATAGATAGATAGATAGATAGATAGATAGATAGATAGATAGATAGATAGATAGATAGATAGATAGATAGATAGATAGATAGATAGATAGATAGATAGATAGATAGATAGATAGATAGATAGATAGATAGATAGATAGATAGATAGATAGATAGATAGATAGATAGATAGATAGATAGATAGATAGATAGATAGATAGATAGATAGATAGATAGATAGATAGATAGATAGATAGATAGATAGATAGATAGATAGATAGATAGATAGATAGATAGATAGATAGATAGATAGATAGATAGATAGATAGATAGATAGATAGATAGATAGATAGATAGATAGATAGATAGATAGATAGATAGATAGATAGATAGATAGATAGATAGATAGATAGATAGATAGATAGATAGATAGATAGATAGATAGATAGATAGATAGATAGATAGATAGATAGATAGATAGATAGATAGATAGATAGATAGATAGATAGATAGATAGATAGATAGATAGATAGATAGATAGATAGATAGATAGATAGATAGATAGATAGATAGATAGATAGATAGATAGATAGATAGATAGATAGATAGATAGATAGATAGATAGATAGATAGATAGATAGATAGATAGATAGATAGATAGATAGATAGATAGATAGATAGATAGATAGATAGATAGATAGATAGATAGATAGATAGATAGATAGATAGATAGATAGATAGATAGATAGATAGATAGATAGATAGATAGATAGATAGATAGATAGATAGATAGATAGATAGATAGATAGATAGATAGATAGATAGATAGATAGATAGATAGATAGATAGATAGATAGATAGATAGATAGATAGATAGATAGATAGATAGATAGATAGATAGATAGATAGATAGATAGATAGATAGATAGATAGATAGATAGATAGATAGATAGATAGATAGATAGATAGATAGATAGATAGATAGATAGATAGATAGATAGATAGATAGATAGATAGATAGATAGATAGATAGATAGATAGATAGATAGATAGATAGATAGATAGATAGATAGATAGATAGATAGATAGATAGATAGATAGATAGATAGATAGATAGATAGATAGATAGATAGATAGATAGATAGATAGATAGATAGATAGATAGATAGATAGATAGATAGATAGATAGATAGATAGATAGATAGATAGATAGATAGATAGATAGATAGATAGATAGATAGATAGATAGATAGATAGATAGATAGATAGATAGATAGATAGATAGATAGATAGATAGATAGATAGATAGATAGATAGATAGATAGATAGATAGATAGATAGATAGATAGATAGATAGATAGATAGATAGATAGATAGATAGATAGATAGATAGATAGATAGATAGATAGATAGATAGATAGATAGATAGATAGATAGATAGATAGATAGATAGATAGATAGATAGATAGATAGATAGATAGATAGATAGATAGATAGATAGATAGATAGATAGATAGATAGATAGATAGATAGATAGATAGATAGATAGATAGATAGATAGATAGATAGATAGATAGATAGATAGATAGATAGATAGATAGATAGATAGATAGATAGATAGATAGATAGATAGATAGATAGATAGATAGATAGATAGATAGATAGATAGATAGATAGATAGATAGATAGATAGATAGATAGATAGATAGATAGATAGATAGATAGATAGATAGATAGATAGATAGATAGATAGATAGATAGATAGATAGATAGATAGATAGATAGATAGATAGATAGATAGATAGATAGATAGATAGATAGATAGATAGATAGATAGATAGATAGATAGATAGATAGATAGATAGATAGATAGATAGATAGATAGATAGATAGATAGATAGATAGATAGATAGATAGATAGATAGATAGATAGATAGATAGATAGATAGATAGATAGATAGATAGATAGATAGATAGATAGATAGATAGATAGATAGATAGATAGATAGATAGATAGATAGATAGATAGATAGATAGATAGATAGATAGATAGATAGATAGATAGATAGATAGATAGATAGATAGATAGATAGATAGATAGATAGATAGATAGATAGATAGATAGATAGATAGATAGATAGATAGATAGATAGATAGATAGATAGATAGATAGATAGATAGATAGATAGATAGATAGATAGATAGATAGATAGATAGATAGATAGATAGATAGATAGATAGATAGATAGATAGATAGATAGATAGATAGATAGATAGATAGATAGATAGATAGATAGATAGATAGATAGATAGATAGATAGATAGATAGATAGATAGATAGATAGATAGATAGATAGATAGATAGATAGATAGATAGATAGATAGATAGATAGATAGATAGATAGATAGATAGATAGATAGATAGATAGATAGATAGATAGATAGATAGATAGATAGATAGATAGATAGATAGATAGATAGATAGATAGATAGATAGATAGATAGATAGATAGATAGATAGATAGATAGATAGATAGATAGATAGATAGATAGATAGATAGATAGATAGATAGATAGATAGATAGATAGATAGATAGATAGATAGATAGATAGATAGATAGATAGATAGATAGATAGATAGATAGATAGATAGATAGATAGATAGATAGATAGATAGATAGATAGATAGATAGATAGATAGATAGATAGATAGATAGATAGATAGATAGATAGATAGATAGATAGATAGATAGATAGATAGATAGATAGATAGATAGATAGATAGATAGATAGATAGATAGATAGATAGATAGATAGATAGATAGATAGATAGATAGATAGATAGATAGATAGATAGATAGATAGATAGATAGATAGATAGATAGATAGATAGATAGATAGATAGATAGATAGATAGATAGATAGATAGATAGATAGATAGATAGATAGATAGATAGATAGATAGATAGATAGATAGATAGATAGATAGATAGATAGATAGATAGATAGATAGATAGATAGATAGATAGATAGATAGATAGATAGATAGATAGATAGATAGATAGATAGATAGATAGATAGATAGATAGATAGATAGATAGATAGATAGATAGATAGATAGATAGATAGATAGATAGATAGATAGATAGATAGATAGATAGATAGATAGATAGATAGATAGATAGATAGATAGATAGATAGATAGATAGATAGATAGATAGATAGATAGATAGATAGATAGATAGATAGATAGATAGATAGATAGATAGATAGATAGATAGATAGATAGATAGATAGATAGATAGATAGATAGATAGATAGATAGATAGATAGATAGATAGATAGATAGATAGATAGATAGATAGATAGATAGATAGATAGATAGATAGATAGATAGATAGATAGATAGATAGATAGATAGATAGATAGATAGATAGATAGATAGATAGATAGATAGATAGATAGATAGATAGATAGATAGATAGATAGATAGATAGATAGATAGATAGATAGATAGATAGATAGATAGATAGATAGATAGATAGATAGATAGATAGATAGATAGATAGATAGATAGATAGATAGATAGATAGATAGATAGATAGATAGATAGATAGATAGATAGATAGATAGATAGATAGATAGATAGATAGATAGATAGATAGATAGATAGATAGATAGATAGATAGATAGATAGATAGATAGATAGATAGATAGATAGATAGATAGATAGATAGATAGATAGATAGATAGATAGATAGATAGATAGATAGATAGATAGATAGATAGATAGATAGATAGATAGATAGATAGATAGATAGATAGATAGATAGATAGATAGATAGATAGATAGATAGATAGATAGATAGATAGATAGATAGATAGATAGATAGATAGATAGATAGATAGATAGATAGATAGATAGATAGATAGATAGATAGATAGATAGATAGATAGATAGATAGATAGATAGATAGATAGATAGATAGATAGATAGATAGATAGATAGATAGATAGATAGATAGATAGATAGATAGATAGATAGATAGATAGATAGATAGATAGATAGATAGATAGATAGATAGATAGATAGATAGATAGATAGATAGATAGATAGATAGATAGATAGATAGATAGATAGATAGATAGATAGATAGATAGATAGATAGATAGATAGATAGATAGATAGATAGATAGATAGATAGATAGATAGATAGATAGATAGATAGATAGATAGATAGATAGATAGATAGATAGATAGATAGATAGATAGATAGATAGATAGATAGATAGATAGATAGATAGATAGATAGATAGATAGATAGATAGATAGATAGATAGATAGATAGATAGATAGATAGATAGATAGATAGATAGATAGATAGATAGATAGATAGATAGATAGATAGATAGATAGATAGATAGATAGATAGATAGATAGATAGATAGATAGATAGATAGATAGATAGATAGATAGATAGATAGATAGATAGATAGATAGATAGATAGATAGATAGATAGATAGATAGATAGATAGATAGATAGATAGATAGATAGATAGATAGATAGATAGATAGATAGATAGATAGATAGATAGATAGATAGATAGATAGATAGATAGATAGATAGATAGATAGATAGATAGATAGATAGATAGATAGATAGATAGATAGATAGATAGATAGATAGATAGATAGATAGATAGATAGATAGATAGATAGATAGATAGATAGATAGATAGATAGATAGATAGATAGATAGATAGATAGATAGATAGATAGATAGATAGATAGATAGATAGATAGATAGATAGATAGATAGATAGATAGATAGATAGATAGATAGATAGATAGATAGATAGATAGATAGATAGATAGATAGATAGATAGATAGATAGATAGATAGATAGATAGATAGATAGATAGATAGATAGATAGATAGATAGATAGATAGATAGATAGATAGATAGATAGATAGATAGATAGATAGATAGATAGATAGATAGATAGATAGATAGATAGATAGATAGATAGATAGATAGATAGATAGATAGATAGATAGATAGATAGATAGATAGATAGATAGATAGATAGATAGATAGATAGATAGATAGATAGATAGATAGATAGATAGATAGATAGATAGATAGATAGATAGATAGATATATAGATAGATAGATAGATAGATAGATAGATAGATAGATAGATAGATAGATAGATAGATAGATAGATAGATAGATAGATAGATAGATAGATAGATAGATAGATAGATAGATAGATAGATAGATAGATAGATAGATAGATAGATAGATAGATAGATAGATAGATAGATAGATAGATAGATAGATAGATAGATAGATAGATAGATAGATAGATAGATAGATAGATAGATAGATAGATAGATAGATAGATAGATAGATAGATAGATAGATAGATAGATAGATAGATAGATAGATAGATAGATAGATAGATAGATAGATAGATAGATAGATAGATAGATAGATAGATAGATAGATAGATAGATAGATAGATAGATAGATAGATAGATAGATAGATAGATAGATAGATAGATAGATAGATAGATAGATAGATAGATAGATAGATAGATAGATAGATAGATAGATAGATAGATAGATAGATAGATAGATTGATAGATAGATAGATAGATAGATAGATAGATAGATAGATAGATAGATAGATAGATAGATAGATAGATAGATAGATAGATAGATAGATAGATAGATAGATAGATAGATAGATAGATAGATAGATAGATAGATAGATAGATAGATAGATAGATAGATAGATAGATAGATAGATAGATAGATAGATAGATAGATAGATAGATAGATAGATAGATAGATAGATAGATAGATAGATAGATAGATAGATAGATAGATAGATAGATAGATAGATAGATAGATAGATAGATAGATAGATAGATAGATAGATAGATAGATAGATAGATAGATAGATAGATAGATAGATAGATAGATAGATAGATAGATAGATAGATAGATAGATAGATAGATAGATAGATAGATAGATAGATAGATAGATAGATAGATAGATAGATAGATAGATAGATAGATAGATAGATAGATAGATAGATAGATAGATAGATAGATAGATAGATAGATAGATAGATAGATAGATAGATAGATAGATAGATAGATAGATAGATAGATAGATAGATAGATAGATAGATAGATAGATAGATAGATAGATAGATAGATAGATAGATAGATAGATAGATAGATAGATAGATAGATAGATAGATAGATAGATAGATAGATAGATAGATAGATAGATAGATAGATAGATAGATAGATAGATAGATAGATAGATAGATAGATAGATAGATAGATAGATAGATAGATAGATAGATAGATAGATAGATAGATAGATAGATAGATAGATAGATAGATAGATAGATAGATAGATAGATAGATAGATAGATAGATAGATAGATAGATAGATAGATAGATAGATAGATAGATAGATAGATAGATAGATAGATAGATAGATAGATAGATAGATAGATAGATAGATAGATAGATAGATAGATAGATAGATAGATAGATAGATAGATAGATAGATAGATAGATAGATAGATAGATAGATAGATAGATAGATAGATAGATAGATAGATAGATAGATAGATAGATAGATAGATAGATAGATAGATAGATAGATAGATAGATAGATAGATAGATAGATAGATAGATAGATAGATAGATAGATAGATAGATAGATAGATAGATAGATAGATAGATAGATAGATAGATAGATAGATAGATAGATAGATAGATAGATAGATAGATAGATAGATAGATAGATAGATAGATAGATAGATAGATAGATAGATAGATAGATAGATAGATAGATAGATAGATAGATAGATAGATAGATAGATAGATAGATAGATAGATAGATAGATAGATAGATAGATAGATAGATAGATAGATAGATAGATAGATAGATAGATAGATAGATAGATAGATAGATAGATAGATAGATAGATAGATAGATAGATAGATAGATAGATAGATAGATAGATAGATAGATAGATAGATAGATAGATAGATAGATAGATAGATAGATAGATAGATAGATAGATAGATAGATAGATAGATAGATAGATAGATAGATAGATAGATAGATAGATAGATAGATAGATAGATAGATAGATAGATAGATAGATAGATAGATAGATAGATAGATAGATAGATAGATAGATAGATAGATAGATAGATAGATAGATAGATAGATAGATAGATAGATAGATAGATAGATAGATAGATAGATAGATAGATAGATAGATAGATAGATAGATAGATAGATAGATAGATAGATAGATAGATAGATAGATAGATAGATAGATAGATAGATAGATAGATAGATAGATAGATAGATAGATAGATAGATAGATAGATAGATAGATAGATAGATAGATAGATAGATAGATAGATAGATAGATAGATAGATAGATAGATAGATAGATAGATAGATAGATAGATAGATAGATAGATAGATAGATAGATAGATAGATAGATAGATAGATAGATAGATAGATAGATAGATAGATAGATAGATAGATAGATAGATAGATAGATAGATAGATAGATAGATAGATAGATAGATAGATAGATATATAGATAGATAGATAGATAGATAGATAGATAGATAGATAGATAGATAGATAGATAGATAGATAGATAGATAGATAGATAGATAGATAGATAGATAGATAGATAGATAGATAGATAGATAGATAGATAGATAGATAGATAGATAGATAGATAGATAGATAGATAGATAGATAGATAGATAGATAGATTGAAAGATAGATAGATAGATAGATAGATAGATAGATAGATAGATAGATAGATAGATAGATAGATAGATAAAGAGAGATAGAAAGAGAGAGAAAGAGAGAGAGAGAGAGAGAGAGAGAGAGAGAGAGAGAGAATGAGTGAGAAGAAGGAATATGAGGACCCAAGAAGAGGTTGGGATCGAGTATTAATAGAGCATAAGATGAGAAAGAGAAGACATGAAGATGGAGTACGAGACCAGTATGACAAGAAATGAGAAAGAAAACATTGAAATGGAGTAAGAGTAATGGAATAAAGAACAGAGTAGTAGATTATGAAAACATGAAACCAAATCAAAGTATAACTCATTAGGCGTGTGGTATGGTGTTGTAAAGTGTTTAATGTTTTGTGGTGCAGGTAGTAGTCATTGTATGGGACGAGGTAGGAGCATAAGGACTTGGACTAGAAGTAGTTTTATTTTTAGTATAACATTTTTGCTTTGCATTATGCTTATGTTTTTATTGTGAACTAGAATGTAGTTTGGGATGTAAAGTGTTTTTGAGTTACAGAATTCCACATTTGTTTAGAAAACTCTAATAATCCCTAGATAACTAGATGTGAAAACTTTGGATCGTTACATATGTGATTATATCAAATCAAAAGAGAGGAATGTGTTTAGGAAAAAAGGTTCTAACCTTATAGAAATTAAAAATCCATGAAGATTAAAGATAGAAAGGGTAGGAAACATACTTCAAGCTGCTAATCTTCAAGAAATCACCCCAAGCTTCCTTGATTACTCAAAGAATTTTAAGGAAGGAAACACTAGCCTGTAAGAGAGTTCTTATTATGTAGGAGGCTAGAAAACAATATGAAATTTGCCACTTAAGTCCAGGGTTCCCTAACTAGGCCAAAATTTTCATATTAAGTCCTTAAACTTGGCTAAAATGTCCCTTTCATCCATTACTAGGTTCAAGGTTCATGAATTCACACTTTTTTCCCCTTAATATTTGTCTTAAGACCAAGAAGAGTTCAAATAAAAGGAAGTAACCTAAAGAAAGACTAACTAAGATTAAAAAAAGTGAAATTTGGGTCGTTATATTGTCTGATCCTAAACAATCAACCAATATCAACTTCTTACCAAACATAATAAACACCCAATTCATCTTCATTGTCATTCTCACAGTCAAAGAAGTCAAGGATCACTTAACCTATTATTGGGAAAATGGGATCACTTATGAAGGAAAAACAAAAAATACAGAGGAAAATAATAAGGTGACTATTCTGAAAAAGCTTACAAAAAAGAAAAGAAGTTGCATTAGAGTTAGAGAAGTCTCATTTTCTATTGAGAAATTGATCAATACACAACAAACAATACTTGATTAAATTCAAAGGTTATAACTAAAAGAAAGAAATTGGATGAGCCAAACAAAAATATTAATATGTAGAAATTTGTTGATATATATGCTAAAAGAATCTTATTATGATAGATTATCAAGGTTAGGTGAATAAGCCCAAGCTTTACAAGATCACCACCTTTTAGGCTTGTACCTAACTATAAAAACAACTCATGGAACAATGTTGGATGAGGATCTTGTAACTAATTTGGTGAAATTTAGATTTATTAAGTATATAAAGATTATGAAGTATGTTGAAAATTACAAGGGATTCCTTTACGATGAGTTGTTGATAGTTTTTTCATATCTTATTCGAAAGGTGTCCAATATTGAAATAATCCCTCATGAAGTTGTGGTTGCACTCCTAAAAGGACCAAAAAGGAGGATTAAAACTGACATGTGAAACAGATAGTGACCAACATAATATTTGTTACCCTGTAACACAAGGGTGAACATCATGTTACCAACTAAAGCTAAACTAGAAGAATATATGTTCATTGTGGAGCATGAGCATATAAATTATATAAAGTTCAAAATGGTCAAACGTGTTTTCTGAGAATAAAAAATATTCCCAAGGGTATAACAACTTATTTTTTTAATCTAACACTTGATTAAAAAGGTATAGATTTTGCAAAAGGATTTCATTTGCTTTTGTCATTAGAGCTAGTAAAAAGAAGGGAATATCTAAAAAAAAAAGATGAATACATTTTTTTGAATAAAAAATCAATAAAGAAGTCGAGGAGTTCAAAGATTATGAATACAATATTTCTATGTAGTGCAGCTTATGCATGTACATATAATTATATTTTGATATCATCAAGTTGATGGGTTTTGAGCACTACAACATCCCGATGGTGTACATGCAACCCTAATGCTTCAGATCTATGTTTTTCTCAAGTTATAACTTATACATGAAAATCAAGTTATCCCAAGCATGAGCCCTAACTAGCATACAATTTTTGGAAATCATAACATAAATCTAAGTTAGAAGAATACCTTTCACTTGTAGCTTATAGATCTTGACCTTCAAGAGCTTAGTGCCTCGATTTTTGCACCTCAAATAGATCACAAACACCAGGTAGCAAGTTGGAAGAATATGAATGAGGTTTAGGAGGCTCAAAGTCGACTAGGGTATTATCTAGAAAGCAAGTGATCAATTTTGGGAGTCCTAAGGGTTCCTTATATAGTTGAGTGATTAGGGTATTTGATAGAAACCCTAATTCTCTGCTTAGGGCTTAAGCAATCCAATAGATCCTTCCAGAAGCCCCTAATGCACGAAATCTATGTGGACTTCCTCATAGAATTCATCCATCCCTTCCTTAAGGATCCACAAGCCCAACTTTGCTATTATCTTATAATTACAATATTAGTCCCTGCAATTTAATCAGTCTCTTTTTACCACCAAATTCATTTCTAATTAATACTAATTAAATAATATGATTTTTCATTTAATATATTATTCTTATGATATATTAATAAATCATAATTAACCTCTTTCTCCATTATTCATCCAGTCAAGTCGCTATGGTGAAGGCAACCCAAAAGGACCATGCTACTATCGGGTCAACTACATACTAATTATAGTTATGGGCTTAGACACCTAATCCAACAGTATCCCACTTGGATAACTCTAATAACTATAACTGCAAGTACAAATTCAAAATCCGATTAGCAATCGTAGCTCTCAAACGCTGTTGTCGAATTCTGACCTAGTCAATAAAGCGCCCTTTAGATAAAGGATCTTGTAGTCCTCCATTCTCAAGATATCGTGTGGAAAAATACATGGAATAAAGTCACACTATTTTTGCAACAGTTTGCTTACCGATTTCTGATTTGTCTCACATGGAACTTAATTGAAAAACTCAATTTGGTCCTAACCGGGCTCGATAAATAAGTCAACAAAAAATCATCGAGGGGCCCAAGATATCGTTTTTAATCCTTTTAGGATAAAAGTAACAGATAAAATTTGACTTATATGCTTGTACTACTTACTCATTAAATCGTACATAACAATACGTTTTATAACATCAAGTTACTGATGCATTTACACATTATCAATGCACAACCAACTTGTAAACAACAACTCATATATCTCAGTTTAAAGACTATACGATATTATCATTCACAATCACTCGTGATAAATCCATGAAATGATTCATATGAGTGTTGGTTTAATCCAATACTCAAATCTTATTTCAAGAGCACTCATGAACATTGCAACAAACTTTTGGTATGTGTAAATGCTTAGACAATCTACAAGCCAGTTCATGAAAGTCTAACTTCATAGCCTACTTCCAAAGTATGATTGACTATGGATAATTTGAATAATCTTATTATTCCGGAAGTCAAAACATGAAAAAGTGAAACAATAGTAAACAATTGACACAAGATAGTAACTTTACTCTTAAATAAAACTCTTTTATTCAATCATCAAAGGTCGGTTACATTTTATCTATTACAAGTTTCTAAATAACTATCTAATCACTAAAAATAATATCGTCCTTTAGACCAATGCGCCTTGCATGCTGTAAGTGCTTAACCCTACTTAGACCCTTTGTGAGGGGATCTGTTGGGTTCTCCTCTGAAGATGCCCTCTTTACTACGAGGAGTCCTTCTACCCGATGTCTGATGTAGTGGTATTTTTTTCAATGTTCCTAGATCTCCCATGATCCCTCGGCTCCTTGGTCAAGGCAACCGCTCCTTCGTTATCACAGTAAATCTCCATAGGCTCCTTTATAGTGGTACAGCTCCACGGTCTCTGATGAAGTTCTTGAACATATTGCCTTCTTCGATGCTTCGCTCGCTGCTATATACTCTGATTCACACGTTGAATCAACTATAGTCTTCTGCTTGGAACTTTTCAAAGTTATTGCTCCTCCATTCAGGGTAAATACCCAGTCCGACTGAGAGCGAAAGTTATCCATGTAGGTATGAAAACTAGTATCACTATACCTTGTCACTCTCAAGTATTCACTTCCACCAAGTACAAGGACCCAATCCTTCGTCCTTCGTAGATACTTAAGAATTTTCTTTACTATTATCTAGTGAGCTCTACCAGGGTTCCCTTGATATTGGCTGACCATGCTCAAAGAAAAAGCCATATCAAGGCGAGTACACGTCATATTGTACATGATTGAGCCAACGGCGGAAGCATATGACACTCGACTCATTTCTGCTATCTCAGTATCGGTACTTGGGCTTTGAGTCTTACTCAATTTGGTATTGCTCTGGATCGGTAACTCCCCTTTCTTGGAATTCTCCATGCTAAAACATTTCAACACTTTATCCAAGTAAGTAATTTTACTAAGTCCTATTAGTCTCTTACTCCTATTTCTCAATATCCTTATGCCTAGAATATAAGTAGCTTCTCCGAGCTCCTTCATAGCGAAGCACTTCCCAAGCCAGGAGTTAACCTCCTGAAAAGTTGGGACGTTATTTCCTATGAGTAGTATGACATCCACATATAATACCAAGAAGCTAACTATACTCCCACTAGCTTTGACATATACGTAGGACTCATCGTTTCTTCTCGAAAAACCAAACTCTTTGAATTTATCATCGAAACAAAGATTCCATCTGCGAGATGATTGTTTCAATCCATAGATGCATTTCACAAGCTTGCATACTCTATTTGGGTACTTTGCATTCACAAAATCTCTGGCTGATTCATGCAAACATTCTCAACCAACTTTCCATTAAGGAAAGCGGTTTTGACATCCATCTGCCATATTTCTGTTGGGTTTTATGTACTATAACACTCCTAAGGTGTAAATACAACCCTAATAGCTTTGTATCTAAGTTTTCTCTAGTTATACATGAAACAAAAATTATCCAAAGCATGAAGCCTACAACTAGCATACAAGTTGACATATAAATCATAAAAGTAAGTTAAAAGATTACCTCTTGTTGTAGCTTGTTGAATTTGGCCTTTCAAGAGCTTAGCACCCCAAGTGTTGTGCCTCAAACAAGTCACAAACATCATGAAAAATTGGAAGACAAATGAGAGAGAGGTTAGGCACAAAAAATCATCCATACTTATGCAATGTCACTCTTAGGTCCCATTTTGGCTTCAGTGGGTTACATATATAGTGTAGAATTCCAAGAGTTATAGGTAACCCTAATTCTTACACTTAAGCTTATGATCCATAACTTATATGGACGAATAATTTATGGTCTTTCACATAAGCTTAGCCCATTACAAATACATCATGAAGACAACATTGTCACTCGGCCTGTAGAAGAGATATCCAAAGGACTTATGTGGGTATCCGATGAAAATACATCTCTCACTACGAGGTTCAAGCTTGTCGTGAGTCTCTCGTCTTACGAAAGCCTCACAACCCCAAACCTTGATATGTGCCAACAAGGGAACATTGCCTGTCCACATCTCGTGAGGTGTTTTGGCAACCTTCTTAGTTGGGACTAGATTAAGGATATGGGTGGCAGTCTCTAAGGCATACCTCAAAATGAGACAGGTAATGAAGCTCGACTCATCATGGTATGAACCATGTCAAACAAGGTTTGATTGTGCCTCTCAGCCACCCCATTCAACTACGGTGTCCTAGGCAGTGTCAATTGTGAAACAATTCCACATTCCTTAAGATAGTCGTGGAACTCGATACTAAGATATTGAAAGAACCCCTTTCATACTTAACATATTGTCACTCCAAAACATGCTACTTGCATATTCATAAACATATTATATTTTACATTGTTTGTCTTAATACAAAAGACTAGATACAAACCGACTAAGTTTAATATTTTACATAACAACCCAGGAATATATTATTCATATACATATATGAACATTAAATACATAGAAATAGTATTAACTATTCTAAATCTTCCAAACAGAATATAAGACTATATTGGATGATTATCACCTGCATTTGTTAAACATTGAGAGGGATAAGAAATAATGCTTAGTGAATTCAATAAATAGATACAATATAATCTTATGCCATATGTACCAATATGACAGAAGAAAAGAGGAACAAGAACAACAATAGCATATGTGTATCATATGTCAGGCTTTCAATATCGACTCATGATAAAATTCAAAGATTTACCATCAATGAGACATAACGATTTTCCATACTTGATATACATCAATAAAGCGTTGGCCTAAATGGCACAGAAGACATACAAAATTCCAATTATCATTTTGCAAGAATTTACAAGCCTTTCATCCCTACATACCCCTTTGTCACCATCAGAAGTAATACTTGTCATGCTCTACATGGCCAAAGGCACGAAGCCAACACCAGAAATCTTACAAGTCATGAACTTTAATATTAAGGTAGATTTCAGGCTATTAGCCCTGTCTAACCTTTGGCCAATGCCATATAATAGAGTCATTCACTTACCGGGGATATGCTCTACACGGACAGAGGCTACATACCAATACCACTGTGAATCTGAGTTCTTTAAATGATCACATGGTCAGAGGTACAACTTTGCTATCAAAATAGTAGAAATAATAACATAGGAACATAACCCGGAATAATAACACGGGAAAGCATATAGAACATATAACACATAACATACAATTTTTCCTATATATTGAACTCACCGTGAATTAACCGAATAATGATATGATGATTCGGGCCACACTTCGTTTCTATATATAACTTTCTTTGACGAAACCGAGGATTTTAGTTAAAATCCGGGCTTTACGCGGGCAGAGTTTCAACTAGAGAAAATGATTTTCTCAGGAACTTTGGAGTGTCGGGACTTGCTTCAGGTGTCGGGGATGATACCGGAACTTCGGGGGGTGTTAGAGGGGCTTGGGAGAGGCTAGAGGGTGAATGAGAGTGAGAATTTGTAACACAAACCCGGAGTGCTCGATTTCTATTTATAGGCTGAAAAATCGACTCTCACTTCATGAACCATGTATGTTCACATCATGACGTTGATCCTGGTCATCCCATAGGCTTGTCGTATGTATTCTAGGCTCGAAACGTGTTGTTCACTAAGTTCACGTCGTGAATGCAATCAAATTCTCGAAGTTTGTGCTCCGAACTTCAAAAATCCATATCTTTCGCATACGAGCTCCGTTTTTGACATTTTTTTATATCCACACGTAGATGAGATTATTCTCTACAACTTTCATTTAGACTCTGTCGCCTAATTTTGACTTTATTTTTAATATTATATTATATTATATTTTTAACGGGTCGGGACAGGAAAAGTCAGTTAAATTTTCATAACCTTTTCATTCGACGTCCGTTTTCGTTTGTCTTTTTACTGTTGTACTACTATTGACGAGACCTTAGATTCTCATTTAGGTTGTGTCGGCTAAATATCGCTCGATCTTTATTTCGAGTGTTTAGCTGTCTACTGCTATACCGATTCTTTAGAAAAATCACAACTTCCTTATACGAATTCAGATTTGGACGTTCTTTTTATGAAAGTTCTCAGTTTAATGAATACTACGACTTTCATTTAGATTACTAAGGATAAAAAGTAGATTATCGAAAACTCACTTTTTACGTTATACGACATCGTGTCGGTTTTATCGCGAAACTTCGATTGATCATAATTTCTTCGTTATAACTCGGGTTTCGATGATGTTTTCGCCTAAATGTTTCTAACGAGATTATTTACAATTTTCAATAATAAAATTTTACTTATTTCAAATTTTATATTTTCGTTAAATTTCAATATTTGACTTTTGATTGGAATCTCATAAAACTTCTAATATTTTCTGAGTGATTTTAAACATAGTTTTACTTTATTTCTAGTAAAAACTATCTGTTAGAACTCAACACTCAAATTCATATAGTATTTTATAATATTATTCATTTAAACTAACAAACCACGATAATTGAATGTGTATGTTATAGATACTCACCACCTCGATCGGATAGAGAATCTTTATCTTCATGTCCAATTGATTCTGCACTTCTTTCTTAAACTCTTTGAACTTTTCAAAAGTTTCTAAATTATGCTTGATTAAGTAGATATACCCATATCTGCTTTAATCATCGGTAAAAGTCACATAGAAGCGGTTTGCATCCCTTGTGGTGGGTCTAAAAGGACCGCACACATCGGTGTGTATAAGATCCAATAATCTGTCACTCCTTTCACAAGTACCAATGAAGGGTGACTTAGTCATCTTTTGAAGCAGACAAGATTTGCACATGTCATCCGACTTTTGGTCAAATGACTCCAACAATCCATCCTTTTGGAGTTGGTCTATGCGCTTCTTATTGCCATTTCCAAGACGACAATGTCACAAGTATGCCTTGTCCAAACCATTGGACGAATCAATATGCAACATATTATTTCCTAAGTTGTCTACAACCATCACAGTTTTATATATACCATTACAAGGCAATGCTTCAAAATAAAAAGTACCATTATAAAAAGCATTAATAGAACCAATTTCATTATTAAACGAAAATCTAAAAATTTGTTTATACAAACCATGAAATGAAATAATATTCCTTGTCATCTCTGAGGATTAGCAACAATTATTCAACTCTAAGCCTAACCCACTACTAAGAAATAATGAATAAACTCCAATTTTGGTGACATGCGATGCTTTCCTATTCCCCATGATCAAGTTCATCTTCTCGTGCTCCACATCCCTACTTCTTAGACCCTGCAAATCAGAACAAATGTGAAAACCACATCCTGTGTCAAGGACACAAGAATAAGCATGTGATGAGTTATTATATTGAATAGTGTAAATACCCGCGAATGTGGGATTTATGTTCCTATCCTTTATATATTGTAGATACTTTGGGCAGCTTCGTTTCCAATGCCCCTTGTCGTGACATTAGAAGCACTCTGCATCTTTCGGATTTGACGAGGAGGCAGCAAGACTACCTTTGGTTCCGCTTGAAGAAGAACCATCGTGAGACTTTCCCTTGTGGTTCTTAGAAGGAGCTTTCCATTTATTCCCTTTCCCTTATCCAGTAGCCAGGACAGAGGGATCAACAATAGGAGTTGATTCAACAACTTTGCCTTTCAAGCCGATTTCAGTTGTTCTTAACAACCCTTGGAGCTTGCTCAAGGTCACCTCGTCCTTGCTCATATGATAAATCATCTTGAACTGCTCATAACAAGGAGGTACATAGTGGAGGATAATATCAATGGCCAACTCTTCATCGAATTTGACATTCAAATGAGTAAACCATCCTTGTATCTTTGCATTCGTTGCAAGTAGGTCGTGATGGACTCTCTATACCTCATTTTGGTTGTTATTAATGAGGCAACTATCTCGTACCTCTCTTGATGTGCACTTTGATGGTACTTTTCCATCAAATCTTGGTGCATATCATAAGTCCAATAGTTTGTGTAGAACTTTTGAAGCTCAAGACTCATAGTAGCTACCATGATGCACGACACCTTTGTTAGCTCTTTGCATCGAGCCCTATACTCGGTGATTTCTTCGAGAGTAGTAGTAGTTTCGTTGATCTCGACGAGTTATTTTTCGAGAATCTCTTCCTTTTCCTTGTACCTTAGGGCTATGCGGATATTTCTAATCCAATCGTTAAAGTTGGATCCATCAAATGTGACCCTATATAAATGCCCAAAAGAGAAAGTGGATTCGAGGAGTTGGCGTTGGAGGAGTTCGAACCTGACATTTGAAAAAGAAAAGAGATAAAGTTTAGATTAGATAAGAATCCTTAATATAACACCCAAATGGAATATTAAGGCTAGGACCCAACACAATATTCTACAATTCGGAAGAGGGATGTCGTAATCCAATTGCAAAATATTTGAAGGTAGGTAAATGACGATTTACCAATTTCCACCATGAAAAGAGAAAATGAACATTAGGTTTTAAATGAATTGAAATTCCTAGATTCTTTGAGATTCATTGAACTTTACAATGACATGTTTAAATCTCGATTATGCCCTTCAATTTTGTGCATGTGATACCGATGATCACAAACAAGGTGTGAATTACCATGCAAATGTGTCTGGTACTCTCGATGTCATTTATCACCTAATCAATGTGCTGGTTAACCATACATGCTCCATTGAACTATAATAAACATCGAATACCCTTTTCTACCCTTGTTAGTCCAAGTTAGTGTGTTGGTTAATCACACAAACACACTCCACTAACAACTTGGCATGGTGCAAAGTGCAATTTCATGGAATAACATCATTTTCACATTTTTCCTAAAGTAACTAAGAATGGGAATTTATGAAAGCATTTAGTTACTTCATTATAATCATTATACTTATTTATGAGGAACTAGTTGTCCTATCCAACCCTTTCGGCTAATGACCCTCCACTAGTGAAGAGTGTGGTGGGTAAGAGTGGATACCCAATGACGATCATTTTATAGGCCGCTTCCTTAAACACCTAATAAAGGATGAAAATTCAATACTACAAGCCCACTTAAAAGCTTAGCCTAAGAGTACTTTCATTCTATGAAAATCCTATAGCTTGGACAACTGACCACAAGAGCTTGACATGGCAAATGTCAAAACTACCTATTTGACCATAGAATATCCTCAACCTTTTCCAAATTTTGCAATTCGATCAGTAGACTACAATCTCATACATATTTCAAAACCATGACACATACTACTTATTTATCCAAAAGAAGACGCTCTTATTCTAACGATGCTACCTTAAGAAATGGCACTTATCTTCACGACAATCTCAAAGCTTCAGAATAAAGATATAAGACAAACTAAAAGTAGGCTTGTAGGAGGGGGACATGAAAGGATTATGCATGCAAAACACGACATTACATTTAAAGATCAACATATAATTGGTGTTACATAGTCAACGATCAAGCAATATATGTCGTAATACATATTACCATACACCTACTTAAATCAATACATCATCCCAAGTATCAACACAAACACCAAGAAAAAACAACTACGCACCCAAAATATATAAAGAAAAAGGGGAAGAAAAACTTGTTCAAATTCAACAAATCAACAATTACCCACAACCATATAACCAACCTCATCCCACACACTATACCTTTCAAGACTCATTGTTTCCACCATGACCACTTGTAGAAGCAACATTCCCACCAAGACCATCAACCAATGTGCGCAACTGATCAACACTTGTCAAAGGAAATCCAAAATCAGATAAATATTTAGTGCAAAATAAAGCTAAAAATGCTTCTTCTGTTTTTTGCACATGAGAAGGGTCATATAACAGAATATCGGTTTCATGAAGGGCCATCTTAAACTCATTGTTCATCATCTCACAACCAGCCATCCTACCAAAATCCACACAAATGGATTGCAGATCACGGTTAGCCTAAAAAAATGATGATTCGGTGACAAGTTTGTCAACTAACTTCGCAACCCCATGCGACAATACCCAAGTCACATCCACATTCACTTTGTTCAACTTACTCTCTAGCCCCACCACAATTGCTTGCAAATCAGTATTCTGCAGGGCAGACTCATTCAAGTCAGTTTTTAGCTTGCAAAAACTATGCTCTAACATAACTATCTTATCTAACAACCCAGTCTTCTCCAACTCGATAGATGCCACTGTGGCCTTTAACGTCGAAACCTCCTCGGCATCATCATCATACCCTACTAGTTTGCTCTCCAAGACAACTTTATCGTTTTGCACAACGGCTATTCCATCTCTCACCTTATCCACCTCATCCTTGGATACCACCCCTACATTCGACATAACCTTTTCCAACTCATAAATTTTTCCACAAGCTTCATATGTTGATCATGAAACAATTACATGTTATAAGCAACCCCTCTGGACAACACCACAAAAGGTTTAATTAGATCCGATATTGTCTTGAACTCATCATGCAGGATATGATTTTCTAAGTGAAACGACTCCTTCCCATCAAGCTACAAAATGATCTCTTGGCCTAGAGCCATATTCTCCATAAGCTTAATCTTATACATGTAACAAACGTGCTACCTACGACCCTGGAAAACACTTGCATGAGTCCCGGGAGTAGCAAAATTCTTAATGAAATACATAGCAACCTTTGGCTCCATCAAGCTCTGATCCCGCCTATATTCCCAAGAAGGAATATATACAGGACCTACCGAGTGCGAATCATCGACATCAAGAGGTGGACAATTCATATTTAGTTGAGACACATATGACAAGGGACGATTAACACCAAGATTGCTAGCAAAATAAAAAAACATTGAATTCCAAGGAACGAGACCTCTTGAGGACCCTACCACTGCTACCTTCTCAGCATGAAAGAATAGCTGCCATAGCAACAGAGGTTGCAAAATCTATGTCTCTCTTACGCTGGATCAAGGGTTGTTCACTAGTTCCATCATCACCATCACCTTCAACATTAATCATAGGCCTAGTAATATCAGGGGGAGTCTAACCATCATTTGTGTCATCGTAAGAATCATAACCCCTAATCTAAGCATCAAAATTCTCTTCCGCCCCATCATGAGAATTATTATAATTGCTACCACTCTAGGTAAAGCTATCATCAAGAACTGGAAGGTCAAAAAACATAATAAAAAGCAAAAACACAAAACAGTTTTGTGGGAAGAAACCTACACCACGAACAAATAACGACGGAATAATGCCAAGACGCAACCCATATGGAGCCATACCGACTTTCCCCAACACGGCCTCGGGGAATTTCTTCATCGTCACATTTAAACATGAGATCTTGTCTATATCTTGACTTAAGTCACTGATCCTAGCGAGCTTTTGGTCGTCAATCATCCCAGGAAGGTGAAATTCGTTTCTATAATGGAAGCATGAAGCATTCAGCTTTATAAATTCATTTTTCTAATTTTTTTTCGAATCTAGAAGACCCTCAATAAAACTACGTCCCCTTGAATGAAAATAGTACCAGGCCCTATTGCTGCAAATGTGAAAAAAGTACTGGAACAGAAAATAAAAAGTAGGAACGGCCAGGAGGTATGGCACGGAAGTTCAAATAAAATGATTTTTGAAAAGGAATTAAGTTTATGTTGGCAAGTATGGATCTTGTACACCTCAATAATTGAACCGAAGAACGTCGAAGGGGGAACTCGCAGACCGGTCTCATAATAGTAAAGATAAAAACAAACCTTACCTGGTGGGGGGCGATTAGTGATGACATTCACATCGTGAAGAACAACACCATCTTCTTCAACAAGATGATACTTTACAGTAACCTGGTCGAGCCACTCATGGCTGGCGGTCGAGTGAACAACGAGCATCATCAAGCGATACATTCTTTCATAGAGCATACGGGGATTTAGGAAGGAGAAAGGGCAAAAGGAATACGAAGGATCAAGAAAAAAGAATAAAAGGACACAACTAACAAAGATTTGACAAGCATTTATGACTTAGAAGGCAGAAAGCCAACTGTGATTCAGAGGATCTCAAGCACCTACAAGGCTACGATCAGTCGTGGGCACATGGACAAGCGAAAAAGCTGTCAAATGGGCTGAATGAAAAAGCAAGCTAAAGTAAACCACTTAAGACCAATTATTATACATCGGTAACACTTCATATCAATTAGGCTGGGGGGATTAATAGGGTAGGGCCACTAACCCACATAAAAGCAGGTTAGTCGAGCAACCCGACCTGTTTGCCCAGATCATCAGCATCTACTTGAGTGTCGAGCACTAAATCAAGAATCACCCTATCATCGTACATACCCCATTTAGTATCTACATGAAACTCGGGAAAATAAAGACTATTTTAATAGAAAAGGAGGCTCACCATCGTAACTGGAATATTAATACAAAACCCAAAAGAAGATGCCAAAAACTGGTCCAAACCTTTGCTATAAGAACCAGTCTTCACTGAAAGGTAAGACAACAACATTTTAAGAAATTCATATACAATTAAAGCATTAAACATGACTTCTAACTTAGATGTTGGAGAGCAATATCAGGGGTCCTCCCTCAGTATGACTTTCTAACCTATACTTGTCACATACCACGCAGCGTGCTACCTGGACTGCTCATTGGAAAAGGCTTTAAGAGGGACTACCACAAGCATCCAGGGAGCTACGTAGCAACACAGTACAAAACAACCCCTAATCTACAATGAACAATAAGAATAAGCACAATTTCATGAGCTAAACCACCAAAAGAAAAAAATCATTGGGGGGGGGGGGGGGGAGAAGTAGCCTTCAACCAAATTTTCGACCACAATACCGAGAAAACTAAGATGCACCTTGGAATCTCTCTCAGAGAAGCAATGAAACATTCTGGGATGAAAGGGCCAACAACAACTGAACACAATTGATCCCAAAATCACCGAGGGTAAATTGGTAACAAAACCACGAATAAGAGGCTCTTAGGACAACATAAAAAATGAAAAACAACTCGACCAAACAACAGCATTACAAGCAACAAAAGTAGCAATAGGGAAGAGAGAGAGCATAAAGAATAACCAGAGACAAAATTGTGAAAACCTGAAGACCCCACATACTATGAGCACTCACCAACAACAAAAAAAATGTATAACCCAAATTCTCATCCATTGGTGCTAAGACAATATTATTTTCAAAGAGTAGACCCACGTATGTTCAAAATTCTCGCATATGAGCTCGCCTTAAATGTAAGTTGTGAATGCCTATAAGCACACAACAAAAAGAAAACAAACACACACGAGACATACCCAGCCTAAGTTAATTCAGACGAAACCAAAGGTGAAAGGAACATCCATCATGAAAAAGTATCTACTTGCACATAAATTAACTCCTAGAAAATTTCTAGTCCTAATGAAATGAAGACTCACACCATAACACACACCACTATGCTTAGAGATACACCCTAAGGCTACACCAACATAAATGCATGTATTCCCCCCACCCCCCACCACACACACACACACACACATTCACTGACAAAACAAAGCAACAAGAAAGAAAAAACGCCATCAAATCCACATCAAGGACCTAATTACACTAAAAAAAATAGCATGAGTATATATACTTATGTAATTAAACTTTACACGCTACTAGAGGAGAAAACCTCCATTTTAGCCAATCCAAGTCAAACCTGTTTCCTATGTATTTCATCCAAGAGAAGAATGCCAGTTGAACGTCGTCATCCAACTTGCTGATTGCTTTTCTTTTCTTCTTGAATACCAACTCGTTCCTAGTTTTCCATAAAGCCCAAAAGATTACCCAAAAATAGAAAGTATAACTTTCTTTCAGTTTTCACTAGAACTCAAGATTTTGTCAACAATTTTAATCAACTCCGATAATGAAGATTTAGGCCAAGAGTTGATGCCAATCTACTTAGCAGACCAAGCCCATACCCTCACTGTATATGATCATCTCAAAAAACCGTGCTCCACCTCTTTAACAACAAAATTACATAATGGATAAGATGTAGAGCTAATTTGTATATCTTTTTGCAAGAGGTTAAAATCTAATGGAATCTTATTTAAAAACATCTACCAAATAAAACAACTGACTTTGATAGGTAACCACCCATTCAAAAGAGATAATAGGGGTTGAGGAATAATTGAAGCTTTATCAATATGAACTCGAAGAGATTTGACTGAGAAAACCTTATTTTGAGTCTACCAACGATTCCTAAGTATCATTGGTGTCTGGAAAGGGAATAAAATGAGATAGGTTGTCTTTAAGCATAGAGAATTCCCTTTCCTCAGCACCTCTCCTCAGTTCATGTTTCCAATTCCAAGACCATGTCGCATTAAAGTTGTTCGAATTCACTATCTTATCAGCAATAAGAGCGTTTTTATTATTTTCAATCATGTAAAGTCTAGGAAACAAGTCTTTTAGAGGCGCCTCCCCAATCCAGTGATCTTTCAAGAACATTGTATTGTTTCCACTCCTAATCTTTTTCTTAAAGAGTGTAGGAAGATTCACTCCGTATTCAATCAAGTCTTCTGAAAATTTTGAAATACGACACCAAAGCCTAGGGTTAGCTTGTTTTAGTCATTAGAGAGTTATCATGTCGATTTATCCATGAATGAGACAAATCGCCTTTGACCATAAACATTTTTTTGTCAAATTTAATTCTTCACTTCGATTGTTTAGTCATTAGACTTTGCAAGCTTGTTATCCCAAGACCTCCCAAGCCTTTACAAGTTGTGATTTTTTGTCATGCCACCCAATTAATCTTTTTCCTCATCACGTCTCCGCCCCATCGAAAAGTCCTTCCCAATAACTTTTTTGGGACGATAAATATAAAAAAAATAATAATAAGGTAGGAATCCAAGAACCGATTTGACCAAAGTCAACCTACCACCAAAAGAAAGATTGAGTTCAAACTTTTGCATTTTTTTCATATTTACACCAATAGGGACTCCATGATAAGTGAATGGTAAATCGCAAAATTCATCGTTTTAGCCAGTTCCAAATTAGAAATTCCAAACCCAAAAACTGTTTTCGACACAATTGTGTCTTTTATTTTGAATAAATATCATAATGAAGATAGTATACTAGTGATTATTTAGGATTTAAACATTTGAAAATAAAATGAGTTCATGATTGAAGTGACACGTGTTAAAAAAATATTTGAGTAAATATATTATCTACAATAAATTATTTACATTTTAATATCTATTTTTTTTAAATGATAAATCCAACTTACTCCTAAACTACACCTTAAATCCACCTATATCCATAACAAGACTTGAACTCTCAACCTCAAAGAGGGAGAGTAACACCGGATAAATATGTGTTGGAAGATATTTTAGAATGACTTATTTGCAAGCGATCCTACTTGTATAATTGAAGTTGACAAGTTTTACTTGCGTGCGAAAATAGGAATAAACCCATGTACTCGTATATTTAAACATATAATGATGGACTCATGGACTCTTATACCATTTCAAACTTTCAATTAATCCAATATAAATCTTACTTGACAAAAGCCCAAAAACCTAGTGTTCTATTTTGGCTTCAAAAAACATATAATCGAGCCAATATATTTTAGCTAGTTGTTTACAGGCCTATAATTTGAAATCTTGGACCCCAATAAAATGATGCACTATTTGAATAAAATTAACATCGACATTTTTGATCTTATAATTCTTTTGGGTTATGTTTGAATATTTCATTATGGATTATCTTTTAATAGGTAGATTGTGAACCATCGTAAAGGAATAGAGTTTATTTCGAGATTTTAGTAGTAATGGGAGTTGAAATTATATCCCAAACTTATAATTTTTAATTTTTTTATTATTTTATTCATAGAGCCAAGTCGATCAATTAAATGGTAAATTGGATATAACAACGGTCAGTCCGTTGATTTTGAAGACCCTAGACGAAAAAAAAAAGTTAGACCCCTAAAATTTTGGATTAGCAATGGATATCAACGTGTTAGCGACAAATTAGGACCTATAACAGATTAGTGACGGAGTAGCGATTGGTTAGCGACGAAATATAACAGAATCACGACAAATTAAATTTTTAGGTGCCTTACGTCTCGGATCATGTTCAGTCGTACACCTGACATATGCTAAAGGTTGGCCCTGGGTATAGTAGTAGTCAAAGAACTTGTTTTAAAATCAGTTTAGGTTCATAATAGTAAGGTATTAGTTGTGAGACTCATGTATAACATTAGTTAATTTAAAAAAAATTAAATATAAATGTTTAAATATTTGAGAACTTTAAATTTATAAGAAAATAAGAAAAATGATGAATTATTATAATGAAATGGTTTTTATCTTTTAAATTTAAACAAATAATTTAAATAAATAAAAACAAAAAACTAATGAGTTTTAATTTTGATAATTTTGAAATTAAAAATGTAAGTTTATTAATGATATTGATATTCATTTATTACTACATTTATTATAATTAATACATTAAAGTATTATATGTAATTTATTAAAATAAAAAAAACCAATAAATGACATTGAAAAAGAAATTAATTTAAAATAACCATAAAATGACATTTAACAAATTAAATAAGAGTGTGACATTTAGCAAAAAAAAAAAAAAATCATTTATTAGAATAGATAACATTATTTACTAGGAACAACTAAAATCAAGATTCAACTAATAAGTGAAATGGAAGAAAAAGAAAGAAAAAAGACAAAAATAAAAGGAGATGAAAGCCCACATAAGAAATACATAAATGTTGGGCCAAAGCCGAAAAGAAAACCATGAAGATGAAAAGTGTCATATTATTATGGGAAGTGATTCGTACACAACAAATTTTTATCAGTTTTTTATTGTACACAACAATTTATGCATTATAGAGTTGTACAGTACATCATTTTAAAACATCAATTGTTGTATATGGAGAAAAATTGTTATGTACAAATCATCTCCCTTTTATTATTTATTTATCATTTTCATTTGTTTCGAAATCAATTACCAAGACCTTTTATTAAGATTAACATTTTTCTTGCTTCACATTTACAAAACTTAGTCTAACCTAGATAAAAATAGCTGTTAGTGGTTGTACATATTCAAATCTTGTTGGGTTTGAGTTTAGAGAGAGGAGAGAGAAACATTTTGATCATGTCTCATTAAATTGTAAATCATGAAGTGAATACACTTATATATACAATGTTAACTAAACAACAAACTAATCATGAACTAGCTAACTTATTGTAACTAACAACTAACATTAAGTTACATATTTGTCTTTGGGATGTTATATGAGGTAGTTTGATAAATCCAAGTCTTGTTTTGTATGGAAGGACATAAGACCTATCCATTTATGTCATTTAACAATTTTTTTTTAGTCATTTATGTCATTTAACAATTTTTTTTAGTCATTTTCTCGGTCACATAAATGTGCGTTTTTGTAGTCTTGGTTGCAACTCAAAACAATGTTTTCCTTTAAACGTCTTGTTGAGATTAGCAAATACGTGCCTAATAAATTACATAATGATTTTCTAATATGCACCGTAAGCAAATATAAGAAACATTAATTAATAGCAAATATTACCATAATTAAATGTAAAATACATTAATTATAAAAAATATTATCTTAATTAAATGTGAAATGCATTAATAATCACCATAATAAATATATTTCGAATTTAATTATGATAATATTTTTTCTCCATCACATAAATGTGCGGTTTTGTAGCCTTGGTTGCAACTTAAAACAATGTTTTAAGATGAGCACCTTTAAACCTCTTGTTGAGATTAACAAATACGTGCCTAATAAATTACATAATGATTTTCTAATATGCACCGTAAGCAAATATAAGAAACATTAATTAATAGTAAATATTACCATAATTAAATGTAAAATACATTAATTATAAAGAATATTATCTTAATTAAATGTGAAATGCATTAATAATCACCATAATAAATATATTTCGAATTTAATTATAGTAATATTTTTTGATAATTAATACTTATATATTTTTAGGATATATATTAGAAAATCTCAATTACATACACTTAACGTTGCGTAATGTCATTCGCTGCCTCAACTAGTCCTTATGCATAAAAGTACCATAATTATTAAGTAACTATGAACAATATTGTTGAAATTATTAAAGAGTTTCATTTACATACCTATACACTAGAATAGTTAGCCCACTTCCATTTGGCATGCCAATATCATAACCAACTAACCGCTTTTAATTATCTTTATTTTTAACAAATACTAAAACCCAAGAGGGTATATATGGTTATTAACGTCTCTTCCAACCATTGAGATTAGCTCACATCAACAACCCCATATTCAAGGTCCTTCTAATCATATTTTGAGCCCGAACTAGAGATCAAATAAGGCATTCAAAGACCCAAATTCTCATAAATCAAATACTTTATGAAAAATACTTATACTAACTTTTTTTAGATGCAAAGTTACTAACTTACGACTATTTAATAGTAACGAAACAAAAACACCTTATGGCTAGAATTGTCTGAGTTGTTCATTTCTATACTTTTTCTTTTGAAATTTAAAAAATAACTATAACAATAAATAAGCAAAAATAACAACAAACCAAAATAAAAATACATGCAAATGAAACAAAAAGACAAAATTAGTTTCAAATTAATGTCACAACTAACAAAATGAGAAATTGCAAACAAATGACACTTTATCATTTAATCATAAAGTAATACAAACATATCAACAAACATTCTATTTTTATAGAGTTATGGTTGTGTTAGACTGATGGTATAGATATCTAAGATGGCCATTAAAAACTATTTAACAAATCATAGTGGATTTATGTGGTGAGTGTTAAGACAATTTGGTAATAAAAGAAATTCATAACCCAAATAAAGGTAAATTATAATTTTTAAAAAATAAAATTTCAACGGCCAAATTGAGTCAAATTATAAAATTTGAACCTCTAAATAACGAAAGAATGTTAATACATTTATGATTGAAGACACTTACATAGATTACGTAACCAAAATGGAAAACAAAGTGTTCAGATTAATCTAGAAATTATTATTAACCCCGGATAATCTAATGAAAGACGTTGAAAACAACCAAAAATATTGATGAAAAACAAAATCACACATTCCTTATTTAGCCCTTGAACTTCGTGTTGACAATCAAATTCTCCAAAGAGACGAAGTTCATGTCGTACAATACAATGTCTTATGCTTTGAGGATTATGAAACTATTTTCGTAAATGAATAACATTAACTAAATAGACATATACTACAACACGTAACATCTATAATTTTTGGGCCCTTGGGAGAGATGAGTTGTGTATGGTCACGCATGTTGCCCGCTGTAGGGATAGGCCCTAGGTGGGTAATCAACTAACACATCATCATTTTTAATTCATTACTTTTTTTTATGAAGAATAGCCGACCGTTGAAATTATTAATAAACTAGTATTCAGGGAAGTAAATAAACATGAATATGAAACATGGTAATAAAGTAATGAAAATGACATATATTAAAATCTCAACATAATAACCATTAATCATAAAAATTACTCGAACCAGGTTTTTACAAATCTAATGCTTATAACTTGGTGTAAGAATCATATTTCGTCTGATATATTGGCTTCGTAAACAAATCAACCAAATTCTTATCTGATGCAATTCTACTAACAATAATGTCTATTTGTTAAAAACCAACTTTGAAAAATATAATGATATTTCCTTAGTATATGTCGTGTGTGTTTGTATGACTTGGGTTCTTTATCCAAAACAAATGCACCCTCATTGTCACAGTATATCTCTATAGGATATTTAATGTTAGGAACAACACCAAGATTTGTGATGAAAATTTTCATCTATATAGCTTCATTAGTTGTAATATACACAACATCCATTGTCGAATCAGCTATAATATCTTGTTTGTAACTCTTCCAAATCATTACTCCTTTGTTTAGTAAGAACATGAATCCTAACTACAAACAAGAGTCAGCTATATCAATTTGGAAGCTTGCATTAGTGCAGCTCATTTACTTTAATCTCTTCTTCACCAACATAGATAAATAACATGTCCTTTGTTCTTCTCAAATATATGAGAAGGCTCTTGAATTCCATTCATTAAGCCTTGCTAGAATTGACATGACATTGACTCATCATGCTTAAGGCACACGACACATCAGACCTTGTACATATGTTGTCATATGTTTCCGATCTTATAGCAGAAACACAAAGCTTTGCTTAAAAACGATGTTTGCATGAATATGAACCTGTTCCTCGAGTCATATATATTGAATTTCTTCAAGACGTTATCTGTGTATGTACTTTGGCTTAACTTAATGAGGAATGTGCTTTTATCTCTATAGATATTATGATCGAAAATTATGTTGTCTACCCCATGTATTTAAGAAAAAGGCAATTCCCTAGCAATTATTAAACACTTTTGAAAGTAGGGACAACGTTTCCCATGAAGAGTATGTCATCAACATACAAAACAAGGAAGACTACAACTCTCCACTAGTCATGACATATACACATGGTTTATACATGTTTCTTTTAATGAACATTGATTGTGATCAACCTATCCTTTATTTATGTTTTTTACAGTTTAATGGTGTCAATGAGTTTATCTAATTAAACGAGCTAACGATGTTAAATGGATACAGTCTTTATCAGGGTGACTGGGTATTGGATATTGATGGTTGTTAAAAAACATATCAAACTAAGCATGCAATAGACGCAATACAACAAAACCATCAAGTTCTTCTATGGACCCGAGTTCATTAAATCACCACAACAAATTAAGCTACAATTGATGTTTGTATGTTTACCTTAATATACAAGCAAGAGGAAGACAAGGACCCAAACTAGGATCCGTCCATCGTAGTCGCACCTTAAAGTAGTAATATGTAACTCACGCATTTCTCGCTATGCATTTATTATAAAAATATGCAATTACATCGGTTAACAATTGTAAAATTCTTGTAAATAAATGAAATAGAATCATTATATCATGTATGTGTTTGTATAAAAGTGATTTGTATATGATATTATGTGTATATAATATTTGTGTGTGAAAACTTATTTTATAACAAAATAAATAGGGCTAAATAAATGATAAAAATTAAAATATTATTTAGGATAAATAACATAAAAAAAAGTCGTAGAGATTGTGATGACGAGCAGGTGCATATAAAGAACGCTTAAATCCGACTTCTTATGAGAAAGTTATGATTTTTCGAAGTTTCGCGTTCAACCTAGCACGATAATGTGTGTCATAAAATTTGAATCAGAGATAGGCTGCGTATTAGCCTAAGTGATCTAAATGAAAGTCATAGTAATCGTAATTATGAAAATGTAGATATGAAGAATGCCAAAATTTGACTGCGTATGAAGAAGTTATGATTTTTCGAATTTCGATGCGACACAATACAACACTTTGCAACATAGAAATCGAAATGAAAATCGATTGATTTTTATCCAAAACAATTTAAATGAAATTTAGGGTTCTCATAAATACAAAACCCTCGATATAGAAACTATCGAGAACAAAGTTTGTATGAAGAATTTATGAAATTTTCAAGGCCTTTTATATTATAATCTTTATAGAATGTAAAATTTAAATACAATGAGAATTAGCCGAAAGAGTCTAAATAAAGGTTGTAGTCATTGTCGATACAAAAGGTGGGGATATTAAGAATGTTGAAAATGGAGCTCGTATGCAAAATATGTGGTTTTTTGAAGATTCGAAAGTTTACCCGGTAAAAGTGACAAGACACCAGTCATCAGCTGCCACGTATTAGCATCTCAGGAAAAATCGTGCTCCCCAAGCTAGAGTGTGGCATTCCCTTGGATTATCGTGGCGTGCCTCACCTACATCCAGCCTATAAATAAATCCTAAGCCATGTTCATTTCTCACAACCAATTCTTTCCGTCTCTGAAAATTTTCCTTGACCCTAATTGATTTGCTTAGCCTTTGGAGTACTTTAACAAGGTTCTGAGGTATCAGAGAGCCCAAAAAATAGAAGTCTTCTGTATCATAGTTCTACATGTGACTTTCCAAGCTTTTTTTCAAAAAACTCTGTAAGATAAGTTGCACTTGCTATGCTTTAAGTGTAACTAATATTTATATTCATCATAGTCGTTATTATGAACTTTTAAATAAGATTTATAAGTGATTCGAATCATAATAGTGATTTATCTACTTACGGGAGTGATGTCTAGGCTAGATCTAGTGAGGTGTTTAAAGTGGATTTTCTAGTATACTTTGTATACCAAACGAATCCTACCTCTGATATGATCTTACCTGATTATTCCTTATCAGCTAGAACTTGAAGTATTTATTGCGATTATTGAGGAATCTAAACTATTCTTATTATAGTTTTGAAACAAAGACTAAGAATTAGTAATATTTACATCTAGGTCTTTTGAAAGGAAAAGCTAAGGTGCTAGGCGGAGCGCTGTCCTAACCATAAATCATCTACTTTTAACAACTGAGTGCATAGCTACTTTCGTCTTACACGTATACACAAAGTATTTTAAATGTTTAAATGTTATGTGCGCTATTTATCAGTATTTTCAATAAATATATTAGATACAATATCATGATAGGATTTCGCTACCCACTTGATATATTGGATTAAATTAATTTAAGTAGTGAAGGGTTGTGTGAAATACTACTGTGACCATTATAGTACTTTCGTAGTGTTGTGACTAGTCATCTAGCAGAGTATAGATGAAGACCAATAACTATTTTAGACAGTCATGTTGAACACTGACATACTCATTACCTATAAGTGTTAATGAATTGTGTGTTCATTCGTTGTGCACTATCCCCCCACATGGTTGCCTTATTGACATATATTGCTAAGGAATCTCCAAAGCGATATTGTCTACTCGTTGTTTATAGTAATTCTTTATGATAGGTCCCTTTACATCATCATTTTAGGATCAGGGAGTAAGAATAATGGGAACGGATACTCATGTTAATTATTTGGTGTGACATATATATATATATATATATATATATATATATATATATATATATATATATATATATATATATATATATATATATATATATATATATATTATGAGTTGAAAACCCAATGTGCTCACCAGGCTTAGAAGCCTGACCCATTCGATTTATTTGTATCCCACGTAGCGGTACAAAGGTACAAGTATAGTGATGTTTAAATATGCTGAGAGATTTAAGGAGTTTGAGGCCGTTAGTGTAATAAATAGTTGTAAGGTCTGTAATATCTGGTTTATGCTTATGTTTTTGTATCAGAGTTGACATCTGTAACACCGTTAGATTTGGACTTATCAATTTGGAGACAATAAGCATAAAAAATGAGTTTTTGATAGAAGATTATTTAGAATAAATAATCTTAACTAAGTTATAGTATATGTCACAAGGGTTCCATACATATAAAGAACGTTGAAATTCGAGTTTTAATGAAGAAGTTATAACTCATCGAAGTTTTACGGCTAAACCGGCACGACACCGCGTAACGTAAAAAGTGAATTTTTGATAAATTACTTTTTAGCCTTAGCAATCTAAACAAGTTAAACCGAGAACGTGCATAAAAAGAACGTCAAAATCTGACTTTGTATGAGGAAGTTATCATTTTTCTAAGATTTAGCATAGCAGTGCACAACCCGAAATTCGAATTTCAGATTGAGCGATTTTTAGCTGACACAACCTAAATAAGAGTTGAATATCTCATGAATAGGAGCTCAAAAATAAAAACACAATCGAAAACGGAGTCCATATGTAGAAGTTATGAATTTTACACGGTCGTTAACAGTGTAATATACTAATACTGTTAAATTTAAATTCCGTCGAGAATTAGCTGACAGAGTCTAAATGAAAGTTGCAGATTATTTCCCAACCTATGGTTGGATATAAAGAACATCGAAAACCGAGCTTGTATGCGAAAGTTACATGGTTTAGAAATCGGCGGAGTGCTGCTGCGAAGGGGGTGACGTGGCTGAATCTGGGCCATTGCTTTCTCCCCAAGTCTTGCCACCAGATAGTGACATGTGGCACCAAGTTGACCCATATTTCATCCAATAAATAGAACCCCTTCCACCCTCATTTATTCATACATCCACCTTTCTCTTTTTCTCTCTAACTTCTCTCTAAACCTCCCCCCCCCCCCCCTAAAGCCTTAGGAAACTCCCTTAGCTCTAGAAGAAAGCTCCGGAGCGACGGACGGCTCTGAGAAAAAAGTGCTTTTCGGCTCAGAAGCTCTGCTCTAGCAAAGCCCGGTTTTCAGCAAAACCCGCTGTTTCCTCGAAGGAAAATAGAATCCTTAGAAGCGAAGCACTGCCTGAGTTTGGAATCATCACTTTAACAATTGAGTACGTAGTCCCTTTCATGAACATGATTTTAATACAAGTATTGATTGAAGTATTAAATATATGTTTATGTGTGAATTATTTGATGTTGCCTGAAATACGTGTTAAAGAACATACCTGATAATATATGATGATTTATGATAAAGAGTAAACCTAAATTAATTATGAGGCATATTGGGTAGTATCTTCTTATGAGTACGAGTGAGATATACACAGAGTATAGAATTTTAAAGTATGTCATTGATCTGGGAGCATGGATTAGATAGGGTCATTTGTCCTTAGTTCGAGAGTATGGATAGGACATAGTTATTTATCATTAATCCGGGAGTATGGATTTAAACATAGACAATTGTCCTTAGTCCGAGAGTATGGATAGGACATAGTTATTTGTCATTAATTCGGGAGTATGGATTTAGACATAGACAATTGTCCTTAGTATGAGAGTATGGATAAGACATAGTTATTTGTCATTAATCTGGGAGTATGTATTGAGGCATAGTCAATTCTCCCTAGTCTGAGAGTATGGAGTGGACATAGTTATTGATCTGAGAGCATGGAGTAGACATACTTGATCTGAGAGTATGGAATAAGTAAAAAGGTAAATTTTAGATCCGAGAGTATGGACAATATCGTTGAGAGGATTGACGGGGTGGGGTAAGAGTTGTTTATACATGGTGAAATTGTATACTTGTTGTAACACCCATAAAAATCATGTCAAATTTAAATTTTTTCAAAACACTTAAAACCATTTAACATTACATAGTTTGTTTTCAAAATAACAAATATCAGAGTATCCCAATATCAAATCATGAAATCATAACAGCATACTATGGGTCCAGTCAACCATCAGGTTGGAATACCCCAGGCCCACAACCAACAGGTTGGAATGCCTACATATTATGAGTCCAAATATCCTTGGGATGGAATAATAATGGCCTACAACCAACAGGTTGGAATCCCCAGGTCTATTGGCCTCCGCACATAGCATATAAGCCTTAATCGCCAAACAAACATGTGCAAATATATAACAGATAATCACATAACAGGCTATAGACAACAACTGATCAAAACATATCATACCACATAACAAATAATACCATCCTGTCTATCAGGATACCAGTCTAACAGATCATGCTAGCATATCACATAATACCGCCCTATAACCAGGACATTGACCTAACCAGGTCACTAAGCATAACATAAACTCATCCAATAAACATTTCATGCCATAACTAGGATGCAAACCAATAAACATATCATGCTATAACCAGATATAATCCATAAAGGGCCGGCCTTGGTGTCTTAGACCCTGTTGATATAGTGAGGATAACTCACCTCGCTAATAGTGCTGAAATACTGCAAATCTCTAACTGCTGTCTCACTTAGAATCCCAAACTATTTAACAATAAACACCAAAATTAATACCGAAAATAACCTTCTTGACTAAATGTCCACACCATTCATTAAGTCCACTCTCGCTATTGGGCTAAGGCCCAAATACCCAATCCTTGACTTGAAAGTCCATATAAAAGCCCATTATCGACCCAATTTACCAAATTAAGCCTAACTTCCTAATTGGGCCTCGCCCCATGATCCACTATCACTATCCGGCCCAAAATATCTTATTGACAAAGTCCAGCAAAGGCCCAATTCCATTTAGTGACATACGCGGGACGTACTCCTCTGGGTACGCGGGGCGTAATCATCTAATCGTTGACCACCATCGGGGTGGTTGACCCAGTACACTGGGTGTACTGGATTTACGCTAGGCGTACTGGACAATTTGTCAAAACCTTATTAAGCTCTTAATGGCTTAAGCACTTAAGCCCAAACTTCAGATCTAGAGATCTATCATGCCTAGGATCCATAAAGTCGTGAACTTTATAACTTTGGATGTCCATTAAGTTCTTAATGCTTGGTCTTAATCCATTAAGACCTTATTTTCCATGCATGGGACATATTCAGCTAATGGGACTTCATTTTTATCATTCAAGGTCCCTTCAAGAGTCTAGAAGGACAGTCCTTTTCGTCCAAAACACAACATGCACCACCTTGTGGTTTTTGGGACAAGAAATGGATCTTTTAAAGCAAAATGGAGAGATCTAATCATATAAGCATAAAGTTTGGAACTTTATACCTTCTGGAGCTTCTTGTGCACGAGATAACTTCAGATCTACAAGCTTGGTCTCTTCCTTCAACTCTTTGATGCAATGATTTCCTCTTAAAGCACTCAAGGACACACAAATGAGCTTAAACACACAAAAGGGAAGGCTAGGGTTTGGGAAAGATGAGTTTGATATGTGGAGGTTGAGGTAATAGGGGTATTGGTGCTCATTATGTTGCTTATATAGTCCCCAAACCCTAAATATTAGGGTTTCATTCCTGACTTAGTACGCCCAACGTACTGAGGCAGACCTTAGTACGCTTAGCGTACTCTTATGTACGCGCAACGTACTCCCTTTTTGGCCTAAAATTTCAAACTTGGCCCTCAAACTTATCTTGGCTCTTCATTCTCAAACCTAAGGGCTATAACTGACAAAATAATGATAAAAGAAAGTTCACAATACCTTTAAAATCTCGGGATGTTACAATTCTCCCCCACTTGACGTAGACTTCTCCCTCGAAGTCCGCTGCGGCAAATACATCCGAGTAATGCTCCTGCATCTTGGACTCGGGCTCCCATGTCAACTCGGATCCCTTCCGATGCTCCCACTGTAGCTTCACTAAAGTTATCTTATTATTCCGTAGAACATTCTTCTTCCTCTCTAGAATAGCCACATGCCTCTCCACGTAATTCAGGCGCTCATCGACCTGAATATAATCCAAAGACACCACTGTCTCCTGATCCATAATACACTTTCGTACCTGCGAAATATGGAAAGTACTGTGGATCTGGCTAAGCTCCTCCGGTAGCTCGAGCCTATATGCCACCTTGCCAACCTTGGCAACAATCCTGAATGGTCCAATGAAGCGGGGACCCAATTTCCTCCTCTTCCTGTAGCGGATCACACCCTTCCAGGGTGAGACCTTCAGGAGTACCATGTCACCCACCCGAAACTCTAACTCAGATCGGCGTCTGTCGGTGTAACTCTTCTGCCGACTCTGAGCAGTCTGCAGTCACTTCCTAATCTACTGAATCTTCTCGATAGTCTTCAAAACTACCTCCGTCCGTCCCATCATCCTGTGTCCGACCTCACACCAACAAACCGGGGTGCGATATTTCCACAAATATAACAGCTCAAAAGGTGGGGCGCCAATGCTGGAATGATAGTTGTTGTTGTAGGCGAACTCTGCAAGGGGTAGGTGAGAATACCAGCTCCCAGCGAGGTCAATGACTCATATCCTCAACATATCTTCGAGAGCCTAAATGGTCCACTCACTCTGACTGTCGGTTTGCGGATGAAATGTTGTACTAAAATGTAGCTGTCGGCCCAGTTCTTCATGGAACTTCTACCAGAAACGGGAGGTAAATCTAACATCTTGGTCGAAAACAATGGAGACCAGAACCCCATGGCGAGCAACGATCTCGCGAACATACACGTCGGCCAACTTCTCAGCCGAAGAACTCTACCGTATATAACTAAGATCTTTTAGACTGAGAATGTCTGGTTTGGCCTTATTTCCTATTCTTGTTTAATGAAGGGATTAGGGTAGGATCAGATATTTGAATGTATATTGGGTCCAGTGTTATGTAAGGCTAGCATACACGAGTGTTGCAGGGTTGGTGGAAGTTTCATGGATGAGTTGTGCGGGGTAATTCAGTCAGTTGTGAGATATTTAGCCTTCCTCTAGGAGTGAGGATTAAGCACCCACCTATGCTTACGTATATTGCTAGGGTGCTGTGATGATGCTTGAGAAAATTATGGGTAAGTGTGGAAGGTAGAATAGGCCCATACTACTAAAAGCACATAACCCATACACGTAGCAAGGAAGTCACAACCCCTAAGGTTTTATTGGGAGTTGGTTCCCTGTTGCTTATGTAGATTATCTGATATCTTCCTGGTGTATTTTTAGTATGGTGGTTACGAGGTGATTTAAGACCAGATATGGGTCAGGATTAGGAGCTAGCATCCAGGATAGGCCAACATTGATAGAGGATCATGTCAGGGAGATCATTTGAGAGGAGGTGGTTGCTATTATCTGGGGCCAGATTCCGGAGATGTCCGGTTCTATCAAGACCGCAATGATGGAGTACTTTGATGACAGATACGTAAACATTACTGAGATTGTTGCTGCTATAGCCTCTGCAGCTGTGGCAGTTGCGGTTGTTGGGCTAGGGCGGGTGTTTCAGTATCGGGACTTCGATAACACGAAGCCCCCAACCTTTGACGGTGTATAGGATCCGATCATATCCATGAGGTGGCTATCTAACATGGAGGGATGATTTTTCAAATGTTCATGACCTACTGACTAGAGGGTAAGGTGTGCTCTGAACCTATTAAGGTCCGGAGAGCAGGATTAGTGGAGACTTGTTTCTAGGTCGTATTCTGATGAGTAGAGAGTTGTGGTATCATAGGATCAGTTCTGGGAGTTATCCCGTACTCACTACATTCCTCGGGTCGAGAGCGAGAGGTTGGCTTAGGAGTTTTCGGATTTAAGATAGGTTACGGAGTCAGTGATAGAAACCACCTAGATGTTTACCGAGAGGGAGATGTTTGGCCCGGAGTTTGCTTCCGAGCAGGCTTGGATGAGTCATTATCTGAGTATGCTCAAGAATGACATCAAAAAGTTTGTGTCCACTCAGAGATGTGATAGTTTTCTAGAGTAACAGGTGTTGGATAAGGTGTCTAAGTCCATAACTTATTGGTTATATACTTAACCCGACCCGACATGGTCCATTTGGGTTGCATTTCATCCAAACTATTTATGGATAATTTTATGAGAGTTATACACATATGATTATTAATATATTATAAGTTATAATATATTAATATGAAGTCATGTTATTTAATTAGTCTTAGTCTTAAATTGATTATGAATTAATTTAGAGATTAAAAGGAAGACTAATTGGATTGTGGGCTATTGGTTTTATATGGTGTGGGCTAACACTCATTTGTTAATGGGCTAGGCTTGTATGGAAGTCCATGGATGATCCATGGAGCTTTTAACCCATGGATCCTTGGAAAAGGAAAGGTCATGGGTTATTAGGGTTTCACCCTAATCATGTACACTATATAAGCATGCTTATGTTGCATGAAATAGCCACTAGTGTGACTAGTGTGTGTGTTTGTGTGTGGCCGATTTTATAGTGTGTATACACTCTCTCAAATTTTTCCAAGAGTTTGTGGTTATTTGTGATTCCATTTGAGGCATTCACACTATTGGTGCTTGGCCCTCAAACTCCTTAAGAATCAAACTCATCAAAAAGGTATGTAATCTCATCTAATTCTTTTATGTGTTAAAGTACCCCATGCCATGTTAGATAGGTTATGAACCTTGGAAAATTATTATTTTGCATGTATTTAGACAAACATAGATCCAAGGTTTATTAGGGTTGCATGCACACTTAGGAAGTGTTAGATTGCTCAAAACCCAACAACAGGAAGCTATCAGGCGGTATGAGCTTGAGATTGAGTTGCAGTTGAGAGAGCATAGGTAGGCCCCAGCATAGAGACATCCGACACCGAAGCGGTTTAAAGCCACTGATTCTTGGTCTGGAGGTCAGCGCGGTCACACTTGTAGGAAGTACAGGAAGGTTCATGCTGGAGCTTGTCAATCCGGTGGTGTATGCCGTAAGTGTGGCAAGGAGGGGCACTTTGCGAGGGATTATCGCCAGTTAGCTCCGGTATATGATATGAGGATTTGTTACCACTACGATCAGGTTGGTCATGTGAAGACCAATTTTTCGTTACTCGCCGCTAAGTCGGTGCAGTCTCCAGCGTTAGCTACTTTGAGGATCACTGACGGAAGTTAGGGTAGGGCAGATCCCCCGGAGGCTCGGGGATGTGCCTTCCAGCTCACTGCTAAAGAGGCCAGGACTGCACCAGATGTGGTGGCTGGTATGTTTCTATCCCTTATCTCATTGATTATGTTTATTTTATTCTCATGTGTTTGCACCTATGCTAGGTATGTTCGTAGTGAATTATTTTCCTGTTATGGTATTGTATGACTCAGGAGTGAGTTAGTCTTTTATCTCTCGATCTTTTAGCGGGGAGTTTCGTTTCCATTTAGGAGATCTAGAGTGTGCGTTGCGAGTTTCCATCACCAAAAAACACGGGGTTTCTGCTTCATCAGTTTATCGCGGCTGCGTTCTAGAGATATCCAGGGTGTCTTTTCCAATTGACTTGATTTCGATTCCCATGGGGGATGTTTGCGTTATAGTAGGTATGGACTAGTGGATTCGTTTTGGTGCCATAATCGACTTTGAGGGTTAGCGGTTTCTAGTTCGAACCCCAAGTGGGGGAGAATTGGTTATCTATGGTGAGGGCAACAAGTTAGGTTCAGGGCTTCGCTCAGCTGCTATGGCTCGGTAGTATATTCAGCACGGGTGTGCGGGTTATTTGGCGTATGTGGTGGATATGCAGGTCAAGGAGCAGGTCTCGGTTTTAGAGGTTCTAGGCGTCAGAGAGTTCGCCGATGTATTCCCGAAGGAATTACCCGGAGTGCCTCATGAGAGGAAGGTCGAGTTCAGGATTGACCATGTGCTAGTTGCGGCTCCTATTGTCAAGTTGTCGTATCGATTAGCACCACCAGAGATGCAGGAGCTTTCATCTCAGATATAGGAGCTGCTAGGCAAGCAATTCATTCGTCCGAGCAGTTCTCCGTGGGGAGCATCGATTCTCTTCGTCAAGAAGAATAATGGTTCACACTGAATGTGCATTGATTAACGGGAGATGAACAAGTTGACGGTGAAGAACCCTTATCCCATCCCACAAATAGATGACCTCTTCGATCAGTTATAGGGAGCATCTTGGTTCTCCAAGATAGATTTGAGGTTTGGGGTACCATCAGGTCAGGGTGTGGGAGGAGGACGTGGAGAAGACCGTGTTCCAGACTTATTATGGACATTACGAGTTCGTGGTGATGTCGTTTGGGCTCACTAACACGCCAGTGATATTTATGGACCTAATGAATCGGGTCTGCAGACCGATGCTCGGTCGCTCGATTATTGTGTTCATAGATGATATCTTGGTGTATACCAAGACTAGAGAGCAACATGAGGAGCATCTCTGTGAGCTTCTGGGAGTTTTGAGGTGAGAACGGCTTTACGCCAAGTTCTCTAAAGGTGAGTTTTGATTGTGAGAGGTTCATTTCCTTGGACATATCGTTAACTAGGAGGGGATTTTGGTCGACCTGGCCAAAATCGAGGCAGTGAGGTATTAGGAGGTTCCAAAATCTCCCTAAGATATCACGAGTTATTTTGGTTTTGCAGGGTACTAACAATGATTTATTCATGATTTCTCCAAAATTGTAGTACCCCTCACTCATCTGCAGAGGAAGGGGATGGATTTCCAGTGAGGCCCTGAGCACTAGACAACATTTGAGACCCTCCGACAACGACTTTGTGAGGCTCAAGTTTTGACACTCCCTGAGGGAGTTGAGGATTTTGTAGTTTTCTCTGATGCGTCCATCACTAGGTTGGGAGCAGTTCTCATATAGAGAGGATGAGTGGTAGCCTATGCATCACGACAACTGAAGCCACATGATACGAGATATCCCACACATGATCTTGAGCTAGTAGCGGTAGTATTCGCCCTAAAGATCTGGAGACATTACCTATATGGGGTCCGATGTATCATCTACACGCACGACAAGAGTTTGAGACATATCATGGATCAGTCGAAATTGAACAAGAGGCAATGCAGGTGGCTGGACGTAGTCAAGGATTATAACTGCGAGATCCTTTACCATCCTGGTAAAGCGAATGCTGTGGCGGACTCCCTGAGCCACAAGTCGGTTGGATCTTCTGTTACGGTGCCGCGTATAAGGATATATGTGGATTCTCCACATGTGAGCTTGATCAGGGAAGGTCGGATTGAGGGTGTACGGTAGGAGAATTGGAAATTGAGAGAATCAGGGGCGAGATCCCAAGATTGTGCAGGATAGTCATGGATTGTTGACCCATTATGGTCGGGTGTGGGTTCCAATGTCTGGTGGGGTTAGACAGATTATGCTAGAGGAGGCTCATAAATCTCATTTCTTTATTCACCCGGAGCCACCAAGATGTACTGGGATCTAAGGTTGAGTTACTGGTTACCGTGCATGAAGAGAGAGATTGATTGGTACATCAAGAGGTGCTTAACCTACAGGATGGTCAAGGCCCGAGCATCAGAGGCCGCATGGCAAGCTGTAGCCTCTGGAGGTTCCCATGTGGAAATGGAAGCATATCACGATTGACTTTATCACCAATTTACCAAAGATGGAGAAGGGATATGATGCTATATGGGTCATCGTGGATCGATTGACCAAGAGAGCCCATTTTCGGGCAATTCGGGAGAGTTCGTCGGCCGAGAAGTTGGTTGATATGTATATCCATAAGATCATTTCTCGCCATAGGGTGGCAGTGTAACGCCCGTGTTTCTGGGCTTGCCATTTTTAGCAATGTAATAGTCTAGGTTAACCTTTGTAATCCAATTTGAAATAATAAGAAGGTATTATTTGAGTATTATGTGTTTCGTGCTTAATTGCTTAATTATGTGATATGATTAATTAAGAATAAAATGAGCGTCCAAAAATTTAAGTGTAAAATAAACTTGATATCTTTGAATAATGTTGTAGTAGTTGAAACGAAGTTTCCGAATATATATAGAACGCCCAAATCTGACTTCGTATGAGAAAGTTATGATTTTCTGAAGTTTCGACGTGGCAGTATGCAGCCCGAATACTCAATTTGAGATCGAGCGGTTTTTTAGCCGAAACAATCTAAACAAGAATTGAAGATCTCGTTGTTAGTAGCGAAATGATGAAAAGTTAGGCGAGAATGGACGTCGGACGAAGAACTTATGAATTTATAACGAAGTTCTTCTGTCCCGGCCTCCTAAAAATAAATAATAAAAATAAAGTCAAAATTAGCCAACAGAGTCTAAACGAAAGTTGTAGAGCGTAGTATGACTTATGCGTGGATATAAAGAACGTCGAAAACGAAGTTCACATGAGAGAGTTATGAATTTTCGAAGTTTATTAAATATTTAATATTTAATTTTAATTCAAAATTTTGATATTATCCGGAGGGGAGTCACCGGACTCGCCCGCAGTACGCCCAACGTACCACTCGAGTACTCCGAAGTCGTAAGCGATCATGTATAAGGCCGATGACGCAAGGGATGACGGCAACCGGAGGCTTACGCCCTGCGTAACCCTCGTACGCCCAGCGTACGCGCGAGGATCAGCCTTATAAAAGGGAATACGAAGGCAGCTCTTTTCTTTTTAAAATTTCTTCCTTTTCTCTCATCTTTTGCCTCGATTTGCATGCCGTTTGTACACCGAATCCCCAGTAATATTCCTGAGCCCCGAAGCAAGATCCGAAGCCTCAAGGATCTTGAGGAGCGTTATTCCCGAGCCGAAGCCCTGCCCGCGAGAAGCTCGGTTTTGTGAAGATCTTCCAGATCTACGGAGAAACACCTAGTCTGCAAGCCGTAGTGCTGCCCGATCATCTTCTGATCAAGTGAGTGTGTAGTCATTTTCATTCCAACGCAATATTATGAAGTATTTTATATAAAATACGTTTCATGTGTATATATTTTGTTGTTATATGTGTGAATGTATATTCACTCTCTTCTATCTTATAGATCTGAATTATTCTCTATGAAATACGTGTTATGTGTGTATGCCTCATCTGTTATGTGGAATATGTGTAGATTAAAGCATGCAATACAGGTTTTTAAACAATGTATAAAAATGTATATTTTTATCTACTAATATGTTTGGTAGAACATGGGTAGATAATTGGTGTGTAATAAACAGATGAGAGGCCTCGGTGTTTTTGGTGTTATTCTAGTCATTCAGCAGAGTATGGATGACGACCACAGACTATTCTAGACTGTCCTGTGGAACACTAGCAGACTCATTACCTGTAGGTGTTGTGAACGACGTGTTCACCGGTGTACTCTATCCCCCACATGGTTGCTTTTAGGACACTTATTGTTGAGGAAGCCCCTCTGCAGTAATGTCCGTCCCGATGAAAATCCTAAATTAGGTTCCTTATAATAGATGTTATTTTTAGGGACGTAAAGTGAGGATAACGGGAATGGGTAATCGGGTTTAATGTTGATTGTTGAATTAAATATAATTATTTATTGTGGGTTGAAAACCCTACATACTCACCAGGCTCCCAAGCCTGACCCACTCAGTTTAATTGTATTACAGGAAGTGGCGCAAGGGCATAAGATGGAAGAATCATCAAGTTGTTTTGTTTACAAGTCTGTATATGTACATATTTGTTGAATGACTTGTAATGTTATCCTTTATGCTTTATGATCTGTATCGGAACATGACATCCCGAATATTGATTATGAAATGAAATTATATTTCTTTATGAAATGTTTTGATAAATATCTATTTTATCATGTTTTGTTTTTGGGAACAAATTCCGCATCTCTTTTAAAATTAAAAGGATTTACTCTGAAAATGTTTAAAAAACATAAATGAAACCGGTCTTTTCTGGCCGAGATTTTGGGGATGTCACAATCAGTCTCCATTGTCTCAGACCGTGATGTTAGATTCACCTCATATTTTTGTAAGAAGTTCCATGAGGAACTGGGCACGAGACTGCGTTTTAGCATTGCTTACCATCTAAAGAGAGACGGCCAGAGTGAGCAGACCATTCAGACCCTCGAGGATATGTTGAGGGCCTGCGTCATTGATTTTGATGGGAGCTGGTACTCCTATCTACCCCTTACAAAGTTCTCCTACAACAATGGCTTTCATTCCAACATTGGTGCTCCACCTTTCGAGTTGTTGTATGGGCAGAGATGTCGTACCTCAATCTCTTGGGGTGATGTTGTTCACCGGGTCATGGGACAGACCATGGTGGTTCTGTAGACTATCGAGAAGATTCAACAAATTATGCAGCGATTGTTGACTGCTCAGAGTTGGCAGAAAAGTTATGCTGACCGACATCGATCTGAGCTGGATTTTCAGGTCGGTGACATGGCGTTGCTGAAGGTCTCACCCTAGAAGGGTGTGATCCACTTCAGGAAGAGGGGAAATTTGGATCCCCGATATATTAGACCATTTCAGATTATTACCAAGATTGGAAAAGTGGCGTATAGACTAGATCTTTCAGAGGAGCTCTGTCAGATTCATAGCATTTTCCACGTTTCGCAATTGCAGAAGTGCATATTACATGAGGATGCGGTAGTGTCATTGGATGAAATTCAGGTCGACGAATTCCTGAATTACGTTGAGAAGCCGGTGTCTGTCTTAGAGAGGAAGATAAAAGTCATGCGCAATACGAAGATACCTTCAGTGAAGGTACAATAGTAGCATCGGAGGGGATCCGAGTGGACTTAGGAGCCGGAGGCTGAGATACAGGAGCATTATCCTGATCTGTTCACCGTAGCAGGCTTCAAGGATGAAGCCTTGTTCAAGTGGGGGAGAGTTATAGCATCTCGACTCTCAGTTATGAGATTTATTGCTTTAAAGATGAATTATTCTTTGGAACTCGACGTGTTGGAAGCTCTCAACTCAACGAGTTGTTTAGAAAAACTTGACGAGTTGATGACTGTTTATGAAACCCTAATTTTCAGGGTTTTTCACCATATTTAAAGAACTTATGACTCATTCGTGGCCTCCCTTATCGTCCCCCCAGTCTAGAGAAATCCTAAATCGCCCCCTTTCGCCATTTTGAGTGTGTGTGAGCTTAAAGAGTATTCTTTGGTGCTTTTCTTGAAAAAACTTGAGGTTGGTGGTTTAAGGTTGAAGGGAGAATCTTTAGATCCAGAATTTTCGGTGTTGTTGCAGCTACTTGGAGGTATAAATTTGTTAATATTGATCATCCTTTCTTTTAGATATCTTCTTTAGAAGTTATGGCCATTATTAGCTTATTTTGGGACCATTCTTGGATTTGAGCATGTTATGAAGCCATGGTTTCAGATCTGGACATCTCATGCCCTCCACAGACTTAAAGTTGTCAACTGTATCAAGTCTTGGCCCTCCTTCATGCCCTAGGTCCCTTGATAAGCCTTATTTGATTGTTTTAGCCCCTTTGATGCCATTCATGGACATAACGTTAGCAATTTTACGTGGTATCTTAGTCCTAAGGGACCAGATCTTTAGTTTGGAGCATTACACTCGCTTCGAAGCGTTTAATTACATTAAGGCTAGGAAACTCGAAAAGTTGCTCTGCCAACTCGACGAGTTGGTCAGGGTTTTCCCGCTTTCTAGATACTGAAGAACTCGACGAGTTGCTCTAGTAACTCAGTGAGTTGCCTCAGTCTTTTCACAATTTTCTGAGACATGACGAAACTCGACGAGTTACGAGATGTACTCGATGAGTTGGGTCAACACGGACTGTTGACCTTGACTGTTAACTTTCACTTTGACCATGGTTGACCAAGTTTGACTTTTGAGGGTATTTTGGGATTTTAATGAAGTCTTTATTGCTGATTGTAGGCTGTTGAGTTCGGAGCTGTGATTCGAGAGTTAGATCCGGTCAGTCAGTGCTACTTGTGAGGTGAGTTTTCCTCACTATAATAACAGGGTTGAAGGCACCAAGGCCGACGTTTTTGGATTGTTATCCTGGTTATCATATGATGCTATGTGTAGTGATCTATTAGATTCGTATAATGGTATATAGGGTGGTGCTATGTTTAGTGATCTGTTAGGTATGTATATTAGTATATAGGCTAATGTTATGTTTAGTGATCTATTAGATCTGTATCCTGGTATATAGGATGATGCTATGATTAGTGATCTGTTAGATCTATATGACTATCTATAAATGCTAGCTAGTGTTTGATATCTATGTATTGATTATGTGTTTGTGGGTGGGTTGAGACGGTCCTGCTTTGTGCTCTAGGCCAACAGACCCAGGGTGGCCTGGATCAACTGAAGGCCCATCGGGACATACCAGTCAGGTTGAAGGCCAGAAGAATGGTCCAGACAAGCTTAAGGCCCGGGGAGGCGGTCCAGACATGCCGAAGGTTCTGAGAGTGGACCCGATAGACTAAATGCCCAATGAGGTAGTTCAGTCATACTGAAGACTCTATATGCATACTTTTTGTTTATGATATTGTCTTGTTATACGACGTTGGTATTTTGGGGGAACTCACTAAGCTTCGGGATTGTAGTTATGGATTTTGTTTATGGTACTTCGGATGACTGCGGGAACGTGAAGGCTTGATCGTGCCACTCCTCATATATTGTGTTATGATTCTAGGATTACTCTGATAACAAACTATTTTGAAAACAATTTGTAATAAATGGTGTTTTTGGATGTTTGAAAAAGATTAAATTTTTTTATGAATTTTATGGATGTTACATCCACATCTTGTATCAAGGACCCAGGAACGAGAAGATGATGAGTTTTTAGATAAGATTGTGTATATACAAACAGAAGTCAGCTTCACCTTGCTGTCTTTGATGTCTTGCAGATACTTTGGACGTCTTCATTTCCAATTCCCTTTGCCAATGCAGTGGATGCAAGTGACCACTTTGTGATCAGAGGCAAAGGGAGCATCAGAACTGGATTTTCCTTTTGGTCCATTGCTTGACGACCCAACTTGAGACTTTCCCTTCTAGTTTTTCTTAGGAGGACCTTTCCACTTTTCCCTTTCCATTCACCAATGGCCAGAATGGGAGCACTAGCAAGAGTGGAGTAAACACTTTTTCCCTTTATTCCTGCCTCATCTGTTCACAGGAGGTTGTGCAATTAATAAAAAATAGTTTCATTTTTGTTCAAATGATAAGTCAATATAAACTGATGATAACAACTTGGATAGGAGTTCAACACTATGTCGATTACCAACTCTTCATCAAAATTAACAATAAGCTTGACAAGCCTACCCACGTATCGTTGTATTCTCTGTACATGCCTGCTAACATATTCTTCCTCTTTCATCTTGCTAGCTATGAGGAAATTTACCACCTCGCACTTTTCATGATGAGCTCGATTATAGTACTTCTCCATAACATCCTTCTAGTTGCCCATTTTGACGATCGTCTTGTGCGGAATAATAAGAACATCTTGAGATTTAACGATAAAATATGAAGAACACAAAAGAGATGATTAATCTGATAATTTTACTAGAAAAGAGAGTAATAAAATATGAAAATACAAGAACACTTGGTGGGAGAAATCTCACCACACTCTATTTCTATCTAGAGAAGTACATTTTGGTGAACTTATAATACAAATGATCATCCCGCTCTATTTATAGAGAGAGGAACCTTACAATACAATAAAGGGAAATAAAATAACCTAACTTATCACTCATAATTTTTAGAGCATTTCCATGCTCCAACAATCTCTCCCTAAATGCTTGCAAATGATGAGATATACAAATACAATGATAAATGGCTAAAGTACACAGTAATCGTCTAGCAAGTGTGGTAATAAAAATGAAATATAATGAGAACCAAATGTTGAAATGACTCTGAAACTTTGAAGTGTCTATGATCTCTGAATCTGAGCTATGAAATCTCCCTGGTCTAGTCAAAGTCTTTTAAGTACTGAGGCATAAGCATCTCATGTGGTGAAGAGTGAGATTCCAATCCACATATGTGATCTGTGAATGAAGCTAATCAACTTCAAAAGTGTACCAATAACTTTTGAACTGTATGTCCCATAATCAAATCACACTTCATCATCAAAATTACTAAACATCTCTTGTTCTCGAATCATAATACAACCAAAATTCTTCAAAAGAATAACCTGCTAAAAATGTGAACAATCCAAAAGTGAAGTCCGAATAATAAATAATGTGAGTTCGAATGCATTGTCTAGTAATGCCAAACTTTTGATAGGAAGATCAAAAATAAGTGACACGTCACATCACCAAAATAGTATTTGTCATCAAAATATTGCAAATCCAAACTCGAGAAATCATAAGATCTGATCCGGACGACACAAATGAGACATCCTGTGGTAGAGGCTGAATAATAAATAATATGGATTTGGGAAACATCTAGTGAAGCCAAAATTTTGATCAAAAGATAATAAAAAAATCAGTGCCACGTCGCATCACTAAATAAATCATACTCTTCATAAGTCTCAAAAATTCTAGCTCAAACAATCATAAAATCATATCCGCATGATAACATAATATTCTCTCCCTGCTTTTGATAACCTATGATAAGATATCAAAAATAAATATATCATCTGGATGGAGAGTGTCGAATACCAAGAGCTTCACATGCTCTCCCTAGATGTATGAAGGGTCTTGATGAAACACGAGAATGAGAGTAAACTAAATGCTCTCCGGTCATAAGTAGCTGGTTGATTTTTTTCGCTAAAAACTGCTCAAAAAATACCAAAGTAACAATAAAAATTGTGCATGAAAAATCTCTGATACGCTGAGAAATGCTGATGTACCCAAACTACAATGCTAGAACTCCTGAAGTGATCTTTAATAAATAAAGTCCACATCCTCAAGATACATGGTTTGTCAACTGAAGATCAATAGCGACAAGTTATAAAGATCCCATAGAGCGAAGGTTGAGAAACAATTTTGTTGATCAGACGCAACGACGGTGCAATCCTCGTGAATAAATATATGATGTCTGACTACAGTATGGAGTAATCCTCATGGAAAGAATAATAAAATTATTCCAATGTAATCCAATGTGACGATCATAGGTTGGGTTGTGGTAAAAATTGGTATTAAAAAAATAATCGGTTTTAAAATAAAATAAGAAAATAAATTGGTTTTAGTAAAAAAATAAAAGGCTAAGGTATTTGTTGGGTTTCAGCAAAATATGGGCTAATAAAAAAGTTTGCTAAAAAATTGGTGTAAATTTAAAAAAAAAAAAAAAAAAAAAAAAAAGGCAAAATGAAGTTTTATGGAAATGAGAGGGGAGGAGGAGGGAACACGAGGATGGAGGAGGAGGAATAAGGGGAAAGGCTAAAGGCAAGAAGGATAATGAGGAGGGTTAAGGAGAAGGGAGGGGGATGGAACACGAGGAGGGAGGGGGAGGAAGGAGGTAGAAGGCTAAAGGGTGAGGAGGAGATATGTCTACCAAGGAGGGATACTGAGGAGGGAAGGTGTTCGGGTGAGAAGGTCTGCAATGAAGGAAAGGATGGATAGGTACCGAGGACCTGATAGGCGAGGATGATGGCTACCGAGGAAGGCTGAGGATGATTGAAAGGAAAGGAGGGTTAAGCGAAGTGAACCGAGGACTTGTAAGTCTCCAGGTAAGAGAGGGTCTACAGGTTGGATGGTTTGCGAATAAGCACAGAGTGGTTAGGCTGTTGGTAAAGTTAAGTATTGAAGACATGTGGTCTGCGGTCAAGGCTTGGGCGAGGAGCTGAGGCGGAGAAAAGTCTGCGGGTTATGTGAAGAACGAAAGGGTTCTCGGGGTATGATCTAGTCTGCAGTATTAAGCTTCAGGGCAGAATCTTCGGTCTGCAAGGACCGCAGAGGCTGCGCATGAGAGGGTCTTCGACAAAATTCTAATATGGCCTTTAGGTCCTCAAGTAAGGAAATTTTTGTTAGTTTTTGGTCTTCAGTGTTTGGCACCAAGGAGGACCATGATGGCGACGAAAAATGTCGTCTTTCATATTTTTTGATACCGTAGAGGCCATAACTTTGGGTTTATCCAAGGTAATTTTTCCTAAAACATATGGAGATGAAATGGAGTAGTGGGAAGGGTAAAAGGTGGCAGAAAATAGGATGGAGAAAGGTAAAATGTGAGGGGACAAGGCATAGGTTAAAGGAAAAGGGTTGAGTGTGCAGGGAAAATGAATGATGGAGTACTCTTTCTAAAATGAGTAATAAGGACAAATAATTTTTCAAACACATTTATTACATCCATAGACTTTATAAAGATCTACCAACTTCAATTTAAAGAACATCATACCACTTGAGATGGAAAAAAAGCTGTTGATAACATCTTCAACAAAATCTTCTCCAAACTTTTTCAAGATAACAAATTCCAAGCTAGAAGAACTCAAAAATTCTTTGAAATCTTCCTCAAGAACCATCTTTTCCATAAAAATCCCAAGACATTGTGTCTATTTCCAGAACATAAAAACTTCTTGGAGCAAATTCTTCAAGTTCTTCAAATATTTTAGACAACAAAAATTTCTTCTTCCTTTTTCTTCTTCTTTTCCAACAACAATAAAAAACGCTTCGCAAACCCGAATTTTCAACAGAAACATATGAACGAACAATAGCAACATTTATTCTTGAAAGCTTGAAGAGCTTTGAATCAACACTAACAAAAAGAAAAACTCATCATAAGAACATTCGGTTGCGACCCGAAATTTCTTGGCAGAAAATCGAAAAATCATCAAGATAAGATAATCGATCGAGAGTCGTTCCATTGAAATAATCACTTAGATTTTGAATGTATGGCTCTTATACCATTGTAGCTGCCCATTTTGACGATCAACATGTGCATAATAATAAGAACATCTTGACATTTAACGCTAAAATTTGAAGAAAACAAAAGAGATGAGTAATCCGATAATTTTACTAGAAAAGAGAGTAATAAAATATGACAATACAAGAACACTTGGTGGGAGAAAGCCCACCACACTCTCTCTAACTAAAGAACAACATTTTGGTGCACTTGCAATACAAATGACCATCCCTCTCTATTCATAAAGAGAGGATACTTACAATACAATAAAGGGAAATAAAATAACCTAATTTTATCACTCATAATTTGTAGAGCATTTCCATGTTCCAACATTCCTTATTCGTCTCGTACGGCCAGTATTCCTTACAGTATCTTTGAAATTCATGAGTTATTGTAACCACCATGATGCAAGCAACTTTTGTCGCACCATTGTAGTGGTTTTTGTAGACGACCATTTCTTCAAGAGAAAGAATACATGTGATATATCAACATCCACATCTTCAAACCGTTCTAGATCTACTTACTGAATCCAAGACCTTTAAATTGTTGTAATTCTACTTCATTGATTCCAATACCATCCATGATCTCTTCTATAGTATAATTTTATTTCCTTAGGTTGTAATTTGACATCCTTATATGAGTGTGAACATATGGACTTGCACCAATTTCACTCTCAACATTTGGAATGGCAACTGTTGGGTATAGAAGATTGCATCATTGGGGTTTTTGCATTAGTCCAGTATGTATATGGTTTTGGGCCTGTCCAACCGTTTATTATTTGGGTTATAGTATATATAATGCATGCATGCACCATATTAAAATGTTGTTGACTTTATCGTTCTTATCATTACTTTGTAGCCCTAGCACACCTCTACAATAGCAATTCTTCATAGAGTTCTTCTGAGGTTGTGGCCTTTTAATCATTCGACATCAGTTTGATTCGTCCTGTGTTCTTATTTACTTTGTGTTCTTGAGTTTCTTGGTAAGAATCTAATCAATCTTAAAGTACTTTTAATCTCTTCAAATAGTATCAGAGCAAGAGGTTGTGTAAATAATATGCATCTCTTCTGTTTGAAGAAAATTTTTAGGTTTTCCGCTATTATCGAATCTATTGGAGTCGTCATCACTTTATTGACGCTACTCCTTAATTTTGATTTTACCCTAACTCAATCTTTACAAGTATGATTATTGACAGGGAAAAAAATCAAGTCATCATGTCTCATGACGAGTCTCAAGCCAATCCCATCAACATCTCTAATAGCATTGGCTCGACCACTAGGATTCCGATCCTATACACTCACGAATATGAAGTATGGGTTTTTCGTTTTGAAGACTATGCAAAATATAACAGGTATTTGATCTAGGAGGCTATTAGTTTGGGTCCGTTTGTTCACTCCAGAACCAACATTACCATCAAGATACAGAAAGAGTACAACCAGCTAATGGTAGATGTGAAAGAAGTCCCTCAAGATGAGAAGGAAAAACTGATTAGCAATGTAAAAGCAATGAGGATGATCAGATTCGCTTTACAATCTGATACCTTTCGACTGGTGAGTTCATGTACTACTGCAAAAAGAGACCTAGTAAAGGCTTAAGGAGTTATCTTCCACCGATGAGGATCTCGAACATTCCATCCAAACTCTTCTACTTTCGGAGTTTGGTGAATTCAAGCAAAAGCCTGAGGAAAGTCTTGTTCAAACATTCAATCATTACAACCATCTTATTAGTAAGATGATTAAGCACGAAATTGTTAGAGAGGTGATCGAGTAGAAGGTCACTTTCATGAATGACCTAAGACCCGAATGGATGACGGTGTTTTCAACTGTTAAAGCACATGAATAGTTCACGATGTGTTGCCAAAGCTCGTAGGGATTCTCAAGTCACATGAAAGTGTTGTGACAAAATAATCGAGAGTTGTTTCTAGTTTGGGCTCTTTGGCACTCGTGGCTAAAGGTAAATCTTTGGCTGATGAAGAACCTAAGATTGATCTCTCAGAATGTGATCTTACTAGTAAGGAGTATGCTCTGATGGTGTCTAACCCCCATGCGGTTCGCAAGGAAGAAATTCCCTTCTACCAAGAACCAAAACTGGTAAGAGAGTTATAGCTTCAAGAAGGCGAAGTAGGAGAACAAAAATACTCCTCAGAAGGAAGAAGAGAAGAAAGAAGGAAAACTAGTTGGTAACTCTGGGTATGACTGCCACTACTATCACGGGTAGAATCATTTGGCGAAGGATTGCATGTTACGAAAGTTGAATGAGAAAAAAGAGGGGGAAGATGATGAAGCTTACTTCATGTGTAAGCTGGAGGAAATCAAGAAGGAGAAAACTAATGATAAATCTATGCCTGCGTTGATTGTGCAGGAAGATGTCGTAGAGAATGAGTTTGGTGGAGTAGAAGTTTGGTCTACTGACTTGGAAGATGAAGAAGTTCGCAATCCCACACATAGCAGGGCAATTGTTACGAAGGAAGAAGGCTCTCAGGTTGCTAGCAGATGTTTGATGGTGACAGCTGGTGTGTCACAAATGAGAGACTACACAATAGATGGTAGGTGTGAAGAAGTGAATGAGAGAGAAGACAAGTGCTTTACCGCAAAACTAGTCAAAGAGCATATCAGCGAGTATGTTCAGTTGATCAAGAAGGTAAATTCCATCCTTGAATCTTTTAAAATACCCATATCTAACTATGAAAAAGAATTAAATGATTTAAAATTCACCTTCTCTAGTTTAAGTGTTAGCCTAAAACAAACTCGCCTCACGAATTTTAATCTAACTGATCAAATTACCAGGGTGTCTTCCAAGAGTGAGGAGCGAAGGATGTGGATAGAGAAGAAGGAATTAGAGTTGGTTAAGGCAAGAGACGAATTGATTTATTTGCAACGTGACAATTTAAAGTTTTTGAAACAAAGGAATATTTTTTCTTGATTGCTAAATGTCTTTATTCCAATATTACTCAGTTGCATTTAGATTGTGAGATTGTCAAAAAGATTCACAAAATGATTTTTCCTTTCCTTGAATTAAAGGAAGACGAAATAGATGCTGATTGCTATAATTGTGAATCAATTGTCTCATCAGAAGAAACCTCCACTACTAGAAAAACTGCCCTTTACGACATGTAATGTATGTCGTAAAACACTCAGACGACGCGCAAATACGTGTCAAGGAAGGCCCTGTCATAACGAGAGACGACAGGCTTTTACGCGTCGTCAATTTATGAAGCACATTTACAACATGCATTTACGACGTGCAGTTATGACACGCAATGCGTATCAAGGAAGGCCCTGTCATAAAGAAAAATGACACACATTTGCGTGTTGTAACCTTACGACAAGCGTGTTTATGACACGCAATGCGTATCAAGGAAGCCTCGGTCATAAGGGATGACGACACGCATTTGCATGTCATAAACTTCAGTAACCATTTATGATATCCATTTACGATGTGTATTTACGATACTCGTTACACATAATACAAAAACATGTAAACAAATATGTACCAAAACAATCAATTTCATCCAATGACATCATATCAAAAAATTGTAATACATTGATATTAAGGGGATCTAATTGTACATTGTTATTAAGAGGTTTTCCCTAACTATATAACCTAATACTACATTGCTATTAAGGAACACCTTCTGCAATGTAATGCTGTACAAACTAAAAAGATATACACAAAGATGATAAACATCAAATTCCAACTAAATTGAGTTGCATATTTTCTTTCATAATTCTTTAAGACTAATGAATCCCTACTCCGATAATTCTTGTGAAATGATCAAACAAAAGTCAAAAAATAATATGCTAATATAATTATTAGAAGAATCAAACATGGAATGTTAGTTGTAAAAGAAAAAATTACCCTTTTCTTCATCCAAAGAGTGTGGGATTTGGAATAAATACACTACAATATGAATTACTGATATGAATGATGACAAGAATGCCCCCATAGAAATGGTAAACATTACCTGCAGTCAACAAGGGAATTAGTCTTAGAATTGTATATTGAAACACACCAATTAATTGGAACTCTAAATGCAATGTGATCTATGTTAGCTTCAATTGTCAATAATCTATATTTTCTATTCGGCTGTAACACTCTTTGCAAGATTCGTTGGTTGATCAACATTATAGCCTCGTAGAACAGTTAAATGATAAGCCAACAACTGCATGTAGAAAAAAAAACAAAACAAAACAACAATTTACGTGTATATAACATCAAAAATATATAACCAAAAATATGAACGCAGAGTATTATGCACTTAACAAATGCCTTAGAATGAAGAATGGCCAACAGAGTAATAGTCACATTAACACTTGTCTTTTTATCAGTCAAACACGTAATACATGATAGGTGATTTTATACAAAAAAATGAAATAAACAAAGAGTATATATATATATATATATATATATATATATATATATATATATATATATATATTTTTAAATACATGCAATGGAACTATGTTGACAACATGCTGTAAGTAGTCAACAACAAGAGGAACTTCAATTACTCTGCAAGATGGCCCACAAACAGTTGTTGCATCTCCTTCTGTACACATCACTTTCAATCTACCTTTTTCGAGTTCTAAGTCAATGTTTTGGTCAACGCTATTGTCGAGTAGAGTTTCCTTTTTCAGAAACTGAGTAGTTACCTCGTTGTTCATGCAAATGGATACATCACCTGACTCTAACTTGTTATGAGCTGGCCCACAAGGTACCTTAATGATGACATCATCAGCCACCTCTAACAATCTAGTAATTATGATTCGACAATGGAAGTGTAATTAAGAAAATAAAAAATAAACCTTACTACAGAATAAACAACGAGCATTCTAGTTTCGGGTAGAGGAGATGCAAGGTGAACCAATTGCTCTGTTTGACTTTGAAGATCGAGTCTACGGTTTCCATCGAATCCTTTGTGGATAAATGTTGTCTGAAGGGTGCCACGTGGTATTGTAACAGCTTCCCATTTATTTTGAAATCAATCTTTTCCCTTCTGTAAGAAATTTAGAGCCCTAACCACATGTACATGTATAAATTGAAGTGGATATAAGGATAAAGGATTATATAGTATAGTTACTCGTTCTAAAGGTAAGAAGAATGTTGAAGCTCTTGAAGATTTGCTTCCAACATTTAAGGCAATAGCTCCTCCTTGCCAATCAACGACCGGGACCCACTTGAACCACCTTTGGTACCAGAAGCTACCTATTGTAACCAAAGAAATGAAAAAAGAATAAAAATTAATAACAAAACTGAAGCATTGATCACGAGTAGCAATGAAAACAATTGGAAGGTTTTCATCAACTAAAGCCAAAGGTCCATGTTTCATTTCACCAGCTTTTGTTATAACTTAAATCAAAAGACTGGATAAATTCAGGAACTTGTTTCATTGGATGGAATGGAATGACAAATGAAAAGAATGAAACAGTTAATGGAATGAGTCATTACATTCCGTTATCATATTAGGTTTGTCACTTGGTCTGTAGGAAATAAGGAATGGAATGAATCTTTTCAATTATATGCAAATACAATGTACAGTTTTAATTCTAATAACTAATAAAAAAAATTCATTTAGAAAAAAAAAAACATTTTAAGAGAAAAACCTGTAAAACCTCCTCACTGAAGATTTGACAAGATGATTATAAGCAGCTGGTAGTTGCCTCAAAGTGAGACATGATCCCCATTAATCTGAACCAAATTAAGTCATGGATTCAGACAAGTTTTTAATTCTTTTTTAGTAAAGATAAAATTCTTACAAGTTTTCCAATAGATTAGAAGCTAGGAGAAAGCAACTTAAGCAACAAATTTTTCCTTAATTCCATGTTGGGAAGGTGAGCAAGTATCAAAGTAACACCACCAATAACATCTTCTAAAGGTAAGTGTCTCTTTTCCAATCCCTGAACTAAGGTAAAATACGTAAATGCCCTCATCATTGCACAAGCATGCGAGCATAAAGGTTCTGACATACCAGCTGCAAAAAATAAGAAGACATCCACTTTGAATAGGAAACAATAAGAAGACATACACTTTAAATAGGAACCAATAACATAAGAAGACATCCACTTTGAATAAGAAGTGAATCCCTACAGTGAAGAGAATCCTTACATTAATGGCCTAGCATTAGTTACATAAGAAGACATCCACTATGAATAGGAACCAATAACATCTACAAGTGATCTATGTACCTAAAATGTAATGTACACAAGAAAAGATAGATTAAAATACTTTAATTCTACATTATGAAGAAAAAAATCAATAGCAAATGGCATACAATGCACATAAAACCTTTTGGTCCATATGATTCCATATCAGATAACATTGTAACCAAGTGCAAAACCATGGAGAGATCAAATGTTTGATTTTCTTGTAGTACCACATCAGCAACCTAGAACAGAAATTTCATATTCATATTTTATTTACAATAATATATCTACAACAAACTGACCACATTAAGAGGAAGCATTCTGGTTTCCACATCCTTCCATGGAATTTGTACGTTTGAAGACAACGAACCACCATAAAAATATGATTCCCAATTTTATACTAATATTATTTATTAGTTTAAAGATGAGATAATTCATAATTGTTGGGAGATTAAGTCATTAGGACAAGAACCTTTTCCAAAAACGCAGCAAACTTCAAAAGCTGGCAATTAATGTCCACCAAAAGCTCAACTAAATTTAATCTAAACTTAAATCAAGAGTTGTTGCATAGTTATACCCTCTTCAATGCCAAATATGCCCCTCAGAAACACCAACACATAGAGTTCAATTGGGTGGGAGCAATTGGAAATGAAGTGACGGTATAAGGATTTTGGAGGGGTATTTTAGGCATAAAAGCAAAAATGGGGACATATTTCAGAGAGGGCCATTAATGGGCATACTATTGCAAATGAGGGTTTCATCACACATATTTTCTTCACTTTTACTTCTGAAAGGATTTTTGCCTATGTTGGTATTTCATATTTGTCACACCAATCTCTTTGTTTTTATGAAAAAAATGTCTCTCAAACAAGCTTGGAAGAGGATTAAATTGGTCAACACCTTTCTAAAAAATTGGCTCCACCTAATAAAAAGAGCATAGAGAATAAGGGGATGAAATTTTCTTGACACTTTAAAAAGAGAGATCAAAGTTGTACCAGAGTCAACATTAAGCGTGCGCATGTGGTGTGGATGCTGAGAGATAATGAAGTGTCATGCATATTACTCGAGAATAGGTAGATAATCTGTGACAGCTGGCATCAACATGATAGAACACAACAGTAAGCAATGTAATAAAAGAAAACATATCAAAAAGAAGGTTAGGAGAAATTTTAATTCTGAGTTTGCTGATAGAAGTAAAAGTAATCTATGAGATTTGAAAGAGGACACTAGATAGAATATCTAATAATAGATATCTTAGTATTGGATGAAATTCAGATAAGGCTTTCAAAACCTGCGACAACGAAAGATCTCAACGAACATGATGAACAATTTCTGCGAAGAGACTATAAGCTAATGGCCTTAGTGTCCCAAAAAAAGCCTAACCAATTCCCACAAGAACCCTAACATGGTTCATAAATTCTTAAATGATTTTTGACATTATATCGAAGTTAGCAAGATAACCATGTACATAATATCAATGTTACCTCTCTTCCAAGAGTGTATCAATCAGAGGAAATAAACCCCGTTTAAAATCCATTCCAAGAACATGTTTTAATGCTATCAATAATTCCTACACATAGTAAGTAAATCATATAAACCACTTTACAAACATGGGCAGAATAGGTCACTAAAGATATACAAATCTAGTATTATAGTATCTATCACCTTTCTAATGGAAACATAGTCTGAACAAGTAATAAGCAGGTTCACAATGCTTTTACAAATGCTTTCTTCATGTGGCCTGATATAATCAGCAAAGATCTTCAAAAGGTAAATTAAGAAAGAGACAGTCTGCAAGAACAAGATAGCATATAAATGTATAATATTCAAATATGATTTAAAACTTCAAAGGATGATAAAAGAATGATCTTGATAAAAATTACCTTAACTTAAGCCCCTTTTAGCTTAGTGAAGTGGGTCTTCAAATGAGGTGGAACCTTTTCAGGACCTGGGACAGAGATAGCAGCAACCATCAAAGGTAACAATTGAGGTATATTAGTCTGGACAAGGCGGTTATACAACTGAAATAGAAACATAACCACCAAAGGACCTCCCCGAGACAACATGCTTCTCATTTTCTCTCAATCATGACTGCAATGTCACATTACATATGTAAAATTAATAATACTAATCATAATTCATTAAGATACAAATGTTGTTGAATTTGAGAATTGAGATATAAAGATTAGGTTGCTAACAAAATTTGTAGCATACCAGAACTTTCCAGTGGCTGCAATGAATTTGTAACGACCCAAAATACGATCCGAAAGTTTTTGTTTAAATAATACTAAGGTTATCATTGATTTATAATATATCATGAAATCGTACGTCATAAATCCCAAAAATTTATATTAGATGTGTCATAGCAAAAGAACTGTAACAACATAACATAGTATCTGAAATAAACTCCCAGGACAAAAGCTGAAGTTGTGGTGTGTGCAATGCCATCATCCCAAGCTCTTCCCTTTGCTTGCGGAAGTACATGAAACCAAAACTGACACTGTAAGCACAAAGCTTAGTGAGCTCCCCCAAACTACCACATACCATACAATAATATATAAACACATATTGGGCCTTGCCCGCTGCATCGGACCGAAGTCTGGAAACTGCATCGGACCGAAATCCGGAACTAACTAGGGCCTTGCCCTCTGCATCGGACCGAACTCGGGAAACTTCATCGGACCGAAGTTTGAAACTGACTGGAACCTTGTCCCCTACATCGGACCGAAGTACGGAATTAACTGCGTCAGAACGAAATCCGGAACTAACTGGGACCTTGTCCCCTGCATCGGATCGAAGTCCGGAAACTGACTGGGCATAACATAGAATATCATAAACATATCAACTAGCATAAACACATATACTGCATACTGCATCGGACCGAAGTCCGGAACACATAACACAAAGACATGCTCGAATCACAAAGACATCAAGCACACTGAACTACTGCATCGGACCAAAGTCCGGAACTACTGCTAACTAGACAGGCCGGCATTGTCGTCGTAGACCCATTCCTACTGGAAGGAAAACTCACCTCGTAGTGCTGGCTGTTGAGATGTTAACTATAGAAGTGTTTGAATGCTGCTCCGAAACTGTCCGACTGAATAAGAAACAGATGGAAGCTAACTCTTGGATCTCCCTTTTCTTCTATGGACCTCCTTTCCTTCTTTCTCTTCCCAAGGCTTTAAAGCTAGCACAAACACACTCAAACTCAACAATGGGGCTAGGGTTTACAGGGGAAATGTTCTGAGAGTGACAGAGGCGAGGTTGGGGGTGTATAAGTGTGTTTAAATAGGGTGCAAACCCTTAAAATTAGGGCTTCATCCAGACAGGCGGAATTGTCGAGTCCCAGCGTATGGACTCGTCGGGTAGCCAACTCAATTTGCGTGATCATCCTGTCTCTACTCGACGAGTCGGGCTACAGACTCGTCGAGTACCCCCCCCCCCCCCCTTAAGAATGAAATTACTTTATTTAAATCACATACCAGAAATGAGGCGTTACAACTCTCCCCCCTTATTTCAGACTTCTCCCTCGAAATCTATTGCTGCTGCCATATCTGAAAATAATTATGGATAATGCTCCCTCATCTCCCCCTAAGACTCCCACGTCCACTCTGAACCCTTCCGATGCTGCCACTGCACCTTCACTAACGGAACCACTTTGTTCCTCAAGGTCTTTATCTTTCGATCTAAGATCGCCAATGGTCTCTTGATATAATTCAGGCTGCTATCAACCTGAATATCCTCCAAGGGTACAACTGCTGACTCATCCACCAAACACTTTCTCAACTGAGAAACATGGAAAGTGTTGTGGATCTGGCTAAGGTCTGCCGGAAGATCCAACCGATAAGCAACCCGACCCACCCGGGCCAAAACCCTAAAAGGACCAATGAACCTGGGGCCCAACTTGCCCCTCTTCCGAAGCCTAACAACACCCTTCCCGGGTGATACCTTCAGGAGGACCATATCGTCCACCTGAAACTCCAAATCTAAACGCCTCCTGTAGGTGTAACTCTTCTGCCTACTCTGTGCAGTCTACAATCTACTACGAACCTGTTGGATCAACTCTGTGGTTTTGAGCACCACCTCGGTGCTCTCAATGAATCGTTGATCGACCTCTCCCCAACAAATCGGGGTCCTACACTTCCTTCCATAGAGCATCTCGAAAGGAGGACGGTCAATGCTAGCGTGGTAACTGTTGTTATACGAAAATTCCGCCAGTGGAAGGTACGTATTCCAACTACCACCGAAGTCTAAAACACATGCCCGAAGCATGTCCTCGAGAGTCTGAATCGTCCTCTCGTTCTTCCCGTCCATTTGAGGGTGGAAAGCGGTGCTAAAATGAAGACGAGTCCCCATCTCGTCATGAAACCGCTTCCAAAATCTGGAAGTAAAACGGACATCTCGGTCTAACACTACTGAAACAGGAACTCCGTGTCGTGCCACTACCTCGCGCACATAGATGTCGGCTAGCTTCTCAGCCGATATGCTCTCCTGGATCGGTATAAAATGCACGATCTTGGTTAGCCGATCCAATATAACCCAAATCGAATCCACTCCTCGTGCGGTCCTGGGAAGCTTAGTGATCAAATCCATGGTAATGTCCTCCCATTTCCATACGGGAATATCTAACGGCTGCATCTTGATGTGGGGTCTTTGGTGCTCTGCCTTGACCTTCCTGCAGGTCAGGCATCTCTCCACATGCCAGGCGACATCCCGCTTCATGCAGGGCCACCAATAGTCGGGTCGAAGATCTCTGTACATCTTTGTCGCCCCTGGGTGGATGGAAAATCAAGACTTATGGGCCTTTTCCATCAACACCTGTCGTACACCGCCCTAGTATGGTACCCAAACTCTCCCATGAGGGGTCAACAATCCCCGACTGTCATAATCAAAACAAGCTACTCGACCCATGATCCTCACACACTTTTGCTTCTCCTCCTTGAGGCCCTCGACCTGTGCCTCTTGATCTACTCCAACAATGGAGTAATCACTATCATCCTGAGGCACATATCCCTGATCGGGGCTGCTGTCGCCTTGCGACTCAAGGTGTCGGCCACTACGTTGGCCTTCCCCGGGTGATAAAGGATGTCGCAGTCGTAATCCTTTACCACATCTAACCACTGACGTTGCCTCATGTTAAGATTTGGCTGGTCTATGAGGTATCTCATACTCTTGTGATCCGTGTAGACGGTAAAACGGACCCCATAGAGTTAGTGTCTCCAAATTTAAGGCGAACACTACTGCTCCCAACTCCAAATCGTGCGTTGAATAGTTAGCCTCGTGAGGCTTCAACTTTCTAGAGGCGTAAGCTATCACATGCCCCTGCTACATCAACACTGCTCCTGTACCTGTGATCGAAGTATCACAGTAGACTACAAAATCATCCACTACCTCTGGCAGGGTTAGGATTGGTGTCTCGCACAATCGCTGTCTGAGAGCCTCGAATGTCGCCTGCTGCTCAGGCCTCCAACGAAACACCACCGACTTCTTGGTTAGTCGGGTGAGTGGAACTACTATCTTGAAGAAATCCTAGATGAATCGCCTGTAATACCCTACCAATCCTAGGAAGCTCCGAATATCAGATGGAGACCTCGGGACCTCCCACTGCATCACGACCTCGATCTTGGCCGGATCCATTAGAATACCCTTCCGGTTGACGAGGTGACCAAGGAACTGCACCTCGCGCAACCAGAACTTGCACTTGGAGAACTTCGCAAAAAGTCTCTCCTTCCTCAGTGTCTCTAGCACCTCTCTCATGTACTCCTCGTGCTGCTCCTCGGTTTTGGAGTAAACCCAGATGTCATCGATGAATACTATCACAGACCGATCCAGCATCAGCCTGCATATGCGGTTCATGAAGTCCATGAACACGGCTGGAGCATTGGTGTGTCTAAACGGCATCACCACAAATTCATAATGACCATTGTGGGTCCTAAAAGCTGTCTTCCGAAGCGCAGATCAATCTTAGAAAACCAAGATGCTCCCTGAAGCTGATCGAACAAGTCATCTATCCTCGGGAGTGGGTAACGGTTCTTCACTGTTACCTTGTTCAACTCCCGATAGTATATGCACATACGTTGCGAGCCATCCTTCTTCTTCAAAAATAGGATCGGGGCTCCCCAAGGAGAACTACTCGGTCTGATGAAACCCTTGTCTAGCAGCTCCTGCAGCTGCGTAGACAACTCCTGCATTTATAGATGAGCCAACCGATACGGTGCCTTGGCTATCGGAGCCGCACCAGGAACCAGATCAATTCTGAACTCAACCTGTCTCTCTGGAGGTATCCCAGGAAATTCCTCTGGGAATATGTCCAGGTACTCTCACACCACTGCTACATCATCTACTATCGTCGTACCCTTATCCCGGGTGTCCATCACATATGCGACATAACCTGCGCAACCCTGCTGGAAGTAGCACCTTGCTCTCGCTGCTGAACAAAGAATCGGTACGTGTTGTGGCCACTCGCCCTGAATCACTAAATCTATCCTACTAGGAGTGCAAACCCTCGCTAGCTACAACTCGCAATCAATCACCGCTCCATTAGGGCTCAGCCAATCCATGCCTACTATGACATTGTTCCCTCGCAAAGGAATATGGACCAGGTCTACCAAAAACTGCTCATCGAATAACTGTTGCGAGCATGCCTTATGCACCTTTGTGACCCTGACGGTCCTATCATTGGCTATCTCCACCTCGAGTGGACAATTCAGCTCCCCTGGAGCTCTGCTAAACCTCTTGCTAAGCGCAAGAGAGACAAACGATCGGGTAGCCCCCGAATCAAATAACACTATCGCTGAAATGTCGTTCACTAAGAACAACTCTATACGCAAACATATTGTTGGATAAGGTGTCTAAGTCCATAACTTATTTGGTATATACTTGACCCGACCGGCATGGTCCATTTGGGTTGCATCTCATCCAAACTATTATGGATAATTTTATGAGAGTTATACACATATGTTTATTAATATATTATGAGTTATAATATATTAATATGAAGTTACGTTATTTAATTAGTTTTAGTCTTAAATTAATTATGAATTAATTTAGAGATTAAAAAGAAGACTAATTAGATTATGGGCTATTTGTTTTATATATAGTGTGGGCTAATACTCATTTGTTAATGGGCTAGGCTTATGTGGAAGTCCATGGATGATCCATGGAGCTTTTAACCCATGGATCCTTGGAAAGGAAAAGACATGGGTTATTAGGGTTTCACCCTAACCATGCACACTATATAAACATGCTTATGGAGCATGAAATGAAGCCTAAGAGAAAACTAGTGAACTAGTGTGTGTGTGTGTGCATGTGTGTGGCTGATTTTATACAAGGTGTATACTCTCTCAAAGTTTTCCAAGAGTTTGTGGTGTTTGTGATTCCATTTGAGGCATTCACACTATTGGTGCTTGGCCCTCAAACTCCTTAGAACCAAACTCAACAAAAGGTATGTAATCTCTTCTAACTCTTTTATGTTGAAATGTTCCCCATGCCATGTTAGATAGGTTATAAACCTTGGAAAATTATTATTTTGCATGTATTTAGACAAACATAGATCCAAGGTTTATTAGGGTTGCATGCACACTTAGGAAGTGTTAGATTGCTCAAAACCCAACAGTGGTATCAAAGCCTAGGCTTGCTTGTTTGATACTTGATGCAAAATAGTGATAAAAGTCGAAATCATTGCTGTTTGCATGGTGGACTCGCCGAGTCCATTGGGGGGACTCGACGAGTCAGTTCATGCACTCGACGAGTAGGATCGAAAGAGTGCAGATTCTCGACTTTTGCTGCTGGAAATGGACTAGAAACATTACCCTAAATTGTTTTGTTGTTATAAAACTTATTTTAGTTGGTGTAATGGTTGTTCTAATCCATTTACAATAGCATATATCAAAATTCCATGATTTTATGTGTTCATATAATTCTTGAATTTTTGATGATCATGTTCATGTGCTTATGAATTTAGAAAATGATAGGAATTATTTGCTGAATTGTTTAGGATTAATTCTTTATCATTTATGTGTTTTAATGGAGTCCATAATTTGTCCTCAAGTTATGGATTACCAAAGGTCACTTTCATTTAACACACACTTAAAACACATAAGTTACATGAAAATGAAGAGTCTTCATTTTTATGAACCTTTAATTCATAAGTTATGAAATGAAGAGTTTTGCAAAGTTACAAAACTTGCCCTCAAGTTTTGGAATTTGTAAAGTTTCACATACTTTAATAAACTTTAATTCCAAACCTTAGAGTTTTAATAGTTAAAATTCAACCCTTATACTATTTATAACATTAATGGTTAATTATTATATATATATATATATATATATATATATATATATATATATATATATATATATATATGTATAAGAACAAGTTGTTATACCGTTAGTAGGCCTCATTCACGAAGCCGGTCTATAAGGTGGGTATAAGGTTGTTGCCTATAAAATGGCGACTTAATGAATGTATACTCTCACCCACCGCTTGCTTGATCGGTGGAGGGTCGTTAGCCGAACGGGTAGAATAATGACTTTAAATCCTCATTAAAAGTATAATGAATATTATAAAATAACTAAACTCTTTTAATTCCCAATCTTAGTTATTTTAGGAAAATGTGAACATGGTGCTAGTCCATGGAATTCACACTTTGTACCTTACCAAGTCGTTGGTGGAGCGTGTGTGGTTAACCGGCACACTAACTAGGACTAGTAAGGATCACGAAGGGTGACTTAATGTTTGTCATAGATCAATGGAGCGTGTGTGGTTAACCGACACATTGATTAGGTGATAATATTAAGAGTACCAAGTGAATTAGCATGGTTATTCACACCTTGTTTTGTGATCCTCGGCATCCCAGTCACAAAACTTGAAGGGCACAATCGAGATTGAAACATGCCATTGAAAAGTTCAATGAATCTCAAAAGAATCTAGTAATTTCAAATCCAATTAAACCTAATAAATCATTTCGTTTTCATGGTGGAAATTGGTGAATCGTCATTTACCTACCTTTCAAATATATTATTACTTAGATTACGACATCCCTCTTCTAAGTGTAATATATTGTGATTGGATCCTAGCCTTAATATTACATTTGGGTGTCTTATTAAGGATCCTATATATATCTAATCTAAACTTACTCTCTTTTCAGATGTCTTCCAACACTAATGCTTCAGGCTCTAACCCAACTGGTTCTTTCTCTCTCATGAATCTTTGTGGGAGGGTCATCTTTGATGGTTCCAACTTCATGGATTGGATTAGGAACATCAGGATGGTTACTCGTTATGAGGACAAGGAATATGTCCTCGATAAGGAGTTAAAAGAACTTGATGAGTCTACTGCTACTCCTGAGGAGATCGCTGAATTCAGGACTCATGAGAGAGATGCTACTAAGGTGGCATGTATCATGATGGCCACGATGACAACCGAGCTCCAAAAGTCGTATGAAGATTTCTACCCTTTTGAGATGCACCAAGACCTGATGGAAAGGTACCATCAGAGTGCTCGTTAGGAGCGGTATGAAATAATCTCCTCCATAATAACTACCCGCATGAAGGACGGTGAATCCGTCACGGGCCACATGCAAAAGATGCAAAGGTATGTGGACCGTTTTCTGAAGCTGAATGTTAACATCCCTGAGGAGTTGGCAATTGACATCATTTTGCACTCCTTGCCTTCTTGTAATGATCATTTTCGAATGACATATCATATGAACAAGGAGGAAGTTACCCTCAGCAAGCTTCAAGGACTCTTGAAGACCGCGGAATCCGGTCTTAAGGGTAAAGCGGTTGTTACCTCTACTACTCCTACTCCAACATCTACCCCTATTTTAGCTATTGGGCAAGGCAAAGGGAACAAGAGGAAGCACCCTTCGAATGGTACCAAGGGAAAGTCTCTTGAAGGCTCCTCATCAAAGACCAAGAGCGGTTCTGCCACTCCTTCTGCCATTCCCAAGGATGCTGAATGCTTTTATTGCCATGAAAAGGCACACTGGAAGCGAAACTGCCCTAAGTACTTGCAGGATCTAAAGGATGGGAAAGTGAAACCCACCCATGCAGGTATTTACACCATATTGTCTAATTACTCAACATATTCTAACTCTTGGGTGCTTGATACAGGATGTGGTATTCACATATGTTCTGATATGTAGGGCCTAAGAAGAAGTGAGGATGTGGAGCACAGAAAGATAAACTTAATCATGGGGAATAGGAAGGCTTCACCTGTTTCCAAGATTGGAGTTTATACTTTGTTGCTTAATAATGGGTTAAAATTAGATTTGAATAAATGTGTGTACTCGTCTGAAATGGCGAGGAATATTATTTCTTTTCATGCTTTGTACAAACAAGGTTTTACCTTTTCATTTGATAATGAATGTGGTGGTATTAATGCTTTCTTTAAAAATATGTTTTATTTTAAAGCATTACCTTGTGATGGTGTGTATGAAACTGTGTCGATTGTAGACAACTTAGGAAATAATGTGTTGTATATTGATTCTTCTACTAGCCTAGATAAAGCATCATTGTGGCATTGTCGTCTTGGACATGGAAACAAGAAACGCATAGGCCAACTCCAAAAGAGTGGAGTCTTGGAATCATTTGACCTTAAATCGGATGATAGTTGTGAATCTTGTCTACTTGGAAAGATGACAAAATCACCCTTCACTGGAACTTGTGAGAGGGGTGAAGGTTTGTTGGACCTAATACATACTGATGTATGTGGGCCATTCAAAACCGCCACAAGGGATGCTAATCAGTATTATGTGACTTTTATTGATGATTTTAGTAGATATGGGTACGTCTACTTAATCAAACATAAGTCAGAAACCTTTGAAAGGTTTAAGGAATTCAAACAGGAAGTAGAAAATCAATTGGGCAGGAACATTAATATGCTTTGATCCGATCGAGGTGGTGAGTATCTTAGCACCGAGTTCCTTGACTATCTTAAGGAGTGTGGGATTGTCTCACAATTGACTCCTCCCAGGACACCATAGCTGAATGGTGTAGCTGAGAGGCGTAATCGAACTTTGTTGGACATGGTTCGCTCTATGATGAGTCGAGTTTCGTTACCAATCTCTTTTTGGGGGTATGCCTTAGAGACTGCCGCCCATACCTACAAAGAAGGTTACCAAAACACCTCATGAGATGTGGAGTGGGAAGGTTCCCAATTTGGACCACATCCAAATTTGGGGTTGCGAAGCTTTCGTGAGGCGTGAAACTCATGATAAGCTTGAACCCCGAAGTGAAAGCTGTATTTTCATCGGCTACCCACAGAAATTCTTTGGTTACCTCTTCTACAGACCCAGTGAGAATGTGGTCTTTGTAGCACGAAGAGGGATCTTTCGCAAGAAAGAATTTATAAGCCAAGGAGACAGTGGGAGGCAGATTGATCTTGAAGAAATTCAAGAATCAATTGGTGAAGGAACCTCAGACACTAGCAATCAACCTGAGGAGGAAACTCCTGTTGATCCAGCTGACGAGTCTGTACCTCCGAGGCGTTCCACACGGTTTAGGAACACACCTTCGTTTTATTATGGCTTTCATATTACTACGGAAGGTGATACGTTCATCAGTGATAGTACACTGATAAATTTGGATGAACCTAGCAGTGTTAAGGAAGCCATGGCAGGCCTAGAGTCTGCTAAATGGAAGGAGGCTATGGACAACGAGATACAGTCCATGTATGACAATCAAGTTTGGAACTTGGTTGACCATGTACCAGGACGTAAAACAGTCGGGTGCAAATGGATCTTCAAGAAGAAGACAGACATGGAAGGAAAAGTGCATACTTATAAGGCTCGACTGGTTGCGAAGGGTTTTACTCAAACTCAAGGTATTGATTATGATGAAACCTTCTCGCCGGTAACAAAGATTAAGTCTATTAGGGTTATGTTAGCCATTGCAGCATTTCATGATTATGAAATATGGCAAATGGATGTCAAAACCGCTTTCCTTAATGGAAAGTTGGCTGAGGATGTGTACATGAATCAGCCAGAGGGTTTTGTCAGTGCAGAGTACCCTAATAGAGTATGCAAGCTTGAGAAATCCATTTATGGATTAAAACAAGCATCTCGTAGCTGGAATCATTTTTTTGATGAGAAGGTAAAAGAGTTTGGCTTCTCGAGAAGCGAAGATGAGTCTTGCGTGTATGTCAAAGCTAGTGGGAGTATAGTTAGCTTCTTGGTACTGTATGTGGATGACATACTACTCATAGGAAATGACATCCCAACCTTGCAGGAGGTTAAGTCCTAGCTTGGGAAGTGCTTTGCTATGAAGGACCTAGGGGAGGCTACATATATCCTAGGGATAAGGATATTAAGAGAAAGGAGTAGAAGACTAATTGGACTTAGTCAGAGTATCTACTTGGATAAGGTGTTGAAAAGGTTCAACATGGAGAATTCCAAGAAAGGAGATTTACCGATCCAAAGCAATACCAAACTGAGTAAGACTCAGAGTCCGAGTACAGAGGCAGAAATAGCTGAGATGAGCCAATTACCGTATGCTTCCGCAGTTGGCTCGATCATGTATGCTATGACTTGTACCCGTCCTGATGTGGCATTTGCTTTGAGCCTGGTCAGCAGGTATCAGGGGAACCTTGGCAAGGCTCATTGGACCGCGGTAAAGAACATTCTCAAGTACCTGCGGAGGACTAAGGATTGGGTCCTTATCCTTGGTGGCAGTGATGAATTGAGAGTATTAGGGTATAGTGATGCTGGTTTTCAGACTGATAGGGATAATTTCCGCTCTCAGTTGGGCTGGATCTTTACCTTAAATGGAGGGGTAATTTCTTGGAAGAGTTCCAAGCAGGAGACGGTGGCTGATTCGACTTGTGAATCAGAGTATATAGCAGCGAGTGAAGCAGCAAAGGAGGCAATATGGCTAAAGAACTTCATCGGAGACCTTGGAGTTTTACCAGCTATTAAGGAACCTATAGAGATTTTCTGTGACAACAATGGTGCGGTTATCTTAGCCAAGGAACCAAGAGATCATGGCAGATCCCGACACATTGACAGAAAATATCACTTCATAAGACACAAGATTGAAGAAGGACTCCTTGTGACAAGGAGGATATCGTCGGCTAAGAATCCTACAGATCCCCTTACGAAGGGACTGACAAGGGTTAAGCATTTTCAGCATGCAAGACGCATCGGGCTGAGGGACGATATCAGTTTTACAGATTAGATAGTTTTCCTGAAATGTGTAAAATGTAATCGACGTTTGATGATGAATAAAATTTGTGATTTATTTATGAGTAAAGTGTTACTATCATTGTCAATTATTTACTATTGTTTCAGTTTTGCATGTTTTGACTTCCAGAATAATTAATTTATTCAAACCTCCACAATCGATCATACGTAGGAAGTAGGTATGAATCAAGATTGTCATGAATTGGGTTTGTAGATGCCTTAAAGGTGTTTAGACATGGCAATGGTTGCTGCAACATTCATGAGTACCCATAAGTTATGAGTATTGGTATAAACCCACGCTCACTTGTATCACTTCATGGAATTTATCTCGAGTGATCGTGAGACGATAACATCATATAAATCTTTAAACCTAGAGATATGAGTTGTTACCTATGAGTTGGTTGTGTATTGATTGCATGTAAACACATCAGTAACTTGATGTTATAAAACGTGCCTTTGTGTACAATTCAATAAGTAGTAGAACAAGCATATCAGTCAAAGTTTATCTGTTCCTTCTAGAAATAGAAGCGATATTTGGGCCCCTTGATGATTTTGTGTTGACCCATGTACCAGGCCTGGTCAGAACTAAACCGATGTGTTCAGTGAAGTTCTTCGTCAAACAAATCGGAAAATCGAGAAACAACTGCTAGACAATAAGCAAGACATAGTTCCATGTGTTTGTCCGGCTGATATCATGAGAACAGAGGATTATGTGATCACTTATCTAAAATGGCGCTTCATAGTTCGACAGAGTCTTCATTGTTCGAGGGAGTTTTCGAGAGCTACGATTGCTGGTTGGTTCCTGAAGTTATAGGCAAATATAGTTATTAGACTTATCCAAGTGGGAGTCTGTTGGATAAGGTGTCTAAGTCCATAACTTATTTGGTATATACTTGACCCGACCGGCATGGTCCATTTGGGTTGCATCTCATCCAAACTATTATGGATAATTTTATGAGAGTTATACACATATGTTTATTAATATATTATGAGTTATAATATATTAATATGAAGTTACGTTATTTAATTAGTTTTAGTCTTAAATTAATTATGAATTAATTTAGAGATTAAAAAGAAGACTAATTAGATTATGGGCTATTTGTTTTATATATAGTGTGGGCTAATACTCATTTGTTAATGGGCTAGGCTTATGTGGAAGTCCATGGATGATCCATGGAGCTTTCAACCCATGGATCCTTGGAAAGGAAAAGACATGGGTTATTAGGGTTTCACCCTAACCATGCACACTATATAAGCATGCTTATGGAGCATGAAATGAAGCCTAAGAGAAAACTAGTGAACTAGTGTGTGTGTGCATGTGTGTGGCCGATTTTATACAAGGTGTATACTCTCTCAAAGTTTTCCAAGAGTTTGTGGTGTTTGTGATTCCATTTGAGGCATTCACACTATTGGTGCTTGGCCCTCAAACTCCTTAGAACCAAACTCAACAAAAGGTATGTAATCTCTTCTAACTCTTTTATGTTGAAATGTTCCCCATGCCATGTTAAATAGGTTATAAACCTTGGAAAATTATTATTTTGCATGTATTTAGACAAACATAGATCCAAGGTTTATTAGGGTTGCATGCACACTTAGGAAGTGTTAGATTGCTCAAAACCCAACACATATAACATTAGAAACAATCAATAATAAATGCAGAGATGTAAAGGAAAATGCATACCCATCACCACGTCAGGAGTCACTCGCACCTCCTCTTCTATCATCTGAAAAGCTCTACTCTTTACCACTGGCACCTCGGCCCGGCCCTGACGACCGTCGGTATTCCTCAATGTAGAAGGGGCAAGTGCCGACACCTTCCCTGCTGCGGCTAAGCTCGGGCACTGGGACGTTTTGTGTCCCATCTGATTGGAATGGAAGCAAATCAGAACTGATGCTGCGGTGGCAGTGGTAAAAGTTGTATAATCTCTGCTCATATGCCCAGTCCGACCGCACTTGTAACAGCCGGAACTCCCTGCCTTGCACGCCCCATCGTGCAATCTCCCACATTTTCACACCGACTGTGGCTCTGCTAACCTCTGGACCTATGATCCGAAACCTTGGGCTTCTTGCACGAACTCGTTATACCCGAAGCCACCTCCGACTTCCTCTTTCTCTCCATCTCAAAATCAATCTCTCTCTCTCTCTCTCTCTCTCACCCTCCCAATCATATCATCCAGCGTCTTATAGCTGGATCAACTCACAAACTGGCGGATATTACTCTGCAGCATCTCATGATAATGGGCCTTCTTCATTTCCTCATCAGTTGCGTACTGATGAACAAGAAGATCCCTCTCTCTAAACTTGGCGGTAATCTTCGCCACTGTCTCTGTAGTCTGAGTAAGGTCCTGAAACTCTCTGGCTAACTGTTACACCTCAATAACCGGTGCAAACTCGACTCTGAACATGGTAGTAAAATCAGCCCAAGTCATGGCATCAAGTGTTGTGTCATCCCCGATGACATGCCCAACCTCCTCCCACCAATCTCGTGCCCTGTCCTTCAGAAGATAGGATGCTAATCTGACCTAGTCCCCCTCGGGACATCTGCTGGTGCGGAACGCATTGGCAACATCTATCAACCACCTAGTACTCGTAATGGGGTCCCGCGACCCATGGTAGTCTGGAGTTCCACAAGCCCGGAACTTCCTGAAGGTGAGTGTGCGCGACCCCATCATGGCCGCCATCTCAGCATGGAACGTGCTCAACTTCTCATCCATCAACTCTAAAATACCCTCCTTGATCGAACCAAAGATCACAAGAGTCTGCTCAAGTATGATACAGGTAACATCTGAAGTGAAAAACTCCCTAGTCTGCTCATCCAAATGCTCTTCTCCCGAGCCTGATCCTGATCCCTCCCCGGCACCTAAACTGCCGCCTGCTGGTCTAGGACGTAGAACCACCATTCTGAAAACACATCATGATAAATGTCAGAAACACTGATAAATCTCGAGGGATCGCTACTACTACAGGTTTCCTGGTCTCGCCTCGGCCTTCCTTGATTCGAGTACAGATCCTCTGCTTCCAGTAGTATGGGCCCTTATTACCTTCCACATCTATACGTATTTTCCTCAAGAACTGCCTCGACTTCACCAAGTCACTGCTACTGCTACTGATCTCTGTTACTCTCATCCTAGGCTCACCCTAGGGAAATCACCGACTCAACCAAAAACCAGTCCTCAACTGCTGAAGGCCTCCTTGTAATGCCAATTAGTCATCACCTGAATACCACCACATGTGACGAGGCTCGGATAATCCTTCGAGTAAAAGACTCATTCCTACAATGGTTGGACTCAAACAAGAGTTGTGCAGTAGGGCCAAATCCAACACTCTGAGATTATCCAACCCTGATCACATGTGATGTGACGTATTCATCTAATGGTTAACTCCCATCACTTGGAGTCCCACAAAGCACAAAGCAAGCAACATTCGGACACAGGAACTAATCAAGCAACTCTATTCTCATAACAAGAAACCGTACTAGCATAGAATACTAAGCTCACAATATCAGGCATATCCTAATCAGGCTATCCTACTGCTATCTACTCAATACTAGCATGCAATTCTCATAAGGCTGAAACACATATAGCAGGCACATAAGGCATCTCCCTAGATCCTTAGTCCTATTCTAGCATGATGTTCTACTGTAACTGAAATAAATAATCATAATGTACACTTGTATGGGTAATCTGGGAGTACTTACTTGAGCTCGGCTGATCGCATGCACCACACCCTTTTCTCGTTTTCAAAACTATTTTCATTTTAAGTATCTTTTTCAAAAATTCTTTTGAAAACATTTTTCTTTCAAAAATCTTTTACTATTTCCTTAGTTTGAGTTCAGTCATACCCATAAGTGTGCCTGAATCCCTCAAACCAAGGCTCTGATACCAACTTGTAACGATCCAAAATACGACCCAAATTTTTTTGTTTAAATAATACTAAGGTTATCAATGATTTATAATATATCATGAAATCGTACATCATAAATCCCAAAAATTTATAATAGATGTGTCATAGAAAAAGAACTGTAACAACATAACATAGTATCTAAAATAAACTCCTAGGACAAAAGTTGAAGCTGTGGTGTGTGCAATGCCATCATCCCAAGTTGTTCCCTTTTCTTGCGAAAGTACCTGAAACCAAAACTGAAACTCTAAGCACAAAGCTTAGTCACCCCCCCCCCCCCGACTACCACAAACCATACAATAACATATAAACACATATTGGGCCTCTCCCACTTCATCGGACCGAAGTCCGGAAACTGCATCAGACCGAAATCCGAAACTAACCAGGGCCTTGCCCTCTGCATCGGACCGAAGTCCGAAACCTGCATCGGACCGAAGTCTGGAACTGACTTGGACCTTGTCCCCTGCATCGGACCGAAGTCCAGATCTAACTGCATCGGACCGAAATCCATAACTGACTGGGACCTTGTCCCCTGCATCGGACCGAAGTCTGGAAACAAACTAAGCATAACATAGCATAGCATAAAAATATCAACTAGCATAAACACATTTACTGCATACTGTATCGGACCGATGTCCGGAACACATAACACAAATACATGCTTGAATCACAAAGACATCAAGCACACTGAACTACTACATCGGACCAAAGTCTGGAACTACTGCTAACTAGATGGGCTGGCATTGTGGCTGTAGACCCGAACCTACTAGAAGGAAAACTCACCTCGTAGTGCTGGTTGCTGAAATGCTAAATCTAAAAGTGGTTGACTGCTGCTCCGGAACTGTCCGTATGAATGAGAAACAGATGGAAGCTAACTCCCAGATCTCCCTTCTCTTCTATGGACCTCCTTTCCTTCTTTCTCTTCCTAAGGCTTCCAAGCTAGCACAAACACACTCAAACTCAACAATGGGGCTAGGGTTTATAGGGGAAATGTTATGAGAGTGATAGAGAGGAGGTTGGGGGCGTATAAGTGTGTTTAAATAGGGTGCAAACTCTTAAAATTAGGGCTTCATCTAGACAGGCGGACTCGAAGAGTCCCATCATATGGACTTGTCGAGTAGCCAACTCAATTTGCGTGATCATCATGTCTCTACTAGACGAGTCGGGCTACAGACTCATCGAGTACCCCCCCCCCCCCTTAAGAATGAGATTACTTTATTTAAATCAAATACTAGAAATGAGGCGTTACAAAATTTTAATATGCGCCTTATTTCCTCTCCTTCTTCAAAAGTCTCTTGACTCATTTCCATAACCTCAGACAAAGAAGCTTCACTTTTCGGCAAGTTAGTCACTGTAGGCGGTGGCAATGGCAGTGGCAGCTTAGATGTTTCAATTGTCTGTGGGTGGGCAATCACAGGTGGTGTGAATTGTTCCAAAGTCTCAGTTGTCTTTGTGCTTGTAACAGGAAGTGAGGTTGAATTTTCTGAAGTTTCAGTTGTCTGTATCTCCATTATTGCATACACCTAGAAAAAATGGTCACAATCATCATTGGGGAACATCTTAACAACATATATAGCACGTTCTTGTACAAAAGATGAAAAAATATCACAAAGATTCAATTTAAATAAAACAGAGATTTATAAACATCTCCCAGGATGTCGTTCAAACAAAAAAGCCATTTCAAACTAAACGCTTTCTGAAAACAAATTTTACGTACACAAATTACATAAATATTTTACACAATCAGCTCCAAGAACTAGTGATATCTCAATTTATGAATCTGTTAACGTAATGTAGTCCCCTAATTAAAGGATTAACCAATCTATATTGAAACCCAAATCAGAAACCCATTGGATTTAAAGAAGAAACCTATCGGATTTAACGAAGAATTGGAATCATTACCTGATGGTGTAACCGATGCTTCGGGATCAGGTTCCGGAGGCTGAGACATCCGATTGGGAATGTCGTCCTTTAATACCAGTGCTCATTAGATCTTACAAAATCACATCGAAATTGAAGGGATAATAGGTGATCCGAATTCAAACAAAGTAAAGCAAAATTATATAGTTGTACTATATTCGTGTATGTGATGAGTACATAACGACTTTGAGATCAGGGTGAATGATTGTGATGTACATCTTCGAGCCTTTTTTGTTCGCCATCTCCTTCTTCCTTATGCTCTGTTAGATGATCAAAGGTGAAATGCGATAGTAGTCGATGCTGATTTTATGGCAGTCGATAATTTGCAGGGAAGATGGTTTGAGGTGTAATGGCACAAGCTGAGGCTTCCTTCAAATGCAAACATGGAAGATGCTTATGGATATGTTAATGGTGGTTGCTGTTAGGGTTCTTCATACCCGTCGATCACCACCAAAAACCCTAGCACGTACTAAGTCGGTAGAAAAAGGAGAGAATCAGAATTTTAGAAGAAAATAAAAGACCTCCCGCTACCCACTAAGAAGGAAGACGCACGTTAGGGTTCTTCGTCTGTGTCTTGTTTTGATTTATCTATGGGAAATCATAAACAAACAAGAATCAAGCTTTGCATTCCATACTTCATAGTGATAGCTCATGGAATTCACAGAGCATCATTATGCCAAACCATGGAAAAGAGAAGACTAGAAACGAAGGAAGACGAGAACAAGGCGGGGTTTTCTATTTTTGTGGATTTCGTTTCCCCCCTTAGCTATTAAAGGTTGGAAAACGCGCGTTCCATTAAACTTTATAAAGCGACATCATTAGACGACACACATTTTGTTATAGGTGCCCTCAATGTTTTTTTAGACACTAATTTAAGGGCACGTAATAATACGTGACCTAAATCCTTAAATTTTTTTGAAGACATGTCACTTTTTTAATGTCACACGATTTTGCTTAACATAAATCAATGAGTGTCGTGGTTTGCGCGTCGTAAAAGACTATTTTTCTAGTAGTGCTCTGAAGCCTACAAAATTGGACTGGATAAAATTGAGTCATTCATTAAGTCCAAATAACACAAGGACATGCTCATAAACTTACTGGATGAAAATGACAAATTGAAAATAAAGACCGAAACTGTACAGAAATTTGATTCTTCGAGTTCTAAGTTGAGTTCAGATCACAAGATTAATGCTGAAAATACATCTGAATTTTATGAGGACAATGACATGACTGGAATATCTGTAGAGGATGAGGTTGACTATTTTGAATTTATTAAAATCAAACTTGAGCCAACAAAAGTCCTTAAATCCGAAAAATCTGTTGAGTTTGCTCGATTTCCTAAAGACAAGATCAAAGTCCTGAAAAAGAAGGTTGTGGTATACCAAAAGGTACAAACTGTACCAAATAAAGTGTACGCTACCACTGGAGTTACTAAGGGTCATACAGTTGAACTAACAACCTTGGTTAACGAAGATAATGTTGATGGCTGTGACGAGTATTTTTGGTCCGCCCCAATCGATAGCGCAGATGAAACAGTAGGACTATCGAAATGAACCGCTTGGAGAGTGTAAGGCCGTTACATCACATAAACAATAAACAAGCCATCAAGCTTTGAGAAAGTTAGTACAAGTGGTACTTAGGGAGTTCAAAGTGAAACTAAAAGTACAAGCGAATCTCAATCAGTAAGAAGCGAAACTTATGCAAGGAAACCGAAACTGAATGTGAATATTTCCAAATCATCCAAGCAACTTACAAAGCAAAAATGTTAGCGAAATAGGAGATATCAGAAAATTTTCAATGAGAGGAAGCAGTTTTGGCAATCCCAAAACTCCAACTATGTGTGCAAAGAAATGGCTTTCAGTCAAAAAGCAAAGGCACATTCACAGGCGTAACCCAAACAGTGTTCACACTGTCATTCCTGTGCTTCACAGAAACAAGAGGGTAGTTTCGATTATAAGTCATTAGTTCCTAAAAGGATCTTTGAAAAACCCAATCCTCCTCATTCTCAACCAAAGAAAACTCCTATGAAAGATGTTAAAGGGAAGGGAAAGCTTGTCTCATATTCTGAAGTTCAAAAAAAGAAGACGACCACTAACCCTAGGAAGGATAAGAGAGAATTTGTTAAGAATCAACATAAAGAAAAACAAACTGATTTAAACAAAATGAATAACAAAATCAAGGTTGTCACCATTAAAAGGAAACACAAAACTACTTTAATAAAACAAATGTATATGGTTGATCTTTTTATTACTTTTCCTCGTTCTGTAAAAGGCTCACCAAGACCCAAGAAACTTTGGGTTCCTAAATCTTCCTAGTTTTTGCAGGTTATACGTGATGAGTAGTTTGACAATGAATGGTATATTGATAGTGGTTGTTCGCATCACATGACAGGAAGAAAGATTTTTGTGCTCTCAAAGATGGTGGATGTGTAAAGTATGACAATAATTCTTTTGGAACAAAAAAAGGCTATGGGATGATCACAAATGGAGATTTTTCAATCCGGAAGGTGGCCTATGTGGAAGGGTTGCAACACAATCTAATTAGTGTTTCACAATTAGTTGTGGGAGTTAGCCTGAAAGTATCCTTTGATGATGAAGTATCAAAAATTATAGAGAAAAAAACGAAAGCAGTTCTATTGAAGTCACAGCGAAAAGGGGAAATGTATCCCTTAAACTTAAATCCCATAAGAGGGAAGCCTGCTATATGTCTACTAATGAAGGCTCACTCTGATGAAAGTTGGCTATGGCACCAAATGCTTTCGCACCTTAACTTCAAAGACATCAATAAGCTAGTTCTTGGTGATTACGTGCGAGGGTTTCCTCTCTTAAAGTTTGATAAGGATCATCTGTTGCAGCATGCGAAATGGGGAAGCAAAGCAGAAAGATTCATCCAACTCTTGTAAACACAAAGATCATTGAGCCTCTTGAACTTCTATATATTGACCTTCGTGGACCATCTACAATCGAAAGTGTCAGTGGTAGTAAGCATATACTTATAATTGCTGATGATTTTTCCCGTTTCACTTGGGTATATTTTCTTAAACAGACATCAGAGGCTACTCCAAAGCTAAAGAAATTTATAAAGCAAGTGGAAGTTCATTTTCGAAAGCTAGTTCATAACATCAGAAGCGACAATGGGCTGGAATTTAAAAAAAAAGAGTTTGAAGAATTCTTAGCAGAAAAGGGAGTAACTCATAAATTCTCTGCTCCCTACACTCCACAACATAATGGCATAGTTGAAAGACGAAACCGATCCTTATGTGAAACAACCCGAACCAAGCTCGGTTTTGCTTGCTTACCTCTGTATTTCTGGGCTGATGCTATCGCCACTATTTGCTACACTTAAAGTAGATCCTTCTTGAATAAGCGATTTACCCTTACTCCATATGAAATCTTAAATAATCGCAAACCTAATGTCAAGTTTTTCCATGTCTTCGGTTCCAGGTGTTTCATCTGTAATTCTAAATAAAACCAAAACAAGTTTGATGTGAAAGCAGACGAAAGTATCTTTTTGGGTTATTCGCTGACCTCTGAGGCATATAGGGTACTCAAAAAACGATCCAAGAAAATAGAAGAAACTTATTGTGTCACATTTGACGATAACTACCTGAAGAAGAGTCAATCAAGTGAAAGTCAAATGGGAGATATCTTTCCAACACCAAGTCCAGTCACAATTCCAATAGCTGACCTATATGAGGAATACGTGCTACATTTTGATGAGCTAGAGAAGGCTATCAACTATGAAGAAAAAGCAACAGATAGTAAAGTCTATGAAATAAAGAAGATAATCGATGATGCCACAAAAGAAATGGAAATCGAACCTCCAATCTCAAGTGAACTTCCAAAAGAAAGCACTCCATTAAAGGGGGGGGGGGTCGTCTATGGAAAATAAATCCAATTCGCCTTTCCAGAGGGAGAACCCATCTCCAACCATGATCCATGAAAGTCCACTCGAGGGGGAGAATTCTGAACCTGTTATTAAAACCGTCTCATCATTCGAGGGGGAGAATCAAAATACAAATGATGATTCAGATGTTCAATCAGAATTCGAAGAGGAATTCAATGCTAAACTCGATCCAGCCTATGATCCACACTACCTTCCACTCACAAAACGGACAAGAGATCATCCAAAAACTCAAGTTATTGGTGAATCATCTGAGGGAGTTCTTACACACTCTCAACTGAAAGAGAAGAAAACTACTTTTATTATCTCAAGTGGAATATTGTATGTTTAATTCGTTCGTCTCCAAAATAGAACAAAAAACAGTTAATACTGCACTTGATCACTCTGATTGGGTTCAGGCTATGCAAGACGAACTCAATGAGTTCGAACGAAACAAGGTTTGGAGATTGATTCCCACACCACCTGATGCATCTGTGGTCGGTCTAAAATGGGTGTTTTGCAACAAGATGGATAAAGAAGGCAACGTCATAAGGAACAAAGTGATACTTGTGGTGAAAGGATATTATCGGGAAGAAGGGATCAACTATGAAGATACTTTCGCTCCAGTAGCAAGGTTAGAATCAATTCAAATCTTTTTTTGCATATGCAGCACACAAAAACTTCGAGGTATTTCAGATGGATGTCAAGCGTGCTTTCCTGAACGTATAATTAGAAAAAACCATATACGTTGAGCAACCACCAGGTTTCATGAATGAAAAGTATCCCAGCCATTTCTATATTTTGGACAAAGCCGTATATGGTCTGAAGCAAGCTCCTAGAGTCTGGTATGAAACTTTAACTCATTTTCTTAAGATGACCAAGTTTAAACAAGGTTTGGTTGACCCAACCTTCTATTGAAAGAAAGAGGGTGACCATTTAATGATCATCTAAATTTATGCTGATGACATCATCTTTGGTTCCATAAATTCTAGCCTAACAACTGAATTCTGAAAGTTGATGGGGACTAAATTTAAGATGAGTTCAATGGGTCTAATTAAATGTTTCCTTGGATTGAACATAAGACAGGGACCAGAAGGCATTTTTATCAATCAGGATGCTTACACAAAGACATTACTGGCGAAGTTCGGCATGATGGGAGACTCAAGAGTGAAGGTTCCAATGGCATTCGAAACGCATCTAACACCATCTTTGGAAAAAAGGCTACTGATATGACAGTCTATCAACAAATGATAGGGTCACTAATGTATCTTATAGCTAGTAGACCGATTTTTATGTTTTTTGTTTGTTACTATGCCATGTCTCAATCCAGTCCACGCAAACCTCACATCGTAGCAGTCAAGAACATCTTCTAATGCCTGAAGCGAACCTCATCTCTTGGCATATGGTATCCAGGAAAATCAGGATTCTTTGTTCAAGCATTCTCAGATGCCGATCTTGGAGGATGTGGTCTAGATATCAAAAGTACCATAGGCGGTTGTCAATTACTAAATGGAAAACTCGTCAGCTGGCAATCCAAGAAACAAACATGTGTATCCTTCTCCACAACTGAAGCTTAATATATAGCCGCTGCATCTTGTGCTTCGCATGTCATTTGGATTCAAAGTCAGTTAAGAGACTATGGCCTAAACATGAAGCGAATCCCACCATATTATGACTCTGAAAGTGCAATCCGAATATGTCACAACCTAGTGCAACACTCAAAGATGAAACATATAGCATAGAGGTACCACTTTATCAAGTATTATGTGGAAGATGGTCATGTTGAAATTCATTTTGTGTGTTCTGCTGATCAATTGGCTGACATATTCACGAAAGCCTTGTCTAAAGCAGCCTTCAATAAAATACTCCAGGGCTTAGGAATGATGGAAGCCGAATCTGTACCGAAACCACCTTCGCTTCCATAAGTATAACTTTCACTTTCGCCTCATTAAAATTTTAACAAGCGAAATAGAGCGAACGCTCGGTCTATTTCGGTTCCGAATTTTTCGGGCACCAAATTGTACTGAACGCTCGGTACATTTCGCTTCATCCATCAAAAGGCAAACTTTTGGTTGAAACTTTATGTATACTTTTTTGTACATTTTATTTTTTCCTTTCTGTTTTTATTTCTTTTTCAGAAAAATCAAAATTATAAAAATATTTTTCCTTTCTGTTTTTATTTCTTTTTCAGAAATATCAAAAATGCAAAAATATTTTCTTTTGTTTGTTTAAACTAGATGATTACACATTTGTTGCTTGTCTCAACAATTTATCATGGGGAAGGTATAAACTCTTATTCTATATACTAGCTAAGTGCCCCTAGAAGCATGCTGCAGCATGTTGCCCAAAGCCTCATTCGACTCTATAGTGAAGCCTTAATGGATCAATATATACAAATCGTTTCTTCCCAATCAGGATGCTAAATTCAATGAAGTCATGAGCTACCTTACCCTTCTCACATTGAGTTAAGAGTTATCTGCTTGGTCACTTTCGTATAGCAGAGGTACTTTCGGTTCTTTAACCACCACACCATTTTTCTCCATTACTTTTGATTCCATGAACGTAACCTTTCATACTATTAGCATGTACCACTGAGGTTTAAGGCTACACAACATCTGTTTTAATGATATTAGTTACAGTTCACCATGATCCAAGTGAAACCCACAATCTAATACCTTTAATGAATTAATGGTGAACAATTGAATGTTCTAGTTTTTCACCCATGTATTAACGGAACCACTCATGTGGTATGTACGAAGAAATCTCTTTTATTTTTGTGATATCTTTATGAAATTGTCCAAAACTAAGGCGTGTATTCCCAAATGATCCGGTTTTATTTTGTTTTTGAGATTTCTGCTATTTCACCAAGTCATTGAAAAAGATTCAAAACCACTTGATGTTATAGGCTACACAGGCTACACAAGTACTTCACCCAACTTTCGGTCTTATTTCAAGACACGACGTTCGGTTGAAGCTAAAATCCATCCTTATAGCCTAATATTAAAAATACACCTTTCAATGCTTCTTAATAAGCATTTGATATTACTTCTACGAGGAACCACACAGACACTTCTAAGTCTCTCTTGACTTTGAAGGAAGAGATACGTGCCCGGGATCATCAATTTTGTGTCTCTAATGACATCACTAATATCCTAAATAAATAATTTTCTTTATTTCTTTTTCTTTGGCACACTCTTGCACGAAGATCTTTATGATTTTCCAAAAGTCTTGTTCGTGGCACTAATGGAAATTTTCAGTTCTACAGTTTTGCTTCTAATTTAATGGTGGTCTTATATCTTATGAAGCGAAAGGAGCTCACTCTATTTATTTGGACTAGGAAGCGAAAGAAGGATTTGTTTCTTTCAAAAAAATTTGAAATGTTAAGATAAGGTGAAGAGGTGGTGAATGGATAACTTTTGCATAAAAAAACGTGAAACATGAACCGTCACCTACCATCATGCCGCCTGACACGCTTTTTCGAGGGTAACAGTTGGCAAAACACGTTTAATCAGGCGTCATTTTAGAAAATTTCACTCACGTCATGATTAAAGATTTTCTCTCTCTTGGTAATCGTATAGAGGGATTTATCATAATTCTTTTTCTTCTTTACCACTTACAAAATCTCTCGATCATTCAAAAGGAAAATACTCTCTCTACTGTTCATCTTCCTCATCAAGCTTCAGCAATGGCATAATCATCTTTAGTTCAAGAACACACCTCTATATCCATTCTCCTCACGATCAAGCCCAACCGGAACATGATCATCGAATTGGAGCATTTCAAGTATGATGCATTCATGCTCCAGGTCGTCGAATGCCTGAAGTACTCGCTACTGGTAATCGCTCTAACTAAGGTCGATTTTGTTCCCATGTCACTCCTATCTCAGTTTTACTCTTCAGCAAAGTGCATCAAGGCTGAGGAGCATACTATGTTCGAGATTTTTGATAAGAAAACTTATGGACTTGCACCATTTTCACTCCTAACATTTGGAATGGCAACATTTTTAGGCTTACATTTAGTAAACCCAGAAGTACACTCACCATATTCTGTTTGGACTCATTCACCAAATCCCCTACCACTACCATTACCTCTATTTCCTCTTCCAATAGATCCCCTACCACCTCCATTTCTTTCCCCACTACCTCTAGATCCTATTTTAGTTCCTAACCAATTTGGTAAATCAGGTTCCAACCTAGGTCTACCCATTTTTTAGGTTGAGGTTTAGGAACCACTGTAGGATTCTTGCATTATTTTTGTTGTGTCCCCTTTGTAGACATTTTTTACACTAGATAGTTCTTCCCTTACTTGACACTTGAGATTATTTATCTTGATTTTATGAAACATGTCTTCTTCTTTTAACTCTTGATCATTCTAGCATCCTCTTTTTATGGCTGGAAGGGGTTTGGTGTAACTTGTTTCTTCCCATAAGTTACTTCCATTAACTGGGAGTATATTCTAATCATAAGTTTCCTTGTAATTATTATTGTTAAACCAACTACTTAGGAAGTTAATTGGATCTTGATTTGTGTACAAAATTTACACTTGTGCATGCATACAAGGTAACTCTGAATGCTCCCATAATCTACAAGTATAACATTTTCCTTTCAAGTCAACTCCATAGTCTTGAAACGCATTCCTTACTTCATATTCAGTCACTTCACTTGGACATACATACCAAAATCTACAAACACATAAGATAGAACATAAGATGCAAATATAAACATGTAAAAACAAAATAATTGAAAATACTTACTTAATGTCTTCTCTAAATTCTTCCATCTTTATTACTATTGAAGGACATAATTCACCAACCAGTTTTCATCCTAATATCTTTAAGCATAGTCAGTAGAGGTTTTTGTCTTGCTTTTACAATGATTGCACTGAAACAGTCAACAATCCCATTCTCTACAGCCTCAAAGCTAAGCCAGTAGAGAAATAAGCCCTACACCATGAAGTTGGTTCCCTTGCTATGAGATGATCATAAGCACCAAAACTTATTGCCCTGATCCTTTCCATATTAAACTTGAAATATCCTTCTGTAGTAGATTGTATAGTTACCCAAAACATGTTTCTAAGCTCCACTCCACTATAAACTTTTATAAAATTGGCATAGATATGCCTAGCACATTGCATATGCTCAACATAGGGTCGAATATCCTTACTAGCTTCAACAAGACCCTAGAACATGAAAAAAGATTAATTATAAAACACACACACACACTATTGTAAATAAATTGCAAGTAATAAAAGGTAAAGAGATAGTTACTTTGCCATGCATTTTTCATTGATTACATACATACCCCCTTCCACCCTGCAATCAAAGATCATTATTAATCAAATCCATGAACCATTACTAATTGTTCTTGTTCTCTACATCAACAACTACCCTAGCTATAGGATACACTTGATTGTTGGCATCCCTACATATTGTAGTTAACAGCTCACCCTTACATTATCCCTTCAAAAAAGAACCATCCAATCCTATTACCCTACGACATCCACTTTTCAACCCCCTCTTACTACTTTAAAGAAAATGTAGGATCAATGAAATGTTGTGGTATTATCAAGGTTTATAGTAACTATAATCCTAACTGTGCTGTCTAGATTGAATCTCAGTAGCTTATGGCCATAATGCCAAACTCTTGCGTAGTGGTCAGTCAATTTCCCATGAATTAATGACAGTGACCTCATCCTTGATCTATAACACTTTTACCATGAAATTTTGCAATGAAATTTACTTTGTATAATTACCTCTATCTCCTTGCATTTTAAATTAGGTTTCCTAATTAATTCCTTTACAAATTTCCTAGCTAACTAGGTAGGATCCATAAGACTTGAATTGATAAAATTCCGAACACATTTATGAATGTCTATATCTTCTTGACTTAGAATGAACTTTCAGTACTCATCCAATAAGCCCTAACCATGAATGAGAACTTCCCTGGATCACTTCCTCATATTTCCACTAGTCTAACAGTATCACATTTTTTTAAATGAATTTGAAAATGCTTACTTATAGCATTGTTGGTAAAATAGAATTTCAGTTCATGTGGCGATTCATACCTTTCACCATGCATTGGTCTCATTTTTTTTCCATTTCACCTTTGGGTTATGGGTGGAATACTCAAGTTCCTCATCACTATCTTCCTTGTTACTACCTTCCAGATAATCTTCGTCTGAATCTTCTTTATTGATTCCGGTTTGAGCATCATTTCTAGCTTGAATATTATTTTTAGTTAGAGCATCATCTACTGCCTTGCCATCATCTTCTTCACATTGAATATTGAGAAATTCATATTTGCATTGGGAAACTGGTTTCTTTTTGAAGTATACGTCTAGCTCCATGTCTATTGTATCAAAATCATGGATGTTCTCCATGACTTGAACTGCACGGGGGTATAAACCCTAGTTTACTAAGGTGGAGGGAGAATGTGAAATAAGAGAGGTAAGTTCTGATGTATGTGTGTGTGTGTCTAAATAAGATAGATTGAAACCACGAAAGCAACTCCTAGCCACATAAGCTATTTTAATGAGCGTTGCAGGTAAAATAGGACCGAAATGTTCAATTTAACCGGTTTCTTGGGTTTTTTGGTCAAAACAAATGTTGGGACAAAAGTGTAACTTTTCCTAAAAGTGTGGGACTTTTCTGAAGACGAAAGGTCAATCATGCCATTTTACAAATTACATTGCTTTATTTGCAATTAAAGGGTTGTATAAATTAATGAAAAAAATTGAATGACAGTTTTGTAAAGTTACCTCAACATAAATAATTTCCAAAAAAAACCAAAATAATAATAATAATAATAACAAAAACAGATAACAATATAGTTGTATTGAATAACAGTTATAAGAAAGGACCAAATTGCCCTTTTGTCGTCTATTCTTTTAATTGCACCTGATCATACATCATTAAAAAATGAAAAAATACAACTTTCTTTAACAGAAAAGTATGATAAATAAATGAATAGAATACAACTTTGTCTAACATTACATAACTAAAGTACATTGCTATAATATGTAGTTTATGTTATAACATGTCATCTACCATTACAGTAAAAAACTGAAAAATTAACTTTGTGTTATAACAATATTACACCAGAATAGTTTGATGGTATAATATGGTAAAAAGATATTCGCTAAAATCTTTCAGTTTCGGCTCAACAAAAAATGTATCCCACTTAATGAGTTTCCAGCAAGGGGTCCGCCCAATTATGCCTTTTGACTTTACCCATCAGATTATCATCCATTATTGTTGAATTCATAGACATGTTATAGGCCCTACATGTAGTTCTTCCCAACAATGTAGTTCATCAAATTGCAACTGTTGATTCAGAAGAAAGCATGAATCAGGGCTCTTATGTACTTGGCCAATAAAGAAGAAGGCTTTGCCTTCCAAGTGTATCTCTCCCAAACCATATTGATTTTGACCTCTCCAAGATAATTCCCATATGCTAACTACATGTAAAGAAATTAGACAATCAAACACATCATTCCAAATTCTAATAATAATTTGCAACTATTGTTTTTTTATAATAATCTAAGTATCAATTCTATCCCATTAGACCAGGAATAACTTGTCATAGGTTCCTATCTACGTTTTAGCCCCTTCAAATCGCAGCAATGAGACTCAAAATAGAGATGAGGTCACATAGATACAAACAAGAAAAAAACAGAGAGAGACCTTAAGAATAAGAAGCATACCTGAAATGGAGAGGTGACAAATGGTAAGTTTGAAAAGAAAGAAAGAAAGAAAACACAACTTTTAGCATCCAATTATGGATATTCTCCAAATACAAATTGAAATATTAACTCATAGCAAGAAAACATAACTAAAGTCTGAAAGGAAAAGAAGAATAACTTGTTGCTAACGCAATAGTGGAGGTGTTACCTGGTGCCGCTGCTATGGTGGCTACACCACTATAATTGGGGGCAGGTGTCATTGTGATGTGGGGCTATGGTGGTGTAGTGATACAGAAGAAGGAAGAGAAAATCGTTTTGCCAATGGTTGTTGAAGAGACAGGAACCAAGGATTCAATGAGACAGTGATTATGATTCTGTGAATACAGTGTCTACAATAATTGAATATATACATATCGATTGCAATCTATTGCTTGAATCTGGTTTTGAACAGTTATGGTTCTTGAAGAAGAGGTATGTGAAAAAGGTAGGAGGCGGGGTAATGAGGCATCTGGTGAAGGTAAGGGTGATGGGCGTCATGTAGGGTGAGTACGAGAAACATCAACTGCTAGTGAGGAAGGGGGAGTTGGCTATCAGTATCCGCAAAGGGGAACACAGGCATGGGAGGTAGTAGATGGCTTCGATGTTTAGAGACATGTAGCTTGCAATAAGGCGAGAAGTGGTGGCAGATGAGTCACAGAGAGGTGCTAGCAATAAGGAGATCGTATGGTGGAGATATCGACGACGGGTAATCTGTATGGAGAGGCCGATGAACTGATTGGAATGAGAAAAGGGCTTCTAGCCCAGCGGTACCGAGTGTTGCCCTCCCTCCTAGAGGTTGAGGGTTCAAGTCTCATTGGAGACATAGGTGGAATTATGAGTAGTTTATAGAAGTAGAGTAGATTTGCTATTCTAAAAAAAAGAAAAAGAAAAGAAAAAAAAAACTAATTGGAATGTTAGAGCCAATTTTTAGGTGGGAAATATAATTAGGGCTTTTAATTTTTTGTGGCAAGAGTGAAATTATACCAGGAAATATAATTAGGGCTTTTAATTTTTTTGTGTGGTCAAACTAGATCTCTCTCTCTCTCTCTCTCTCTCTCTCTCTCTCTCTCTCTCTCTTCGAGTTAAGCACCTGCCACTTTATTTAGTTTTTTGTTGGTTAGTTTCAAGAAAACGAGAACTGAAGATAATTTTTTAGGTTTTAAATATTACGGATTAGGTTTTGGAAGATTCAAAATTTTTTAGAAACTTGATCTAAATATTTTTGGTTTGGAGGGAAATTTTTATTTTTTTCACAAAAAGAGGCAATAATGAATTTTTTTTTATTTTAATGAATTTAATGAATTTAATTAGAAAAAATATTCATTGAAATTGATTATAGAAAATAGACAAAATTATACGATTTTTGTTAGGGGTGTCATGGGTATACTATTAATTAATAGAATTTACTGTTCATGTTACTAGTTTTAAGGGATTTCATGTGCAATTCTCGAATTGACACCAATGTTTGGCCATTTGGCATCAACCATCCGACTTGGCTATTTGGATAATGGGATGGGTTTAAGTTTTGTTATGAAGGAGTATGGGTTTGGTTACCGGTGAGAGGGAGTATGGGTGGGGATGCATGAGTAAGTGGTGATAAAGTGAGGTGTATGTGGCTAAGGATATATTTCGGTGTATGTAGGTTAGGGTGTGGGTATAGGGGTGGATAGGAGTATGGGTGGGTGTTGGGAGTAAGTGGATGGGTGTAGGGGGTGGGTAGGGATGGGTTTAAGGTATGTATTGGTGGGGATGTAAGTGGGTAGTATACATAAGTGAGGTGTAGGTATGAGATATGTAAGAGTGTGGTTGTTGGACATAAGCGCCAACACTCACCCACCCCACTCATACTCTTACACCCAATACACATACCTTAGAGTAGATGGTAGGATGTAGGTGTGTGTATAGGTGCAATTTTAATTTTATAAAACTTTATAATTATAAAAGTATTAATGGTTGTGGGTGGGTGTTAAAGATAGGGTGAGGTTGGGGTTGGTGGCTTATGGCATATAACTTACGCTTAAGGGTTGTCTCTTAGGGGTTAGGGTGTATGTCATATGGCCTATGTATTAAGGCTTATGGTTTAGGGCTTATGGATTAGGTATTATGGCTTTATGCATATGGATTATAACTTAATTCTTATGGTTGTATGGCTTATGACATATCCCATATAGATTAATTCTGATGGTTTAGGGCTTAGGGTGTATGACTTATGGCATAGGGTGTAGGACTTAAGTCTTAGGACTTATGTCATATGGCCTAAACCCTAAACCATTAACCAAAAGCTACAAAATTTAAGCCCTAAACCCTAAACATTTATTGGCAATAATGATTGATTTATAAATTTTCTATTTATGTTGTATAAGCATTTTTTTGTAGCACTTAGCATTTAAGGGTGTTGTTTGTGGTTATACACTTAACATGGGGTGTGGGTGGCAATTTGCATTGAAGGGTTGATGTTGGGTATAGGTGTTGGTGAGCGTGCTTAGGTGGGTATGAGAAGATTGTGTATGGGTGGGTTTGTGTGGGTGTACATGCATGTAAATATAGGTTTGTGTAGGATGTGTGGATAGGGGCATATGACATATGTCTCAAAGCTTATGTTTAATGCTTATGGCTTGGGGCTTAGGTCATAGAGCTTATGGATTTTGACATAAAGCTTTTGGCTTATGGATTGTGGTGTATGGTTTAAAGCTAAAGGTTTATGGTTTATGGCATAAAGTGTTAGGCTTAGGGATTATGGCATATGGAATATGGTTTAGGGATTATAACATATGGAATAATGATTATGAATTAGGTTTTAAGGCGTATGGATTTGGGCTTCTAGTATATATATTAGGGATTAAGTATTATGGCTAACGATGTAAAGCGTAGGACTTAGGGTGTATGTCCTATGGTTTATGGGTTTAGGGTGTATGGTATAAGACTTATAACTTATGGTTTATGGTTTAATGGTTATGGTTTATAACTAATGGATTGTGTCTTAGGGTGGAATGTGGCCTATAGGCTTACACTATATAGCTTAGAGTTTAAGGTTTATAGATTATTGCTTATGACTTAGTACACATAAATTTAGGATTAAGGCTTATGGTTTAGGGCTTAGAGCTTATGACTTATAACTTATGGTCGTAAGTCGTAATTTGTAAGCCATAAGCCTCGAGGTTTAAGCAATACACCATAAGAGAGAACCCTTGGGCTATAATCCATAAGTTATAATCCTTAACCCATAATAATTAAACTTAAAACCATAAGTCATAAGTTATAAAGCCAATAGTCATAAGCCGTAAAGCTTATGCCATATTCCCAAACCCTTAAGCCCTAACCCATAACCATAAGCCCATATCATCACCTTATACCTACACCCATATCCATACACACTCATACTTATACACCTATTCCCACATGCCAATTTCGAGGCCTAGCCCACCCTACCTCCACCTCACTCCCACCTCCAAACATTACACCCACACAAATCCATCCCCACATCCATATTCCCGAACATCCACACCCACACCCACACTCTCACGACCACCTACCCTCATACACACTAAAACCCTCTTTGAACCCTACCCTCACACCCAACCCACCCCCATCTACCATGCCCACACCCATCCCTCACCCCTACCTACACCCATACACCCACACATCCATATTCATGTGTGTGTGTATATATATATATATATATATATATATACACATACTACAACACCATCTTCACCATATATCATACACCCATGTTTGTGAAATAAAAAAGTACAACGGAAAATGAGAATTGATCAGAAGTGGACAAGAGGGGAACAGAGACATCGGAGTCGACGTCTATGCTAAAGAGAAATTAGGTTTGTATCTTCTTCAAATTCAATCGATACACCTCATATTTCTCAATTCAACATTTTCTTGTAGTTATTTTCGCATTGATGTATTTGCGATGTGTACGACTAGATCCTAGATTAGCGGGGGCAGAAAAACGATAACTTCCCTTTCTCTCTCTCTCTCTCTCTCTCTCAATCTAGAAAGCTTCACCTTTACCTTTATGCTTACCATGACTAAACTGCCACCACTTTTGTTTCACTTTATCTATAGAACCATCACACTAAGTGCAGGGGTGGAACCAACTAGTAGCCAGGGGTAGCCCATGCTACCCATCAAGTTTGTCTGAGAAATGGAGTGAAGATGAGAAAGAGGAGCTCAGGAGCAGTGAAGTCACACACGAGTTTATATACTTTACAACAGAAACATCAGACTTCTTGCTCATCTTCTCAATTGCAGATCCAAAAGACGGTAGTTGTTGTACTTGTTTTCTGACTGTCCATATTCAATGATTATTTATGATTATCTACTAGTAGAAATCGTTAAATAACTTTATAGATTATATTGTGTTTTAGGGGGTTTCCATGCAGGTTTAATTGTATCATAAGGGGTATCTGTTTTTTATGTTGTCACGAATGAATGGAAATAAAACACCTATATTAATTGGAATCCCCATATATTGCTTTTCTTTAATATTTACCAGATATTGTTTTTCATGAATGTTTCTCTTGAGGGCTAATGGGAATGATCGCATATTTTGTATTGCTTTTCATAAGGACTATATCTGTTGCTTCAATCATTTGTTGTCCCAACACCTATTGACATCTTTTATATTTATTTTGTTACTTTCTGCTCTTCAACTGGTTAGTGATCTACCTTTTGTAGGATTCAAGGATAGATTGATGCACATGTCATATGGTTTATGGCATAGGGAATATGGCTTATAGGCTTACGCCATACAGCCAGAGGTAGTATGGTCAACCAGAAAACAAATTTTAAAAACATGAGCATTAGTATGCTTGCAATGGTATTTTGATGGAGGGTTATTATTTGGTGAGTAATATCTCTATTTGTAATCTTTTATACATACTTATTATGTTTCAATTTATGATGTTACAGTGAAGTGACTTTTTTATGATGGAAATTTAATGGAGGGTTTAGGTGACTTTTGGTGATCCTAAATCTACTTCAAAAGTATAAAGTATGTTTTCAGTCATTAATAGTAGACAGGTGAATTGTAATTTTGCTTTACTTGGATGCCTTTATCCTGCTCAGTCTTTTGGTATCTATTTTTTTTTATTAAAAAGTTAAAGTTTAAAGTTCCATAAACTATGACTTAAATTGATTAATTTATCTTCAGGACAATGTCATCAACATTAGCTTATGCAGGAGGTGTGCAAATTGCGTGTGTGCCTTCTATAGAAAGCAACGACTATTAACAACCATTTATTATGGTTATAGACAAGGATTAGTGTATCCCTAATACTTGTAAGTTATGTTTTTTGATTACCAGGATATTATATTTTGAAAAATCTACACAGTTAGGCATCATACTTTCAAACTATAATTGGATATATTTGTTATCTAAATATAATATTCAAATGATAAATGAGGCCATGTATCATACTTAAAAAAATTATTCAGTTATAAGAAAAAATAAAAATAAAAATACAATGCTAGATATCAAAGTACATTTTTATTTCATGCAATTAGGATTATTAGGGTTCAAGGAGATATTACTATTCATTTTGGTGTAGGTATGGAACATATGGGTCAGAATATATCTTATCAACAGGTTTATAGTCTTCCAAAGTTCTTAACAAAAGAAATTTTATTTAAGTTTATAGGAAATCTAACAAGTTATTTACTTATTAATAATAGGGCATATACAACCCTTATTCAAGCCAATGCAATATACAGGTTGTATAATACATTGCCAGGTCATCAGATTGTGCAATTTGGTGGGTCTATTAGTTTTCTTTGTTGTTCTTCCTCCATCTCCAAGTATCAAATATGATATCACCTCAATAAAATGAACCTCAAAACTCAAAGAAGCGGTAAAACAACTTTTATATCAACCAATACATTTCTCAAGAAGACAAAGAACAATACCAACAAGATGAATGTGTAGTTATGTATAGTTTTTGGTTTATGATGTTTTTACTTTTTTACCATATTTTTATACTTATAATTAGTATAATTTTTTTTCTATTTTAACTAGGAATTTTATGTATGTATTTTCATTTCAATTATTAACAATATCAAATTCTTAACTTTATCTTGCTTCATATTGTCTGATTATGGTTACTTTCATTTCTATTTTTTGATGTGTCTATAATATTTCAATAGTAACATTCATGTATTGTTACATTTAGATAATATTTTTGTGTTAGAATATAAAAAAAAACGACATGTTAATATTTGTAATGTGGCAATATGGAAGATAATAGTTACGTTCATCTAAATTTTTGTGTTGATAGAACACTAATAGCTATGGTTTAAATATTGTAATACAAAAAATAGTCACACTCAACAATGTTTACATGTCTAAATGATAAAATAGGTTATATTAATACCCAATTTTGGTGGTAATAAATTGAATATTGGTCATAATTACAAACACTGTTATGTCTATAAATCAATTACAATTATTTTTTAATTGATATTCTATGTTGAAATGATATAAAATAGTTACAGTTACGACTTTTTATATGTCTGAATGATAACTTCGATGATGATAAGTATTACGGATATAGTCGTAAGCTAATATTAAATCCATACTTTTAATAAAATGTATGTCGTTATAATACTTATGATCATGTTTCACCCAATTGTGTGTCTCTATACGATAGACAATAGTCGCAAAAATAGTTTGTTTTTGTCACTAATTATTATGAAATCGACACTTATGAAATTAATTAAATGCGGTCATTTATTGAACATAGTCATGTTCACCGTAATCGCATGTATGCGAAAGATACTCAATTGTCTTAATAAACTTTAAATTTTGTGACAATTTAGTAGCAAAAGGTCACATTAAAAAAAGCATGTATGCCGCTAGTTGGTGATATACAGTCACTACAATTACTAAATTAATATGTCTACTAACGGTTTAACTCCACAATATTGAATAAAATGATTGATTTTAGCAACAAAATTCCATACCCAATCGCCAAACTTTTATAATACGGCCACATTTTTTCATATCATACAAATACTACATTTTAAAGTGACCGTAAGACCCATACGATGGCATCACCTTCTGTCACACTTTAAGTGAAAAAATAAAATGTCATTATACGTATATGGTCACAATTTTTTGGTGTGACTGTAAGTCATTTTTCTAGTAGTGTGGATATGAGTGTTAGAAGTTGGGACAAAAATGTCCCAAAGCTGGAATGAAATTAGCTAAGGTAGTTGCGGTCAGGTAGTTTCCGCAGTGTAGAAAGTGTATGTCGCGGCATGAAAATAATTTAAGAGGCCGTTGACTTCGGTTCAAATGGTATCCGTGGCATGGAAACGAGACATATAAATTATAGTTATGAGCTTAGATACCTAATCTAACAGTCTCCCACTTGGATAAGTACAATAACTATTATTGCAAGTACGACTCCAAAATCCCGACTAGCAATCGTAGTTCTTAAAATCCATTGTCGAACTCTAACCTAGTCAATGACGCGTCCATTAGATAAGGGATCATATATTCCTTAATTCTAGATATCGAATAGATTGAGACATGGATTATAATCATTCTATCTATCTATGGGTTGTTTCCCGATATCCGATTTATGATGACTAACTAATTGAACAAATCAAATCAGTCCAGGCTTGGCCAGACACTTAGGGTGTCATCACTAAATCATTAACAACCGTCAAATTTCGGTCAAGTCAAAGTCAACTAAAGTCAACAAGTCAAACCGTTTGACTCAATTTGCCCATGAGTACTAAAATTCACACTATGAAACTTCTACATAACTTCTATTCTAATGAGAAATCATAAAGCAAAAAGTGCGAACATCTAGATCTCCTTAACCTAAAACTGTAGTACGTGGCGAGCCAAACCGATAAAGCAATGATGCATACTCATCGGGAGTGTGTAAGATCCTTAAACAAGGCTTAACAGGGTTTACGAACCATGCATTGCGATGCCGGACACTCACAATTGTCACACATGGATCCTCTCTCAATCGTTTTCACTTTATCTCTCTCTATGTCAAATCTCTCCCAAATCTCTCCAAGTATGTGAAATCTCTCTCAAATATCTCTCTGTATTAGAAATCTCTCCAAGAATGTCGAATCTCTCCCAAATCCCTCTAAGTATGTGAAATCTCTCTCAAATATCTCTCTGTATGAGAAATCTCTCCAAGAATGTCAAATCTCTCCCAAATCTCTCCAAGTATGTGAAATCTCTCTCAAATATCTCTCTGTATGAGAAATCTCTCCAAGAATGTCAAATCTCTCCCAAATCTCTCCAAGTATGTGAAAACTCTCGCAAATATCTCGGTGTGTGAGAAATCTCTCCAAGAATGTCAAATCTCTCCCAAATCTCTCCAAGTGTGAGAAATCTCTCCCAAATCTCTCTCAAAAGTTTCCCGTAACTTTTTGGAATCATTCGGGTCATTCTGACCCTTAACCGGGTCGAAAACGGCTTAAAACGGGGTAAAAACGAGAAAACGGGACCTTAGGAACCGAAACCCTTCTTAAGGAGCCGAAGCTCCTTAAGGCCGAGACTAAGAACCAAAAAAAGGCCCTAGGACCGAGGACCGAGCCTCTGTTGGCTAAGACACCGAGGACCGAGCCTCTGTTGGCTAAGACACCGAGGACCGAGCCTCTGTTGGCTAAGACACGCGAGGACCGAGCCTCTGTTGGCTAACACACGCGAGGACCGAGCCTCTGTTGGCTAAGGCATGCGAGGACCGAGCCTCTGCCTCTGTTCGCTTCTCGCACTCTCTGTTCGCCTTCCGCCTCTCTGTTCGCTTCCTCTGTTTGCTTCTCGCTCTGCTTCTTCTCTCCTCTCTGTCTCTACTCCGCCGCTCTGTCTCTATTCCGCCACTCTGCTCCTCTCGGTCTCTACTCCGCCTTTCTGTCTCTTCGCGCCCCTCTGTTCTCTCCTCCCCCCTCTCGGTTCCTTCCCTCTCTCTTCTCCCCTCTCGGTTTCTGCCTCCCTCTCTCTCGGTTCAGCATTAGAAGACCGAACCTCGGCCAGAATTCGGAAATTTGTCACTTTTAGCCCATTTTTGATATTTTTAACATTTTAAGCCCGTTTTTCGTGATTTTAAAGCGGGATTTTCTCCAGAAATTATATTTTAACATAATAAACTCTAAATATTCATAATTTAAACATATTTTGATGAAAATCATTATCTAAATAATAAAAAAATCAAATGGGTGAATTATTAAAGGTGGAGTGTTGACTTTGTCTTATCCAATGTCACAAGCAACCACCCCACACCCACTCTTTGACTAACCACACCTCCCCACCTTACCTAGGTCACTTCAATGTCCCTCACACTCAATTTACACTCTTTCCCACGTTTTTAGAGCTGGAACAAACATCCTCTCTCCTCATTTCTCTCATTTGCCCTCATTTCACTAAGTATCAAACACCACTTTTCTCTCAAACTTTTCCCACTCCAATTTCGAGATTCAAGGCTGATTTTTCAAGTGTTCTTCCACTATTAGTAAGTATAATTCATCCTCCTTATGATTATTTCACTTCATTCTACTCAAATCATGAATATCTTACACAAACTCCATCATATTAGCGTTAGAGCTTCGAATCTTCAAGTGATTCTTCAAGTGTTCTTGGGTTGAACACTTCTCTTCTTCAACACTTATCTACTGAAATCACTCAAGGTGAGGTCATACCCCTACATTTTTATGTTTTCTCAAGTTTTCAGGGGGGGAATACACGTTAAAACACTAAGAACTTAACTAAAATTTTCTAACAGCCTTCATCAGAAAAGTTCAACTCCATTCACGGACTGTTTTGGGCATCTTAAACATTTTTGTTTTCAAAACTGTATAAGTTGCAAATAGTTCAAGTTTTTAGCTTTAAAATGACTACTTGCACATCTCCATACGATTTTTCTACAATTTATGGTGATTTTTAGAAAACTGCCTATCATTTCAAACAACAATCCGGACCAGTCTGTGATTTTGGACTTATTCACCCAAGTTGGAGGTCATTAAAAATCGTGATAAAAATTATTAGTAAACTAGACACATTTTGTGAACTCTCAGAATTTATGGATCTAGTTTTCGACTTCGTATGATTTTTCTATGATTTTTCCAAAACAGGGCAGAATGGCTAAATTTAGCCAACAGCATGTAAATATCATAACACTTTGTAATATGTTGAGCAAAGTGTATAATCATAAGTTCTAATTATTGAACGTGTTTCTTTGTTAGTTTATCATCATGAACTGAAACTAAGTCATTCATAATAAATATTATTCATTCATTTTAGAACACGTATATTAAACTATAAAAAGGATAGTTTGATAAATTCATAACACTAATACATTTCCATAAAAGAGTTCATACGTATTACATACATTTTAGATAAATTATAATAGGTATAGTTTATGATACATCACTCAACACACTCGTACAAAAAGGGTACATTCATACAAGAAAGATTTATATCCACACACATTTCACGTAAATTTGTTTACCTATAGTTTGATAAATTCATAACACTAATACATTTCCATAAAAGAGTTCATACATATTACATACATTTTAGATAAACTATAATAGGTATAGTTTATGATACATCACTCAACACACTCGTACAAGACGGGTACATTCATACAAGAAATATTTATATTCACACACATTTCACGTAAACTTGTTAACCTATATTGTGAGACTCTCTCTCTTTCTCTCTCTCTCCCCGTACGTCCGAGTGCGGAATATAATTCCTGGTAGTTATAATCAGAATCTCTTTGAGGGAGAACGTGATACTTGTATATAGATCTATATTGGGTTTGACACCCCACACCTTGCTGCTAGCTACAGTTGGACCTGCAGGTCTACGGGTGACAAATGTCATTTTATTTTTCGCGACACCTGAGAACGTCGTGGCAGGTTCACATAGTCATAGTATGATTATAGCGACTCACATAGGGATATAACAATCCATAAGTTTACGGGATTTTATTTTTAAAACCTAAATGAGTTTTATGTCGATTTAAAATCATTTTTTATCTCTATTAGTACAGATATTACTGTACACTTTTGGTTTTGGTAGTTACGACTACACATCATTTGAAACCACATTTATACTTTTAAGTATGGTCAATACTTGTTATTTCTCGGTCCTCTAATTTAGGACTACATATATATATAAAGTATTAACGAACATGAGAACATACAGAAATTTCATTTAATTCAAACGCGTCCATGTCCATTTAAGTACATAACATTTTCTATTAATAAGAAAGGTTACTTATACATTTTGGTCTTTAGTCATAAGACTACATTACGCAGATTTTAAAGAAAATATCGGATTTTCTGGATGCATATTCTAACGCTTTTACAAGGAAAACGATTTACTTTTCCAACGAAATCTCTTATGAACTCACCAACCTTTGTGTTGACACTTTTCAAAACTACTTGTATTCTCAGGAATTCAGTGAAAACAGGAAATCAACAACGTTTTGAGGATGGGACGATAAATCGTCAAAGAGTTCATTTTGTATTATAATGTAATTGATGTGAATCATATAAACACGTGCTTTGATGTAACGTTTTCAATTATATTTGTGTTGGTTGTTTTTACTTTGAGCACTATTATACTCATTGTTGTGATACTCTACATGAAGTCATCCACCCCCGGACGTTTCCGCCATCCTTGGTTTGGGGGTGTGACAGATTGGTATCAGAGCATTGTTTATAGTGAACTCAGTATATCAAACCACATATGATATACAAACTATAAATGCATTGGGACTAAGTCTCTGATTTAAAGTTTCAAAATAACTATACTTTTAGAAATAAATAGTTTCTTATTAAAGGTATACATGCATACATGCATATTAAGGTCAGCACCACTCTAGAATAAGAGAAAAGTAATGATTGTTGAATATCACAGGTAAGCTCGGGGATGTATGGTCAGTCTTGGGAGTGGCATAGCCTGATCAACTATGCTGGTCCGAGGAGTGATTAGCACATGCCCAAGAATAGTTGTGATATGGCAACAAGTCTAAAAACTTACCAACACTACCACAATGAGAACATTAGAACAGAACATGAGTTTAAAAATACTATAGGAGTATTTTGTAATATCATAACTTATATGAAAACTAAATAGATCCTTATTAATAGGTCTATAGTCCCTAAGTGGATGCTTTAAGGTTATATATAACCTAGAAATTATAGACTTAGAATTTGTGGTCATTACCTTACTTCCTTTTCCTTGTTTGGATGTGGACCTAGAGTGGGATCACTTATTCAAAGGTCTATCGTATCTTGTTATATGTAATTAGTATGCACTATGTCATTATAGAAGTAACTAATAAGGATTACCCCCTATAAGTAATTGAGAATAGGGTTAGACGCATAGTACTTATCTCCTCCACTTCTATTCTCGCAAATACGGCGTAACAAAATCCTAGTTACCGGACGACCCTTACTTTCCTAATCCGAACTCGAGGAATGGTGAATGATTATGAGAAGAATCATAAGCGGGACCAGAGGTAATCAATCCTCCATGCATAGCAAGGGTTCCGCGAACCGTTTCGACTATATCGAACCTGTACCCCTTTGGACAATCGTGATCAAGGGTTGAATGTCGACAACAATGAAAACAACCACCATGTGGAGACCAACGAGGGTGCTATGACCTCAACCACGGGGGACTGACGGACAGAGCCCTCCCGGCAAAGACCCGACGGATCGCGATCATCGTGGATCAAAACAGGAAGACTACAATCTGAGTTCAGAAAACTGCACGCTACTATAGACCCCACCATCTCATGTACCGGTGACTCAGAATTATACTACTATTCCCGAGACCAACTCTCTTTTTAGGACCTTATCGCCACTCGTGAAGAGGAAAGAGAGTAACAGGGTAGGACACACAACATTCAAAGAAAGGATGATTGTAGCCAAGCGTTGATTGGCAAAGCTACAAAATTGCATCGACCTTGCCTCAGGCATCACAAGGGATGGATCATCGTAAGTAGAGTTCATGCCGCTCACCAGACTTGGTAAATTAGCTTCATAAGTATGCGCTGGTGCTACTCTATTGTAAGTAAAATCACGACACTACAAATTAAGTGGTCATCCTAATCGAGAAATCTATCTACTATCAGAGCCCGCCCATGCACAAATGTGAAGTAGACCTGCATCGAGGTCAAAATTTTCGCTGAAACCATGATTTCTAGAGTCATATTAACAAGATGGGCTTAGGATGTACCTAACAGACTCGAAGGAATATCTAGCCTTAATTATATAACTAAGCATACATCAATAGGTCGTGATAAGGACCTAGCTTGGGTCAAGTATAAGGTTTCACTTGGATACAGAACTACTAAAATACATGAGTTTATTATACAAAGAATCTCGTTATAAATTATTTTCAGAACACCCTAAACAACCGAACTTTGATACAAATCGATATGAGATTAACTTAGTTAGAAAACTCGCGACATATAGCCATCCTAGAAACTCATTATCGTCTCACCTTTAAGCATTTGTTGAGAAGTTTCTTCTTCATAGACCTATGGGTGCGATCATACCAGCACTAATGCACTGGATCCCATCAAAATTCCTCAGCCAAGTGTGTTCGGACAAACATGATTCTAAGAGGAGTAAAGCTTAACGTCCGTATGAAACCTACTCCTACCTACTGCCATAACTCCATCTCGGGAGCGTTAGCAGAAACACTAAGGATAGTACAGTAATGTGCAAAAATTTATATGCGTAAATATAAATTGTAAGGATGCACTTAAGACAATCATTTTCACTAACGAAGTCGTTTTTCATCATGAAACAGAGCTATGTCTTCACCAAGAGGCAACAAACCAACTAGCAAGGCGCCAACACTTCAGATAGACGCTGCTACTTTTCAAGCTGCAGTCACGGCAGCCGTGGCAGCCGTCATGGTGCATTTCAATACTAACAACGTCAACAGGGGTGGAAGCAGTACTAACAATACAAATTGTGGTAACAATCAGGGACACCAATGGGTACCTACCAACAAAAATACCCCAGGCCACGAACCTACGAACAAGAAGAGAAAGTTTTGGGACATGAAAGAGCGCCACCAATCTAAGGGATACACTAAAAGACAACAACCTAGGTCCGCCCCTACCATTATGTGACAACTCGATATTTCGAGGCAATATAATGGAACGCAAGTCAAATTTAGGTCAAAATTCAACTTTCCAAAAATCTTATTTGGGTTAAATAAAGTAGTAGGAATCGTGTCAAGGTTTTCATACATATAAAGAACCCTAAAATCCGAGTTATAACGAAGAAGTTATGGCCAATAGAAGACTCTCGGCAAAACCGGCAATACTGATAAATGTAAAACGCGAAGTTTCAATACAATAGTTTTTGGCCTTAGGTATCTAAATGAAAGTTTTAGATATCATCAAACCGTAAACGTACATAAAAAGAACGTCCAAATCTGACTTCGTATGAGGAAGTGATGATTTTTCTAAGTTACAAATATAGCAGTAGACAGCTAAAAACTCGAAATAGAGATCGAGAGACTTTTAGCCGACACAATCTAAATGAGAATCGAAGGGCTCAACAATACTAGCGCAACGGTAAAAAGTCTGATGAAAACGGACGTCGGATGAAGAAGTTATGGAACTTTAACGGACTTTTCCTGTCCCGACCTATTAAAAATATAATATTAAAAATAAAATCAAAACTAGCCGACGGAGTCTAAACGAAAGTTGTAGATCATAGTCTCACCTTCGCGTGGATATAAAGAACGTTGAAAACGGAGTTCGTATGAGAAAGATATGAATTTTTTAAGTTTGTTAATTAATTTAAATATAAATTAAATTAAATCCCGGTATTATCCGAAGGAGGAGTCACCGGTCCGATCCCTCGTACGCCCAGCGTACCGTCGTACGCCCAGCGTACTCGGATGCTAGGCTCCGGTTCATCCACGTCCCTCCAACGCTTCGACCGAGGATGCGCTCATGCATGACGCATGAGTACACAGCGCGTACTCTAGTACGCCCCGCGTAACGCAACCCCCTCAGACCCCTATAAATAGCATGCGAGGGTGCCGGCCAAAATTGCTAATTTCCTTCCTTTCTCGCGCCGAAGCTCTGCGTTTCAACCATCGGAATCATCCCAAAGGCCCGGCTTTCATATCCAAGGTGGGAAGAAAGTTTTACACTCCCGAGACTCCCGAGAATTTCCCGAGAATCTCGAGAGATCCGCTTTCTCGAGTAGAAGTTCTGCTCGGTTTTCGTCACGCATTCTTCAATCAATCAGGTGAGTTCATACCCCTATAATCCACACTTTTAAATGTTTTATGAATATTTTTATATGCTTTTAAGGGGGGGAATACAAGTAAAACACACGATGATTATCGTATGTTATATAAAGTTTCGTTTTATACTTTTTATCAACGGAATCATATGTGATTTATAATCATTATAAAGAAGCTTTCGTGTGCAAAATGCATCATGATAATATCATATCTTTCGGAAACTGAAAAGTGTTGTTATTTATATATAAATCAAACACTCCGCTTATATTGTATGTATATGTGTCCACCTTTGGTACTACAAACATACGATTATTTTAGTACTACAAACATACGATTATTTTGGTACGAAAAACATCAATATTTTGGGATACTCCTTGTTAATAAATCATTCATATGTGATTTATAACTAGTATACAAATAGATTCACTACAAGTTCAACAGTTTCACTAAACATATTACTTTAAATGACTTTGTTAAACGTTTTTACATGATTAAAGTTCGTTATCAAACTGTCTTACATACTGTAAGCTTCCTTTCAAAATCGGTTACAAAGGTGTTTTCAAACAATGGTTTTACGTGTACTTAAACTGTCTTATCAAACAAAATACTTTCAATCATTTTATAAACTGACATCAAGTCACAAACCTTTATTAGACTTTTCAACGGTTTTACAAAACTTCTTTATGCTTTTATATTATAAATTGCATGCCTCTATATGTATAGTTATATAAGAAATGTTTAAAAGACTTAGAAAGGCTATCCACCCTATTTCCTTTTCGCGCCTTGAGATGTGGTCTGGTGGGATATTGGGTATTCGTCCGAAAGTCGTTTAAATATTAGTTATATATCATGTATACATATATGGTCATAAATGTTCCCTCAGTAATTTAGTTCTGATACAAATAGATATCAATGGTGTATAAACCTACTTGGTCACTCATCAATTACGTTCTAGTAAACTATTATAGGAATAGTTTAGAGTAAACAAAACATTTTCACTACTACAAGAAATTACACCAGAGTCAGTTCATTCATGAGTCCAGACTACATGTTATATGAAGGAATACTCTTACTTGAATACTTATACATGAATACTTATACATGAATACTTATACATGAATACTTATACATGAATACTTTTACATAAACATTATATGGCAAGTTACTACTATATGTTATATGAAGGAATACTCTTACCTGAATACTTATACATGAATACTTTTACATAGACATTATATGGCAATTTAATATTACATGTTATATGTCTAGATATGGTTATATTGTTCGCCTTTCTATCTTTACCTTGTGATTCAATCACATCATCGACGAGGTAGACTGGGACTTTATCTCCTAGTACCACATCATACTTTGAGGGACTAACCATTCCGACAACCACTGCTAGCTACAGAGGTAAATGAACAATCTACGGATGTTCTAGGTTGATACCATCGTGGGTATACATAAGGGACTAACTATTCCTACACTCAGCTGTTAGCAACAGAGGTAAATGAGCAGTCTACGGATGTTCTAAGTTGATACCATTTCAGGTATACTTAAGGGGCTACTAATATGAGTTAAACAAGGAAAAACCATCACATTTTCAAGAGATACGTACTGTCAAAACAGTCAGGTCTAGGTAAAAGACTACTTTCAAAACATTCGAGTCTTGGTAGAAGACTACTTTTATACTAGTAGGAAATATGGGATTTTCTAGAGCTTTTCATACGTATACTAAATGTTTCATCATTCATTTACCAGTCTTTCATATCAACTAATCAAAGTAATGACATTAAATACTTATGAACTCACCAGCTTAAATGCTGATCTAATCTTTCAAAATAACTTGTATTCTCAGGTTACAAATAAACAGGTGTCGATACAAGGTTTAGAGAAGATGGAGCACTCAAGACTTGTCTTTTATTTTGATAAGTTATTATCATATCTTGTACAATGAAAGAAAACACTTGTAATTAAAATTATACTATTGATGCAATGGATGATGTTGTTGCTTGTTTACTACTTTACATTTGTTGTGATGCATATATGACGTCCTCCGCCCCAGAACGTTTCCGCCGTTCGTGGTTTTGGGGTGTGACAGATTGGTATCAGAGCTTTGTTTATAGTGAATTGCGTATATCAACCCATAAAAGATATACTAACTATAAATACAATGGGATTAAAAATACTCCGATTTAGAGTATATACTTTAAATAATAAGATATTTAAGTAAGTATACTTGTTGCATTCATACTAAAATCAGTGTCACTAGGACAGTACAAAAGAATTATGATTGTTGGGCAATACAAGTGGGCTTAGAGACATATGGTCAAAACTGGGAAGATATAGCCTGATCGCCTATATTATCCGAGGGTTGACTAGCATGTGCCTAAGTTTAAGTGTGTAGTCGCAACAATGCTAAAATCTTACCAACCCTACCACAATGAGAACAATAGAACATAACATAAAAATTAAAATACTATAGGAGTATTTGGTGTTACTATAAGTACTTTATACTTGAGAATTAAAACGGGATCCTCATTACTAAGTTGATAGTTGATAAATGGATACACTAAGGCTACATGTAATTAGGATATTATAGACTTAGAATCAGTGGTAATTTTGCCTTACCCCTATTCTATGTGAATTTGGAAATAAGGTCACTTATTCGAAGGTCTATCCTGTTTAGATTACACATAGCTGGTATGCACTTCACAAATAGTGATGTAACTAATGAGGGTTTTCTAAATAATTATCCAGATAGTTCGTCTAATAATTATCCACTTACCCTAAATTCTCGCATAGAAATCACAGTTGGACTCCATCCCCTTGACAACCAGTATCTTTCGAATAAAGTTATAGCTGGTTGGTTTGGAGAAGAACCATAGAACGATCATCCTATCCCCTTGGATGATCACCGTGATGAAGGCTTTTCTTACAATGCTAATTCCGAACTAGAGGTTGAGAACCTACCCCGAGCAACTTCCTTTCCAATTCCTAACCCTCGTCCGGCTCTTCATGGCCCGATGCCTGATTCGGTGGAATGCTTGGGAACATGGAGCCAATAACAAGATCAGCCCATGCCAGTTATTGGCGACTGAAACTTTTACGACCTGAGCCATGGGGGCTCAGCAGGTAGAACCTTGCCAATCATGGGCCGCAGAGTGGCCCAAAATGAGATTCAAGGCAGGTCAGCCCAACATCAGATTGCCGAAGTTGTCACCGATGCGAGAATGCATACCCTCCACACCATTCATCTAGAAGATGCTCACGAGAGATCAGAGAGAAACCATGAAACCCTACTGCAAGCACTGACTGAATCACGAGCCGAAGTCATAGGGCTCCGAGTACACCAAATGGTGTGCGAAAGACACCTACTTGACATGGAACGTCAATTGGTTGGACTAAAAATTCACCTGAGGAATTACCGTCGCCAGTAGTAGACGCTTTACTTTATTTCCCTTATAAAAAGAGAAATCGTATTTTCTGTCTATGCCTGATGTCGTATTTTCTATGAAATTATCTGGTACCGTAACTACTTTAGTTAGGTCTTTATGCTGTCAGGAACTACCTCCTGTGGATATGATGTAAAACCTTTACAAGGTCATTTCCCTGAACCTTTATGTCGTAAAAATCCAAGATATTGACAGCCGGCTAACTTTTGTGTCATTTCCTTCATTCAAGTACTCTTATCATACTCTCATTGGAGTCTATCTGAAACCTGCTTTAGTTAAGTCATTGGACCATAGCAAGTTAAATACGGAAACATTTCCAAGTCTCTTTCAGTGGTTGGATTTTGTTATTCACCAACCCACGATACCTCAACTTGTACAACAAACGTCTTGAGAACATTCTACGAACTTACCTCTATTCATTACTAGGACTGCATCATAGGGATGTAGGTCAAACCTTCGCGAACATACTTTCATTCTGTACTAGGACTGCATCATAGAGATGTAGGTCAAACTTTCGAGAACATCGTCGTACTCTTAACATGAACAATCTAAGTACATCAGGGTCAACCCTTTATACACACACTTCCATCCAGCACTAGGACTGCATCATAGGGATGTAGGTCAATCCTTCAAGAACATACTTCTATTATTTACATGAACGATCGAAGTACGTCAAGGTTCAACCATACTCGCTCATAAATTCATTTTTCTTTTCATATAACAGAATCATGTCGCCGAAGAAAAACGATCAACCCATCTACCAAACACCAACTCTTCAGATTGATGCAGCTACCTTTCAAGCTGCAGTCTCGGCTGCCGTGTCAGCTGTTCTGACCCTCCTCAATGCTAACAACGCGAATGTTAGCGGGATCGTTAACAATAATTCCAATCCAAGTAACAGTCAAGTACCTCAACAAGAAACAAACTACCATGACACCCCGAATCCCAAGCCCAAGAATAGCAAACGAAAGTCTGGGCTAAGTCTAAAGGAAAATCACCCCAAGGGATGAGCAAAAGACGACAACATGTGGCAACCTTTGCAGCCACGACGTCTGTACATCCTACTACCATCTCTTCTGGTATCCCAATTGTCCCTACACCAGCTAGGCAGTATGCCGGAAACACTACCAGAATGCAATAAGTGCGGCTTCCATCATCTAGGTAGTTGTCGTCCATTACATTGCTTTAAATGCAACAAGAACGGACATACTACAAATTGCTGCTGGACTCGGATCCAACACATTACTTCAACCACCAATGTCGAAATCTCTCGAATATGCCATCTATGCGGCGTAATAGGACACTTCAAGAGGGACTGTCCAACAGAGGAGAATAATGGTGAATCCGGAGGAGTGTGACCTCATTATGGAAAGAGACAACAAAGGACCCTACTATAGTATAGGTTCACTTCCAACCGTCAGTAATATCTATGTTTTTATAAACCAACTAGAACTAGTGCAACTAGAGTCTTACCTTTTGCGAGATCCTGTCTGTATAGGAATTCTCGTCCTGCGTATACTTGTCTTTTGTAGTATACCTTATTCGCAGCAATAGTCTTATAGTAGTCTAAAGTGCTGTAACTTTGTTGATGGTTGCACGGTTGTGTTTTGTCTGTAAACATCTTACGTTCAAATCTAATGTCTTTAAGTTTCCTTATGATCCTAACATTATCATATGACTTGATTCAATTTGATCCTCACAAAAACAGCTTCATACGTACATCTCTTCCTCCGAAATTTTCTTTCTAGCAAAGCCGTCGTTCCAGAATACCAAAGTACTCATGCATAGAACACTTATTGTTTCTCATCCTTTCCGAAGAAAAATTCAACAAACCGCCCCGAAGTACCACTCGTACAGCACGTCAAGTTCAATCCAAAGACCCATACGGTTGATCTATTGTTGAAGAATGTATACATAGGGGTAGTATATAATCAAGGTTCTACAGGTTTAGAATTGATGATTCCACTCTAACTTGTTTTCCTCGTTGGGATGTGAGCTTAAAGAAGAATCATTCATTCGACTACCTTTTCAATCTTAATTATATACGACTCGTATACGCGAAACTGAAATTGATGAACCAGGTATGAGTTCTAAGATGAAATTCAAGATGGAGACTACTTAAGAAGACTACGAGTGATCATGCTGCCATGCGAGTAAACTTAGAAGCCCAATGCGTGCCCTTTCTGTCGATTGGGACAAGAAAGTCAGATAGAACAAAAGTACCTACCATTTTTCCATAATTCATGAGCAATCATACTTTAGTTTAGATCTTCACGTCACCTAATCAACCACAAGGTTTTGACTTCATAATCAGTATGAATTGGTTTTGTTCTTATACAAGAGGAAAGGTCACTGCCTATACCTCAAGACAACTTAAGACACAGGGAGTTAACTATACAACACATGATCTTGAGTCAGGAGCAATGATAATCGCTCTGAAGGTCTGGAGGCACTACTTGTAGGGTACAAGGTGTACTAATTTCACAGTCCACAAAACATCCAACATACATTCGACCAAGAAGAGTTATAACACTAGTAAGGCAAACGAAAGAAACAAAGTCGTTCCCCGATAGTGAAATGTTCACTGGAAGGCCATGCGAGGATTTGAATTCACTTAGGAACAGAAAGATCAAATTAAACTTCAATCCGTAGCGTAGTATCAATTCTACTTAAACTCTAATTTCGGGACGAAATTCCCTCTAACAGGGGGATGATGTGACAACTCGATATTTCGAGGCAATATAATGGAACGCAAGTCAAATTTAGGTCAAAATTTAACTTTCCAAAAATCTTATTTTGGTTAAATAAAGTAGTAGGAATCGTGTCAAGGTTTTCATACATATAAAGAACCCTAAAATCCGAGTTATAACGAAGAAGTTATGGCCAATAGAAGATTCTCGGCAAAACCGGCAATACTGATAAATGTAAAACGCGAAGTTTCAATACAATAGTTTTTGGCCTTAGGTATCTAAATGAAAGTTTTAGATATCATCAAACCGTAAATGTACATAAAAAGAACGTCCAAATCTGACTTCGTATGAGGAAGTGATGATTTTTCTAAGTTACAAATATAGTAGTAGACAGCTAAAAACTCGAAATAGAGATCGAGAGACTTTTAGCCAACACAATCTAAATGAGAATCGAAGGGCTCAACAATACTAGCGCAACGGTAAAAAGTCTGACGAAAACGGACGTCGGATGAAGAAGTTATGGAACTTTAACGGACTTTTCCTGTCCCGACCTATTAAAAATATAATATTAAAAATAAAATCAAAACTAGCCGACGGAGTCTAAACGAAAGTTGTAGATCGTAGTCTCACCTTCGCGTGGATATAAAGAACGTTGAAAACGGAGTTCGTATGAGAAAGATATGAATTTTTTAAGTTTGTTAATTAATTTAAATATAAATTAAATTAAATCTCGGTATTATCCGAAGGAGGAGTCACCGGTCCGATCCCTCGTACGCCCAGCGTACTCGGATGCTAGGCTCCGGTTCATCCACGTCCCTCCAACGCTTCGACCGAGGATGCGCTCATGCATGACGCATGAGTACACAGCGCGTACTCTAGTACGCCCCGCGTAACGCAACCCCCTCAGACCCCTATAAATAGCATGCGAGGGTGCCGGCCAAAATTGCTAATTTCCTTCCTTTCTCGTGCCGAAGCTCTGCGTTTCAACCATCGGAATCATCCCAAAGGCCCGGCTTTCATATCCAAGGTGGGAAGAAAGTTTTACACTCCCGAGACTCCCGAGAATTTCCCGAGAATCTCGAGAGATCCGCTTTCTCAAGTAGAAGTTCTGCTCGGTTTTCGTCACGCATTCTTCAATCAATCAGGTGAGTTCATACCCCTATAATCCACACTTTTAAATGTTTTATGAATATTTTTATATGCTTTTAAGGGGGGGAATACAAGTAAAACACACGATGATTATCGTATGTTATATAAAGTTTCGTTTTATACTTTTTATCAACGGAATCATATGTGATTTATAATCATTATAAAGAAGCTTTCGTGTGCAAAATGCATCACGATAATATCATATCTTTCGGAAACTGAAAAGTGTTGTTATTTATATATAAATCAAACACTCCGCTTATACTGTATGTATATGTGTCCACCTTTGGTACTACAAACATACGATTATTTTAGTACTACAAACATACGATTATTTTGGTACGAAAAACATCAATATTTTGGGATACTCCTTGTTAATAAATCATTCATATGTGATTTATAACTAGTATACAAATAGATTCACTACAAGTTCAACAGTTTCACTAAACATATTACTTTAAATGACTTTGTTAAACGTTTTTACATGATTAAAGTTCGTTATCAAACTGTCTTACATACTGTAAGCTTCCTTTCAAAATCGGTTACAAAGGTGTTTTCAAACAATGGTTTTACGTGTACTTAAACTGTCTTATCAAACAAAATACTTTCAATCATTTTATAAACTGACATCAAGTCACAAACCTTTATTAGACTTTTCAACGGTTTTACAAAACTTCTTTATGCTTTTATATTATAAATTGCATGCCTCTATATGTATAGTTATATAAGAAATGTTTAAAAGACTTAGAAAGGCTATCCACCCTATTTCCTTTTCGCGCCTTGAGATGTGGTCTGGTGGGATATTGGGTATTCGTCCGAAAGTCGTTTAAATATTAGTTATATATCATGTATACATATATGGTCATAAATGTTCCCTCAGTAATTTAGTTCCGATACAAATAGATATCAATGGTGTATAAACCTACTTGGTCACTCATCAATTACGTTCTAGTAAACTATTATAGGAATAGTTTAGAGTAAACAAAACATTTTCACTACTACAAGAAATTACACCAGAGTCAGTTCATTCATGAGTCCAGACTACATGTTATATGAAGGAATACTCTTACTTGAATACTTATACATGAATACTTATACATGAATACTTATACATGAATACTTATACATGAATACTTTTACATAAACATTATATGGCAAGTTACTACTATATGTTATATGAAGGAATACTCTTACCTGAATACTTATACATGAATACTTTTACATAGACATTATATGGCAATTTAATATTACATGTTATATGTCTAGATATGGTTATATTGTTCGCCTTTCTATCTTTACCTTGTGATTCAATCACATCATCGACGAGGTAGACTGGGACTTTATCTCCTAGTACCACATCATACTTTGAGGGACTAACCATTCCGACAACCACTGCTAGCTACAGAGGTAAATGAACAATCTACGGATGTTCTAGGTTGATACCATCGTGGGTATACATAAGGGACTAACTATTCCTACACTCAGCTGTTAGCAACAGAGGTAAATGAGCAGTCTACGGATGTTCTAAGTTGATACCATTTCAGGTATACTTAAGGGGCTACTAATATGAGTTAAACAAGGAAAAACCATCACATTTTCAAGAGATACGTACTGTCAAAATAGTCAGGTCTAGGTAAAAGACTACTTTCAAAACATTCGAGTCTTGGTAGAAGACTACTTTTATACTAGTAGGAAATATGGGATTTTCTAGAGCTTTTCATACGTATACTAAATGTTTCATCATTCATTTACCAGTCTTTCATATCAACTAATCAAAGTAATGACATTAAATACTTATGAACTCACCAGCTTAAATGCTGATCTAATCTTTCAAAATAACTTGTATTCTCAGGTTACAAATAAACAGGTGTCGATACAAGGTTTAGAGAAGATGGAGCACTCAAGACTCGTCTTTTATTTTGATAAGTTATTATCATATCTTGTACAATGAAAGAAAACACTTGTAATTAAAATTATAATATTGATGCAATGGATGATGTTGTTGCTTGTTTACTACTTTACATTTGTTGTGATGCATATATGACGTCCTCCGCCCCAGGACGTTTCCGCCGTTCGTGGTTTTGGGGTGTGACACATTACAACAGCAGTCATGACACATGCCTCGACACTAGCCTCGGGGTCTGCCACCCAAATGCCCGCCAGACCATATGAGGGATCACTCCCAAAGTGCAACAAATGTGGCTTTCATCACCATGGGGCTTGCCGGAAGATGCACTGTAAAAACTGCAACAGGAAAGGGCATACCGTTCGTTTCTGTAGGGCCCCAGCCCATCACCTCCCTTCAATCACCTGCACCAAGGTAGGCCCAGTATGATACCTATGCGGTGAAACGGGACACTTCAAGAGAGAATGTCCAACTGAGAAGAATGACGAAGGAACAGGAGGAATGTGATGAACACACCAACAAGAGCAGCAAGGGAACCATGTTAGGACTTTTGTAATGTTCCCAACAACAATATGTTTAAGTACTATATGTTTGTAATGAATTTGGTACGCTTACTAAAGTAACCTTCCTTCTAAAAATTAGCTAAAATATTTTCTCTCTCATACAAATCAAACCAAAGACATTCAT